>NC_133133.1:172455822-173170228 GCF_048418815.1 Hemitrygon akajei
ACCACTCTCCCTAAGATTAGGAAAATCACATGATGCCACTTAGTGGTGTCCTGTGTCAATGCAATTCAGTCTGAAAGAACTATTTAACTACCCAAAGCTCTGAGCTTCCATTTATTTTAATAAGTTGCAATACATATTTATTTAATACCCATTTATAGGTATTTCAAATGCAACTTTGTTTAAACAATATATTAATATGACAAGATTTAGAACAGAATCTTTACACAAGAGTGACATGATGTATGAAAATTTAAGCTCAATAATTTTCCATGCAACAGCAAGGTTAAATCAATCTGGTTGACTGCCCAACAATATACAACATCAGAGCATATCTTAAGTAGTGCCAAAACACTCAGGAATGAAACTCAGTTATTGCTCTCAGCTCAATGGGAGAATTCAAACTACCAAACCAGCTGAGTATGTACGTTCTGCTTAACATTGTTAATGGTGAAAAGAATATCATTCTCAAATTTTTTTGCACTCTATACTGATTCAGCCATCAAGACGTTTAACTGACGTGTAAAAATCGCACCTTAGGTTAGTCAAGTAAATTTGTATGAATTGTTTAATACTCTTCTCTTTTAGATCTCTATCTAATTGGGAACCATGGAAAGCTTTTGAAATAAAATGTTCTTTATAGAGGCAGAGTCATAGAGAAGTACAGCCCAGAAGCAGGCCCTTTGGCCCATCTAGTCCATGCTGAAACAGTTTAAACTGCCTACTCCCACCTGCCTAAAAACTGCACCAGGACCATAGCCCTTCATACCCCTTCCATCTGTACCTATACAAACCTTTCTTAAACGTTGACACCAAGCTCACATATACCACTTGTGCTGGCAGCTCGTTCCACACTGTCATGACCCTCTAAGTGAAGAAGTTTCCTTTCATGTTCCCCTTAAACTTCTCACCTTTCACCTTCAACTCATGATCTCTCGTTGTAGTCCCACCCAACCTCAGTGGAAAAAGCCTGCTTGCATTTACCCTATGTATTCCCTTTATAATTTTGTATACCTCAATCAAGTCTCCTCTCAGTCTCCTACGTGCTAAGGAACTGCAGAGGGAAAACTCCTTTGAAGGAAAATGGTTGTCTCCATTAGTAACCAAGATTATTATAGTTAACTATTGACATTTTATACAGTTTTTCCTATACTAATGTAAAAATTAACTATTGTAGAATTCTGTAAAATGAGTTACTGCCTGTTCAAGAAATATAAATAAATGATTTAGGACTTTATTTCCTGGAGAATGAAGGGAGATTTCATAGAGGTATACATCATTATGAGAGGCATAGATAGGGCAAATACAAACAGGCTTCTTCCACTAAAGTTGGGCGAGACTATAACTAAAGGTCATAGGTTAAGGGTGAAAGATGAAATGTTTAAGGGGAACACAGGGTGGTGAGAGTGTGGAACGAGCTGCCAGTGCACGTGATGGATGTGGGGTTGATTTCAACATTTTAAAGTATTGGGTAGGTACATGGGTGGGAAGGCTGCCGAGGGTTGTGCTCCAGGTGCAGGCAGAATAATAGGTTAGCATAGACTAATGGGCCAAATGGCCTGTTTCTGCACTGTAATGCTCTACGACTCTATAGCTCTAATACTGGAGGATCAAATTGAAAGAGCGTGATTGTACTGGCTTTGTAAGAGATACATGGTCTTATTCACTTTGATGAATGAGCTGGCTGGAACTGCAATGAATAGGTGGCTGGGCATCCATTTAAGAAGACTGAATGAGTGAGCCTGCTGAAATCTGGAGCATTGTTGACAATTCCTGAATGATTGACACATAGATTTCTAATCCTATCATCAGTTCCAATTTAGAATGAACTGTTTATTGTTATTTATTTATTAAGATACAGTATAGAACAGGTCCTAAAATTTACAACATCCCCAATTTAACCGTGACCTAATCACAGGACAGTTTACAAAGACTAATTAACCTACCAAGCAGCACCAGAGTCTGAAGCACCTGGAGGAAACCCACACATTCCACAGGGAGGACACAGACTCCTTACAGAGGACATCTCACTGTTACGCCCCAGGCTGCAATAGTGTCACAATAACCACTATGCTACTGTGGCTCCCGTTTTTAGACAGTATTAACGGGTAGCCTTTGACTGTCAGAGTGCAGAAGCAGCTCTTTCGGCCCATCTTGTCCATGCTGAACCGTTTAAACTGCCTGGTCCCTGTGTCTAGTTCAATCTTTGGTATGTAATTTTTTTCATTATTCTCATACATTTGAGCCATGACAAAACCAGTCCTTGTCCCATTTCTCCTCTTATTTCCTCATCACCCTATCCATCCCATTTCCACATCAATTCTTCCCAATTGCCCATACCTTCCCAAATAATGTAACATAAACATTAGCAAAATTATAAAATACTTACTTGAAAATCATAACTATGTAGCTAGTGTTATCATTCAGAAAGTCAGTGAACAGGCAACAATAAATCACATAATAATTTATATTGCTGTAACTCACACAAATGCTAGGGAAACTCATTAGATCAGGCAGCATCTACGGAACTGAACAAATAGTCGATGCTTCAGGCTGAGACCCTCTTTTAGGACTGGAAAGGAACGAGGAAGACGCCAGAATGAAAAGATAGGGGGAGGGGAGGAGGCTTTTTGGAAGGTGACAGGAGAAGCCAGGAGGGTGGTAAACGTAAAGGGCGGGAGAAGAAGGAATCTGATAGGAGAGGAGAGTGGGCAGAGGGAGAAAGGGAAGGAGGAGGCGAGCCAGGGGGAAGTGATAGGCAGGTGAAAAGAGGAAAAAGAGGTCAAAGTGGTGAATAGGAGCAGAGAGGGGACTTCCTGTTTACAGGAAGGAGAAATTGGTATTCATGCCATCAGGTTGGAGGCTACCCAGACAGAATGTAAGATGCTGTTCCTCTACCCTGAGGGTGGCCTCATCTTGGTGCAAGTAAAGGAGTTGCATCTTCTCCACAATCATCTGCGTAGATCAGCTTTATTGCTCACAAGTATTTCACTCACCTCAACAATGAACTGATCATTGAACTTAACCTGTGGATTCACGTTCAAGGATTCTACAGTTCATGTTCTCAGTATTATTTACTAACTTATTCATTATTATCTTTGTCGTATTTGCACATTGGTAGCTTGTCAGTCTTCGTCTGTGTGTAGCTTTTCATTGATTCCATTGTATTTCTTTGTCCTACTGTGAGTGTCTGCAGGAAAAGTGAATCTCAGAGTAGCACATGGTGGCACATATTGACTTTGTACTTTGTCCATCGAAAGTTATGTAAGTGTAATAATTCTGATAAAAGAGACAAGCAAAATGACATTTTATTTCATTTATTTATTGTGATAGAGCACAGCATAGGCCCTTCCAGCCCATCGAGCCTCACCGCCCAGCAACTCCCATTTTTAACCCAAGCCAAATCACGGGACAACTTACAATGACCAATTAACTTACCAGCCTGTACATCTTTGGACTACAGGAGGAAACCAGAGCACCTACATGGTCACAGGAAGGATGTACAGACTCTTTACAGGCAGCAGAGGGAACTGAACCTGGGTCACCTGTATTATAAAGCATTGAGCTAAACACTACTCTACCTGGCCACTCTATTTCATTAGTTAAAACAAACTTAGTGTACCTAGCAATATTATCATATTTAATTTGTGTGTGTTTTTTGTTAAATTCTACTTATTTGTGGGTTTCAGAAGAGAAGATTCATTTCTGAAACTTATCTCCAAGCAGAGTGCATTTTCCACCCTTGTAGAATAACAGCATCTTCCAGCATAATTCTCTGAGTGCCAGGCACAGGGAGCAACAATCAATAAAAATCATGAACGGAAGGAAAGCAATGAAACTAATTGACAGACTCCTTCCTTTAAATCAAACATGAGAGGCCCTGTCAAATAAGTGATTAATTTTTCTCCAGTCATACAATTACTGTAATTTTTCTCCCAGTATCAAGGGATTCTGTGAAAATCTCACATATAATTGGACAAATTGAGATGGATCCAGTCTTCACTGTCGTAATTATGGATTCCAGTAACCACATTCACCTCCTCTAATTGCTGACACTTTAGAAGTTTCATCTTTCATTCTACATTTCATTAATTACTGTTATTTCCTAATGAGTTACGCGATATATAGATGTCAGTGTTCTGATGGTGAGTATGCAGGAAAGAAATCGGGGCTTTCTAATCTATCGTAATCTCTTGAGGTTTTTATTTCCTGTATATTATGGTGCCCAGAAATAAAATAGCTATAAATCAAATTATTAACCTGCTAGCAAGTGTGCAAACCATCTTAGATGAACTACAATCACTTCACAAAACTGGGACAAATAGACTGGTTTGTAAAATATCTCTGGAAGCTACATAAAGTTTCTGTAAAGATTATTTTTAAAATCAAGAGGAAGAACATGTCACCTGATCGTAAGTTGGACATTAATTTATTTGTTTTCATTTAGAGACACAGTACAGTAACACGTCCTCCCGGGCCCACAAACCCTCGCCACCCAAATGCACCCATACGACTAGTTAACCTACTACATCAACACACACCAAATGCTTACATCAGCAAACGCAGACCAGGAGCTCAGCAGATCAGGCAGCATCAATGGAAGTGAAGAGACAGTGGTCGTTTTGGGCTGAGACCCGACTTCAATACTGAGAAAGAAGGCAGGAAGGTGCCAGAATAAAAAGGTGAGGGGGAAGAGGAAGAGGCTAGCTGGAAGGTGATAGGTGAAACTAGGTGGGTGAGGAAAGCAAATGCAATATTAGCACTCATTTCAAGAGGACTAGAATATAAAATCAAGGACGTAATATTGAGACTTTATAAGGCACTGTTGAGGCCCCACTTGGAGTACTGTGAGCAGTTTTGGGCTCCTAAACTTAAAAAGCATGTGCTGAAACTGGAAAGGGTTGAAAGGAGGTTCAAGAAAATGATTCCAGGTTTGAACGGCTTGTCATATGAAGAGTGTTTAGTGGCTCTGGGCCTGTATTCACTGGAATTCAGAAGAATGAGTGACCTCTTTAAAACCTACCAAATAGTGAAAGGCCTTGATAGAGTGGATGAGGAGAGGATGTTTCCTATGGTGGAAGAATCTAAGTCCGGATGACACAGCCTCAGAGTAGAGGAATGTCCTTTTAGAATGGAGATGAGAAAGGATTTCTTTAGTCAGAGAGTGGTGAACCTGTGAATTTGTTACAACAGGCAGCTGTGGAGGCTGAATCTGTATGTACTGTATACTTCATAGAACATTACAGCACAGAAACAGGCCCCTTGGCCCTTCTTAGCTGTGCCAAACCATTTTTCCAGCTGATCCAAATCCCTCGTCAAGCTTTGAAAACCTTCCTTACTGTCCACTACACCTCCAATCTTTGTATCATCAGCAAATTTGCTGATCCAATTTACCACATTATCATCCAGATCATTGATATAGATGACAAATAACAATGGACCCAGCACTGATCCCTGTGGCACAGCACTAGTCACAGGCCTCCACTCAGAGAAGCAATCCTCCACTACCACTCTCTGGCTTCTCCCATTGAGCCAATGTCTAATCCAATTTACTACCTCACCATGTATACCTAGCGACTGAATCTTCCTAACTAACCTCCCATGCGGGACCTTGTCAAAGGCCTTACTGAAGTCCATGTAGACAACATCCACTGCCTTCCCTTCATCCACTTTCCTGGTAACCTCCTCGAAAACTCTAATAGATTGGTTAAACATGACCTACCACACACAAAGCCATGTTGACTCTCCCTATCTTTCCAAATACCTGTAGATCCTATCTCTTAGTACTCCTTCCAGTAATTTACCTACTATTGACATCAAACTTACCGGCCTATAGTTTCCTGGATTACTTTTAGAGCCTTTTAAGGCAGAGGATGATGGATTCTTGATTGGTCGGGGCATGAAGGGATACAGGGAGAAGGCAGGAGACTGGGGATGAGAGTTAAAAATGGATCAACCATGATGAAATAGCAGAACAGACTCGATGGACCAAATGGCCTAATTCTGCTCCTATGTCTTATGGCTTTATGGAAAGGTAAAGGGCTGGAGAAGAAGGAATCTGGTAGGAGAGGAAAGTGGGCCATTGGAGAAAGGAAAGGTGGAGGAGACCCAGAGGGAGGTGACAGGCAGGTGATACGAGGTAAAAGATCAGAGTGGGGAATAGAGGAAGAGAGAACGTACTAACCTGTAGATCTTTGAAATGTGGGTGGAAACCCCACATGGTCCCGGGGAAAACATACAAACTCATTACAGACAGCGGCGGGAATTGAGCCTGTGATAGTGTTACATTGACCATTTGACTACTGTGTTGCCCCATTATGGTTTATCTCGGATTCAGTGACATGGAACAGATCGGTAAAGGCTGTCTGAAATCTGCAGCACTACTGACATATCCCAAAATCCATCTGACTGGGTGCAGTGAAGTGGCCCATCTTGATTCCTGACACCCATCAGGTAAATAACTTCTGTCACCTCTATGAAGTCCAACCTGTTTCATTTCCACATGGCATAAAAAAGAAATGGTGCCTCAAGAAAGAAGACAATAAATCAGAGGACTGGAGGTGAAGAGTCATGTCAAAGCAGGAACAGGAAGGACATAAAATTGCTTGCACGACTCTCCCGAACATGTGAGCAGAAAGACAAGTGGTAATTGAAGAAAGGTGCCTGAGGCCATTTGTCTGCATGACAGCCTTCACGATCCATTGCCCACTCCAGTAGAGCTCCAGTGTTACTCGTCAGTCTGGGTTGCAGCTGTTTTATCCAGCAGTGACAGGATGTCCAGGAAGTGAACTGAGAAAATATTTTTCTTTACTTTCTGAAGCCAGCAACTCTTGCATGTCTGTATTTAATATAGAACATAGAACAGAGAACAGGACAACACAGAAACAAGCCCTTTGGCCTGTGATGTGCTGCTGATCTAATTAAACTAGTAGTTAATTTCCTAAATACACTAATCACTTCTGTGTATACAATTCAATCCTGAAGAAGGGTCCAGGCCCAAACCGTCGACAGCTTATTCATTTCCATAGATACTGCCTGACCTGCTGAGTTCCTCCAGTTTTTTTGTGTGTGTTGTTCAAGATTCAAGATGCAAGATTGTTTGATGTCATTTCCAGTACACAAGTGTAAAGAAGAATGAAAACATTGTTAAAAAACAATTGCTGAAAAATGTCCATAGCCCTCTATTCTCCATACATTCATGACCCTCTAAGACGGTCTGAAATGCTGCTGTTGTGTTTGCCTCCTTTACCACCCCCAGCAGCACTTTCTAGTCGCCCACCACAGTCTGAATAAAAAAATTGCCCCACACCTCCTTTGTACTTACCTCACTCATGCCTTCCCATATTAGATATTTTGGCCCTGGGAAAAAGACCCTGTGATCTATCTACACCCCTCATATTCTTATAAACCTTTGCCAGGTCTCCTTCAGCCTCTGCCATTCTGGAGAAAGTGGCCCAGGTTTGTCCAATCTCTCCTTGGATCACGTGACCTCTAGCCCAGGCAGCCACCTTGTAAACATCTTCTGGACTCTTTCCAAAGCCTCCTCATTATTCCTGTAATGAGGTGACCAGAAATTAATACAATACTACTGACGTGTCCCAACTAGAGTAATATAATCCCTAATTACCTTTGTCAAGGTGATAATGAACTACCTCCTCAAATTGCTGCGGTCCCTCAGCTGAAGGTATCTGTATAGATTGGATACACAGCAGAGAAAGAGGCTACTGGCCTCACCAGCTTTTGCCATCATTCACATTTCCTTTGAACCTGTGTTTTCTCAGCTAAATCAATCAAAGCAACCCAATATTCCCTGCTCTCGCATATCCAGCATCCCCTTAAGTATATCTATAGTATTGGTCATGAGCTTTCAGCACTCATTGGATTAAGATATTTCTTCTGAATTCCTCATTGAATTTCTTGATTATTAGCTTATTATAATATCCCAAAGTTCCACGTTCTGCTCTTCCTCACAGGTAGAACATTTCTTCTGAGATATGGCACGGAATATCAAGCCGCAATTGCTAGCCAGCAATCACCAATTTAATCCTGGCATAAATTCCCAAGTTAGAGCTGTGTGTGAGTCAGAGATAAACTAGCAAGTAGTCCTGCACCATGACAGGTTCTGGCAGGGTGTAGGCATGACAGGTTCTGTTGAAGAAGTCTTGGTTGTGGCTGTGGAGAAGGTAGACATTACAGCTATGTAATGGAAAGGGAAATTGTTCAGGATACTACATCAAAGTTCAAAGTAAATTTATTATCAAAGTACATATATGTCACTATATAAGACCACAACACCCATAAGACAAAGGAGCAGAATTAGGCCATTTCGCCCATTGAGCCTGCTCTGCCATTCAATCATGGCTGATCCTTTTTTCCCCTCCTCAGCCCCCTCTCCAGCCTTCTCCCCATAACCTTTGATGCCATGGCCAATCAAGAACCTATCAAACTCCACCTTAAATATACCCAAAGACCTGGCCTCCACAGTTGCATGTGGTAACAAATTCCACAAATTCGCCACCCACTGGCTAAAGAAATTTCTCCAAATCTCTCTTTTAAATGGACACCCCTCTATCCTGAGATTGTGCCCTCTTGCCCTAGACTCCCGCACCATCCTTTCCACATCTACTCTATCTAGGCCTTTCAAGATTTGGAGGGTTTCAATGAGAACACCCCCCCCCCCCCAATTCTTCTAAATTCCAGCAAGTACAGGGCCAGAACTATCAAACGTTCCTTATATGATAACCCTTTCATTCCTGGAATCATCGTTGTGAACCTCCTCTGAACTCTCTCCCAATGCCAGCACAGCTTTTTAGATGAGGATCCCAAAATCTGTTCACAATACTCAAGGTGAGGCCTCACCAGTGCCTTATAAAGCCTCAGCATCACATCCCTGCTCTTGTATTTTAGTCCTCTTGAAATAAATGCTAACATTGCATTTGTCTTCCTCACTACCAACTTCATCTGCAAGTTAACCTTTAGGGCATTCTGCACAAGAACTTCCAAGTCCTCAGCATCTCATATTTTTGGATTTTCTACCTGTTTAGAAAATAGTCTACACATTTATATCTTCAACCAAAATGCATGACCATGCAATTTCCAACATTGTATTAATTTTCCATTTTCTTACCCATTCTTCTAATCTGTCTAAGTCTTTCTGCAGCCTTCCTGTTTTCTCAACACTACCTGACTCTCCACCAATCTTTGTATCATCTGCAAACTTGGCAACAAACATAACCCCATCCTTAACAATTGACTCCAATATTTTTCCAGCCACTGAGGTCAGTCTAACTGGTCTACAATTTCTGCTGCCTCCTTCCTTTCTTAAAGAGTGGAGTGACAGTCTTAATTTTCCAGCCCTCCAGAACCATGCCAAAGTCCAATGATTCTTGAAAGATCATTACTAATGCCTCCACTATCTACCTCTTTCAGAACCGTAGGGTGCATTTCATCTGGTCCTGGTGACTTATGCACCTTTAGGTCTTTCAGCTTTTGAACACCTCCTCCCTTGTAATAATAACTGCACTCACTTCTCCTCCTGGCACAGTGCCAGTGTCTTCCACAGTGAAGACGGATGCAAAATATTCATTTAGTTCATCTGCCATCTCTTTGCACAATTGTCTTGTAAGTTGTTGGTTGCTATTGTGTTGTGTTTTATGGTAGGCACTGAACCACAATCAATTCTGGTTTATTTCACATACTGGCAATAAAGTGATTCTGCAGGAGCTTACAAGGGATAATGGCACCTAACAGCGACTCCTTTGCTTGCATCTTTGGAAACAGCTCTACTTCTGCCTTTAATATCTCTATTTTTCCCTTTCAGGGTTCTTTTGAAGACCCTGACCTGGAATTACACACAGGCTTCGGTTCTTTGCAGGAATGGGACCCGTTCTCGGGGTTCCGCGACTGGCAGTTATTCAACATGCTAAGGGTTTGGCCTGAGAGTATTGATCGTGATGGGAAGCCTAAGATCTCAGGGCTCTGGAGACGGGGGGATCCAGGGTCAGTGTCACGGCAGGAGACTCGTGTGTCGTCAGAGAGGCCAGAAAATCTTTCGCTGTGGGTATGAAGACCCGAGGTCTTTGCAATCTTTGGGCACAGAACTCGAAAAAAGCAACAAAGTGGACTTTTAACAACAACCCACTGGTTTATGATGTTATGTCTCCCACTCGCTGTGAAAATGGGGGACACCTCCCTTTCCCTTGCCAGAGAGAGATAGAGAGAACCTGCGGTTTGTCGAATCTCGGATGAAATGCAAAACCTTTGGGGTAACTTTGGTCTGTGCCTTTGCTGTTGCTTAGCACCCGCTTGGGCTCGGTGACGGTACCAATGCATTTTTTTTGCTGGGGGGGGGGGGACGGATCGTAGCTTGCTGCTGCTTACGCGAGGGGGGGGAGCTTGGGGGGTACTTTGGAGCTCTCGCGTTTGACTGTCGTTCATTCTTTGGAGCACTTCAGCGTTTTCATGGATGTTTGCGAAGAAAAAGCATTTCAAAGTGTATATTGTATACATTTTCTGACATTAAATTCGACCTTTCAACCTTTGATTCTGATTCCTCTAACTTGCATTTTGTGGATATTACTTCATCAGCTCTTGGTCCAGTTTTGGTGCATCGGAGCACACATGGTTTCTGTCTCAAAGGAAAAGCAGTATAATTTCAGATTTCTCCTCAGTGAAAGGGCAATGCTATTGGTCTGATATTAGCTGGAAAGGCTCTTCCAGTCTCTCTCTCTTCCTCTACCTCTTGTTCCTTCTCCCTTCCTCCATCTGATTTCAGACAGGCTGAAACTGAATGGGTGTCAGAATTAGGAGAACATAACAAGCCATTACAAACATGGGCACCTATTCTGTGCCGTACAGCTGACAACCACCTGAACTGGCAAGATAGCACATTGACGCTAAAATTTTGCGCTCAAAATTCATTTGTGGAATTGGAAAAAATTCCACATCCGTGGTTTTGAAGAAATATGTGCTAATGCATTTAATTTTGCATCTATTTTGTTTTAGAAAAGAAGGTGGCATTGCAAATTTGCAAAAATCTTGATACTGTGTTAATGTTGTTCAGATATCTCTGCTCATTATGTTAAAGGTGATTTTGTGGTGTGAAGCTTCTGTAAAAATGTTAAGTTACAGAATAGTGCATCTCACAGAAAAGAAATAATGGTCAGAATTAAGCAAATATCTCCTCAAATTCCAGTATTTAGCTGCAGATAATGAAGGCAATTTAATCAAAGGAAACTACGGAATGTACCTGTAGATCAGGGGATCCCAAATTTTTTTATGCTACGGACCTGTACCATTAACCGAGGGTTCCATGGATCCAGGTAGGGAACCTGTGCTAGATTATGTTTAGTTCATTTAAAATCATTTCGCTAATAGATACATGAAACAAAACTGGTTCTAGTTGAAGCTAATATTAGGATCTTGTCTGAAAGATTTTGGGTGGTGGCGCAATGGCATCAGCGCCGGATTCAGGAGCGAGTTCGAATCCAAGTCGGGCCGCCCCCGCGCACGCTTTCCATCCTTGCCGGGCTGAGCATCGAGCCAGCCACTCGCCCTCATAAAAAAAAACAAGGGTCGAGTCAGGAACTTTCATATCGTGAGCCGGTTTATCCGAAAGGAGACCAATCCTGACACCACGCACCAGACAAGAATGGCTGACTGTCTGGTGTGACAAGCTAAGTACGAATGAATGTCTGAAGGATTAATAGAAAAAGCTGCATGTTCTCTGTAGATCGGGTATTATCTCTGGAGAACAAAATTGAGTAAACGTTGCGGTCCAATGAAACTCTGAATTTTGTGGAGGAGCACTTTGTCAACTTGTCCTGAAAACTGCACGTTCACTGTGTGCACTCTTTGCAAACCACTGCCATTGTTATTTTACCCACATGTGGTCAGTGCTTGGAGTGATACAAACCAGAGAATTGAAAGCTAAACAGCAAATTTGTGCTTACTTTCGAGCACCCCCTCACGTGCTTTATTACATCTTCAGCAGTGCTGAGTTCTCCCTTTCCTCTGATTGGTGAGGAGATCATGTGCTCTGACTCATCCAGCAAAGAAGGAGTACAGATTTCAGATTGCATCTCAGACTGTTCCTCTGTGAAATGCACCCTAAGATCCTGAATGTAGTGAAGATGAACAGCGTCACCAGTTCTCGCCGCTCAGTCAGTACATTAGCTCCCTCTCTCTACGCCGCTAGCAATGAAGATCCTCCATCTCCGGCAGTGTTCGGAGCTTCTCTCATCATATCAGTAGTTTGGTTTTCACTACTGTCAGTCATGCAAGTTCCGGGTGGAGACTCAGGAATACCATCACACTCGGATGTAGAAGGATTCTTCATTGCTGTTTCTGTAACAGTTCTGTTTGACCAGCGAGGGTTGTTAGTCCTGAGCTGAACACGGCCTCCCTCCACCCCACACCGAACCTGGTGGACCGGTAGGCCACTCTTAGCCTGGCCTCTACCCCTTGACCTGTTCGGCATGGGTGACCCAACCAAGAGCCAAAGCACAAAGCCCTGACTCCAGCCAACATAGCTCTCTGTGTCATTGAAGCACGCAAGCAGATCTCCAAACCATGACAAGGTTATGATCTTCTTGGAGGAGACTAGCCACCAATCATACCATCATATTTCTCCCCACCCAAAGTAATTTGGCATCTCAGTCCTCTTGCTTTGATTTGATCATACAAAAGCTCTCATTTAAAGGAACATGAAATATATTTGGGCTGGTTGAGAGAGACAAGGCTGGTGGTTCCAGTAAGCAGTCAAGAATCAGAATCAGAATTAATTATTTCAAGGAACAAGAATCCTTAATTAAATTATATATATATATATATATACACACATACATACAAGATTACTCAAATATTATCGAAAAATTATATTTAAACTCTAACACAAGAAATTCTGTGGATGCTGGAAATCCAGAGCAACACAGTGTTGGAGAAAAAACAGCTAAAGTTTTGGGCCAAGATCCTTCTTCAGAACTGAGCAGGAAGGGGGAAGACACCAGAATAAGAAGGAGGACAAGCTAGAAGGTGATAGATGAACCCTGGTAGGTGGGAACGATTAAGGGGTGGAGAAGAAGGAATCTGATAGGAGAGGAGAGTGGACCATAGGAGAAATGGAAGGAGGAGGAAGTGACAGACTGGTGAGAAGAGGTAAAAGGTCAGTGTGGGGAATATCTTCTTGTGGTGGATGGAGAGGAGGTGTTTGACAAAGTGGTTCCACAATTTACGATGGGTCTCATCTATGTAGAGGAGGCTGCATCAGGAGCAATGGACACAATAGACAACCCCAGTAGATATGCAGCAAATAGTCAGGAATTGAGTGGGGCTGAAAAAATGTGTTTCATCGTTGCCTTTGCCTAAGAGACATTTTCCTTCCATGCAACATCGTGCTAAAAAGCTGTAAAGGTGTATTGTACCAGTCACCTGGTCTGATCACTTCTTGGGAAATAATGTATCACGAAAGGTGGGTGCAGGGTGACGAGATATTAATTATCCACCTTATGCTGCACACAACTTGAGGCCATGGTGCGTTCTCTGCCCATGATCTTATAGGGCATCAGCATAATTTGGGATGACACAGTAACGTAGTGGTTAGTACAACATTTTACAGCTTCGGCGACCCAGGTTCAATTGCTGCCGCTGCCTGTAAGGAGTTTGTACGTTCTCCTTGTGACCACGTGAGTCTCCTCTGAGTGCTCTGGTTTCCTCCCACAGCTCCAGTTGGTAGGTTAATTGCTCATTGTTCTGGAATTAGGTGAGGGTTAAATTGTGGGTTATTGGGCAGCGTAGCTCGAAGAGTTAGAAGAGCCTATTTTGCTTTGTACTTTGTGTGTGTGTGTGTGTGTGTGTGTGTGTGTGTGTGTGTGTGTGTGTGTGTGTGTGTGTGTGTGTGTGTGTGTGTGTGTGTGTGTGTGTGTGTGTGTGTGTGTGTGTGTGTGTGTGTGTGTGTGTGTGTGTGCTTGTATACTTGTGGTTAAGATTTTTTGTTTGCGTGCTTATTCTGGGAAATCTTAGGAGCCTCTTTTAATACTTTTTGAATTCTTTAGTGAAGGTGTGGTTTCAGCTGAGTGTGACAAAGCTGTACCAGTGCCAAGGTTAGCTGCTCCTGTAGATGTGACATCCAAACCTGATGTATTTTTGGAAGATGGCAGAGCCAGAACGTTGACAAAACTGCATGGCCTCTTTGAAGATAATCATTATTTCGTAATTTATTTTGTTAGGACACATGTCAGGAATAACCCTAAAATCTTACCTATGTGCAATAGCTCTGTCCAAATTCTATGTTCACAAATGCATTTTATGCTTGTCTTGTTAGCTTTTGATCGTGAAGAGATACTAGACATATCTTCTGCAACATTCTGTTTTAAATGTGCTTTCCCTGGAGCTTTTGTCAACTCTCTAACTATATTTATGACTGTAATCATTTCTTTGTGTTTCACAATTACTCCTCCAAGCAGTTTATGTACATATTTTGTTCCGCTGTTTTATTATGCTGTAATTTGCAACGTCTGTTCTGCACATAGAATTAATAGATGAATCAATTTCTTACATAAACCTTCAAATCATTTGCACTTAATGGATATAATGCACCCTATGGTCATTAGAAATCCTCATCTTGACAATTCTGTACTGCAGATGAATTGCTAAGTAGCTCTTGAATAAAGGAAGTGCTGTAATGATGAAGTAATGTAGACACAGACTTAGAAAACAGAGCCATCTAGAGCAAAAAAAGAGTAACTACTGATAATTTCATTCCTATTCCATGTAAAAATTACTGAGAATATATTCTGGCATTTACACTTTATCTGACATGAAGTTCAGGCTAGCTGCACAATAATTAGCTTTTGCGCCTACATTTATGATATACCCTGATGGGCACTTCACCCATGCTGGATGATTTTCAAGCTCCTGTGAAAGATTATGTGAAACTGAAACACAAATTTCAATCTTTACACAAGGTAGAAAAAGTAAATTCTTTGTTAATGGGGCCATCTGGTGGCTAAGTAACCAATTTACAGGTGGAAGAATGAGCAGTGCCTGGTATTCTGCCTAGATAGCTTTCCGACTTGTCACTATGAACATTGATTTCTCAGTTCCAGTTGTTTCTCCTCTCTCCCCCTTCTCTCCTTTTCCACCATCCATTCTGGCTCCCCCCTTACCCTTTCTCCTCTCCTCAGCTGCCTATCATCTCCCTTTTGCGTTCCCTCCTCTTTCCCGTTCTCCCATGGTCCGCTCTCCACTCCTATCAGATTCCTCCTTCAGCCCTTTACCTTTTCTGCCTATCACCTCCCACCTTCTCACTTCATCCCTCTCCACCACCCACCTACCTTCTCCCATACCTGGCTTAACCTATCACTTTCCAGCCTGTACTCTTCCCCTCCCCAACCTCCTTGTTCTGGCTTGTTTCCACTTCCTTTCCATTCCCGATGAAGGGCTCGGCCTGAAACGCCAACTATTTATTCCTTTCCACTGATGCTGTTTGACCTGCTGAGTTCCTCCAGCATTTTGTGTGAGTTACTCTGCATTTCCAGCATCTGCAGAATTTTGAGTGTTTACCATTTCAGAGTCCTTTTAATTCTACAAGCTAAAGTTATTACCAAGTGATAAGTATTCCCTGTGCTCTTGGCACATGTCTTACTAAAGTTATAAACAATGTGTGACAGAAGGGGACGAGATTTTAATATTAAACTTTCAACAGTATCTAGCTTTTGATATGAATGGTATCCCTTAAATGGTAGATCACTTTGCTTGAACATTTTGATTTTACTATGCTTCTGGTCTCTTGATCTCTCTCAAAAGTTTTTTATCAAGCATGTTTAAGTAATGACTGGCCATTTTATTTGGACCTTTTCCAGCTCAGCAGGTAGCTGGGCTTGAAAATTGTGGATGTAAACTGATTTAGTACGTACTTTTGAGTGATACATTTTAACTTTCGTCATTCTTGTGCTGGAGGCCCGTGACTTGTTGTCTGTCATCCATGTCACCATTTGGATAAGAATGTGCAGCCCAAGACATCAACTCTTTATTCCTCGCCATAGATGCTGCCTGACCCATTGAGTTCCTTCAGTATTTTGTGTGTCTTGCTCTGGATTCCCAGTATCTGCAGAATTTCTTCTGAGAATGATAACATTTATGCCTTAAAGGTGTGTTTTCTTTTGCAGCTTCATACCAGAATCTGAAGATTCAGAGTTTGAAGATGTTTGACTGAAAAGTGAGGTGTTAACAATACACAACACTCCCTCTTTGTGAATCAAAACCCATTACTCCAATAATGAGGCATTTGACTCGTGCCCTGACTGTTTTTGAACCACACTGAAATCTGTCTAAATAACATTTCAAACTGTTCGCAAAGGGAGAAATTACAGATACTGTTCTGTTCATTTTTAGATAATTAATATAATATGTACCTTGATTGGTCGACCCAAATTAAACACTTTTTAAAAA
This sequence comes from Hemitrygon akajei, assembly GCF_048418815.1. NCBI lineage: Eukaryota > Metazoa > Chordata > Chondrichthyes > Myliobatiformes > Dasyatidae > Hemitrygon > Hemitrygon akajei. The sequence goes on from NC_133133.1 coordinate 172,472,269, forward strand.
GCATGAATCACCACCCAGAATAACAATTTCACATACAATACCATGGAATACTAATCTATGTTCATAAATTTATAACCAGTTGACTGCTGTCACAGAAAGCTAACAAGCAATTAAGGTTCAGGACCTAAGTGTGGGAGATCAAGACTGAAAATGAGCCAAAGTGTGTAACTATGAAGAATCTTGAACACACAGTCAGGAGAAGTAGTTGACCCCTTAGCCCCTGATCTTACTCACACATTCAATAAGGTCATTGACTGATCCAATTCCCTATTCTTAGAAGCTTTCTTCTCATTTGAGAATTTAGAGCTGAGAGGCATACGCACAGGATTAGGAATAGTACTGAGGTAAGAAAAATTGTCTTTAGGCAAAAAGCTGTATCAAACCAAATCACAGTTACATAAACTAGACTATTTTTTCTTAAATGAAGTTTTGATTTAATTGTTTGCATTTAAATTCATCATCATGTGCTGTATTGTATGACGTGGCCAATCACGGTCTTATCCATGACCATGATTGTTCTTGGCAAATTTTTCTGCAGAAGTGGTTTGCCATTGCCTTCTTCTGGGCAGTGTCTTTACAAGATGGGTGACCCCAGCCATTATCGATACTTTTCAGAGATTGTCTGCCTGGGGTCAGTGGTCGCATAACCAGGACTTGCGATATGTACCAGCTGCTCATATGGCCATCCACCACCTGCTCCCATGGCTCTGATTGGGGAGGCTAAGCAGGTGCTTCACCTTGCCCAAGGGTGACCTGCAGGCTCGCAGAGGGAAGGAGTGCTTTACATGTCCTTGAAGTGTTGGTATGTTTCTAAAAATGGACGCATTTCTGACATAAAGGCCATCTAGGCAAGTAGGTTTGGTGTAAGCAATGTGCCCTTTCAATTAAAACTTCTATATTTCTGCAATGCAGCTGAACAGAAAGAGAACAAATAAAGCCATGATTATATTACTTCAAATAGTATTCTCTCTCTCTCCCTCTCTCCCTCTCTCTCTGTTTCTCTCTCTCTCCTTTCTCTCTCTTACTCTGATTCTCTCTCTGTCTCTCCTTGTCTTCCTCTGTGTGTGTGTGTGTGTGTGTGTGTGTGTGTGTCTCTCTCTCTCTCTCTCTCTGTCTCACTGTCTCACTGTCTCTCTTCTGTCTCTGTTTTTCTCTCTCCGTCTCTGTCTCTGTGTCTCAAATAATTTTGCTGTTAAGTTCACACTAAACTCTCACGCTGGAAAAGTCGTTCATTTCTGAAATTCCTTCCATTGCCATTGACTATGCCAGCACATTTAGTGTGACAACAAGGGTGAATTTCTACTCATTTGATTCAAATTACAAGCCTATTTCCTCTTTTGCTGTTCTTCCGTTTCTTTCCCTGTCCATAAACCTCATTGATTTGCCTAGTTCACAAATAGCTTATTGACTTCCTGCCAAGTTTACACTTCACCAGTATGTGTCACCAAAGTCTAATCTGAACAGTAGGGTAAAGAGCACACTGCAAGATGTCCCTTTTCAGGAAATTCTGGGCTATTATTATTTTTATTTATTACAATATAATCACCATAACCCATTTCATCTAACTCACCTTTGAAAGAAAAGTAGACTAGTGGAGTAGAAATCATAAATATGAGAAATTCTGTAGGTGCTGGAAATCCAAAGCAACAAAATTCTGGAGGATTCAGCAGGTCAGGCAGCATCTATGGAAATGATTAAACAATCAATGTTTTGGGCCAAGACCCTTCCTGTTCAATCCTAAAGAAGGGTCATGGCCTGAGATATCAACCGATTTTTCATTTCCATAGATGCTGCCTGACCTCCTGTGTTCCTCCATGTTGTAATGGAGTAGAAAGAATCCTCTGTGTTCAATTCCAAGGAATCAACAGAGAGAGTTTTTCAGATCAGGGAGCCCAGCATTTAATGCCCATCCCTCTGATTGCCCCTGAGAATGAATGCCTGTAGTTCTGCTGAAGGTACTCCCCCAGTGCTGTTGGGGAAGGGGTTCAATGTCATACATCCAGTGACAATGATTTATTTACTTAGTTATTTAGCAATGCTGCACACAGTAAGCCCTTCCAGACTTTCGAGCCGAGTCACCCTATCACCCGACAAACCCGATTAAACCTAGCCTAATCATGGGACCATTTACAATGACCAATGAACCTACCCAGTACGTCATTGGACTGTGGGAGGAAACAGGAGGAGCTGGAGAATAAAAACCCATGCATTCCACTGGGAAGATGCACGGAGACTCCTCACGGAACAGCGCCGGAATTGAACGCGGATCTTCCTGAGCTGTAATAGAGCGCCCAGTGATAGATGATGTATTTCCAAATCAGTGTGACGCACAGCTCAGAAGGGCTCCTGAAGATTGTGGGGTTCCCGCATTGTACCTGCTGCCATTGTCCTCTTGGAAACGGCTGGGGATTTGGGAGGTGTTATCAGACATGCATTTTATCAGTGGTACAGGCTGCAACCACTGATGCATCAACAGAAAGAGCTGGAAACACTCAGCAGGTCAGGTAGCATCTGTGGATGGAAAATTAGCACATCTGGTCTGCTGCTGGCAACATAAAACTGATAAAGTAGCACAATCTGAGAAAGGATCAAGTGCTTTCCTGACGTATGTGAGGAATAAGCTCTTCTAGCCTGGTACAGGTATCGACTCTAACCGACGTTTCAATGACAAACTCTGAAATCTTCTTCAGGGATGAATCTGCACAAAAGCCACATTAACCCCTTCAGTCTGGTCTCGCTGTATCAGGAATATTCTGTTCAACCTGTCATTCTATCTCCACCTTCTCTTTGCTCAAAACTCACGTTTTCTCTTTTCCTCCTCTGAAGGGCAGAAAGCCATGCTGGTGTCTGGCTCAGATTCCACTGCACAAAGTAAAGATACAAATTCTGGAAACACTCAGCACATCAGGCAGTATCTATGGAAAGAGAAAAACAAAGTAAATGTCTTAAATCCACCATGTGTTATGGTCGTGACTGAACAGCGGCAGGCATCCAAGTTTCGCAAATTCCCCGGTGTATGGTTACCTACCACTGTCCCTTTAAGGCTCAGACTGCCGATTATTGCCTGCCACACATGCAAGTCTGTACTAAAAAGCCTCGTGCTCAGCAGTCAGTGCTCATTTGTAGGAGGTCTGTTTCTAATCTTTGCCTTTGGATTTTGTCATCCTGTTTATTTTGAGTCTGCATCTGAGTCTATTGAGACTTTCGAGGGTAAACCACCATCTACAGCTCTCTCATTACCTGATGCTTCTGATGAAGGGTCTCAGAAGCTTGATTTGCTCTTAACTTTTCACAGAAAGTGCTAAACCTGTTAGGTTCCTCCAGCACTCTGTGTGGTGCCCTTGATATTCTAATTCCCTTTCTCTTTCCACAGGTGCTGCCTGACCTGTTGTGTGTTCCTGTATCTTCAATCTTTAGTTCAGATTTCCAACGCCTGCATGTTTTTTTCCACTGTTGTAACAATAAAAAAATCTTTCTGCAGATCCTTTTTGACCTGTCATTGGGAGAATGAGGTATTGGGAAGAAAATGGAGAAAATTAAAACATATATTTATGTTTTACTACTTTCCTACAACTGAACATATCTTTACCTTCCACCCCCCCCTTTCAATTCCCTTGTCCATTTATCCCTCCCCACTAACCTCCCTCCCAGCATTTATCCCTGCAAATGGTCCAAGTTCTACTCCTACCCATTCACTGCCTCCCCCCCCCCCCCCCTCCGTTCAAGGCCCCAACCTGTCTTTCCAGGTGAGGCAACACTTCACCTGCAAATCTGCTGGGGTCTATTGTGTCCCGTGCTCCCAATGAGCCTCCTCTACAATGGTGAGACCTGCTGTAAACTGGGGTCCACTTAGTCAAGCTCCTTCATCTGCTGAAAGTGGAACATCCTGGTGGGCAGACATTTTAACTCCAGTTCCAATTTCTGTTCTGACATGTCGGTCTATGGTCTCCTCTCATACCAGGGTGTGCCACCTTCGGGGTAGGAGAGGAACTCCTTACATTCTGTCTGGGGAGCCTCCAACCTGATGGCATGAATATCGATTTCTCTTTCCGGTTTAAAAGAAATCGCTCCCACTCCCCACTTCTATTCCCCACTCAGGCCTCTTGCCTCTTCTCACTGCCTATCAGTTTCTCCAGGTGCCTCCTCCTCCTTCCCTGTCTCCTATGGTCCACACCCTTCTCCTATCAGATTCCTTCCTCTCCATCCCACCCGCCTGGCTTCACCTATCACCTTCCAGCTTCACCTATCAATCACCTTCCAGCTTCACCTATCACCTTCCAGCTTCCCTCCTTCCCCTCCCCCACCTTTTTACTCCAGCGTCTTCCCCGCTTCTCGGAACTGAAGAGCAGTCTCGCCCCGAAACATCAACGGTTTATTCATTTCCATAGACGCTGCCTGATCTGCTGAGCTCCTCCGGCATTTTGCTTTGGATTTCCAGCGTCTGCAGAGTCTCTTGTTGATATATTTTACATGCTGCAAAGGCACCCTATCATACCAATTAGTTTAGGGGATTTCCCGAATAGTAACCTAATTGATCAGCCGGCAGGGTGGAGATACATCTCTGCCAAAGGAGGTGTAAGCCACTCCATCCCTCCTTGAGACGGCAGGTCACCTTTGGCCAAGGTGTGGCACCTGCTTAGCCTACCCTGGTCTGGGTCACATGAATCCACGGGAGCAGCTGGTGCATATCATAAGTCCTGGTTATGTGACCACTGTCGCCAGGCAGACAATCTCTGAGGAGTATTGATAATGGCTGGGGTCACCCATCTTGTAAGGGCACTGCCCAGAATGCCATAGCAAACCACTTCTGTAGAAAAATTTACCAGGAACAATTATGGTCGTGGAAAGACCATAATCGCCCATGTCATACGACGCAGCGTATTAACAAGAGAAGAGAATGGTCTAGTATGACTATGTTCAACAACTCAAACAAACTCTGATTCCATTGTAGATAAGTGTCCACTGACAGTGCTTGTGAACATTCGCAGATGATTAAGTTGTTGCCAGTAAGGGACCAAGGGGAACCTCTTTCCAGAGCTTCATTTGGCACTGAGAATGAGGAAAGGCTCCATAGATCTACGTTAAGGTACCGGTATCGAGTACTCTTCATTAACGCCCGGCTGCCAGCTAGCGATGTGACTTTAGAAAGCAGTCTGTTGCTCAGTAGTGATAGTGCAGGAAAGCTCAAGCTCTTCAGAAACTTTGATCACATGTCCACCCCGTGCCCGTCGCTGTTAAACTGGCTCAGCACGCAGACCCTTCGGGGTAGAATCACCATGGCAACTGCGGAGTCAGTGCCAAACTGTCGACATCTGTGGAATGATTAGAACTATATGATAGTCTAGTGGTCTAAACATTTGAACTTGGATGCAAGGCACAGAAAAATCTACATTATATCAAAAAGTGCCATCTGGTGTTTTGTATTCAAAATGAATTAATTGTCATTCAATGGTTAGTATTAACCTGGTTTGTAATTGCTGTGAGGTTAGGAATACAACAGAAAATGTAAACAATGCAAGGCACTGTATGATTAGACAGAGAGCTGATTAGGGCTCAAAGCACATTAGATTGTATTAATTAGCTCAAAGCCCTCAATCCAAAACTAAGCATGATGGACCATTCATTACAGTCATTAGTTTGCACATCAATGCTTTATTTAAAATTCTATGTACTTTGAATGAATACTGGGGCTTGTGGGCCCTTTGATAATTGGTATTGGTTCAGTCTCAGAGTCCATTTATAAAACTGATGAATTTGAAATGTATTAATGGTGTCTCCTTAGGAGAATACAATAAATTAAAAAGCACCACTCTTCTAAATACTAATGACACATATGGATTACATGCCCTTTTTGTATGCAACAAGCAGTGTTCAAGTCCCTGACCATAATCATCGTTTTGTCAGTTTCCTTCGGAAGTTTCCCAGAGCTTTCTGAAGTATTCCTTCTACAGTTCCTCCTCGCAGGACCAAAACTGGGAGAGCTGTCATAATTACTCCAGAATTTCCACATGAATAAGGCTTGTACAATAGAAGTAAAATTCACAGCCATAAATGTTAGTTAAACTGATGAAGCAGTTCATATAGACTTTGCAAGCTGTACCTCAAACGCTCAAATGCTTTTATCCCTCGTTCTCTCGTTCTCTCCAGCGCAGAGCAGACTCTTCTGGCTCTTTGAGCAGTACTGCCCAGCAATCTCCTGATCTAATCCTGGCCTAAACGCAGGACAATTTGCAATGACCAATTAACCTACTGGTCGGGACGTCTTTGGTCACGGGGAGAACGTACAAACTCCTTACAGGTAGTGGTAGGAATTGAATCTGGGTCACGGGTACTGTAAAGCATTATGCTAACCACTATGCGACTACGCCGTCCCACTTTCCTTTCCTTTGTGTTGAATTTTAATCACAGTAGAAGCTGGTATGACAGGGCACGTAATGAAGAAAGAAATTAACCTATCAACCCCACATCTCCAGGGTGCGGGAGAAAAGCAGACAACCCAGAAGAAACACATGCAACCACAGAGAGAATGTGCAAACTCCACACCCACAGCTCCAGAGATCAGGGTGGACCCCAATTTGTTGGATCAGCTTCCTAGCCGTGCCTCAACTAGAACTGTGGGCCAAAGAGCCTATACCATGCTGTACTTTTCTAATACCACCGTAACAAACACACCTCCACATGCGGCGGGTGAAATGAATAACATACGAATTTTAACAAGAAGTTGGATAATTATACAAGGGTGATAGCAATTGACTTTCTGGAAAAGACAAGGCAAAAAAGAGCGTAAGAAGACAGATGGACTTCATCACGGTATGATTCAGCACACAGCTTCCTTGGTTAAAGATTAACATGACCAATTGTTCCTTTCTTCATCATTCCTCAGGCTCGAAAAGGGCTCCTTCCCTGCATCCCACATTCTCCCTTCACCGACCAACATCTTATCCTGAACTAAACAAAAATGAATACAGATGCAGATAGTTGAAGTAAAAGCAGAAACCGCAGAGAACACTTTGTGGAAGGAGAAATAGAGTAAATGTGTCCAATCAAAGACCAACAAGTGTATGGGACATTGGAAAAAAAAGTTGAATTTCCCCATGGGGATGAATAAAGTATCTATCTATCTACCTATCTATCAAAGACGTCCTTTCAACCTACCCAGCTTCATTCACCGTGGCCCAGCGACAAACCTTGCAAGTTTAGTACAGCCTATTGATGAACTCATTAATAATGCATCTTCTAATTTCCAAAAACCTTTGTTCTCATCTAAATAGGAAGAGTAATTTGAACATATGTTTTATTCATCAATTCAAAGTGCTTATTTTCCAATGATATGAACATAACTCAGGTGAATTTAAAAATTCTGAGCTTACTTTTGAATCTACTCTGGTACATTGTTATACTCCTGTAGCCACTCCTATCGGTGCAAACAATCCAACCCTGGAAGCTTGGCTGAGAAGGACTTTCACTTTTCGTTTGTTCATCCATTGTGTGATTGTCATGTGGGTGATCCAGGACTTTCCACGATCATGATTGCTGTTGACACATTTTTCCACAGAAGTGGTTTGCCATTGCCTTTTTCTGGGCAGTGTCTTTACAAGATGGGTGACCCCAGCTGTAATCAATACTCCAGAGATTGTCTGCCTAGACTTGTGATATGCACCAGCTCATACGATCTGCTCCCATGGCCTCATGTGACCCCAATCGACGGAGAGGGGGCTAAGCAGGTGCTACACTTGCCCAAGGGTGAGCTGCAGGCTAGCGGAGGGAAGAAGCGCCTTACGTCTCCTTTGGTGATGTATCTCCACCCACCACCCAACCTTAACTTTCACTTTAATTAAAAAAAGACCCTGGTGTATATCTTAGTGAGGGACAACATAATCATCTTGTTGACTTTAATGTCAACATAGGAAAGCATGCAAGCTAAGCATGTTATTATTTCTGAACTCAAGAGATTCCATGGATACTGGAAATAGAGAGCAACACACATAAAATACTGGAAGAACTCAGGTCAGGTCTAGGGAAATGAACAGTCGACATTTTGGGCTGAGACCCTTCTTCAGGACTAGTAAGGAAAGGGGAAGATGCCAGAATTAAAAGGTGGGAGGAGTGGAGGGAGGACAAGCTAAAAGGCGATAGTTGAAGCCAAGTGGTTGGGAAAGGTAAAAGAGTGGAGAAGAAAGGACGTGATGAGAAATGAGAGTGGACCAAGGGAGAAAGGAAAGAAGGAGGGGCATCAGGTGGAGGTGATAGGCAGCTGAGGAGAAGTGGTAAGAGACCAGAATGGAAGATGATAGAAGAGGGAAGGGGGAAGAGGAGGGGAAAAAATTACCAGAAGGAGAAATCAATCTTGATGCCTTCAGGTTGGAAGCTACCTAGACAGAATAAGAGGTGTTGCTTCTCCACCCTGGAAATGGCCTCATCATAGCTAAAGAGGAGGGCACAAGTCGGATTGGCAATGAGGAGAGGAATTAAAATGGTGGCCACTGGGAAATTCCACTTTTGGCAGGTGGAGCCGAGGTGTTCGACAAAACAGTCCCCCAATTTACATCCGATCTTACCAATGTAGAGGAGACAGCACTAGATACAAGAGCTGACCCCAGCAGATTTACAGGTGAAGTGTTCCCTCACCCAGCAGGACTGTTAGGGGCCCTGAATGGAGGTAAGGGCAGGTATAGCATTTTTGTTACTTGCATGGATATGTGCCTGAAGGGAGATTAGTGGAGAGGGACAAATGGATGAGGAAATCACAGAGGGAGTAATCTCTGCAGAAAGCAGAGAGTTGGAGGGAGGTAAAGATGTGCTTGGTGGAAGGATCCCATTAAAGATGGCAAAAGTTGCAGAGAATGGTGTGTTGGATGTGTACACTCGTGTGTTGGTAAGTGAGGACAAGAGGAACCATTTCTGTTAAGGCAGTGGGAAGATGTCTGGGAAATGGAGGAATGCGGATGAGGCAAGCAGCAATGGCGTTGAAAGAGTTATCCTATTCATTGAAGAAGGAGGACATCTCTGATATCCTGGAAAGGACAACGTCATCTTGGGAACTGAGAAAAGCTTTAGGATTTTTCCAGAAGACAGGGTGGGAAGAGGTATAGTGAAGATTGCCACAGGAATCGGTAGGTTTATATAAGATGTTGGTAGACAGTTTGCCTCCAGTGGTGGAGGCAGAGATTGAAAAAGGGGAGAGAGGTGTCGGAATTTAAGGGCAGGGTGGAGGTTGGAGGCAAAGTTGATGACATCGATGAGCTCAGCATGGGTGCATGAAGCAGCACCAATGCAGTCGTCAGTGTGGTGCAGGAATTATTAGTTCTGAATGATTCTACTCACAAAGGTGCAATGTTTTTCAAACTTCAGTATCTCCTTTGCTCAAATCCTCTGACGCTGATGGAGAAAGAGTTCCCACATTTCACCTACCCTTGAGATAGGGAACCTGCAACTGCCCTGCTTACCCTGGAATGAGGCAATTGGACATTGAGATTAATCTGAGAACTGAAGGGTCCAACTACAGAACAAACAATTTTAGTTACACTCTTAGGGAAGCAGAATATTTTTGCTTATTCCGTGGTTCATGATATTCAAAAACAAGCAAGAACTGTTAAAAAAAATTACATGACTTGATTCAGTACGTGTAGTTTTGTACAATTCATTATGAGAATAATAAAACAAAGGATAACTATAGATTTATTTGGATGTTACTAAATATTAGTTATGATGAAAGACAAGAGAAGTTATTTGATTTTCATTATAAAGTGCTGATAGAGATCATTAAGATTATGAGATTATCTTAAGCTATATAGTGTTAATTTGTAGCCTTGAATAACTAGAACACATTTCTTTTACACACACACACACACACACACGTTGGAATCTAGTGTTCTCTGCACTAAAGAATAAACTATAATAAAAGAGAAAAAAAAGAGATGGAGGTGGAAAGGGTCAATAATTTTAAATTCCTGGATGTCAGCGGACCCATCATATAAATATAATTTCAAAGAAAACACGGCAATGCCTCTACTTCCTCAGGGGTCTACGGAGACTCAGCACAACATCTAAAACTTTGACAAACTTCTACAGATGCATAGTGGAAAGTGTATTGACTGGCTGCACTATGGCCTGGTATGGGACCACTAGTGCCTTTCAGTGGAAAATCCTACAAAAGGTGGTGGATTCAGCCCAGTATATCACGGGTAAGACCCTCCCAACCACTGAGAAAACCTGCATGAAAATCTGTCACGAGAAAGCAGCGTCCAACATCAGAGATCCTCACCGCCCAGGCCACGCTCTCTTCTCACTGCTGCCGTCTGGTAGAGCCTCAGGACTCACACCACCAGGTTCAAGAACAACTACTAACCTTCAATCATCAGGCACTTGAACAAAAGGGGATAACTACACTCATCTATTGACTTGTTCCCACAACTAATGATCTCACCTTAAGGACTCTTTCTCTTGTTATTTCATGTTCATAAATTACTATGATTGCACATTACACATTTAGATGAAGACGTAACGTAAAGACTTTTGCTCCTCGTGTATGTGAAGGATGTAAGAAGTAAAGTCAATTCAATTCCTTAAGTTCCCATTATTTGCTGCTATTTATTTATATTTGCATTTGCACAATTTGTTGTCTTCTATGCTTTTGCTCTTTCATTGATCCAGTTTACAGTTACTGTTCTATAGATTCGCTGAGTATTTACGCAGGAAAAAGAACCTCGGGGTTGCATGTAGTGAAATGTGTGCATTCTGATCATAAATTTTACTTTGAACTTTAGGAAGGAGCATAAAAAGAGCTGATATTAAATAACCTGAAGTCACAGAGTTGTAAGACCTTGGTGATTTTCTGATGCCTGGGTTCTTCTAGGTTTGCACGAATGAGTGGAAACTTTGTTGCTTCATGATCATTTACTTCAAAGTTTAAATGAAGAAACAGGTACACAGCATGTAAGTGAGGAGCCAAGAAACAATGGAACAAGGAGATACTAAGATGACGTTTTTGCAAAAGCTGGCACTTTTATAATTGAGATAAAACCACATGCCTGAGATAAAAATGACCCAATCAAGCACATGTTTCATGTGCTAAATGCTTAGCCAATGAAAAATGAAAAAGTTGATAAATAGTTGGGTAACTGCTATACTGCTTTCCCACCAGTAGGTGGAGAAATAACCCCACATTACGAAAAAATATGAGTTAAAAGGAAGTTGGTAAACTCTAATTCTAGTCTTGCTAAAAAACCATATGTCAAGTCAACTCAAGTCACTTTTATTGTCATTTCGACCATAACTGCTGGTACAGTACACAGTAAAAATGAGACAACGTTTTTTCAGGACCATGGTGTTACATGACACAGTACAAAAACTAGACTGAACTACATAAAAAAAACAACACAGAGAAAGCTACACTAGACTACAGACCTACACAGGACTGCGTAAAGTGCACAAAAACAGTGCAGGCATTACAATAGATAATAAACAGGACAGTAGGGCAAGGTGTCAGTCCAGGCTTTGGGTATTGAGGAGTCTGATAGCTTGGGGGAAGAAACTGTTACAATAGTCTGGTCGTGAGAGCCCGAATGCTTCGGAGCCTTTTCCCAGATGGCAGGAGGGAGACGAGATTGTATGAGGGGTGCGTGGGGTCCTTCATAATGCTGTTTCCTTTGCGGATGCAGCGTGTAGTATAAATGTCCGTGATGGTGGGAAGAGAGACCCCGATGATCTTCTCAGCTGGCCTCACTATCCACTGCAGGGTCTTGCGATCCGAGATGGTGCAATTTCCAAACCAGGCAGTGATGCAGCTGCTCAGGATACTCTCAATACAACCCCTGTAGAATATGATGAGGACGGGGGGTGGGAGATGGACTTCCCTCGGCCTTTGCAGAAAGTAGAGATGCTGCTGGGCTTTCTTTGCTATGGAGCTGGTGTTGAGGGACCAGGTGAGATTCTCCATCAGGTGAACACCAAGAAATCTGGTGCTCTTTACAATCTCTACCGAGGAGCCGTCGATGTTCAGCGGGGAGAGGTCGCTCCGTGCCCTCCTGAAGTCAACAACCATCTCTTTTGTTTTGTTCACATTCAGAGACAGGTTGTTAGCTCTGCACCAGTCCGTTAGCCGCTGCACCTCCTCTCTGTAAGCTGACTCGTCGTTCTTGCTGATGAGACCCACCACAGTAGTGTCATCGGCGAACTTGATGATGTGGTTCGAGCTGTGTTTTGCAGCACAGTCGTGGGTCAGCAGAGTGAACAGCAGTGGACTGAGCACACAGCCCTGGGGAGCCCCCGTGCTCAGTGTGATGGTGTTGGAGATCCGGACTGACTGAGGTCTCCCAGTCAGGAAGTCTAGGATCCAGTTGCAGAGGGAGGTGTTCAGGCCCAGTAGGCTCAGCTTTCCAATCAGTTTCTGAGGGATGATTGTGTTGAATGCTGGACTGAAGTCTATGAACAGCATTCGAACGTATGTGTCTTTTTTGTCCAGGTGGGTTAGGGCCAGGCGGAGGGTGGTGGCAATAGCGTCATCTGTTGAGCGGTTGGGACGGTACGCAAACTGCAGGGGGTCCAGTGACGGGGGCAGCTGGGTCTTGATGTCCCTCATGACGAGCCTCTCGAAACACTTCATGATGACGGATGTGAGTGCAACAGGACGGTCGTCATTGAGGCAGGACACTGAAGACTTCTTCGGTACAGGGACGATGGTGGCGGCCTTGAAGCACTTTGGAACGGTGGCACTGCGCAGGGGGATGTTGAAAATGTCAGTGAGAACATCTGCTAGCTGGTCTGCACATCCTCTGAGCACTCTACCAGGGATGTTGTCTGGTCCAGCAGCCTTCCGTGGGTTGACCCTGCACAGGGTTCTTCTCTCATCGGCCACGGTGAGACACAGCACCTGGTCATTTGTAGGAGGGGTGGACTTCCTCGCCGCCATGAAAAGCATAAAAACACCCTATTCTGACAGTCAAAGAGCAATATGGCACAGATACAGGCCTTTTGACCAAATGAGTCTTTGTGACATCACCGGAGACCAAGGTTCAATTCCCATCACTGTCTATAAGGATTCTTCCTGTGACACCCTAGGTTTTGCCAGGAGCTCCGCTTTCCTCACACAGGTTAGTAGGTTATTTGGTCACGTGTAATTGGCAGCACAGGCTTGTTATTGTGTTGTACCTCTAAATTTAAAAAATAAATTAAAAGGGTGTTGCTAAAATTAAATCATCAATCAATCAAATCTTGTTCGAAGACTTTTGTGCACCCATTTAAATATCTGTCAGTTTCAACCATTCCAACCAGAATAGTGAAAGAAAATAGTCAAGAATATGTGTGAAGAAATATGAGCAATTAGATTTGTTTGTTTTCTGATAGTTACTGTTTCCAAATTTTACAAGTTGTGAAGTTTTCATGACTGTTCTCATTAGCAGGTGACGTGTTTATTCATTGCCAATTGGAAGCATCTTCCCTCTTTTGTGAATGAAAATATAGCTTGTTAATTGTATTATCAAGGAAATTGAGAGGTAGTTTTTGCTCCAGTTTCATTTTGAGGTATAATGCCTATTGCACAAACCAATCTTCCATCCTTGGACTCACTTTACACCACACGCTGTCGGAGCAGTGCTGCCAGGATAATCAAGGACACGACCCACCCAGCCAACACACTTTTTGTCCCTCTTCCCCCCGGGAGAAGGTTCAGGAGCTTGAAGACTCGTACGACCAGATTTGGGAACAGCTTCTTTCCAACTGTGATAAGACTGCTGAACAGATCCTGACCCGGATCTGGGCCGTACCTTCCAAATATCCAGAACTGACTTGCACTACCTTACTTTCCCTTTACTATTTTCTAATTATGATTCATAATTTAAATTTTTATTATATTTACTTCGATTTGTACTTCAGGAAGCGCGAAGCGCAGAATCAAATATCGCCGTGATGATTGTACACTCTAGTATCAATTGTTTGGTGACAATAAAAGTAAAGTATTGCAACACACACAAAACGCTGGTGGAACACAGCAGGCCAGGCAGCATCTACAGGGAGAAGCACTGTTGACGTTTCGGGCCGAGACCCTTCGTCAGGACTAACTGAAAGGAAAAGTAAAGTATCGACCATTTGACTCAATTCCATTCCACAAACACCATAAGTACAGGGGCCCATGAATAATGTTCCAATTCTTAATAAAACATACATAGACCATAGAAGAGTAGAGCATAGAGACAAGCTCTTCCGCCCACAATGTTGTGCCAAACAAGCTAAAAAGCAAATCAAAAACACCCAAATACTAATCCCTCGCACATACACAATGCCCATATCCCTCCATCTTCCTTAAATCCATGGGCCCAGCCAAGCAACTCTTAAAAGCCTCTAATGTATTTGCCTCTACCACCATACCAAGCAACGCATTCCAGGCATCCAGGCATTCTTAATGTTTAAAACCAGGATATAATTGAAAGATTTAAAGGAGAAAACAAGGTGCATCAAGCCTATTTAATCATGACTAACTTCATCAGTCTGGCAACTTAAAAATGCTTGCCATTGTTTTCCTGAGCAGGAAAGTAATGTTGAGGCTTTATAAGGCACCTGCGAAGCCTTACTTGGAGTATTGAGAGCAGTTTTGGGGCTGTTATCTAAGAAAGGATGTGTTGATATGGGAGAGGTTTCAAAGGAAGTTCACAAAAATGATTCAGGGATTGAAAGGCTTATCATGTGAGGAGTATTAGATGGCTCTGGGCCTCTATTCAGAAGAATGATTTCATCTCATTGAAATCTATCGGATGTTGAAAGACCTTGACAGAGTGGATGTGGAAAGGATGTTTCCTATGGAGGGAGAGTCTAAGACCAGAGGACACAACCTCAGGATAGAGGGGTGTCCTTTTAGAATGGAGATGAGGAGGAATTTCTTTTGCCAGAGAATGCAGAGTCTGTGGAATTCTTTGCCACAGGTGGCTGTGGAGACCAAGTTATTGGGTATATTTAAGGCAGAGGTTGATAGATTCTTGATTAGTTGGGGCATGAAGGGATACAGGGAGAAGACGAGAGATTGGAGATGAGAGGGAAATTGGATTGACCATGACAAAACATCGGAGCAAACTCAACGGGCCAAATGGCCTGATTCTGTTCCTATATTTTATGGTCTTATGGTCTAAGATAGAGGGCAAGGTACTGATCCTATTAAAATTGTGTATTTGAATTACTCTATTAACCACCAAAATGTGGGATCTCATTGAGGCCAACGAACTTCTTAAAGGGCTTTGCCCCTTAAATTCAGGTAGGAAGTTTTCCATGGCTGAAGAGGCTGGGTCTGGGCAGGAGCAGTTTGAAAATTAAGGGTAGACAGTTTAGGACTAAGGTGAGGAGAAATTACTCCACTCACAGAACAGTGAGCCTTTGAAATTTTCCCAGCTGGAAAGCTGTATGAACTTACGTCATTATGTCTACTCAATGTGTCTGTTCAATACAGAGACTAATAGATTTCTGGGCATTAAATACATCAAAGGATATGAAAATAGTCCTAAAATGAGTCTGAAACATCAACTGTTTATTCATCTCCATTGTTGATGGCTGACTTGCTGAGTTCCTCCAGCATTTTGTGTGTGTTGATGTTGAAATAGTGTTGGAAGCTGGGCACAAAGGTGGAAGATCAGAATTGGAATTAGGTTTAACATCACCGGCATATGTCGTGAAATTTATTAGCTTTGGGGCAGCGGAGAAAAACATGAATTACAATAAGTATATGGTGGTTGCTGCTTGGCATTGATCTGTCTTGAAGGACAATGGGTGATGATGATCATCACAAGCCTGGGCAGAAGGTACGGAGATCCTGAGATACCCTATCGTCCTCACCAGTGTGGTCCAAAGGTAAGCTTATGATGCAATACATTTGGCACCAGCTTGGCTGCAGGAGCTGCCGAAAGGATGTTCAGTGATGCCCAGCCGCCTTATAGGGGCTCCACTCCGGATTTGCAATCTGGGTTTACTTCCTTTGTCTCTGCCAGGGCTGCCCACAAGGCAGTGGGGCTAGTTACCCATAGCAATGGTTAAATTAAATAAGTAGTGCAAAAATAGAAATAAAAAAGTCACAAATACGAGAAAATCTACTGTTGCTGCAAATCCAGAGCAACACACACATGAAGTGCTGGAGAAATTCAGCAGGCCAGCAGCAGCTATGGAAAAGAGTGAACAGTCATCATTTTGGGCTGAGACCCTTCTCAAAAAGTAGTGATCATAGGTTCAATGTCCGTTCAGGAATTGGATGGCAGAATCATTAAGTGTGCGCGTTCAGGCCTCTGTACCGCCTTCCTGATGGTAACAATGAGACGAGGGCATATCCTGGGCGATGGGGGTCCTTATTAATGGATGCCGCCTTTTGAGGCATCGCTCCTTGAAGACGTCCTGGATACGACAGAGGCCAAGAGCTGACTGAGTTTACAGCTTACAGTATTTCAATCCTGTGCAGCGGCAACAACCCCACTCCCCCTGTCCCGCACCCACATCAGACGGTGATGCAGCCAGTGAGAATGCTCTCCATGATAGTTCTGTAGAAATTTGTGAGCATTTTAGGTGACATACCAAATCTCCTCAAACTCCTAATGAAATCCAGCCACTGTTGTGCCTTCTTTGCAACTGCATCGAAACGTCCTTAGATTCTCAGAGGTGTTGACACCCAGGAAGATTAGCTTTATCTTATTATTTATATAAGAACAGTATTGTTTATATAGTTTTTATCAATATAAATAATATTTTTACTAAGCAAACAGTAGTTTTCTGAGATAAAGAATTCAGCTGTTACTTTGTGTTTCGTACAAGTATACCACAACTGAGACGAGATTTGAACCGAGTCCTAATCTAGTTTGTGCTTTTGAAACTGATAAACTCTTCGTGAAATTGCCGCAAGCATTGTTATAAAATTATACACGAGATTTCAGCCTTACCTTGTTCAAGCAAAATCTTGCCCTAAGTTTCATTTGACCATGTTTTTCAGATTAGTTGTCTCCTCTTTTAATGATCTGCATCAATCACGTGGCACATTATTGGCTCCACTTCTGCTAAGCTGGGGAGCTTGGATCCAAGTTGCCTGGTAGACTGATTAGCTGTTCTGCACATAGAGTCAGTACCTCAGCAGGATGCCTTGAAACAGTTCCTAACAGACATCTGATCTTGGAACACAGTTATTGTTGTTATACAGGCAATTACATTTGCTAATTGCATTGGGAAAAGCTACACAAATAGCAATTGAGATTAATTAATGTGTTTTTTTTATTTGACCATGTTGGTTCAGAGGAAAGAATTGGCTAAGACACCCACTGCTCTCTAAGTAATGCCAGGATATTAATCAAGTCTGCCTGAGAGTTAGAAGACAATTTGATTTAACTTCCAAAAAACCAACTCCTCTAGCAGTGTAGAGAATCGCAATTGTTGCACAGAAGTATCATTGTATTAATCTTAAATTCTCAATTGGGATTTGAACCTCGACCTTCTATTGTAGAAGTATGGTGTAGGTGGTAATAGAGGTAAGTAACAAGTTATGGTAAAGCAACACAACGCAACCTCAGCTAAGCACACTGTCATTTGCTTCTATCAAGTCCCAACCCATGTGACAAATTACTCATACTAAACGCGCGTTGCAAAATTCAATACAGACAGATGGAAAATAGATACCTGGTGGCTCCTATGCTGAGTGTTTAGAACATTCTTTATTTAAGAGTCCATGGTGTGTAATTTTAATTTTGTTTCTGGAAAAAGAATTAATCAGTTCGTTCAGAGGAGCCAGGATCCTGAACTGACATGGGTAACTTCAGTCACCGCTACTCTGACCTGATTCTCTGAATTACAGCTCGTGTTCTTGATATTTTTTTATTTGCACCATTTGTCTTCTTTTGCATATTGATTGTTTGTCAGTCTAGGCTGTCATAAATTCTATGTCTACTTTTCCTACAAATACTGCACAGTAGCTTAGTGGTTAGCACAACGCTTTACAGTACCAGTGACCCGGGTTCAATTCCCACCACTACCTGTAAGGAGTTTGTATGTTCTCCCCTGACCACATGGGTTTCCTCCTGGTGCTCTGATTTCTTCCCACAGTCCAAGGATGTACCGGTTCTTCTTCTTCTTCTTCGTGTTTTACAACGGTTGGCACCCAGCTTAGTGGTGCATTACCGCCACCTTCTGGTCCGGAGTGCGGTTCAGATGATAGACTTACATTCTAAATCCCTTCACCCATACACACACACACACACACACACACACACACACACACACACACACACACACACACACACACACACACACACACACACACACACACACACACACACACACACACACACACACCCTAATCTATGCTCTATTCTTCCTTCTTTCGCCATCCTCATACCCTATTCCTGCTTATCCATCATATCCTATAGAAAACCCCTGTATCCCTTAAGAAAGCTGAAAGTACCCTGACCTGTGTTCTCTCACCCATACCCAGTAACCCTTTTAATGTGAATTCCTGCACCCCCAATTCCCTTAGATTAATTCTCATCATCTCTCTCTGTATCCCATACTTCCTGCAACTCAGAACTACATGTTCTACTGACTCCTCTTCCTGACATTCCTCACACAGTCCTGTCTGGTGTTTCCCTATCATTTTCAATGTTTTGTTTAGTGCACAGCGCCCCAGCCTTAACCGAGTCCACACAGTTTTCTCTCTTCTGTATCCACTGCCTACCCTAGTACCTGTAACACTCCTTTGTATTTGATATAAATGCCTCCCTTTCCCCTCTCTGCCCCATCTTTCTTGCCACATTTGGATGATTTTCCCCCAGATTACACACTTAGCCTCTGCTTATACATTTCTATATTTTCTTTCTTTAACGCCCTCTTTGCCAACTCATCCACCCTCTCATTCCCCTTCACCCCTACATGAGCTGGAACCCATAGAAATTTTACCTGACCTCCCTGATTTGCAACTCTTGTGACTGACTGAAGGACTTCATAAAGTACATCTTACAGTTTGGTAGGTTAATTGGTCATTGTAAATTGTCCTGTGATGAGGCTGGGATTAGATCAGGAGATTGCTGGGCAGTGTGGCTCGGTGGGCTGGAAGGACCTATTCCGTGCTGTATCCCAGTAAAATAAAATGAAAATGAACCTTAAGGTAGTATATGATAACATAAACATACTTTGATAATAACTTTACTTTGAACCTTGAACCTCAAGTTGGATAGGCACTTGAGAGAAAACAAACACGACAAAATCTGCTGGAAGTCCAAGCAACACTCACAAGATGCTGGAGGCACTCAGTAGGCCAGGCTGCATCTATGGAAGAGAAAACAGTCGATGTTTAGAGCTGAGACCCTTCTTCAGGACTAAATATCCAGTGTCAGGCAAGGATCACAAACACACATTCACCCTCCTCCAGCCCTTTATCTCTTTCACCAATCAACTTCCCGGCTCTTCACTTCATCCCTTCCCCCTCTCCCAGTTTCACCGATCGCCTACCACCTTGTACTTCTCCCCTCTCCTCCCCCCAACTTCTTACTTTGACTTCTTACCTTTTTTCTCCAGTCCTACTAAAGGGTCTCAGCCTGAAATGTCGACTGTTCACTCTTTTCCACAGATGCTGCCTGGCTTGCTGAGTTCCTCCAGCATTTTGTGTTTGTTAAGAGAAAACAATTTGCGTGGCTTTGAGCAAAGAGAAGAGGAATAGGACTGAGAGATAGTATTTGAAGGATGGCTCAAATGGCCTTGTTTGATGCTGAACTTGTTCTATTGTTCTGTGACTCCATCACTAATCCAAACATCTCTTAAATGTTGAAATCGAGCTCACATGGAGCACTTGTGCTGGCAGCTCGTTCCACACTCTCATGACCTTCTGAATTAAGAAGTGCCCTCTCATGTTCCTCTTCAACTTCTCACCTTTCACACTTAACCCATGACCTCTGGTCATAGTTCCACCCAACCTCAGTGGAAAAAGGTCTGCTTACATTTACCCCATCTATACCCCTCATAAGTTTGTATACCTCTATCAAAAGTCCTCTCAATTTTCTACATTCCAAGGAATAGAGTCCTAACCTATTCAATCTTTCTTTATAACTCAAGTCCCCCAGACACGGCAACATCCTTATAAATTTTCTCTGTACTCTTTCAACCTTATTTACATCTTTCCTATTGTGTGACCAAACCTGCACACAATATTCCAAACTAGGCCTCACGATTGTCTTACACAACTTCAACATAACATCCCATCTCCTGTACTCAATACATTGAGTTATGAAGGCCAATGTGCCAAAGGCTTTCTTTATGACCCTATCTACCTGTGATGCCACTTTCAACAAATTATGGGCCTGTATTCCCAAACCCCTTTGTTCTACCACATTCCTCAGTACACTGTTATTCATTGTGTAAAACCTACCCTGGTTGGTCCTACCAAACTGCAATACCTCGCACTTGTCTGCATTAAATTCCATCTACCATTTTTCAGCCCATTTTTCCAGCCAGTCCAAATCCCACTGGAAGCCATGATAGCCTTCCTCGCTGTCCACTACACCCCCGACCTTGGTATCATCCAGAAATTTGCTGATCCAGTTATCCATATTATCATCCAGATCATTGATATGGACAACAAATAACCGCAGACCCAGTACTGATCCCTGCGGCACACCACTAGTCACTAGCCTCCAGACAGAGAGGCAACCATCTAATACCACTCTCTGGCTTCCAGTCCAATGTATTACCTCATCTTGAATGCTAAGTGACTGAATCTTCTTGACCAACCTGTAAATTAACCTTCTGGGAGTCTTGCACGAGGACTCCCAAGTCCCTTTTACACCTCTGCTGTTTGAATTTTCTCCCCACTTCGATCACAGTCTGCACTGTTGGTCCCTTTACCAAAATGCATTATTATTCATTTCCCAACACTTTATTCCATCTGCCACTTTTCTTGCCCATTCTTCTGATTTGTCTAAGTCTTACTGCAATTGCTTTGCTTCCTCAGAATTACCTACTGCTCCATCTTCCTTCGTATCATCCGCAAAATTCATAACTCCAGCTGTTGATCCATGCTCTGAGTTCATCTGCCTTTCCTACGGACCTTCCTGGATCGAAATAGATGCAGCTCAAAGGACATTAGTCAAACCACGCTCAACATTTGATTCCTAACCTTGTCTGAGGTCTCACCAACATATCTGTCCCCACAACTACTCCACTGTCTGTTCTGGCACTCTAGTTCCCATCCCCCCCCACCCCCCCCCACCCCCCCACCGCAGCACTATCAAATCTTCTTGCTAGGATATTAGTCCCCTTCCATTTCAGGTGCACACCATCTCTCCTGTACAGGTACCACCTTTCCTGGAAGACAGCCCAATGATCTGAAGCCTTCCCTCCTACACCAACGTCTTAGCCACGTGTTAAACTGTATAATCTTCCTAGTTCTGGCCTCACTAGCACGTGGCATGGGTAGCAATCCTGAGATCGCCACCCTGGAGGTCCTGACTTTTAACTTGGCACCTATCTCCCTGACTCTCTTTGCAGAACCTCATCACTCCTCCTACCTATTTCACTGGTACCTACATGGAACCTCCAACTTTAGGAATACTGACGACTCAGTCGGAGGTATTCTGGACCCTGGCACCCAGAGGCAACATAACATCTGAGAATCTCGTTCTCATCCACAGAACCTCTTTTCTGTTTCCCTAAGTAATGAACCTCCTATCACCACTTCTCCCCACCCCCTTCCCTTCTGGGTCACAGAGCCAGACTCAGTGCCAGGGGCCTGACCGCTGTCATTTTCCTTTGCTAGGTCATGCCCCCAAACGGGTTTAACAAAGTGGATTACCTGTTGTTGAGGGGAATGGCCACAGATGTACCCTGCACTGGCTGTTTAACCCCTTTCCCTTTCCTGACTGTCAGTTTCCTGTGACCTACCTGTCTACATGTAAGTACCTCTCTAGATGTCCTCTCTACCACCCCTTCATCCAACCGAATGATCTGGACCTCATCCAGTTCCAGCTCCAGCTCTGTAAGAAGCTGCAGTGGGCTGCACTTCTCTCAGTTGTAGTCGTCAGGGACAGTAGATGCCTCCCTGCCTCCCACATCCCATAAGGGGAGCATTCAATTATCCTGCCTGGCATCTCTACTGTTACTAGAATTTAATTGAAAATTTTTATTTGTGAATCATATGCTCCTTTTTCCTCGTTTAGTACCCTTACAAACTCCTTTTGTGTTTGTGGAGAGTAATTTGTCTTGCAGTGTCGCTCAGTCATGCCACTGATGTTGTGTTGGTATTCGTATGTATAACCTCCTGTTTCCATCTCTGCATGGGAGTCTGCCGTTCCTCTGCCCCTGGGTTCAGTCATTGCCATTGCTCACCCTGACAAGCACTAATGTACAGAGCGATATTGGGGTGCAAATCATAGTTCTCTGGAAGTGACAACACAAGCAGATTGGGCAGCTGGAAACGCACGCAGCATAAATGGTTGGGGTGTTGAATGTAAAAAGCAGGGATTGAAGTTGTCATTTTACTAAATCCTAGGTTAGGCCACATTTAGGTGACTTCTGTTTTGTGATTGATTGTGAATCTTTCAAAGATTCCAAAGTTTAACCAAATAGAAAAGCTTGGAGATGTCCCTTTAAAATCCACCCAAGACAAAATAGTCTACCTGACTGAAACCCATGAACCAAGTCAAACATTCTTTCTGCCCACTACTAGCACGCAGTGTTACGCAGTTGTTTGTTCATTAAGAGCCCTGTGGTATAATGTGGGCAATTATGGTCTTTGATTGTTAATTTTTTTTACAGAAGTGGTTTGCCATCGCCTTCTTCTGGGAAGTGTCTTTATAAGATGGGTGACCCCAGCCATTATCGATACTCATCAGAGATTGTCTGCCTCTGGCATCTGTGATTGCATAACCAGGACTTGCACCAGCGGCTCGCATAACCTGACAGTGCTACTCCTTGCCCAAGAATGACCTGCAGGCTAGCGGGGGGAAGGAGCACCTTACACCTCCTTTGGTAGAGACGTATCTCCACCCCACCACCCCATAGAGAGATAATTAAAGGCTGGACAACTTGGAGGTTTCTCTAGGGCTTCACAGACTGTGGAATACGCTGTTCAATATGAGGGACATAGATGGGGTAGTCAGTCTTCCTCTTAGGGTGGAGATGTCAAAAGGGCAAGGGTTTAAGGTGAGAGAGCTGTGCAAGGTGTGTTGTTTTTCAAAGAGATTGGTTGGTGCCTGATTGTGCTGCTTGTACAAGTGATGAAAGCAGATATGATTTGGACAAGGACATGAACAGGCAGAGAATAACCATATAACCATATAACCATATAACAATCACAGCACGGAAACAGGCCATTCCGGCCCTCCTAGTCCGTGCCGAACTCTTAATCTCACCTAGTCCCACCTACCCGCACTCAGCCCATAACCCTCCACTCCTTTCCTATCCATATACCTATCCAATTTTACCTTAAATGACACAACTGATCTGGCCTCTACTACTTCTACAGGAAGCTCATTCCACACAGCTATCACTCTCTGAGTAAAGAAATACCCCCTCGTGTTTCCCTTAAACTTTTGCCCCCTAACTCTCAAATCATGTCCTCTCGTTTGAATCTCCCCTACTCTCAATGGAAACAGCCTATTCACGTCAACTCTATCTATCCCTCTCAACATTTTAAATACCTCGATCAAATCCCCCCTCAACCTTCTACGCTCCAATGAATAGAGACCTAACTTGTTCAACCTTTCTCTGTAACTTAAGTGCTGAAACCCTGGTAACATCCTAGTAAATCGTCTCTGCACTCTCTCTAATTTATTGATATCTTTCCTATAATTCGGTGACCAGAACTGTACACAATGGAGTTGTGACCACACTGTACACAATGGAGGGATTATGACAATATACAGACAGATGGAATTAGTTAGACTGGCATCATATTTGGCACAGACATTGCAGTCTGTAGAGCCAGTTCCTGTGTTATGTGGCCCAGTATTTTACGTAAGGTCACCACTCAGCCTCCTATGGTCCAGGAGAGAACAAACCCAGCCTATTCAATGTCTCTTTGTAGCCAGAGCATTGCATTCCAGTCAACATCCTGGTGAAACTCTTCTCCAGTCCATTGCAACCACATTGGTGATAACCAAAACCACACACAATACACTCAAGTACAGTCTCACCAATGCTTTGTGCTCCTGCAACATGACATCACAGCATGCAAACAACACCTCGGCCAATCAAATCAAGCATACCAAATGCTTTTTTTCACCAGCAACACCACCTTTAGGTAGCTACGGTCTCTCTGTACATTAGTGCCCTATGGTCCATTTATTCATATGCCCTACCAGAGTGCAACCTCCCAAAGCGCATTACACATGCTCGGATTAAATTCCATTTGCCTCTGCTCTGCCCAATTTTTCAGCTGATCTACGTCCCATTGTATCTTTAATAAACCTATCTTTTAATTTTATTTATTGATTCGAGGTATAGCACAGAATAGGCCCCTCCAGCCCTTTGAGTGCACCACCCAACAACCCTTAATTTAACCTTGGCTTAATCACAGAACAATTTAACATGACCAATTAACCTATCAACCGGTACAGTTTTGGACTGGGAGGAACTCCACGCGGTCACAGGGAGAACATACAAACTCCTTACTGACAGTGGCAGGACAGTAACTCCTCCAGTTTTTATGTCACAAGAAAAATTTCTAATCATACTCCCTATCCTGTCATCCAAGTTATTTATATATTAGGAACAATACGGGTTATTTCCAGCTTCATCTCAGCACCACCCATAGGTAAAGTTAAGGTACTACCAGGTGGATTTCCCAACCAAGTATTAATCAGGCTCATGGTTCTTATCAATGTTGGACAGGATCGGGCATCACCAGACTTGTATTAACAGAAGATTGTTATAAAAATCAATGCCTATATTGATTAAAGATGGTGGTAATGCTAAATTCTGTGACAAAGGGTTTCAGCTCACAATGTAACCTGTTCATTTCCCTCCATAGATGCTGCCTGACCTGCTGAGTTCTTCCTACATTTTTTTTGTTTTAGTGTTGCTAGCTGTTACCTGCCATCTTTCACAAAGGAAAATTTAATGCCAGAATATATGCAATACTGAACACGAGGAAGTCTGCAGATGCTGGAAATCCAGAGCAACACATACAAGATGTTGGAGGAGCTCAGCAGGTCAGGCAGCATCTGTGGAAATGAATAAACAGTCGATACTTCAGGCTGAGACCCTTCTTCAGGACCGAGAAGGAAGAGGGGAACATGCCAGAATAAAAAATGGTGGGGGGGGGGGGGAAGGAGGCTAGCTGGAAGGTGATAGGTGAAACCAGGTGGGTAGGAAAGGTCAAGGGCTGGAAAAGAAGGAATCTGATTGGAGAGTGGACCATGGGACAAAGGGAAGGAGCAGGAACCCAGGGGGAAGTTATAGGCAGGTGAGAAAAGGTAAAATTCCAGAGGGGGTAATTTGTTTACCAGAAGGAGAAATTGATATTCATGCCATCAGGTTGATATTCATATAATCAGATGGATTATAAGGTGTTGCTCCTCCCCCCTGAAGGTTGCCTCATCTTGGCACAAGAGGGTGCCATGGACTGAAACACTGGAACGGGAATGAGAATCGGAATTAAGATGTTTGGCCACCGGGAAGTCCCACTTGTGGCAGGTGAAATGGAGGTGCTTGACGTTGCGGTCCCCCAGTTTACGATGGGTCTCACCAATGTAAAGGATGCCTCATCGGAAGCACCGGGCACAATAGACAGCCCCGGCAGATTTGCAGGTGAAGTAATTGCAGGCTACCCACAGGACATCCTTAGGCTGTGCTGGCTGTTCACACAAATGATGCATTTCACTGTATGTGTCGATGTACATGTGATATATAAATGAGTCTGAATCAGATATATCAATATTCATATCAATTGTCTTGTATTTCTTACCAATGTAAAATGCAAAATACAAATCTAATCCTCTATTAGACTCCGGTTCATTCAGTTTTGTTTTAATACATCAAAATATAATACATGGCAAATGAAAAATGCTGGGCAAGTGTAAAAACAATGTACATTTCACAGTCAAATTCTTTACTATGAAAACATATCCCCATAGATTAGCTTTTGAAGATCTACAAATGAATCACCGCTTAAATGCAATAAAGTAAATTGACAGCATTATTAGAGGCATACAATGTTTCATGGTGTCATCGATGCAGAAAATGTCTCCCCAAGCTGTGCTAGTTCCTATCATGACAGATGAACAGATCGCATGAAGTTTATTATTGGTGGGAATTTAATATCCAGGTTACAGTTCTGGTTGCCTCACTACAGAAGGGATTTTGAGACTTTGAAGAGGGTGCAGAAGAGGTTTGCCAGGATACTGCCTGGTTTAGAGGCTGGATAAACTTGGGTAGTTTTCTCTGGAGCGCCAGAGGCTGATGGAGATCTGATAAGGGTTTATAAGATTATGAGGCAAAGTTAAGAGTAGGAAGGGATTATCTGTTTCCAGGGTTGAAATGTCTAATATCAGAGGGCATGCATTGAAGGCGAGAGGGAGCAGGTTCAAGGGGGATGTGAGGGGTAAATTTTTTTACCCAGAGAGTGGTGGATGCCTGGAATGCGCTGCCTGGTATGGTTGTAGAGGCAAATACATTTGAGGCTTTTAAGGGACGTTTAGATAGGCACATGAATATAAAGAAGATGAAGGGATATGAACATTGTGTAGGCAGGTGGGATTAGTGTTTGGGTGTTTTTTTGATTTGCTTTTTAGCTGGTTCGCCATATCATTGTAGGCCAAAGGGCCTGTTCCTGTGCTACACTCTTCTACATTTTATGTGTCTTTTTGCTGGTGTACAGGGTGGGAGTGTGAGGATGCTTTAAATAATTCTAATTTCACATCTGGAGCTCTGTTCTCACCAGGGTGACTACTCTGAGGCGCTGATGAAACTGCGACATATTGGCACACAGACGACTGGCCCATACGTGCTGATTTTCTGTCAGATTCGTTTGCGATACTGTTGCTTGAATCAGAAGTTGAGAGTGGTTTCTCTTGTAACGTGTGCTCCAGTGAACATACTTGTGAAAGCAATTCCCTCTCTTTAGTATTTCGCCATTTCATTCTTCGATTCTGGAACCAAATTTTTACCTTTTGAGTTGAAAATATCAATAACAGCATCAGTACAAATAACAAAATAACGAAATTAAAAGCTTCTCAATTCTCTAAATTCCTGTACTTAAAATATTAAAATTACATTATTGTTCATAATTTAAAACAACTATCTACTTGAAAGTATGAAACTAATATAAAAGCCTTTCTGAAATTAAACAAAATCTGAAACAATTTAGCTAAGTACCAAACTAAATTCTCGATACTTCTAGCAACGACATTGCAGAATGATACAGAACTTTCAGCAAGAAGGTGGTCACTAACTTCCTCTCCTAAGTGGAGGGCTGAAATATAATAACCAACTGCATCTATTTTCTGTCTGTCCGTGGTGTATTTTGCGTTGTGTGTTTATTATTAATCTGTCACATGGATTGGGATGTGGTAGAAGTGAGGGTTATTCATGCTTGGTCTTATGTTCAGTTTTAGTCTGGTTAGAGCAGATCGAGGGAATTTTTTTTTTTGTTGACCATTTGAATTTTTTTTCTTTTCCGCCCCATTACACCATAGGGGCAAAGGCCACTGACAGTAGCTCAGTAAAGTCCTCTGTATTGGGCCAATCCTTCAACCTTTCTCCAGGTTGGGCCCATCTTCTTGGGTATGTCCCTCCTCTCCCAGGGATGGGATCTTTGGAGCTCCTGCCGGCGCTTCTGTAGCCCTGGGTTTTTAAGGGATGGGGTTGCTAACTCCATGCCCAAACATCTCTATTTTCTCAGCTGAGCCTCGGACCGTCCATGGCGGAGTTATGACTGCTTATCGCTGATGTTTAAATACACTAAGATCCCTAATGCTTATTTCACTTTGAATGCGGTTATTCCACTTATTTCGTTTTATCGCTGGGTTTCGTTTCATTAGTTTTATTTTATTGTTACAAGACACTTCATTTTAACCTTCTTCAACTTAGAATTTTGTTGTTCATGGAGCATGTCATACAGCGTCAACCGCCACCTTCCCCCCACCACTGTGCTTAGACTCCGAGCAGTTTTGGTTTGTTTAAAAGTAGCCACTACACCAACCTTTACATTTCCAATATCCCACTGTTCTTTTGACTGGGTAAATATTTGCTTTAACAAAACAGGCACCAACATTATACACAGTCCCCTGTAACAAAGCTAATCAAAACTACTGCAGTCAAGTGTGAAGTGTTGCACTTTGGGAGGACCAACCAGGGGAGGTCTTACACGGTGAACGGTAGGGAACTGAGGAGTGTGGTAGAACAAAGGGATCTGGAAATACAGGTCAATAACCCACTGAAAGTGGCGTTACAGGTAGATAGGGTCGTAACGAAAGCTGTTGGCACATTGGCCTGCATAAATCAACATACTGAATACAGGAGTTGGGATGTTATGTTGAATTTGCATAAGACATTGGAGAGGCATAGTTTGGAGTGCTGTGTGCAGTTTTGGCCACCTACCTTCAGGAAAGATGTAAGTAATGTTGAAAGAGTGCAGAGAAGATTTACAAGGATGTTGCCAGGTCTGGAGGACCTTAGTTATAGGGAAAGATTGTATAGGTTAAGACTTTATTCTTTGGAACGTAGAAGATTGAGAGAAGATTTGATAGAAGTATACAAAATTATCAGCGGTATAGATAGGGTAAATGCAAGCAGGTTGGGTGGAACTACAACTAGAGGTCATGGGTTAAGGGTGAAAGGTGAAAAGTTAAGGGGAACATGAGGGGCAACTTCTTCACTCAGAGGGTGGTGAGAGTGTGGAACGAGCTGCCAGTGCAAGTGGTGCATGTGGGCTTGATTTCAACATTTAAGAGAAGTTTGGGTAGGTACAAAGATGGGAGGGGTATGGAGGCCCATGATCCAAGTGCAGATCAATGGCAGTTGGCAGTTTAAATGGTTTTGCGTGGACTAGATGAGCCAAAAGGCCTGTTTCTGTGCTGTACTTTTCTATAACTCCATGACTCTGCTCAGTATACAAATCCATCATCCATTACTATTGTTTGATGCAAATTTAACTTAAATCAGCTTGGTATTTGTCATTTATCAGGTCCTTAAAGAAACTGTTTTATCTCTCATGTGATGAGTACGAAGCTTACACTCAGACCTCTCTGAAATTACAATTGTTGGAGAGATTTAAAGAGATTAGAGATCAGCTTTATTTGTCACGTGTACATCGGAACGTGCAGTGAAATGCGTTGTTTTACGTCAAAGACTAGCGAAGTCCGAGGACGTGTCGGGGGCAGCCAGCAAGTGTCAGCATGCCCACAGCTCACTACCTGTGCATCTTTGGAATGTATGTGGGAGGAAACTAGAGCATCAGGTTCCCAACATTTTTTATGCCAAGGACCCCTACCATTGACCAACTGCGGGGGGCATGGACCCCGTGTTGAGAACTTATGACCCAGAGGAAGCCCATGTGGTCACGGGGAACACGTACAAACATCTTACAGACAGCAGTGGAAATTGAACCCTGATAGCTTGCACTGTAAAGCATTGTTCTAAACACTACTCCAACTGTACGTTTAGAAGTCAGTGTGATAAACAGTATATGATTAAAAACAGGAAGTGGACAGCCTACTTTGTCAGCACTATAAGTTTAGTGTACTTTGCACTAGATACATACATAATCTGCATTGGATATGTTCAAATTTTTGTACAGCCTTGTATTTGAACATCTGCACAGGTAACGTTTGGGTAAATTGCGAGCAGGTTTGGCCCCCTTATCTTAGAGAGGATGTGATGAAACTGTAGAGGGTTCAAAGAAGGTTCTTGAAAATGATTCCAGGATTGAACGGCTTGAAGAAAGTTTGATGGCTCTGGGCCTGTATTCACTAGAATTTAGAAGAATGGGGGGTGACCTCATTGAAACCTATTGAATGGCGAAAGGCCTTGATAGAGTGGATGATTCTTGTATCTCCATACCATTGTTCCCTTGGCTTCAGTGTCAGGTTCTACCTTGGTTCCGTAAGGCTGTTAAAGCTCCCACTACCTATTAAATGCTCCCAGTGACGTGCATCTCAAATAGCCTCTGACAACCAAGTCCATCTCCTGGCCTTCATGTGGAGCTTAGCTACTAAGCTCAGCAGAACCGTTTCTTCTGACAGGAGAAGAGGCAAAGGTGGGTTACTAGTACCTTAAAACCAGTCGCTTCAGGCATATGGGGTTCATCAGCTGTGGTTGGCAGCTCAGCAAGGAGAAGGAAAACTTTGATCTCAAACTTCCACCGTCTTGTGGCTATACCCACTCGTAGGGTGGGTTTCACAAGTGAATCCCTAGGAAAAATCTAGAGCTGGAGTCCCTAAGACAGTCCTATATTGAGTTCAATGCTGACTGATAACTCCTGCGACACCGCTTATGTCAAACTGTATCCATCTCTGCCGTTCCTTTGGGTTCATCAGCTGTGTGGAGAGGGAGAGCCGGCTACATGGGCAACAGCTCGCTCTTCATATCATACCACCTCCGTTTGCATTCCTAGACAGCTAGGACGCAACAAACCTGACCAACAGAAGCCTCCGACTCAGGAGCAGGCAGCACATCATTTCATGGGGGTGGTTACTGAGGAATAACACAGTTGGGTATCTCTCTCAGGAGTAGATGTCAAGTCTAACTCAGTGTCAGTATCTGGAAAAGGTATTCTGCTTCCAGGTCAGCTCAGCTTAGACATGCAATAAACTACAAATATAAAGGCTTAGATTGGGTTGAGAATGGCCACAGACTGATCAAAGTTATAATGTTACACAATTTGCTTTAATTACAAAATACCGTGGTGGAAGAAGATTAATGGTGTTGGTCCATGGTATAAAAAAGTTTGGGAACCCCTGAGCCAGAGGGAATTTGATGGGAATGTAAGAGTGAAGAGGTTACAGGGTCTTAAGAGGGGGAATGGGATTAATAGGAGTGCTTTGTGAGCTGATTTATGATAGAGAAGCAATGCATTTGATTGAATTGTTTTTCCATAGAACAGGTTTGGGCTGAAAGGCCTCCTTCTGTGATTTAACAATTAGACCATAAGACCATAAGACATAGGAGGAGAATTAGGCCATTTGGCCCATCGAGTCTGCTCTGCCATTCAATCTCGGCTGATCCTTTTATTCCCCACTCCCCAGCCTTCTCCCCGTAACCTTTGATGCCACGTCCAATCAAGAATCTATCATTCTCTGCCTTAAATGCAGAGGCCCAATGACCTGGCCTCCACAGTTGTCTGTGGTAACAAATTCCACAAATTCACCATCCTCTGGCTAAAGAAATTTCTCCACATCTCTGTTTTAGATGGATGCCTCGCTATCCTGAGGCTGTGCCCCCTTGTCCTAGACTCCCCCATCATGGGAATCATTCCGCATCTACTCTGTCTAGCCCTTTCAACATTCGAAATGTTTCAATGAGATCCACCCCCATCCTTCTAAATTCCATTGAGTACAGACTCAGAGCCATCAAACATTCCTCCTTTGATAACCCTTTCATTCCCAGAATCATCCTTGTGATCCTCCTCTGAACCCTCTCCAATATCAGCACATTCTATGGATCTGCAGAATATCTCTGCTGCAACCATTGTTTTGTGATCATTCTTACCTTAAAGCAGAGGTTTCCAACCTTTTTTTATGCCATGGAGCCTTTCCATTAACCCATGGGTTCATGGACCTCAGGTTGAGAACCCTGCTTTAGTGTACAAAATATGAACTACAGAATAAGGTTTTGTTCATGAGTGAATTCAATAGACTGGTGTAATGTACCTGAGAGTCTTTAAGACCAAGGTGAGTGGCCAGTTTCTTCCTGTCTGTCTTACTAATGTATTTCTGCTTCTGAAAGGTCTTCTCCAGCGACTTCCGTTGTTCTTCAGAAAAGACCACTCTTCGCAGGATTCCTCGTCGCACCTTATTGTGACTAACCTGAGGCCAAAGGGGAAATTCACAGCTCCTGAAAGAACTGTTAACTGGAGAGCAAAACAGTATATATTTAGGAATACGGGACATTTTATACAGATGCCCAATTAGAATTAGAATTTATTTTATCTCTTACATCCGCCACACAACATCAGGGAGTAAAAACCTTCAGGTTGCAACTCCCATCACAATATACATGCAATAAGGAAGGGAAATGTGGGAGGATATTGCTCAGACACTAAGAACAAAGAACATAGAACTCTACAGCGCATTACAGGCCCTTCGGCCCACAGTGTTGTGCCGACCATGTAACCTACTCTAGAAACTGCCTAGAATTTCCCTACCATATAGCCCTCTATTTTTCTAAGTTCCACGGACCTATCTGTCTCTTAAAAACCCCTATTCTATCCACTTCCACCACCACTGCCAGCAGTGCATTCCATGCACCCACCACTCTCTGTGTGAAAAACTTACCTCTGACATCCCCTCAGTATCTACTTCCAAGCACCTTAAAACTATATCCCCTCATGTAAGCCATTTCAGCCTGGGGAAAAGGAAGTTAACATGGTATACATAATTGCTTTGTACACATGTACGTACAGTCAGATAAGCAATCAGATCATCTGCTGCACATTACAGTACATCTGCAGCTGAACATGGAAAAAGCATGATAACTATCTGTGTTCTGCAAACTATTTCACAACCTTCTCCGCTGTAACCATGGGAAATCAGTGATTTGAGGAGAATTACAGGACCTATGAACTGTTCAGCTCATAAAATACACTGATTAATTAGCACTGCCGCACTGGGGGGCGGGGGGGGGGGGGGTAAGATTTCAATGATGTGCTAAGCCTTAATGCTTAATACTGACTTCCTTCCTGAAAAAGGTACATTTTTGTTCTGAGGATTACTATTCAATGGAACAACAAAATATGGTGGATCTTAAAGTCATTATTTTTATTCCTGTTTGAAATGTTAGTGTATTTAATATTTCAATAATATTTGAGTAATCTTGCACATATACTGGTTGATTCAGCATTCCTGCTCATTTAAATAACTCATTACGGGTTATATGTAGAAGTACGTGAATTGCATACGTTATCACACTACCACATGAAACGTGCGCGCCCGCTTAAAATAAATAGGAGGTTAGACTTGCATTTCTGACTCCTGTGTCTTCCTTTGAATTCTTTTAATGTTTTGAAGTTATAAAACATAATAGTTAGCTCCATCTTAATCTCATATCGATATTTCCCACTTTATAAGCCAGAGTATGAAATTTTAACTTTTAATCCCTGGTGTGCTGTCAGTGAGAATTCAGGCTGCTGAGCTAAACTGATGAGATTTGCTGTTGATGTTCGCCAGAAATTCCCCAGAATTGACATCTAACAGAAAACCATGTTTTCAAAAAAATCAATAAAGCATTTAAGAGAAATTTGGATAAGTACATGGATGGGAGGGGTATGGACAGCTGCGGTTCAAATTCAGGTTGATGGGACTAGGCAGAATAATAGTTTGGCACGGATCAGGTGGGCTGAATGGCCTGTACTGCTCAATGACTATATGACTAAAAGGATAAGTTCATACCAACAGTTGCATGTTCTTTCTTTCAAAAGCAAGAAGCAACTGGTGACCACAAAGTCTATGGATCTACTCCATTAATATCCAATATGGCAGAAAACATGAGTCTAGAAATCTCAGTGCGCCCTTAAATCTTAGTGTACCTTTAAATATTAATGTGCCCTTAAATCTTAGTTTACCCTTAAAGTTCAACTGTTTCCAAACCCTAAAGCTTCCAGTGCAGCTACTGCGTACCACAAACTATCCAAATCAGAAGTATACCACCTGGTACTCAACTTCAAGGCTGACTTAGGACAGACAGAATACACAGGCTCAATTGAACCTGTGTGCAGTCAGCTGATCAGTGGGAATTGGAGTTTTGCACTGGCACTTGCTTGTTGAAGAATGGATACAGCACTTTCAACAGGAGGTGAAGGAGTGTAAGATACCAACCGCATTTTGGAAGGTTGAGCAGGAGAAATACCTCTGAAGAGGGCTGGCTTGAGTGGATTGGTATAGTGGCCGATTGTGGGTTAAGACTTTGAACTCAGTCTCTGCAAGATGAAAGGATGGTGAGGTGGAAAGGAATTAATTTAAGTGCAAATGTCCCAAACCAGTTCTCTGCTGGAAAGGCCAGGTTCTCCCAGGAGTTATTACTAATTGTTGCACTTGGGGCATCATGATTGTAATAGAAATTGAGTGACGTATATCAAATGGCGTCAGCCTATGTGCTCCTAATGGGGTGTATGGTGTTCCGGAGAGGGGTAGTCCCTCTGGTGAAGGGGCTTGTCCTGACTGTTCTCGGGCAGCTCACTCACCTTTGGTCCCCACCAGACTGCCAGCTCCCACCTGTGGCTCCAGCTAGCATGTGACAGCAGCCACACCCTTGTACAGTGCTTCAACAAGCGGGTTAAACCAAGTGAGGGTACCTGGTGACCTCACACCCCAGAGAGACAGGGACATGCCTGTCCTAGCATGCAAATTCAGCTCCAGCAGACTAGGCGAAGGAGATCTACAAAGAGATCCAATGGCCAGGAAGGCAGTTCTGCAATGCTTTTTGGAGAGTGAAGGGCATGACAAGGCACAGGAGATGTCATGGTCATCCACTGTAACCAGGGAAGACCCCAGTTTGTGACTCTTGCTCGTACCACTGGACTTGGACTTCTGAGGTCAAGAGAGTGGAGCTACTCCAGTGCAACTTTAAAAGCTCTCCGCACAGGCTTCCTAGTGTCTATGTTCTCTATGTGCTACCAATGTGCTCCTATTGTACAAGGTATATCTGGTGTATAAGGCTGATTTAAGGAAACACTTGGTTGAATTTTTAGATTGACCCAAACCAATCCAGATGGACTTAACTATTACTGCATATCTCTCAGGAAAATAAAACCATGTTTTAACTTACAACTGCATTGCACATTTGAATTTCAAGGAGGTTTTATTTGTTTGGTATGGAAATATACTTATACTCAATAAATGGACTTTAACAATCTAAGATGTATAAAATATTATAAAGTAGCATTTAGTAATTGAATAAATAAGTTTCTGCTTTTGTTCCTTACCTTACGTGCATCTTTTCTTACCCAACATTCTGGACTCACAATTTGCAATTCCATTTATTTCCCCATTTTGCTTCCTAATACTTTTGGGTATATACTATGAATTTTGCACCGTTGGTCATGGAAATCACCATGAAATTTCCCTATCACACATTAATTTTTGAAATCGCCTATATTTGTTATTTCTATTCATAACTCAAGACAGAATAATTGATGCCAAGTTTAAGGAAGCCATTTATGTTGGTCCACAAATCAAACAGGTCATCTATGACAGGCAATTTGAGGAACTTATAGTGGGACCGGAGAAAATCACATGGAAGACATTTAAGGATGTTGTTGAAAAGTTTCTTGACAACTACAGAGCACCAAACTACATACATCTGGTTGACGACATGCTCCAAGCATACAGAACCTTGAAGTGCAACATGTCACTAAAGATTCATTTTCTACATTCCCATTTAGATTTCTTCCCTGCGAATCTTGGCGCTGTCAGTGACAAGCATGGTGAAAGGTTTCACCAGGACTTTGTAGTCATGGAGAAACAGGGCAACTGGAATCCATCAAACAACGCACGCAAAATGCTGGAGGAACTCAGCAGGGCAGGCAACATCTATGGAAAAAAGTAAACAGTCAACATTTTGGGCCGAGACTCTTCATCAGGACTGCTCATAAGACCATAAGATATAGTAGAATTAGGCCATTCAGTTCATCGCATCTGCTTCATCAATTCATCACGACTGATCCATTTTTCCTCTCAGTCCCAATCTCCCACCTTCTCTCTATATACTTTCATGCCCTAACCAATCAAGAATCTATCAACCTTTGTGTTACATATACATAAAGATTCCACAACTTCATGTGGCAATGAATTCCACAGATTCACCACTCTCTGGCTAAAGAAATTCCTCCTTGTCTCTGTTCTAAAAGGATGCCCCTCTATTCTGAGGCTGCGTCCTCTGGTCTTAGAGTCTCCCACCATAGGAAACATCCTGCTCCACATCCATGCTATCAAGGCCTTTTACCATTCGATAGGTTTCAATGAGATCACCCCTCATTCTTCCGAATTCTATTGAATACAGGCCCAGGGCCATCAAATGCTTTTCATATGACAAGCCATTCAATCCTGGAATCATTTTTGTGAACCTACTTTGAACCTCCCCAGTTTCAGCACATCCTTTTTAAGATAAGGGGCCCAAACCTGCCCACAAAACTTCAGGTGAGGCCTCACCAGTGCTTTATAAAGTCTCAACATTACATCCTTGCTTTTAAATTCTAGTCCTCTTGAAACAAATGCTAACATTGCATTTGCCCTCCTCACCACAGACTCAACCTGCAAATTAACCTTTAGGGAATCCTGGACAAGAACTCCCGAGTCCGTTTGCACTGCTGAAGGGTCTCAGCCTGAAACGTCGACTTTCCAGAGATGCTGCCTGGCCTGCTGAGTTCCTCCAGCATTTTGTGTGTGTTGCTTTGGATTTCCAGCATCTGCAGATTTTCTCTCGGTTAGAATCCATCACTACTGGCTAATTATTGTTGGACACTTAAGTGAGAAGCCTCAGACACTGAGTACACACGAAAATCATCAACAAAACATTTTTAGCTTTGCTGAATTATTGCAAAGCATCAGTTCTGTGAAGCAATTAAACATATTATATTCAATACAAGTTAATTTCTTGTTCCTCGAAGTTCCTACGTGACACAAGTTGTCTGAAGTGATATTTGTGTTTAGCTTCAGATGGTCTATCATGAACAAAAATTCTGAGGAAGCAACAATTTTGAAAAAAATTGTTGTCCAGTGTAACTGGTGAAAATCACTAATTGGATAACATATCCATCAGCCTACCACAATATCACTCTACAATCTAACTGGGTTTTACAATACTAGCATTTCTTTACACTATTGATTAATCAGTAAACCACCCAGAGCATCAATAAGCTATTAACAACAAAACTGAAACTTACACAGCCATTATCTATTGAACAAATCAATATGTCTGTTATGAACTTGTATGGTGAGGAATTTCTTCAGTACTTTTAATTCCATTGTGAGTTTCATGGATTCAATGAAATTTGATTAATGATGGTTTATATTTATGCAATTTGTATTTTGATAAGCAGACAACCAACACTGGTGATATCTGACAAGTTAAAACCGCCAAAGGCTTCTCCAATATCACTCATGGCTTAGAGGGTTAATGAATTCATCTGTCAAAGGCTGCACACATTTTGCGTACAAAATATATCTATATGTGCATTTGGAAAAGAGTAAGAAGTCTTACATGGAT
Organism: Hemitrygon akajei; assembly: GCF_048418815.1. Classification (NCBI taxonomy): domain Eukaryota; kingdom Metazoa; phylum Chordata; class Chondrichthyes; order Myliobatiformes; family Dasyatidae; genus Hemitrygon; species Hemitrygon akajei. The sequence goes on from NC_133133.1 coordinate 172,509,625, forward strand.
ACATAGAAACCAAAAAACAAATTTAAAAAATAGTATTTTGATGGATCCTGTGCCAAATATTCTTTTACATGTACAGTTTCAGAATCAAAATCAGATTTAATATCCTCGGCATTTCTCATGAAATTAGTTGTCTGTGCAGTAGCAGAACAATGAAATATATAATAGAAAAAAATGTAAAAATAGAAATAAAAATTAGTGAGGTAGTGTTCATGGGTTCAATGCCTATTCGGAAGTTGGGTGGCAGAGGAGAAGAAGCTGTTCATGAATCGTTGAGTGTGTGTCTTCAGGCTCCTTCATGATGGTAGCAATGAGAACAAGGTGTGACCTGGATGATGGGGATCCTTTCTGAGGCATCGCTCCTTGAAATATTCCTGGATGTTATGGATACTAGTATCCATGATGGAACAGACTGTTTACAACCATTTGCAGCTTATTCCGTTCCTGCACAATGGCTTTCCCCACCCCCAATACCGGATGGTGATGGATCCAGTTAGAATGCTCTCCATGGTACATCTGTAGAAATTTGTGAATGTCTTTGGTGAGATATCAAATCTCCTCAAACTCCAAGTGAAATACAGCCACTGTTGTGCCTTCTTTGTAGTTGAATCGATAACTGCACTACATCACTTATTTCCTCATTTTTGGAACATTGTCTTCTCTGTCCTTAAATTACTACCCTGCACTGAACTTCCAATCTAAGTCTTTATCACCTTAGAATTTGATAACTATCCTAAACTGATACCACTTTTCAACTTGCTACTCACCGCACACTTCAACTCACTCATAACGCCACCACCTTACTCCTTCATGAGGTTCCAATAAACTCTCTTTGCCCTTACACTGCTCCTCAAATACTTCATTCTCAATCTTTCCATGCCTCCATGATCCAACCTATCTTATCCTAAGAATCCTCTCAGACCTAATCCATAGTTTTATGTTTCATCCATCGGCAGACACTCGCTCCATCATGTTGTCTTTCCTCCTCAGATTTTTCCCTCAAATTCCAACTTACTTATTCCATTCTGTAGTCAAAGGCCTGCTAGAAATTTCAGCATTTTAAAGTGCTGAAAGAGAAGCACACAAGAAAAAGCCTGGAATCATCTTTGCCAGGTGGGCAGCCAAAAACTGTGGGCTTTTAGACAACTGGAGATACAACCACATTACATCAAAACATAAGAAATTGGAGCAGTAGTAGGCCATCTGGCCCATCAAGTCTGTTCTGCCATTCAATAAGATCATGTCTGATCTGGCCAATGATTCAGCTCCACCTACCTGCCTTTTCCCCATTACCTTTAATTCCCCTGCTCTGCAAAAATCTGTCCATCTGTGTCTTAAGTATATTTACTGAGGTAGCTTCTACTGCTCCCTTGGTCAGAAAATTCCACAGATTCACGACTCTCTGGGAAAAGCAGTTTCTCCTCATCTCTATCCTAAATCTATTTCACTGGATTTTGAAGCCATATCCCCTGGATCTAGTCTCATTCACCAGTGAAAACAACTTTCCTGCCCCTATCTTACCTATCCCTTTGCACACTCCTATAAGATCCCCTCTCACTCTTCTGAATTCCAGTGAGTATAGTCCCAGGCAACTCAATCTCTCCTCCTAGGCTAACCCCCGCTTCTTTGGAATTAACCAAACAAAAATGTAAGCTGTGTCTTGCTCCTTTGATCCACTGATTCCCATTCAGGTAGACAGGAGGATGTACCCTGAAAGTCTATAAAAGTCGATTTCATTAATGTCTCAATGAACTGATCCCAATGATGGTTCTTTGCGGGATCCCCCAGTGGAATGTGAGAGACAGGAGCAAAGACTTGGAAACAGACCTTTATTTATGGCCGGATGAAAGGGCACCTGACCCCTGTCCACTACTTTCTTAACACAGGCTGATTTGAAAAGTTCATCTGCACTGTGAAAAATAGTGGCGAGGTCGCGTGTGGATGAAGGAAGTGAAAGTGGCGATTGGTCACGGCCCTGTTGCCCATTGTGCGGATGCCACAGCCACAGTAAGACGCTCGGTGGGAAAGCAGCAGCCCCCTCAAATCGTTTTCAAAGAGTCTCAGCTCATTAAACAGCCAGAATTTGCTGCCTCACTTGTCAAAAAGCATTCACGTTTGCAACTCAGCTTTCCAAGGGATTTTTTTCATCTCAAGTCACTGCAAATCAGAATTCACTAAACAGCCACTTTGACATTGCTTGTGGAAAGCCAGTGTAATCCCTGTAAAGTGCCATCAATGCCTGTTATTATATTTGATATTGAGAAGGTACTAATGCTCTTCATTATAATTATGCTGAATCAAATTTGTTATAATTTCTATAGGTGATTTATAAATAAAAGTATTTTTTCCCAGAAGGCAAGAAATTTTGCAAAGAATGTTGAGGTAGGTTGAATATAAGCCATGATTTCATACCACCATAATGTATGCTGATGTTAATAACTTTTTAAGCCAGTGGCGATTTGCAAAATGTCATTGAGATGGTACCCACTGAGATGACAATACATTAACTGTCCGGCTGTAATGTGGCATTTGACATGGAGGCATTTTCAGTCCACATGAAATCGTATTACTACGGTATACAAAACAAATCAGGCATTACTGATGCAGCACAAAAACTTACTTGGAAAATCAGTGGGGGAGACCCGGTGCTGACAGGACCCACCACAGCACGTCAAGAGAACCTGCGGGAAACTTGGCAGAAAACATTTCGGTAAACCTATATAAATTGAACAAAAATTGTCAGATAAGCAGTCGTACTGCCAACTTCATCCCATCTAAACAAGAAAATTATTATGTCTTAAAATAATGCTGAAGCAGTAAAGACATGACTTTAAAATATACAGTGCCTTGCAAAAGTATTCAGCCTGCATGCCTTTGTTCACATAGATGTGTATTACAACCAGGGATCTGATCAATTTAACTGAGGATTTTTATTTGTGAATCACATGCTCCTTTTTTCACAGTAAAGCCCAAAAACAAGGGAAATTGTAAAGCATGGAAATCTTAAAAATTCAAAGCTGAAATGTCAGTAGTTCAAAAGTATTCATCTCCCCCCTCCCCTTTGCTCAGCACTTAGTTAAGCCGCCTCTTGCAACTATTCCAGCCAGTAGTCTTTTTGGATAAGTCTTTGTTAGCTTTGCACAATGTAATGGAGCAAGGTTTGCCCATTCCTTCTTGCAAAATTGCTCAAGCTGTGCCAATTTACTTGGAGAGTGGTGGTGGACAGCTATCTTGAGATCTTGCCAGCGATGTTTGATCGAGTTAAGGTCAGGACTCTGACTGGGCACTCAAGGACATTAATTTTCTTCATGTGAAGCCACCCCATGGTTGCTCTGGCAATGTGCTTTGGGTCATTGTCCTGCTGAAATACAAACTTCCGCAACAGTTCAAGCTTTCTAGCAGAGGCTAGTGAGTTTTTATCCAGGATCTCTCTGTATTTAGCAGAATTCATCTTCCCATCAATCCTGACAATATTTCTAGTCCCTGCTGCTGAAAAGCAACGCCATAAAAAATGCTACTCCCACCATACTTTACAGTAGGCTACCTGGCTAATCCGCAGCGTTAGATTTAGGCCATGCATGCCACTTATGTTGAGGCCAAACAGTTCCACTTCAGTCTCATCCGACCACAAGACCTTTTTTCACATTTTACAATATCTTCAAAGTGAAGCTTCGCAAAGTCTTTATGGGCAAGGAACTGTACATGTGGCGTAAGCCTAAAACTGTGCATCAGCCAGGTAATGGTATTTTCCCTGTTTTTTTCTGGGCTCCACTGTGAAAATGGCAGCTATGGAATTTTTGGGACACTTACTGAGGAAAGAGAAGTTCAAACACCTTGCAGTGCCGGGAAAAATTGTGGAAGAAAAAGTCGTGGTTGACAGCACATGATATTCATGAGTTATGCCAAGAGATGAACGGGCTAAAGTCTTCAAGAGCTTATTAGAACATCTCAAATTAAAGACAGATGGAAGACCATGATTACTCATGTCATACGATGATGATGATGATGACAGAAAATAGGAGCATGTGATTCACGAATAAAAATTCTCAGTTAAATTGATCAAAATCTCTTGTGTGATACCATTTACGTGAACAGAGGATTGGGACTGAATATTTTTACAAGGCACTGTATTTTAAGAATATAAAACAGAAAGTTCTGTATCTTTAAAGGTTTAGGTGTGGCTTGAACTTTGTTTTACTCTAAGTCAGCACAAAAAGACCTTTTGTTCTGCATATAACTGAAGAAAAGAACTTCTTAAGATTGCTTGCTTTTGCCCACAGAAGTGCAAAACATCTTTCAGCATTTTAGAAATGGATTTTATCTTTTTTGATTTTAATTCTTAGAAAGGAAATAATTGCAGGAGCCAAATGGGGTATCTTCTACTTTCAAAAACATCAGAAAGGTCCCAAGCCAGAGGTTCCTAACCTGGAGTCCACAAACTCAACGGTTAATGCTAAGGCTCCATGCCATAAAAAAGGTTGGGAACTCCTGTCCCAAACGGGTAACGAAAGCCTGGCTTTACAGAAATGTTGCTTTAACCGATGCTATTTCAAACTGATGGAAGGGGTTTTCAAAAGGTTTTCAATAGCCTGGGGATCACAGGCTATTTAGGCTTTCAGTTATCTTTTCCATTTAATTTCATATTACATTAATGCAAAATTTGCCATTCAAAACCAGTTGAACTTTCAATTAATCCCAATGATACCTACAGATAGCTCACAGCATCCTTCGAATGATAACACAAAGAGCAAGAATTACAACTAAGAGACTGCATTGAGTCATGCAAAATACGAAGATGAGAAAAACGATTATCAGTACCAGAGCACAGTAGAGTAGTGATTAACACAACACCTTAAAGTACAGGCAACCCAGGTTCAATTCCTGTCACTGCCTATAAGGCATTTGTACATTCTCCCCGTGATGCATCAGTTTCCTCCACGTGCTCTGGTTTCCTCCCACACTCCAAAGACGTACTGATTGGTAGGTAAATTAGTCACTGTAAATTGCCTGATGGTTAGGCTCAGATTAAACTGGGATTGCTGGATAGCGTGGCTCAAAGGGCCAGAAGGGCCTGTTGCTCGCAGTATCTCAATAAATAAATAAAACAGACAATTGTTTATTGCTTGTTTGTGAGTCTGCTTTAACTCAGGCTACTTTAGGAATTTTAATTTCATTAGAATTCACTTCAACACAGGAATTAAAATATTTAAGTGTGTAAGGAGAGGGCAACATGAACGGCTTATAAGTTGTACATTCTACAATACTCTTAAAAATTTCTCCTTACTTTATGGAACCAAAGCAGTCCAGTATGTTTCATGAAATGACCTCACCATCCTTGGCAACATTTACTATTGCCATGTACTGGGCCCAATGTGTCCCAATTAATAGGAGTCCACTGTATTGATCTGTATGGAATCTGGCCAAAATACCTCTGGTCACATGACATTGAACATTAATCCTATAATCAGAATTTATGGGGTGGTGAAATTGTCATCTTTTTTTAGTTTAAACATGACAAATGCAAAGGATACCTGACTACTAGCCTGAATTTAATATACAGTATATCTCTCGAGTCCAAGTGAACCAGGTGTTGGCCTATTGATATTTTGTTTTAAAACACAAATATAAAATGCTTCAATCAGACGGCCAATTGGATAAGCAGGCAGGTGAATGTACCAGCCTGAACAGAGGAAATGGACCGACTGTCCACTGAAGCTGAGAGATTCAACATGTGTGTTTATCACTTTTACAGTTAATTTACCTCTATGTGTTAACAGTTATTGTTTCGTCCGAATATTTTTTGAACATTTGTGAACATCCCTGAGCTAGACAAAGACGCATTCGGTGTAAACTCAGATTGTGCGATGCACCCTCCTACAACCGAGCTGTCATCAGTTCGGATTTAGAGCGGACAGGTCCTGACTTATGGGACCACTGTTATGTTAATCTGCCTTACACTGGTGTACTTCGCAGCTCAAAGATAACGTCTAAATGGATAGTCATTTCGTCTAAAGGGTTAGTAATTTCGATAAAGGGTTAGTAATTTCGTCTAAAGGGTAGTAATTTCGTTCAGTATGTAAGAGCTAAGAGAACAAATAAAACGATTAGGAAAAAATTAGAATATTTGGGAATTGCAGAATTATCGATGAGCAATTTATTACTAATTAATAATTCCATCCAATCAGTTTACAGTAATATATGTTAAATAGATATTAACAAAAACATGATAACATTAATTAATGAAGATTTTAAAGGTTAACACGACGCGGTTAAAAAGCGATGTTAAAATCGTAAGTATTAAAGCTTCAGAATATAATATGGTCTTCTTTATAAAGTGGAAATGGTCTGAAACCTTACCTATTTCGGGGTATGTGACTGTTTGGCTGGTGGAGGTGACTGGAGCCGGCTGGTTGTCTGAGGGGTTAACGAGCTGAAAGGAGGATCTTGTAGGATGTGGACCTCCCGATGGGCCGATTTGTTCCGCAGTTTGGTGCATTTTCACTGGCACAGGGTCTGCAGGAATCGGTCGAAGCGGGGGATTTATCCGAAGCAAATTGTCAATGAGAAAACTTTTGCCCAAGTTGTGGAAAGCAGGGAGCTGAGGTGAATTGAGATGAGTAGATTGGCCCAGCACCTCCCAGGATACTGAGGATGTTGGAATCAGGCTAGGAAGCATGATGGAGAACAAAATTAATAATGTGGTACAGCACTCCGATTGCTTTCCTTACTCGCTACAATTAATTTCGAAGACGAACGCGGCTGAAAAAGGACGTCCCTTGCTATAGAGCGACTCTTCTAAATGTTATAACTTTTTGTAGAAAAAAAGTCTAGAGCCTTCCTTTCTCAGTGCAGAGTGTGACGTGATTGGCCCGAAGGTTTACATGTGATTCTGCTCTGGGATAACTAACATAATTATACTAGGATGGGAGGTGTGTGCACTACACTCCATGTAGAGACGAATTCCAACCATATGGCGAACCATGCCACATTTCATTAACATTAAGACGATGGATTAAAACCCAAACGCGATTTTGCTCATTAATGGGCACTTTTTTTTTAAACAATCTCTGCCCCCGTACTGGGAACACGTTCCTAAGCATTGTTTGAACACGGCTGGTGTCGGTACAGAAAGGGATCTATATGAATCTGATGTGTTTATACAGATATCTACAAACCTATTTCACAATTTGCAATTCCGGTATCTAATCACAAAAAAAAAAATCAAAAGAACGTAAAAAATTAAAGATCTCAAAGAGTTCACTCAGTGCTATCTCTGGTAGAAAAAATTAGACTGTTCGTTGCCAGTGAACATCAGCCACGTTTCGTAGTTTGGTGGTAAGTGCTGAGACTGAAAGTGAGTCAATCGAACTTTAGCGATCATCTACCTGTTGGAATCTGTATATTAATTTATCAGTTTCTAAACCCAGAGATGGCAAATTAACTGGCAGTTTCTCTTTCTAAAACCGAAATCATTTTTGCCAAACGACAGATTAAATCCGTCGAGAATCTTAAATGAAACTAACCAGTAAAGGAAACTATATTGAGGTATCATTTCCGTTTTATTTGGCGCCAGGTTAACATCAGTAATAACCATTCTGTGCGCGCTACCAAATACCAACATATTCAACAATAATTCGTTTTTAAAAAATTCAGGGCGTTTTCAGTGTTATTTGTGAAATATCCTAAAGGTGGGACGGCTAATTATTCATTTTTGGTGTTAGTTTGAGGGCCAAACACGTTCAAAATGTCCGCCGCTCAAACTGGTTCCAAATACTGGAATTGATTCCGTTCTTTGCTTTTATAAGGATTCAGAGAATATGTGTTCTCAGAAGTTTCTGATGTAGATCTTTTTTGAGATTTACGGAGATTTTGTTTAATTGCACGATCCCGTCCCTTAACAAAGTTGATTAATTCAGGGAACTAACAGAAGTGAATGAAGTGCGCTGCTACCGAGTTTTATTTCAGTCTTATTGAGGACGAAACGGAGTGGGAAATCTTGAAGAACAAAATTAAAGCTGACAGCCGGATAAGCAGATCATCTTGAAACAATTCTATTTACATACGCCGGTAATGTTGGATGTAAATAGAACGGGCCTTGGGTTTCGATGGTGTTTATTTGGATGTCTTTAACTCGTGGATTCTGCAAAATGTGTATAAAACATGATCTAAATCAATTGTTTATTTTTGTGTGACATCTCTCCTTAGGACGCTAAAAATTCAAGATATTTCGGTGTAGAATTTAGTGGATACTACTTTTTCATAAACGAATGAATATTGGGAACTCTGTATATGGTCCGATAATATAACGGGCCACTTCGCCCGCTTTAAGTCATTCGCCACTTACAAGCTGAGTCTGGGACGTTTACCTGACGTGCTAGATTGGGGAAGTATTCCGGGATAAAATTTTGTTTTAGCAACGGGCATTTGATAATCGGCGGAAACTATAAACCCAGAGTCGGAAGTTCGGCTAATCATCGAGGAACTTCGTGTTTTTTTTTCCCCCAAGGTTCCATTTTAAGAATAATTGATCAATGTTCAATTATTGTAGAATTTTTTTTTCACATTTCCTCAGAAGACAGACTGCATATATTTTTGTAAAATCATTTAGTTTGCGCTGATACTGTGCTCGAGGGAAGTTTTAAAGTTACACGCACACGAAGTGCTGGAGGAACTCAGGCAAGTCAGCAGCATCTATGGAAAGGAATAAGTTCTTCGGGAGTTTTAAAATGTTTCGGTTTTGAAGTGAAATACACTTGTAATTTGCTGGTTGCATTTAAGTCAGTTTTACTCAACACAGAATACATGTTGCCTACTTTTTAGCAGTTCTGATTATTATTTCACCATCATTTGAATGGATAAAGGAGTGTAATGCTGACGATATATATTGGTGTACGATCCGAACGCGTATTTTTCGAGGAATGTATACGGACACTGAAGGGTTGTAGTCTTTAGGAATTTTGAATGAATTTGGCAATGTATACAGCTGCAATATCAATTTAATTTAATTATTTTTGTAATACACACAAGTGCTGGAGGAACTACTTTGATTTCCGGCATCTGCAGATTTTCTCTTGTTTGTTAATTATTTTAACGCCTTTGTAGCTGTCCATTCCCAATCGATGTAAGGGCTATCACTGCGAGGAAAGTTTGTTCTTTCCCCGTGAGCAAAGAAACGCGTTTGTCGCCGGCACCGTCTATTTAAGTAGCAATGCAGATATGCATCGGTGCAGACATCCTACACCAAGGTATGGCCAAAAGGGTTAGGTTTCATTTACTCGACAAATATTTAGAAACGAATGGAACGGTAAAGATGCGTGATACCCCGGGGAAAGAAAGCTTGCGTACGCTCTAACATGTGGAGCCGTTTAGGCGTTAAACCTGCGCCTTATTTTTATATTGTATCTCTAGAACAGTTGCCTATGGAAGATTAATCCGATGCCAAGTACTGCAGATGCTGTAAATACGAAATAAAATTGAAAATGTTCAGGTCAAATAATATCACTGGGGAGATGGGAAACTATTCATCTTAGACTAGAAGACCACAAGATATCAGAATCAGGATAATATCACTGGCATGTCTCGAACCTTGTTGTTTTGCGGCAGCACTACATTGCAATACATAAAAATAAAAAAGATATATTATAATAAGAAATATATTTAAAATTAACTTAAATGAGTAATGCAAAACGAACGCAAAATATCGATGTCGTGTCACTCATTGTGTGCCGAGCAGTATGACACAGGCGATCATGGTCTTGACGATGATAATTTTTTTTCAATAGAAGTGCCATTTTCTTCTTCTGGACATATAACAACAATCACAATCACAGCACGGAAACAGGCCATCTCGGCCCTCCTAGTCCGTGCTGAACTCTTAATCTCACCTAGTCCCACCTACCCGCACTCAGCCCATAACCCTCCACTCCTTTCCTGTCCATATACCTGTCCATGGACAGTGTCTTTTGTCTGGGTACCCTCCAACCTGAGAGCATGACTATCGAGTTCTCTTTCCCATGAACACATTCCTCCTCCCTCCCCCATTCTCTACCCCAGCCTTTTACTGCTTCTCACCTGCCTATTACTATACTCCCCACTGCATCCCCTCCATCTTCTCTTTCTCCTGTTGTCTACTCTCCTCTCCTATCAGTTTCTTTCTTCTCCAGCCTTGACCTGTCCCACCAACCTGGCTTCACCTGTCACCTTCCAGCTAAACTCTTTCCCCTCCTCCCACCTTGTTATTCTGGGAAATTCCCCCTTCCTTCTCAGTCCTGAAGAAAGGTCTCGGCCCGAAACCTCGACTGTTTACTCTTTTCCATAGATGCTGCCTGACTTGCCGAGTTCCTCCAGCATTTTGTGTGTGTTGCAGTGACGGGTGGCCCCAGACATTGTCAATACTTTTCAAAGATTGTCTGTCTGGTGTCAGTGGTCACATGACCAGGACTTGTGATGTGCACCAGCTGCTCAGAGGACCATTCACCACCTGCACCCATGGCTTCACGTGACCCTAATCGGGGGAGTTGCTAAGCAGGTGCTACACCTTGCCCAAGGGTGATCTGCAGGCAGGTGGAGCAAAGGAGTGTCCTGTGCTCACATGTCTCCTGTGGTGGAGACATGTCTACACCCCACCATTATCCATTTAGAAATCTAAAGATAGTGGGGAAGAAGCTGTTCCTAAACCATTGTAGGTGTGTCTTCAGGTTCTTGTACCTCCTCCCTGATGGTAGCAATGAGAAGAGGACATGTCCTGGGTGATGGGGTCCTTAATGATGCACACCACCCTTCTGGGGAATCGCCTTTTGAAGGTGTTCCAGATGATGGGGAAGATAGTGTGCAGCATCAAGGACATCAAGGATATTGGAGTATATTTAGGCCATTCAGCCCATTGAGCCTGCTCTGGCATTCAATCAGGACTGATTTTTTTTCTCAACCTTATTCTCATGGATTCCCCGTGTAACCCTTAGCTCCTCTGCTGCTTAGGAACCTTTCAACCTCTGCCTTAAACACACCAAACAACTGGCCTCCACAGCCTTCTATGCTATCAGATTCTACAGATTCACCACCCTCTCACTGGGGAAATTCACCTGACAAGGGTAACTCCATTTCTTTACCCTCAGGTGCCGCCCAGCTTGTTAAGCCCATCCAGTGAATTTAGTACAAGTACATCATTTTCTACAGGTTATCAAATGAATGTTTGATAGTCAATGCAGACTGATAATGTCCTGTAAATAAAGTTGAAAACTTATCTGACTTGCCAGAATAGTAAATAAAGTTTGCTCCCAAATTTTCACTTGCTGTTTGCTACCCTGCTTTAACTCTTAACAGTTACATAGTAGTCAACGTAAAATTTATTATCTAAGTACGTATATCATACACAATCCTGAAATTCATTTTCTTGCTGGCATACTTAGTAAATCCATAATAGAATAATTACCATAGTAGAGTCAATGAATGGCCACACTAACTTGGCCATTCAACCAGTGCACAAAAGACAACAAACTGTGCAAATACAAAAGAAAAAAAAGAATTAATAATAATAATTTAAAAACAATAGATATTGAGAACATGAGATGAAAAGTTCTTGAAAATGAGTCCATAGGTTATGCAAACAGTTCAGTGATAGGGCAAATGAAGTTGAGTGAAGTTACCCTCTCTAGTTCAAGAGCCTGATGGTTGAGGAGTAATAACTGTTCCTGATCCTGGTGTTGTGGGTCCTGAAGCTCCTGTACCTTCTACCTGATGCAGTGTCAAAAAGAGAGCATGCTCAGGGTGGTGAGGGTCCCTGATGATGGATGCTGTTACATGTTACTGTAGGCTACCTTGAGATTCATTTTCTTGCAGGCATTTACAGAAAAAAATAAAAAATACAATGCTTTTATCAAAAACTACATAAACAAACAACCAATGTGCAAAAGAAGACAAAATGTGCAAATAAGAGATTAACACTGAAAGCTTGAGCACATGGTCGATGGGACTAGGCAAAATAATAATGTTTTACTGATGACATGGGCTGAAGGACCTGCTTTTGTGGCGTAGTGCTCTATAACATGAGCTGTAAAAAGTCCTTTAAAGTTATAGACAGAAAGTTAAGACAGAATATGGTATTAAAGGTAAGACTCTTGGTAGTGTGGAGGATCAGAGGGATCTTGGAGTCCATGTCCATAGGACACTCGAAGTTGTTAAGAAGGTGTATGGTGTGCTGGCATTCATCAACCATGGGACTGAGTTCAAGAGCCCTGAGGTAATGTTGCAGCTATATAGGACCCTGGTCACACCCCACTTGGAGTATTGTGCTCAATTCTGGTCACCTCACTACAGGAAGGATGTGGAAGCCATAGAAAGGGTGCAGGGGAGATTTACAAGGATGCTGCCTGGATTGGGGAGCATGTCTTATGAGAATAGGTTGAGTGAACTTGACCTTTTTTTCTTGGAGTGACGGAGGATGAGAGGTGACCTGATAGAGGTGTATAAAATGATGAGAGGCATTGATCGTGTGGATTGCCAGAGGCTTTTTCCCAGAGTTGAAATGGCTAACTCGAGGGGGCATAGTTTTAAGGTGCTTGGAAGTAGGTACAAGGGGGATGTCAGGGGTAAGTTTTTCAAACAGAGTGGTGGGTGTGTGGAATGCACTGCCAGCAATAGTGATAGAAGTGGATACAATTGGGTTTTTTAAGAGACTCTTAGATAGGTACATGGAGCTTAGAAAAATAGAGGGCTAGGCGATAGGGAAATTCTAGGCAGTTTCTAGAGTAGGTTACATGGTCAGCACAACATTGTGGGCTACGCTCTGTTCAATACACAATAGTCTATTCTATGTTAGTATGTAGGTTGAGTTGTGGTGAGTGAAGTTATCCATCCTGGTTCAGGAGCCTGATCATTGTTGGGTTATAACTGTTTCTGAACTTGGTTGTGTGTAACCTAAGGCTCCTGTACCTCCTGGCTGATGGTAGTTCACTAAACCTTGACAGAAAACCCCAATGTAAAAGTCAGCAAAGCCTCTGTTACCTTTGGAAAATTTGCCTTGTGCTCTGGAACAATGAGTTGGGCCGCTCTGAATCCAAAGACGTCTGTCCACAAGGGATGTGTACTCAGTAATCTTTCTGGTTATGAAGGCTGATCAGCTACCCCATGGGAGAAAGGAACCAAAACTTCAACATGTGAGAAGGATCTTTGGAGTTACTCAACACCACTAGATGAAGTTTGATGCTTGTCTCTTCTTTGTCCGTGATAGGTGAAGCCCATCTCTCCCTTCCCCATTCCCATTCCAACATGTCAGATCATCCCCTCCTCCACTGCCGCTATGAGGCCACTCTCAGGTTGGAGGAGCAACACCTCATATTCTGTCTGGGAAGCTTCCAGCCTGATGGCATGAACACTGATTTCTCTAACTTCCAGTAATGCATCCACCCTCCTCCTTCTATCTTTTCTCATTCCCCATTCTGGCTCCCCTCCTACCCCTTCTTGCCTCCTGGCCCACCCATCACCGCCCTCTGGTTCCCCTCTTCCTTCCCTTTTCCCCATGGCCCACTCTCCTCTCCTCCCTTATCAGATTTCTTCTTTTTCAGTCCTTTACTCTATTTGTCTTCTTAACCACCTTATCAGCTTGCATGGCATGATGCTCTTTTCAGGAAGACTTAGTGAATGGCTTTAAAATATTTTCTCTGTATGGCTTACAAAATTAAGAAAATATATTACAGCTTAAAGCAGTTATCTTAAAGGGCGTATGGTTAAGAATAACAAAAGAAAGAAGAAAGTGCTTTATTTTTACTTAGATTCAGCTAATGGAGAGCATTCCCAGAAATTGAGATAGGAACAATCCCCTTGGCTCTGAGTGGATCACAGGCCATGAGTGACCTCCTGTCTCCATTGTCCTCTGCTCTGAGCCGGTTCCTCAAACGTGGACCAGGAGTGTCCCCATTGTCTAATTGCAGCTCCAATATCTCTCCTCCATGTGTTCTTTGGAGGAGAGATCCCTTTTCCCTCTTTCCTTTGGTATTTCACTTTAATGCCTGCCTGCTGATGCTGTTGGTTGGCTTCCTCAAGGTGTGGCCACCTTCTCAGGTGCTGGTTGATGAAAGCCTGCAGTTTCATAGTGTCTTGTTTGCTGTTCTCCAGGTTTCCAAGGAGCACTGTTTTAACATTTCATTTGAGGATTCTGATTTTGGTTTTCCTTGATGCCCACATTTTGAAAACATGGGAAGGTTTAAATGGGAAGATGTTGTTAATTATCATGGTGTACACTGACAAACGACTGAACGCAGATGCAGAGGAACGACAGATTCCCACAAAGAGATAGAAACAAGAGTTATACCAATAGAACATTTATGGCTTGAACGAGCAAACACCATGGGATGGTTCATTCTTGAAACCGGAGGAGCATGCAATAAGCGCTAATCAGGAGGCCACTTCAAAAAATAACAGTATGTGGAAAATCTGTGCCAGTCAAAATAAACTTGACAAGATTAAACAGAAATCCCGAGTGCTTAATGAGCCTAGATAAGATCACAATTGACAAATACAGATGCACAGGCCCACAGGGTTCATGACAAAAAATAGAAAAGCTAAGTTTGGGAAACAGACTAGAACATTAAAAAAAATCCTTTAAAAAAGTCAAGGCAAGTCATAACCAAAATCCCATCATTCTATGGTATAATACTACCACAGTTTGCTGACAATACTACACTGATCGGCCTAATCTTAGATAATAATGAGGCAGCCCACAGAGAAGTCATCACCCTGACACAGTGGTGTCAAGAAAACAACCTCTCCCTCAACATCGCAAAAACAAAGGAGCTGGTTGTGGATTACAGGAGGAACGGAGACAGGATAGCCCCTATTGACATCAAGGGATCTGGAGTTGAGAGGATGAACAGCTTTAAGTTCCTCGTCATTCACTTCACCGAGGATCTCGTGTGGTCTGTACATACCAGCTGTGTGGTGAAAAAGGCACAACAGCGCCTCTTTCACCTCAGATGGTTGAAGAAGTTTGGTATGGGCCCCCAAATCCCAAAAACTTTCTACAAGGGCACAATTGAGAGCATCCTGACTGGCTGCATCACAGCCTGGTATGAGAACTGTACTTCCCTCAATCGCAGGACTCTGCAGAGAGTGGTGCGGATAACCCAGATCACTAAGGAAGACACAAGCAATCTCCCAGATGTATGGATGGGCCAAGGACATAGGGTAACAGAGGAAATGAAACAGATTGACATTCGGAAGGAAACGGTGATGAGAAGACTGATGGGACTGAAGGCTGACAAATCCCCAGGTCCAGATGGTCTGCACCCTAGGGTACTAAAGGAGGTGGCCCTGGAAATTGCGGATGCATTGGTAATCATTTTCCAATGTTCCTTAGATTCAGGATCAGTTCCTGAGGATTGGAGAATGGCTAATGTTATCCCACTTTTTAAGAAAGGAGGGAGGGAGAAAACAGAGAACTATCGACCTGTCAGCCTGACATCGGTGGTGGGAAAGATGCTAGAGTCCATTATTAAGGATGAAATAGTGGCATATCTAGATAGCAGTGATAGGATTGGGCCGAACCAGCATGGATTTACCAAGGGTAAATCATGCTTGACTAATCTGTTGGAGTTTTTCAAGGATGTAACCAGGAAGTTAGATGGGGGAGATCCAGTGGATGTAGTGTACCTCGATTTTCAGAAGGCATTTGATAAGGTCCCACATAGAAGATTGGTGGGTAAAATCAAAGCTCAGGGCATCGGGGGGAAGGCATTGACATGGATAGAAAACTGGTTGGCAGATAGAAAGCAAAGGCTAGCGGTGAATGGGTGTTTCTCGGAATGGCAGGTGGTGACTAGTGGGGTGCCACAGGGCTTGGTATTGGGACCACAGCTGTTTACAATTTACGTTAACGATTTGGATGAAGGCATAGAAAATAACATCAGCAAATATGCTGATGATACTAAGCTGGGTGGCAGTGTGACATGTGATGAGGATGTTAGGAGAATTCAGGGTGACTTAGATAGGCTGGGTGAGTGGGCAGATACTTGGCAGATGGCGTTTAATGTGAATAAGTGTGAGGTTATCCACTTTGGGAGTAAGAACAGGAAGGCAGATTATTATCTGAATGGTGTAGAGTTGAGTAAGGGAGAAATACAAAGAGATCTCGGAGTCCTTGTTCATCAGTCACTGAAGGTGAATGAGCAAGTGCAGCAGGCAGTGAAGAAGGCTAATGGAATGTTGGCCTTTATTACAAAGGGAATTGAGTACAAGAGCAAGGAAATCCTCTTGCATTTGTACAGGGCCCTGGTGAGACCACACCTGGAGTATTGTGTACAGTTTTGGTCTCCAGGGTTAAGGAAGGACATCCTGGCTGTAGAGGAAGTGCAGCGTAGATTCACGAGGTTAATTCCTGGGATGTCTGGACTGTCTTACACAGAGAGGTTAGAGAGACTGGGCTTGTACACGCTGGAATTAAGGAGATTGAGAGGGGATCTGATTGAAACATATAAGATTATTAAGGGATTGGACAAGATAGAGGCAGGAAATATGTTCCAGATGCTGGGAGAGTCCAGTACCAGAGGGCATGGTTTGAGAATAAGGGGTAGGTCATTTAGGACAGAGTTAAGGAAAAACTTCTTCTCCCAGAGAGTTGTGGGGGTCCGGAATGCACTGCCTCGGAAGGTAGTGGAGGCCAATTCTCTGGATGCTTTCAAGAAGGAGCTAGATAGGTATCTTATGGATAGGGGAATCAAGGGATATGGGGACAAGGCAGGAACCGGGTATTGATAGTAATTGATCAGCCATGATCTCAAAATGGCGGCGCAGGCTCAAAGGGCTGAATGGTCTACTTCTGCACCTATTGTCTATTGTCTATTGTCTGTAGATGTGAACTTTCCATTATTCAAGACATTTATCAAGATAGGTGTGTAAAAAGGGCCCTAAACATCACCGGAGACTCGAGTCACCCCAACCACAAACTTTTCCAGCTGCTAGCATCCAGGAAATGGTACCGCAACATAACAAGCCAGGACCAACAGGCTCCGGAACAGCTTCTTCCACCAGGCCTTCAGACTGATTAATTCATGCTGATACAACTGTATTTCTATGTTATATTGACTGTCCTGTTGTACATACTAGTTATTATAAATTACTATAAATTGCACATTTAGACAGACATGTAATGTAAAGATTTTTAATCCTCATGAATATGAAGGATGTAAGTAATAAAGTCAATTCAATGCAATATCATATGATTAACATTTAATTAAATAGTTTATATGGTCTGATTATATTTGGAATTGGTGTGTTTTTGTTGTCCATTTCACCTGTTTCTTTATACAGCTGAAATCTATCAGATTATACCATCTAATGTGAAAATGCTGAGTTAAGGTAGTGCAGAACTCATGATTCTGTCAGCACCAGTACATAAAACGAAAGGTGTTCCAGATGGAAGGACCGATGTGTGGGAGGTTACAAGAGGTAATTTTAATTAAGAAATGCACATCATGCTATGAGCTGTGGAGGTGAAACACCTACGGGTCCTAACCATTAACTTAACACTGAGATCAGGTTGACACTTTGAAATCTCCGTAGAGTAAATTATTGACAATACATGCAAGTTTAATTGTATATGAGGATTTTAATCTGTCCTTAGAAATTATCTGCACCAACAAGCAGCTAAGAGTATAAACGGCAATCATAAATACAGATGAAGATCTCAAAATGTAAATAGGGAGAAGGACTATAGTGTATTTACTTAAGATTTATTGAGTAATAATGCTTAGCTTAGCATGGGAATTTTTTAACCAAACTCTTTTATGAAGTATTGCTTTTCAGTTTTGTTTTTGTTCTCACGCTACAGGAAAGTAGAATAATTAATTGCTTATAGAGTCCAGTACTCCTTCGTTCAATGGAAGCTGAAAGAAAGCAGCTGTTAATGTTACTGTCTATTATGTCAATCCTTAAAGAATCCCGTCACCCAGGACGTGCCCTCTTCTCATTGTTACCATCAGGGAGGAGGTACAGGAGTCTGAAGACACACACTCAATGATTCAGGAACAGCTTCTTCCCCTCTGCTGTCAGATTTCTGAATGGACGTAAGACCGTAAGACATAGGAGCAGCATTAGGCCATTTGGCCCATCGAGTCTGCTCCGCCATTCAACCATGGCTGATCCTTTTTTTCCCCCTCCTCAGCCCCACTCCCTGGCCTTCCCGTAACCTTTGATGCCATGACCAATCAAGAACCTGTCAGTCTCCATCTTAAATACACCTAACGACCTGACCTCCCCAGCTGCCCGTGGTAACAAATTCCAGAAAATCACCACCTTCTGGCTAAAGAAATTTCTCCGCATCTCTGCTTTAAATGGCTGCCCCTCTACTCTGAGGCTGTGCCCACTTGTCCTAGTCTCCCCCACCACGGGAAACATCTTTCCACATCTATTCTGTCTAAGCCTTTCAGCATTTGAAAGGTTTCATTGAAATCCCCCCTCATCCTTCTCAATTCCAGCAAGAACAGGCCCAGAGACATCAGGCATTCCTCGTATGATAACCCTTTCATTCTTGGAATCATCCTTGTGAACCTCCTCTGAACCCTCTCCAATGCCAGCACATTTTTTCTGAGATGAGGAGCCCAAATCTCTTCACAATACTCAAGGTGAAGGCTTACCAGTGCTTTATAAAGTCTTAGTATCACATCCCTACTCTTATATTTTAGACCTCTTGAAATGCATGTTAACATTGCATTTACCTACCTCACCACCAACTTAGCCTGCAAGTGAACCTTTAGGGTGTTCTGCACAGGGACTCTCAAGTTCATTTGCATTTCTGAGTTTTGGATTTTCTCCCCATTTAGAAAATAGCCTGCACATTTATTTCTTCTAGCCTAATGCACGACCATATTTCTTCTAGCCTAATTCCAACATTGCATTTCATTTGCCACTTTCTTGCCTATGTTCCTAATTTGTCTAAGTCCTTCTGCAGCCTACCTGTTTCCTCAACACTATCTGCCCCTCCACCAATCTTTGTATCATCTGTAAACTTGGCAACAAAACCATCTATTCCAACATTTAAATCATTGACATACAGCATAAAAAGAAGTGGTCCCAACACTGACTCCAGCGAAACACCACTAGTCACTGGCAGCCAACCAGACAAGAATCCCTTTATTCCCACTCCCTGCCTCCTACTAATCAGCCAATTCTCTAGGCAAGCTGGCAACTTTCCTGTAATACCATGGGCTCTTAACTTGGTGAGCAACCTCATGTGTGGCACCTTGTCAAAGGCCTTCTGAAAGTCCAAATATACAACATCCACTACATCCCCTTTATCTATCCTACTTGTAATCTCCTCAAAGAATTCCAATTGGTTCATCAGGCAAGATTTTTTCTTCAGGAAACTATGCTGACTTTGTCCTGTCTTGTACTGTGTCACCAAGTACTCCATAACCTCATCCTCAACGATTGACTCCAACATCTTCTCAACCACTGAGGTCAGGCTAACTGGTCTATAATTTCCTTTCTGCTGCCTCTCTCATTTCTTAAAGAGTGGAGTGACATTTGCAATTTTCCAGTACTCCGGAGCCATTCCAGAGTCCAATGATTCTTGAAAGATCATTACTAATGCCATCACGATCTCTACCACCACCTCTTTCAAAACCCTAGGGTGCAGTTCATCTGGTCTGGGTGACTCATGTACCTTTAGGTCTTTCAGCTTTTTGAGCACCTTCTCCCTTCAAATAATAACTGTACTCACTTTGCTTCTCTCACGCCATTACTGCCTGACACACTGCTAGTGTCTTCCACAATGAAAACTGATGCAAAATACTCATTTGGTTATCTGCCATCTCCTTGGCCCCCATTATTATTTTTCCAGCTTCATTTTCTAGCAGTCTTATATCAGCTGTCATCTCTTTTATTTTTATACACTTGAAAAAGCTTTTTTTATCCGCCTTGATATTGTTTGCTAGCTTGCTTTCATATTTATCTTTCTCCTCCTAATGATTCTTTTAGTTGTTTTCTGTAGGTTTTTAAAAGTTTCCCAATCCTCTATTTTCCTGCTGATTTTTGCTTTGTTGTATGCCCTCTTTTGCTTTTGCATTACTCTTGACTTCCCTTGTCAGCCACAGTTGTACTATTTTCCCATTTAAGTGTTTCTTTGTTTTTGGAATACACCTATGAATACATCTATCATTTTCCCCAGAAACTCATGCCATTCCTGCTCTGCTGTCATTGCCGCCAGCGTTTTCTTCCAATTTGCTTTGGCTAACTCCTCTTTCATATCACTGTAATTTCCTTTACTCCACTGAAATACTGCTACATCAGAATTTAATTTTTTCCTATCAAATTTCAAGTTGAACTTAATCATATTGTGATCACTGTCTCCTAAGTGTTCCTTTACCTTAAGCTCCATAATCATCTCCAATTCATTACACAACACTCAGTCCAGTATAGCTGATCCCCTAGTATACCTAATGACAAACTGCTTTAAAAAGCCATCTCATAGGCATTCAACAAGTTCACACTCTTGAGATCCATTACCAACCAGATTTTCCCTATTACCTGCATTTTTAAATCTCCTGTGACTATCATAACATTGCCCTTTTGACACACCTTTTCTATTTCCCATTGTAATCTGTAGTCCACATCCCAGCTACTGTTTGGAAGTCTGTATGTAACTGCCATTAGGGTCCTGTTACCCTTGCAGTTTCTTAACTCAACCCACAAGGATTCAACATTTTCCAATCCTACGTCACATTTTTCTAAAGATTCAAAGCCATTCTTTACCAGCAGAGCCACACCACCCCCTCTGCCTGCCGTCCTATTCCTCCGATACCATTTGGCCAGAAACCAGTTTTGGTCTTGGTCTTGGTGGCATTCAGGGCTTCCTTCACCTTTACCATGCCAGAAGCTTCCTCTCAGTTTTCCCTATATCAGCCATGCAATTTCCAGATGGAGACTCAGGAATACCATCACTCACAGATGTAGAAGGATTCCTCATTGCTGTTTCTGTAACAGTTTTGTTTTACTGGTCAGGGTTGTAGCCCTGAGCTGGACTTGCGAACCTTGAGCACTCTTAGTCTGACCTCTACCCTTTGACCTGTTTGGCATGGAGGCCCTGACTCCAGACAACATAGCTCTCCAGGTCATTGAGGCACGCAAGCCTCCAAACCACAAGACTGTGCTCCTCTTGGAGGATTGTAATTAAATTCAATCATATTGAAGTTGCCTCTGTAGGATTTTGTAAGTAAACCATGTGAGTTGTTTTATCTGCTTAACAAAAGCCACGGGCCTTTACTTCCATTACAAGTAAACCAAAAGCAGCCGCTTTACACTGACGTCATTAAGTCAGACACCGTCTCTTAAAGTGAACACAACAACTCAATGACATCCAGCGTTTGTGACTGATGTAGAGCAGTTTCTATTGTGCCATCAGTTTCATATGTGTCATCTGTCACCCATTACATTAACCTACACATCCAACACATCATTCTCCACAACTTTTGCCATCTTTAATAGGATCCTACTACCAAACACATCTTTACCTCCCCCACGCTCTCCACTTTCTGCAGGGATCACTCCGCCCATGATACCCTTGTCCAATATCTGCACTAGTTGTCCACACTGACTTTGTCATTTACTGCCAATCAAAAGAACAAGGCAGAGTACACTCTGTCAATAAGTATTAGCAACTAATAAACAGATTTATAGTACAGTAGTACTATTGTGTAGTATTCTAATTTGTTTTGTATGTCAATTATATGCATAATTTGTTATTCCATTTTTCTTTTTTATACCTTTTTAACTATTTCCTTAAAATTTGGGCTAACTGGGAGAACTGCTTAATTGGACTAAAGTGTATTGGCCTTGATGTGTCCCATTTAACCAGAATCTATGGTAATTCTTTACTATTATAATTATTAAATGTTATTGTTTTATGTTAAATGTCATGCCAACAAACACAGCAAATCCCTAATACATGTAAATGTATGCCAAATAAAATTGATCCTTAGTGAAGTAAGAAGCTGGGAGATGATCGATGGAACAGAAAGGCCTTGGCCTGAAACATCAACTGTTTGTTCTTCCCCATAGATGCTGCCTGACCTGCTGAGTTTCTCCAGCATTTTGTGCATATCATTTTAGATTTCCAGCACTTGCAGAATTTCTCTAGTTTATGAATTTCTAAACCACGTGCTTTACATTCATAACCCTCCAGTCCTTTACTCCCTACTTTGCCTCTTCCCATTTCTGACTTCACCTTATCTTTGAGACCTTACTCCTGTTAACACAACCCCTTGTTTCCAGCAAGGCAGGCAGTGCTCTCCAAACGCAGAGTCTACAGAGTGTGAACTTTGGTAGGTAAGAAGGTGATTTCATTTCAAATATTTATTTGCTTAATTCAATTTTGTTTCTAGTTTTCTTAACTTTATATTTTCCATTTGCAGTAGCAAAGCAAGTCATAAAAGTTGGATGTTACTGGCCTGCTGATCTCCTAGGTAACCAGAACTGAAGTCACTGTCAGCTGCCTCAGAATCTGAGGAAGGAGGAAATATAAATCTGTAGAATTAGAATCAGGTTTATTATCACTGACATATGTCATGAAACTTGTTATTTTGTGGCAATAGCACAGTGCAATATATTTTTAAAACCCTTAAGTTACATCTGGCTGACATAACAACAACCGCTCACCTGATGTCAGCAAGTGCAAGAAACTGACTGTAGACTTCAGAAGTCCATGAACCTGTCCTCATCTGAGGATCAGAATTGGAGAGGGCCTAGCAACTTTAAATTCCTGGAACAACACACACAAAATGCTGGTGGCACGCAGCAGGCCAGGTAGCATCTATAGGGAGAAGTACAGTCGATGTTTCTGGCTGAGACCCTTCATCAGGGCTGAGCAGTTAGTCCTGACGAAAGGTCTTGGCCCGAAACGTTGAATGTACTTCTCCCCATAGATGCTGCCTGGCCTGCTGCATTCCACCAGCATTTTGTGTGTGTTGTTTGAATTTCCAGCATCTGCAGATTTCCTCGTGTTTGCGTTTTTAAATTCCTGGATGTTACTATTTCAGAGCACCTGTCCTGGACCCAGCAGATCAATGCAATTGTGAAGAAAGCACACACAGCATCTCTACTTCCTTAGGAGTCTGTGGAGATTTGGCATGTCATCAAAAACTCAGACAGATTTCCACTGATGTGTCGTGGAGAGTATTCTGACTGGCTGCATCATGGCCTGGTACGGGAACACCAACGCCATTGAATGGAAAATCCTACAAAAGGTAGCGGATTGGGCCCAGTACATCACAGGTAAAGCCCTCCCAACCATTGAGCACATCTACATGAAATACTGTCGTAGGAAAGCAATATCCATCAAAGGTTCATTTATTATCAACATATACAAATCTGAAATTCTTCAATTCTCCGAGTAGCCATGAAACCAGGAAAGAAAAGAATCCTCAACCCCCAAATCCTGCAAAAAAAAGAACAGTTACGTCAACCCCAAATCCCTCCTCCTGTACAAAAACCAAGCAAAACAGATCAGGAACATCGACACCCAAATCCCTCTTCCCACACAAAAAATGAGCAGAACAGATCAGGCAAAAACTAAAACTATAAAACTGAAATATAGAGTCCATATTCCAAAGTCCACATCCAAAACGCAGAAAAAACCTGGGCGATATTCTCCAGGCACAGCAGCAGGCTCTCACCTCCCTGGGGCAAAGCAACCAATCGAAAGACAGGCAGCCAGCGCCCACACTCTGCACTCACTTCGATGTCTCTCCCTCGTCACTTCAATGGGCGAAATGGAGCCAAACAATGGTTTGCACCCCATCCTGCAGCCTACCCACTACAAGGTTTGCACACTCTGTCTCTGCTTCCCGGAATCCTCAGAGCACCAAAATACCCAAACAATCTCCAAACTTCCTCACTCGTCTCGATGTCTCAATCTCCCTCGTCACTTTAATCTGTGAAATGGGATCAAAATCAGCTCGCACCCCATCCTGCAGCCTCCTCGCCACGAGGTTTGCTCACGGAATCCTCTCGGAGATGGCAGAGCACTGAAACACACTAACGATCTGCAAAAGCAAAACACAGGAGGCACAAGGAGGTATCGAGGCCAAGGTTTTGAAGCTCATTGATTAGTTTTGTGTTGTGTGGGTGGGTGATCAGAATTGTAGTTGTTAGAAACGTTCTGTTTCCCTTCAACACTGCATATTTGCAATTGTCAAATGTATCTCTTATGACTGAGTTTGTAGTGACCACATCTCTGAAGTGGAGAGAATTTAGGTTGAACAATTTCCATTTCTCGTTATGCATCCAGGACATCTTCAAAGATCAATGTCTCAGAAAGGTGACGTCCATCATTAAGGACCCCCATCACCCAGGTCATGTTTGTTCTCACTGTTACCTTCAGAGAGGAGGTACAGGAGCCTGAAGACACACACTCAACAACTCAAGAAGCTTCTTCCCCTCTGCTGTGCGATTTCTGAATGGACATTGAACCCATGAACACTACCTCACTGTTCTTTTCTATTATTGCACTGCTTAATTAATTTAACTATTATTTTTATATATATACTTAGTGTAATTCACAGTTTTTTCTCTATTATTAAGTATTGCATTGTACTGTTGCAGCAAAGACAACAAATTTCATAACATATGCCGATGATATTAAAACTGATTCTGAATATCTTCTCTCCTTTAAGGAAGCTGTTGGAGGTGAACTGCAACATTGTGATGAAAAAGATTAAGGTACGGGCTGGGGCAATCAATTAGGAGCAAACAAGTTCACATATTTCACTCATTTTATTGTGATGTAATGATTCATAAAAAATCAATTTAATGTTGTGTGAGCCAGAAAAACCAACTCCACAGGTGAATTGGTTAATAATGCTACGTCTGTCCCATGGAGATTTTGCTTTGAGCAGCCAGTGGCCACAGTGTATCAAAGGAAAAAAATTGGAAGCCACATGCTGTGTAGTAAAATTGTCCTTAACAAATTGGTCCTTTGTTAGAGTGATAGGAAGCCAAAGGTTGCATGTAGACTCATTTAAAAGTTGCCTACAGCTAAAGATACTGAGAGATAAATAAAGTGACACTGCCCTGCCTAAATTTTTTAACAGGCTACTGCTAATGTGAAAAATCACTTTCCATGCCTATTGCCTGTGGTAATGCAAGGAAATTTTCTATGGTGCATTGTTTCGGGCGAACTGTCAGGGGAGTCTGTCTCTAATGAATGGTGATGCAACAGGACTCAATGAGAGTTTACGTTTGCAGAAAGTGTGTAATCATTCTTATTCTGAAATAGAAAGTGTTGGAAGTAGATGGAAGCTGATAAATCAAGCTAAAAGTAGATACTTACACCACATGATGCCTGATAATTCATAAACCAGGACTTCAGTAGTCTCTAACTCCAGCTACTGCCTTCTATGTTAGGAGGCAGCTGTGTCTTGAATTAGAAGATGTAAACCATACTCTAGACTTTAACATAAAAATAAACTGAAAAGTCTGAGATTTTAATCATACCTAAAGACTTTTACTGTTAACTAGTGACTAGATTTTGAAGAAAATATATGAAATGAGAAGTTGTTTCTTCCTTAATGGACTGCAACAAAAATATTGACCTGGCTTCACGTAGAGAGCATTTGTTAATTCCTCTCATCTACTAAATTTGAGGAAAAAAAATATAGAAAAATAACTTTACATCAAATTCCTGTCCTGTTCATTGTCTGGGCTGTGTATTCTCAATCATATTTGGATAAATTCCACAGGATTATGAGTTTTATGGTTTGATGTTTTAGGCATTGAAATCTGGTGCTCATTTCAATTACCCCTTCAGAATGGCGATCTAGTGATCGTTCTACTAACACTATAATCACACAAGCACATCAGAATTCAGCAAATGATCACTTGTGTGAAAAAATATACATTTCAGTTATTTATTATCTTCTGCTCGAGAAACTATGTTTTTCTCCTTTCGTGCCTCTGCTTTATCTATAACCAAAGAAATTCTGCGTTTGCAGAGAAGTGATAACTTTGCACTGTTTAAGGTGAAGCAGCACCCGATGGATCTGTCAGTGATTTGAATGATTCACTGTGTGGTACTGGAGTAATGATGCATTGAATTCCCAGTGACACCAGGCTGTTAATCTGGCAAATATTCTCAAGTGCAACTGCTGGTAATGCGCGAGTATTTATTGTGTTTAGATGGAGTTCCAATGAGCTCCGAGGGTGAGAGTGAAAGCTCTTGCCTTTTCACACTGTGCTCAAGACCCCTGAACCTTATGCACAATCAGTCACAGACTGAGGGTAATGGAGCAGAAGGTGAAGCTCAATAGACCTTACATTAACACAACGGATGAGAATGTCACTAACCGCAAAGTTTTTTTTAAAAAAAAGAAAACACAAGAATTACCCTGTTTTGGATGCAAACGTTATCCTTTTAGCAAAAGAACATTTCTATTATAATACAGATGACTCCTGTTATTGTGGCTTTCAATTTGACAGTCCATAAAGAGTCAATAGGCATGAAGTGACAATAAGGAGGATTCACTCTAATATGAGGCCACTTTCCTGAGAGAAACATTCAAAATAAGTTATTTTGAAACAGATAGACCCCTGTTTGCTGCAAATATCATTGATGTTCTGCAGACACTTTGACAATATTTTCCACATAAAGTGGCAGGCAGAATGGAGATACTCTAGTGCTGGGCATTATTGTCATCTTTTGATGGAAGTGATGAGCATTAACAAATAATGTGACATTCTATGAAAATAAATAAATATAAATCAAAAACAGGGCCTTAGAAACAGCTTAACACAATACAAAGTGACAGTGAAGTAATGGAATCAACTCACAATCTTATAGCACATGAGGCCAATCAGCCCATTGTTTTTAGGCCAGCTTTTTGAACCAGATATTTCATTAGACCCAGTAACACACACAAAACACTGGAGGAACTCCGCATGACAGGCAGCATCTGTGGAAATGAATAGACAGTTGACGCTTTGGGCTGAGACCCTTCTTCAGGACTGAGAGGGAAGGGGAAAGACGTCAGAATAAAAAGGTGGAAAGGGAGGAAGGAGGCTAGCTGGAAGGTGATAAATGAAGACAGGTGAGTGGGGAAGGTCAAGGGCTGGAGAAGGAATCTGATAGGAGAGGAGAGTGGACAATAGGAGAAAGGGAAGGAGGATGGGACCCGGGGGGTGTAATAGGCAGGTGAGAAGAGGTAAGAGGTGAGAGTGGGGAATTGAGAAAGAGGTGGGTGGGGCAGGGGATAAATTTGTTTACTCGAAGGGGAAATAGATATTCATGCTATCAGGTTGGAGAGTTCCCAGACGGAGTATAAAGTGTTGCTCCTCCACCCTGAGGGTAGCTTCATTATGGCACAAGAGGGGGCTATTGATCAACACCTGCATGTGCCTTCTTTCCAAGTGTTCATCTGTTTCCCTTTTGAAAGTTACAGTTGAATCTGCATCCATTACTACCCCATGAAGCTGTTGTAAATGATGACAACACACAGTGTTAAAAGGAATAATTTTTCTAAAGTTTCAAAGTACAATAATGATCAAAGTGTGTGCAGTTACACAACCCTGAGATTTGTCTTCCCTCAGACAGCCACGGAACAAAGAAGCATCATGGAACCCGTTCAAAGAAAACATCAAACACACCGTGCACAAACTAACAAACTGCACAAGCAGCAAAAATGAGCAAGTGACACAGAATAAAAAAACATCGAACCACAGAGACCTTGAAACAGTCTAGGAACAGTTTAGTTCAATTCGGTTCAATTTAGCACTGTGTCATTTGTTGACTGCAGGCTGCAAAGCCAGTCTGCCCTGAGCAAAACCACACAAAATTGCAATAAAATAAGTAACCAGAAATACATCATAACCTGAACTACAGAGTCCATTCCACAAACCATGTTGATTAAACCTTCCCCAAGACTCAAGACTACTGCACCATCCTCCTCTGGTCAAACTGCTGGCTCCATCTTCTGATGGCGGTTTGCTTATTTACCTGAAGTTAGATGGAAAACCTAGTCTGCACGATGGAAATCTGACTATACTTGTGTCACTGGATAATAATTTCAAAGTTCAAAAAGTTCATAGTACATTTAATATCTAAGTGTGAATGCATTACACAACCTTGAGATTCGTCTCCCTACAGGCAGCCACGAAACAAGAAACCCAAGGAACCCATTAAAGAAAAGACCAACAAACACCCAATGTGCAGAGAGAGAAAAAAACAAATTGTATAAACAATATAAGTAAGTAAATACAATTTGAGTGAAATTGAGTCCATAAAAATGAAGCCTGCAGCAGGCCACAGCCTCAGGCCCAGTGCAGCAAAGAATGGACTAAAGTAAATAAAAGAAACTGAGAGAACATCTCAGAATTGCACTTGTTTGAATTTCCTGGAAAAGCCATTACATAATTTCAGCATGCTCAGTTTTTGGTGTTTTAAATTGAAATATTATTGTGTGCAAATTTCAATTGTATCACAATCTGCATTATTGCTCTCTTCTTCTCATGTAGTGAGTCAGCTTTGATTGAAGTGATCAGCTGGCATGGATTGACTGTATGTTGAACAGTCTAGGTGTGTAATTCCTTAAATCTCCGTTGTGAAAGGTGGAAACAGCTAAGGCCAGCCAACAGGTGAAGCTGTGTCAGCCAGTCCCCTGTACAGTGGATGCAATGGGTTGCAGAAACATTGAGGAACTCCAGCCATACCATCAACTTTGGATAATGGAGACCAGAGGTCATTGATGGCCTATACTCCACCGGGACCTAAGAACATATAAGAACATAAGAACATAAGAGATAGGAGCAGGAGTAGGCCAATCGGCCCCTCAAGCCTGCTCCGCCATTCAACAAGATCATGGCTGATCCAATCTAAACTCTAGTTTTCACCGAATCCCACGAGGCAACAGTGCCAACCAACAGGGCACCATGCCGCCCATTTTATTTTATTATTCATCCCGCCCAAACCCATGTGATCACCCGGGGAAAAAAAAGAGTTGCCAATTGAGGAGAAAAAATCTGGAAAATTCCTCTCCGACCCATCCAGGCTATCGAAATCTGGTCCAGGAGATCACATGGCTGATCTAAACCTAGCCTCATGTCCACTTACCTGCTCGCTCACCGTATCCCCTAATGCCATTTTTATCCAGGAAAATGTCTATCTCCGTTTTGAATTTATTGAGTGTAGTAGCTTCCACAGCTCTCTGGGGCAGTAAATTCCACAGCCCCGCTACCCTCTGAGTGAAGAAATTTCTCCGCATCTCAGTCCTGGAACAGCATCCCCTTATTTTAAGACTATGCCCCCCTAGTCCTAGTTTCACCCATCATTGGGAACATTCTCCCCGCATCCACCCGATCAAGCCCCTTCACAATCTTATATGTTTCAATAAGATCGCCTCTCATTCTTCGGAACTCCAATGAGTAGAGTCCCAATCTACTCAACCTCTCATCATACATCAACCCACCCATCCCCGGAATTAACCTAGTGAACCTTCTCTGCACTGCCTCGAGAGCCAGTATGTCCTTTCTTAAAAATGGACACCAGAACTGCACGCAGTACTCCAGGTGTGGTCTCACCAATACCCGGTACAACTGCAGTAAGACCTCCCTGTTCTTATACTCCATCCCCCTAGCAATAAAAGCCAGCATTCCATTGGCCTTCTTGACCACCTGCTGCACTTGCATACTAACTTTTTGTGTTTCCTGCACCAGGACCCCCAGATCCCTTTGCACAGAAGCACTTTCCAGTTTCTCTCCATTTAGATAATAACTTGCTCTATTATTTTTCCTGCCAAAGTGCAAGACCTCACACTTGTCAGTATTATATTTCATCTGCCAAATGTCTGCCCAATCACTCAGCCTATCTATGTCCCCCTGCAGGGTTTCAATGTCCTCTGCACTCATTACACTCCCTCCCATCTTTGTGTCATCAGCAAACTTCGATACGTTGCACTTAGTCCCTTTCTCCAAATCATTAATATAGATTGTAAAGAGTTGGGGTCCCAACACCGACCCCTGCGGAACACCACTAGTCACCAACTGCCAGTCTGAGAATAAACCATTTATCCCAACTCTCAGTTTTCTGTTAGAAAGCCAATCCTCCACCCATGCCAGAATATTATCCCCAATCCCATGATTTTTTACTTTAAGTAATAATCTTTGGTGTGGCACCTTGTCAAATGCCTTTTGGAAGTCCAAATACACCACATCCACTGGTTCCCCTTTATCTACCCTATATGTTATGTCCTCAAAGAACTCCAACAAATTTGTCAAACATGACTTCCCTTTTGTAAAGCCATGCTGACTTTGTCCTATTAAGCTATGTTTATCCAAATGCCCTGTTACTGTTTCCTTACTGTTCCCTGTTTCCTAAGGGCACAACCAAGTAAGTAATTCTTTAAATCCAGCCTAAATTCTTTAGTGCGAAATCACAGGATATTGTACAGTGAGATGTAATAGGAATGGAGGAAAACTATGGATTTTCTTGGCAGGACAGGCAATGTTTGTGAAGACAATTGTAAAGGTCTGATTTCCAGCATCGATTGTACTTTTTTCTGGTTTGGAGATTTCTAGTGTTTAATGCTCTCGGTGCGCTCTGACAAATGACTGAATCCAGCTAAGGAGGAACAACAGACTCCCATGTTGAGACAGAAACAAGAGGTTATACATAGGAATTCCAACAGAATTTTGGTGGCTCAGCTGAGTGACACTGTGAGACTGTTCATTCTCCAACAAGAGCTCAGCAATTAGCATTAATTGGGCATCTATTTACATAATACAAGTACCATGGGATCCCTGAGTCTGTTAAAATTAATTTAACAATTTTAAACTGAAAGCACCAGGAAACCACATTACATCGAGCGAATCGCTTGAGAAAATCATGAGGAACGCTAAACAATTAACAACTGTCATAGAGTCATAGGAAAGTACAGCATAGGGACTGGCCCTTCAGCCCATCTAGTCGGTGTTGAGCCATTTAAACTGCCGACTCCCATTGACCTGCACAACAATTAACCAATTCAGGTGCTCTAAAAACCTGAGCCCAATGCTCACCGTCGCCCCACACAGACCCAAAGAGCTCATTACACTTAGTACTCTTGAAAAACTTCTTACTGAGGAAAGTACTGAGCTGATCAAGATTCCTGTAAATTTCAGACCAGGTTAGATTTGTAAAGCAACACACACAAAAAGCTGGTGGAACACAGCAGGCCAGGCAGCATCTATAGGGAGAAGCACTGTTGACGTTTCGGGCCGAGACCCTTCGTCAGGACTAACTGAAAGGAGAGATACTAAGAGATTTGAAAGTAGTGGGGGGA
Organism: Hemitrygon akajei; assembly: GCF_048418815.1. Lineage (NCBI taxonomy): Eukaryota > Metazoa > Chordata > Chondrichthyes > Myliobatiformes > Dasyatidae > Hemitrygon > Hemitrygon akajei. The sequence goes on from NC_133133.1 coordinate 172,540,914, forward strand.
GGGGAAAATGCAAAATGATAGGAGAAGACCGGAGGGGGTGGGATGAAGCTAAGAGCTGGAAAGGTGATTGGCGAAAGTGATACAGAGCTGGAGAAGGGAAAGGATCATGGGACGGGAGGCCTTGGGAGAAAGAAAGGGGGAGGGGAGCACCAGAGGGAGATGGAGAACAGGCAGAGTGATGGGCAAAGAGAGAGAAAAAAAACAAACAAACAACTAAGTATGTCAGGGATGGGGTAAGAAGGGGAGGAGGGGCATTAACGGAAGTTAGAGAAGTCAATGTTCATGCCATCAGGTTGGAGGCTACCCAGCCGGTATATAAGGTGTTGTTCCTCCAATCTGAGTGTGGATTCATCTTGACAATAGAGGAGGCCATGGATAGACATATCAGAATGGGAATGGGATATGGAATTAAAATGTGTGGCCACTGGGAGATCCTGCTTTTTCTGGCGGACCGAGCGTAGGTGTTCAGCGAAATGGTCTCCCAGTCTGCGTCGGGTCTCACCAATATATAAAAGGCCACATCGGGAGCACCGGATGCAGTATGACTCACAGGTGAAGTGTCGCCTCACCTGGAAGGACTGTCTGGGGCCCTGAATGATCTTTGTTGTGCCTTTTTTACAAGCAGTGAGGTGTTGGTGGTCCATGTCAGCTGTCTTGACAACATAATAGAAACCTTTATATCAGTTACACAACCTGATGCCAAATATTGTATTCTGAATATAATCTTGCATCAAAATGATTGATTAGATGAAGCAAGCTGAGAATAAATTACGTACGTGTACAAAACATAAAATATTATACAGGTATTTACTTTCTCTGAATCAACAAAATGTGATTCTGTCGCTTATGCTAGGTAAGTTATCAACAAATGGTTCTTAACCTGGATTTTGACTGGGGGTTAATTTAATTAAATTTTAAAAAAAATTTAAATTAAAAGGACTGAAGGCTGGAGACCTGTCTTACAATTGAAGGACTGCCCATGTGTGGGTGGGTTGGGGGGAGGAAAGGGGCTTATTTTGTTGTTGTTGTATTGTTGTGCTTAGCCCACTACTCTACTGTCTCCACATCCATGACCGTGTGGCTAGACATAGCTCAAATGCCATCTATAAATTATCTAATGATACAACCATTGTTGGCAGAATCTCAGATGGTGATCAGAGGGCATATCGGAGCGAGATATACCAGCTAGTGGAGTGGTGTTGCAGCAACAATCTAGCACTCAGCATCAGGAAGACCAAAGAGCTGGCCTTCAGGAAGGATAAGACGAGGGAACACAAGCCAATCCTCGTAGAGGGATCAGAAGTGGAGGGAAGGTCCTGGGTGTCAATATTTCTGAGGATCTAACCTGGTCCCAACAGATCGATGCAGTGGTTATATTTCACCAGGAGTTTGTGGAGGTTTGGTTTGTCACCTAATTCACTTGAAAACTTCTACACATATACCGTGGAGAGCATTCCGACTGGCTTCATCACCATCTGGTATGAGGAGGGGCTACTATACAGGATCAAAGTAAAGCTGAAGAGAGTTGTTAAATTTGTCAGCTCCATAATACAAGCATAGAAACATAGAAAACATACAGCACAATACAGGCCTTTTGGCCCACAAAGTTGTGCCAAACATGTCCGTACCTTGGAAATTACTAGGCTTACCCACAGCCCTCTCTTTTTCTAAGCTCCATGTACCTATCTAAAAGCCTCTTAAAAAGTAGCCTCTGTAGTATCCAAGACATCTCAGGAAGTGGTGCTACAGAAAAGTGGATTCCGTCATCAACGACCTTCATCACACGGGACATGCCCTCATCTCATTGCTACCATTAGGGAGGAGGTACAGAAGCCTGAAGACAAACATTCAACGATTCAGGAACAGTTCCTTCCCCTCTGCCTCTGCCATCAGATTCCTAAACGGACACTGAGCTCATAAACATTACCTCACAACGTTGTTTTAAAATTTCTGTTTCAGCACAACTATTTAATGTACACACACACACACACGCACACACACACACACACACACACACACTCACACACACACACACACACACACACACACACACACACACACACACACACACACACACACACACACACACACACACACACACACACACACACACACTCATTTTCCCAGTGCTGTAAGATTGACAATTTTCACGACACATGCCGGTGGTATCAAACCTGATTCTGATTCTGCTTGTTCTGTTCCGTGTTATTCAGCTGAACATCGTGGGCATGCTTTGTTGGTGCTGGGAAGTGTGGCCACTTGGAGACCAGCCCCAGCACATCCCCAGGCTGTGATGGTTGTTAATACAAACAGCACATTTCACTGTCTATTTCCATGTTTGTGCGATAAATAAATGAATCTGAATCTGAATAAAAAGCTCTACCTCTGTAATAACACCAACTGTGAGATTCACACACTCGTGTCCATGTAGCATAACTGTGAGATTCACACGCTCGTGTCCGTGTAGCATAACTGTGACATTCACACATTTGTGTCCGTGTAGCACAACTGTGAGATTCACACACTCGTGTCCGTGTAGCATAACTGTGAGATTCACACGCTCGTGTCCGTGTAGCATAACTGTGAGATTCACACAGTTGTGTCCGTGTAGCATAACTGTGAGATTCACACGCTCGTGTCCGTGTAGCATAACTGTGAGATTCACACGCTCGTGTCCGTGTAGCATAACTGTGAGATTCACACGCTCGTGTCCGTGTAGCATAACTGTGAGATTCACACGCTCGTGTCCGTGTAGCATAACTGTGAGATTCACACGCTCGTGTCCGTGTAGCATAACTGTGAGATTCACACGCTCGTGTCCGTGTAGCATAACTGTGAGATTCACACGCTCGTGTCCGTGTAGCATAACTGTGAGATTCACACGCTCGTGTCCGTGTAGCATAACTGTGAGATTCACACGCTCGTGTCCGTGTAGCATAACTGTGAGATTCACACGCTCGTGTCCGTGTAGCATAACTGTGAGATTCACACGCTCGTGTCCGTGTAGCATAACTGTGAGATTCACACATTTGTGTCCGTGTAGCACAACTGTGAGATTCACACGCTCGTGTCCGTGTAGCATAACTGTGAGATTCACACACTCGTGTCCGTGTAGCATAACTGTGAGATTCACACACTCGTGTCAGTGTAGCATAACTGTGAGATTCACACACTCGTGTCCATGTAGCATAACTGTGAGATTCACACACTCGTGTCCATGTAGCATAACTGTGAGATTCACATGCTCGTGTCCGTGTAGCATAACTGTGAGATTCACACACTCGTGTCAGTGTAGCATAACTGTGAGATTCACACACTCGTGTCCATGTAGCATAACTGTGAGATTCACACACTCGTGTCCATGTAGCATAACTGTGAGATTCACACGCTCGTGTCCGTGTAGCATAACTGTGAGATTCACACGCTCGTGTCCGTGTAGCATAACTGTGAGATTCACACGCTCGTGTCCGTGTAGCATAACTGTGAGATTCACACACTCGTGTCCGTGTAGCATAACTGTGAGATTCACACGCTCGTGTCAGTGTAGCATAACTGTGAGATTCACACGCTCGTGTCCGTGTAGCATAACTGTGAGATTCACACACTCGTGTCCGTGTAGCATAACTGTGAGATTCACACGCTCGTGTCCGTGTAGCATAACTGTGAGATTCACACGCTCGTGTCCGTGTAGCATAACTGTGAGATTCACACGCTCGTGTCCGTGTAGCATAACTGTGAGATTCACACATTTGTGTCCGTGTAGCATAACTGTGAGATTCACATGCTCGTGTCCATGTAGCATAACTGTGAGATTCACACGCTCGTGTCCATGTAGCATAGCTGTGAGATTCACACACTCGTGTCCGTGTAGCATAACTGTGAGATTCACACGCTCGTGTCCGTGTAGCATAACTGTGAGATTCACACGCTCGTGTCAGTGTAGCATAACTGTGAGATTCACACGCTCGTGTCTGTGTAGAATAACTAGATAGATAGATAGATAGATAGATAGATAGATACTTTATTCATCCCCATGGGGAAATTCAACTTTTTTCCAATGTCCCATACACTTGTTGTAGCAAAACTAATTACACACAATACTTAACTCAGTAAAAAATATGATATGCATCTAAATCACTATCTCAAAAAGCATTAATAATAGCTGTGAGATTCACACACTCATGTCAGCGTAGCATAACTGTGAGATTCACACACTCGTGTCCGTGTAGCATAACTGTGAGATTCACACATTCGTGTCAGTGTAGCATAACTGTGAGATTCACACACTCATGTCAGCGTAGCATAACTGTGAGATTCACACGCTCGTGTCCGTGTAGCATAACTGTGAGATTCACACATTCGTGTCAGTGTAGCATAACTGTGAGATTCACACACTCATGTCAGCGTAGCATAACTGTGAGATTCACACGCTCGTGTCCGTGTAGCATAACTGTGAGATTCACACGCTCGTGTCAGTGTAGCATAACTGTGAGATTCACACACTCGTGTCAGTGTAGCATAACTGTGAGATTCACACGCTCGTGTCCGTGTAGCATAACTGTGAGATTCACATGCTCGTGTCAGTGTAGCATAACTGTGAGATTCACACACTCGTGTCAGTGTAGCATAACTGTGAGATTCACACGCTCGTGTCCGTGTAGCATAACTGTGAGATTCACACGCTCGTGTCCGTGTAGCATAACTGTGAGATTCACACATTCGTGTCAGTGTAGCATAACTGTGAGATTCACACGCTCGTGTCCGTGTAGCATAACTGTGAGATTCACACGCTCGTGTCCGTGTAGCATAACTGTGAGATTCACACGCTCGTGTCCGTGTAGCATAACTGTGAGATTCACACATTCGTGTCAGTGTAGCATAACTGTGAGATTCACACGCTCGTGTCCGTGTAGCATAACTGTGAGATTCACACACTCGTGTCCGTGTAGCATAACTGTGAGATTCACACGCTCGTGTCCGTGTAGCATAACTGTGAGATTCACACGCTCGTGTCCGTGTAGCATAACTGTGAGATTCACACGCTCGTGTCCGTGTAGCATAACTGTGAGATTCACACGCTCGTGTCCGTGTAGCATAGCTGTGAGATTCACACATTTGTGTCCGTGTAGCATAACTGTGAGATTCACATGCTCGTGTCCATGTAGCATAACTGTGAGATTCACACGCTCGTGTCCGTGTAGCATAACTGTGAGATTCACACGCTCGTGTCAGTGTAGCATAACTGTGAGATTCACACGCTCGTGTCTGTGTAGAATAACTAGATAGATAGATAGATAGATAGATAGATACTTTATTCATCCCCATGGGGAAATTCAACTTTTTTCCAATGTCCCATACACTTGTTGTAGCAAAACTAATTACACACAATACTTAACTCAGTAAAAAATATGATATGCATCTAAATCACTATCTCAAAAAGCATTAATAATAGCTGTGAGATTCACACACTCATGTCAGCGTAGCATAACTGTGAGATTCACACACTCGTGTCTGTGTAGAATAACTGTGAGATTCACACACTCGTGTCTGTGTAGCATAACTGTGAGATTCACACACTCGTGTCAGTGTAGCACAACTGTGAGATTCACACGCTCGTGTCCATGTAGCATAACTGTGAGATTCACACACTCGTGTCAGTGTAGCACAACTGTGAGATTCACACATTTGTGTCCGTGTAGCATAACTGTGAGATTCACACGCTCATGTCCGTGTAGCATAACTGTGAGATTCACACGCTCGTGTCCGTGTAGCATAGCTGTGAGATTCACACATTTGTGTCCGTGTAGCATAACTGTGAGATTCACATGCTCGTGTCCATGTAGCATAACTGTGAGATTCACACGCTCGTGTCCATGTAGCATAGCTGTGAGATTCACACACTCGTGTCCGTGTAGCATAACTGTGAGATTCACACGCTCGTGTCCGTGTAGCATAACTGTGAGATTCACACGCTCGTGTCCGTGTAGCATAACTGTGAGATTCACACGCTCGTGTCAGTGTAGCATAACTGTGAGATTCACACGCTCGTGTCTGTGTAGAATAACTAGATAGATAGATAGATAGATAGATAGATACTTTATTCATCCCCATGGGGAAATTCAACTTTTTTCCAATGTCCCATACACTTGTTGTAGCAAAACTAATTACACACAATACTTAACTCAGTAAAAAATATGATATGCATCTAAATCACTATCTCAAAAAGCATTAATAATAGCTGTGAGATTCACACACTCATGTCAGCGTAGCATAACTGTGAGATTCACACACTCGTGTCTGTGTAGAATAACTGTGAGATTCACACACTCGTGTCTGTGTAGCATAACTGTGAGATTCACACACTCGTGTCAGTGTAGCACAACTGTGAGATTCACACGCTCGTGTCCATGTAGCATAACTGTGAGATTCACACACTCGTGTCAGTGTAGCACAACTGTGAGATTCACACATTTGTGTCCGTGTAGCATAACTGTGAGATTCACACGCTCATGTCCGTGTAGCATAACTGTGAGATTCACACACTCGTGTCTGTGTAGAATAACTGTGAGATTCACACACTCGTGTCTGTGTAGCATAACTGTGAGATTCACACACTCGTGTCAGTGTAGCATAACTGTGAGATTCACACGCTCGTGTCCGTGTAGCATAACTGTGAGATTCACACACTCGTGTCAGTGTAGCACAACTGTGAGATTCACACATTTGTGTCCGTGTAGCATAACTGTGAGATTCACACGCTCATGTCCGTGTAGCATAACTGTGAGATTCACACACTCGTGTCAGTGTAGCATAACTGTGAGATTCACACACTCGTGTCAGTGTAGCACAACTGTGAGATTCACACATTTGTGTCCGTGTAGCATAACTGTGAGATTCACACGCTCATGTCCGTGTAGCATAACTGTGAGATTCACACACTCGTGTCTGTGTAGAATAACTGTGAGATTCACACACTCGTGTCTGTGTAGCATAACTGTGAGATTCACACACTTGTGTCAGTGTAGCATAACTGTGAGATTCACACGCTCGTGTCCGTGTAGCATAACTGTGAGATTCACACACTCGTGTCAGTGTAGCACAACTGTGAGATTCACACATTTGTGTCCGTGTAGCATAACTGTGAGATTCACACGCTCATGTCCGTGTAGCATAACTGTGAGATTCACACACTCGTGTCAGTGTAGCACAACTGTGAGATTCACACATTTGTGTCCGTGTAGCATAACTGTGAGATTCACACGCTCGTGTCCGTGTAGCATAGCTGTGAGATTCACACGCTCGTGTCCGTGTAGCATAACTGTGAGATTCACACGCTCGTGTCCGTGTAGCATAACTGTGAGATTCACACATTCGTGTCAGTGTAGCACAACTGTGAGATTCACACATTTGTGTCCGTGTAGCATAACTGTGAGATTCACACACTCGTGTCAGTGTAGCACAACTGTGAGATTCACACATTTGTGTCCGTGTAGCATAACTGTGAGATTCACACGCTCATGTCCGTGCAGCATAACTGTGAGATTCACACACTCGTGTCAGTGTAGCACAACTGTGAGATTCACACATTCGTGTCAGTGTAGCATAACTGTGAGATTCACACGCTCGTGTCCGTGTAGCACAACTGTGAGATTCACACATTCGTGTCAGTGTAGCATAACTGTGAGATTCACACGCTCATGTCCGTGTAGCATAAGGAATGACCTGACTGTTAGCTTCCTGGTAACATTTGTATCGCTAGAAGTCAAATAGGATCATTAATTTGGCCAGTTAGAGTAGATGTTAATAACACTGTGCATGGACATGAATTTCATGAATTGGTCATGGACTGAATTGCCACGGGGCAAAATGAAAGTCGGAGTTATTCTGAAAATTTTCGAAGTGTGTGGAGAAATCAGTTACTTATTTAGGGATACAGCACGGAATAGGCCCTTCTAGCCCTTCAAAGCACATCAGCCAGCAACCCACCTACTTAATCCCAGCCTAATCACTGGACAATTTACAATGACCAATTAACCTACTAACAGGTACGTCTCTGGACTGTGGGAGGAAACCCTCACGTGGACAGGAACTTGCTTACAAAGGAGACCAGAACTGAACTCCGAACTCCAGTGCCCTGAGCTGTAACAGTGTTGTGCTATCTGCTGCTCTGCCGTACCACCCCAGTGAGTCAATGGCAGAGAAGTTTGCAGAGAGCAAATTGGAATGAAGTGGCGTAGCTGACCTTTGGAAGTTCATTCCAAGTGGACTGGCATAGACCTAACTCATTGTTGTTCTGTGGATTAATTCTCATGTCACCTAACATGACTGTGGAGGACAAGTCATCGGGTGTATTTCAGGTGGAGGTTGATAGATTAGTAAAAGCGTTAAAGACCACGAGGAGAAGGCTGGAGAATGGGGTGGAGAAGGAAAATAAGTCGACTGTGATTGAACTGCAGGTGGAATGGTCTAACTCTACTTCTGCATCTTCTGGTCTTATGGCCTCACCAGCGTGATGAAATTGCCAAAACTATAGGCCAACTGCAGTGAAGTTGCTCTGTGCATGCAGACTAACTCAGCAGCTGGCAATAGCATGATGGATGAGTAAGGTGAAAACTCATTGAGAGGTTGCTGAAAGAGAAAACAGTTTAAAACAGGAACACCAGAGGAACATTTACCTGCCATGGGACCTTCTCTAATCGATTGCAGCAGTGAAGTTCATGGGTGAAGGCAGGATGAACCTTTCCAGAATTGATCTTTCTTCTGAACAGCAATACATTTATGTTCCAAATGATGAAATTGGGTGGGACATATATTTAACAGATACTGATCCTTTTCTTTTGCTTTTTTTGGAGTTGCAAATATATTAATTCTGCAATGAAAGAGCACTGTATTCAAATAAATAAACAAGACAAAGTTTTAACAGCATTAATTGAATTTGGACAGGGGTTCCTGACCATTTTTATGCCATGGACCCCTACCATTAACCAGGGGTACCCTGAACCCCTGAAGTGGGATTAATGATATGATCCTTCATTCAAGCTCCACCGTGCAGTAATATCTGTGCCTCAAATCCACTTTGCAACCAGTTTTCACTTCTATTGACCCCATTCTGAATATACACAGTAAGGATCCACAGAACCTAGAGAAAGAATCCCAAGGATAAGTAAGGCTCTGGTCAAAGAAGAGGGGTCTTCCTCCAGCCTTCTCAGTTCTGATGAAGGGTCTGGGCCCAAAACATTGACCGTTTATTCTTTTCTATAGATGCTGCTAGACTTGCTGAGTTCCTCCTACATTCTGTGTCTGTTGCTAAAGAAATGGTTTTTCATTATTTGTTTCAAGCTATGATTCAAATTTTATTTTATTTTAATTTTGGTGCAAGTTTTGGAGCCCCATAAATGATAATACAGTATCTTGCACTTCTGGATTTCATGTTAAACAACTGATAAATGTTTTATTTTTATATATAATTTATTTGATATGGTTCTGCTACAACAAAACGGTTGGCGATTTAATTGAATTACACTGCCACCTAGTGGCATAAAGTGGCCATGAATGTCCAATGAATATTATGAAGGATTGAGGTGAAATTAATGATTATAGCATCTCTTTATTCCACAAAACCAGTAATTCACATCCATAATGTCAGTGTCTGTGATTTATTCATATTATATAGAATTACAGCCACAAAAATATTACATCAGTAAGTAAACTAATCTGTCTCACAATGATGTAAAACATAATTCACAAAAAGCGATCTTTCCTGCCCCTTAAGCAAGTATTCCATTGAGGCTCTGTATACAATGCACATTTAGAACAACTCCCTGAGTAAACAGTTTCTGCTTTCTGACTGAAATGAGAATTTGTCTCTGTCAGTTTTTAAAATTGAGATATATACAGAAAATGCTGAAAACATTCAACAGTTCAGGCAGTATCTGTTGAAAGAGAAATAATGTTTTACATGACAAAGATACAAAACCTGTTTATTTTTCCATAGATACTGCATGATCTGCTGAGAGTTTCCAGCATTGGCTGTTTATATTTTCACATTTCCAGCATTCGCAGATTTTTGACTTTCTTTTAAAATTAATATACTCAGACCCTTTGAAGACAAATTTAAAGTATTTTGCTACTCAACCAGTAACATGCAAATATTTGAATAAATGGAAATTCAAAACTCAGTTCAATAAATTTCTAAACACAAAGGTGTTACGAACCCCGTAACTGGGTATCTTACCAGCAAAGATAGGAATATCTGTTGAAGTCTGATGATACTATTTTTAACAGTATTTATTAGTAAAAATACACAAAAATAATATCAATGCAAATATACAGATAATATATGACATCAATACTAAACCTAAAAGTGTGGGTATAATAATAATCAATAAGAAATAAGCTCTATCGTTGTCTAGGGGATAATGAATTGTCCGATGGAAATATAAAGTTCAGTTCAGTTCATGTAGGCTGCGGTAGTTGCTGATCACTGTATTGCAATTGTTGGAGAGAGAGAGAGAGAGAGAGAGAGAGAGAGTAACAGCTATTGACTTGCCGACTTTCCTTTTACGATCTTGATCCGTCGATGCGTTGTTGTTGTGGCCATTCACGTATGACCCCTCCGTCCTTTAGCTAGACCGTTCCGTGGTGGACTCGTTACCCAGGCAAGGGTGGACACACACACAAGCCCCCACCGGTCTCGTAGCGTCTCTCCTGGTGCGTCTGAGGGGTGTTCCCCAGACCCTACTTTTATCCCCACTCACGGGGTCTCAGGTGTCCATCAGGTTGGGATGATGCAACACATCAACCAGACCACTCTGGTTGCCCCCTGAGGGGTTTCAATGAATAGTACAGTACTCAATACACAATTCCTTCTCCAAGAGACAATAGCAGTAATCAGTGGATCCGTTCCGCTTTTGTTAGGAGGAGACATTCCACCTTTGTGTATCCCTGCGTTGTCAATAACAACTGCCTTTGCTGTTATCCTGTGTCTCTCTCATCTCCCTTGACAACAGCATCGGAATAGTAGCGATTTGCGATTCTCCAAAAGGGGGGGGGGGCTTTGGCGATTCTGTACCCTTCTGCCCATCAGAGTTGCTCCTCATTCGTAACAAAGGAAACTGTGATCTTCCACTTTACTTTTTTTGCCTGTACTCCACTTTCTCTGCAGCTGCTTTACTTTATTCTGCAATGTTATTGTTTTATCTTGTTCTACCTCAGTGTCATGATTTGACCTCAAAGTTCAAACTCAATTTATTATCAAAGTATATATATGTTGGGGTGGTGGACTGGAGATATGTCTCTACCAAAGGAAGTGCAGGGAGTTCCTTCCATCGGTGAGCCTGCAGGTCACCCTAGGGCAAGGTGTAGCACCTGCTTAGCCTCCCGATCAGGGCCACATGAGGTCACGGGAGCAGGTGGTGGATGGTCGTATGAGCAGCTGATCACAAGTCCTGGTTATGCGACCACTGACGCCAGGGAGACAATCTCTGAAGAGTATTGATAATGGTTGGGGTCACCCGTCTTGTAAAGACACCACCCAGAAGAAGATAATGGCAAACCACCTCTGCAGAAAAATTTGCCAAGAACAGTCACGGTCAAAGATATGGTCATCATACGAAATGGCACATAATGATGATGAGATATATGCCGCTGTATACAATGCTGAGATTCATTTTCTTGTAGGCATACACAATAAATCCAACAACCGTAATGGAACAAATGGAGGACTGCACCAACAGGGTGGACAGCCAGTGTGCAAAAAACAACAAACTGTGCAAATCCAAAAAGAAAGGGAAAAAGGAATAATAACAATAAATAAATAAATAAGTATCGAGAACATGAGATGAAAGTGAGTCCATTGGTTGTGGGAACATCTGAATGACGGGGAAAGTGAAGCTGAGTGGTTCAGGAGCCTGATGGTTGAGGGGTAATACCTGGTCCTCAACCTAGTGGTGTAGGTCCTGATGGCAGCAGCGAGGACAGAGCATGGCCTGGGGAGCGGGAACCCTGATGATGGATGTGCTCAGTGTTGGGGAGGGCTTTACCCGTGATGGACGGGGCCATATCCACTACTGTTTGTAGGATTTTCTGCTCAAGGGCATTGGTGAACTAACAGTATGCAAGGCAAGCTTTTCACTGTGTCTCAGTGCAAGCAAAAATATTGTAACATCAACTCTGCAATGATGTACAGTGGCTATATTTCATTCCAGGTTTGAAGAGATTTTGTTTGTCACCAAAGACACAAATTTCTGCAGTTGTACCATGGAGAGCATTCTAACTGGCTGGATTACTGTCTGCTATGAAATGGGGTGGGGAAGGCTATTGCACAGGATTGAAAGGAGCTGCAGAAAGTTGTGAACTCAGTCAGCTCCATCATGGGCACCAACCTCCGTAGCATCCAGGACATATTTAAGAAGTGATGCCTCAAAAAGGCGGCATCCGTCATTAAGGACCCCCAGGTCATGCCCTCTTCTCACTGCTGCCATCAGGAAGGAGGTACAGAAGCCTGAAGGCACACGCTCTACAATTCAGGAACAGCTTCTTCCCCTCTGCCATCCGATTTCTGAATGGACATTGAACCCGTGAACACTACCTCACAACCTTTTTTTTTTCAAATTCAGGTTTAATTATCATTTAGCCGTACATGAATACAACCAAATGAAACGGTGTTCCTCTGGGGCCAATGTTTCAAAACATACACCGCGTGTTCAAGATACTGAGAACACATACAGCCATGCAAAAAAATGTTGCATTGCTTACTTACTATGACTATTTTTACATATATGTGTATACTTATTGTAATTCACATTTCTCCATTATTATGGATTGCATTGTACTGCTGCCACAAAGACAATGTTGTTGGTGATAGTAAACCTGATTCTGATTCCAATTCTGATTTAGGATAATAAATAACAATTCAGCTTTTGTTCTGACATAACATTATCCTGAAATTGTGTTATTTCTAATTTTGGTAGGAATAAGCATCACCAAGAACGAAGTACATGATCTGTGCCGTGTGCTCCATTCCTTGTCAGTCAGGCCAGGAATGAAGCATGTTGGTCAAGGATTGTTAATGATTGTAATCCCAAATGACTGTAGAGCATATTTGTCCTACTCATAGTCTTTCTGTCTTCATTCTTGATTTACTGAATCTCTTCTGGTTGACACATTTTTTAGATGAAAATGTAATGCAAGGTCCTATGAATGGTGAAAATCTTACTCCCTCAGAGACGTACTAAAATAAAAGTTATGATCTAATGGAATATTGCAGTGCAGTTTCAGTCCACCAATGGCAAGTCTGCAATTGTCAATTTGTTTACTTGGCCATCCAATCACAGCATTGCCTTGAGGCTGTAGCTACTTCTGGCTACAAAATAGTCCTAGAATGTAGTAATATAGACTTCATTGTAATCATCACAGAGCAAAAGAACCATGTGTGAAGGGTCAAAGAAGTGTTGATTAAGTGTTCACCTTAATCAACACCTGGAGTCTCGAGCCTAAACTTTGAGAATGACTCGCTTCCACACCATCTCTGTGGATTCTGGGGATAATGGTGAATTCAACACTGCAAACCTCAGATGCTACTATAGTGGGGCAAGGAGTGCTTGAGAGGATCAGGAGGATGGGCAGTTTGTAACATAGGTGTGCTCCTTCGACAGTTTAAGCTGGAATTCTGTATATTCCCTATTCACAGACTTTAGACTGTCAGTGCCATCCCAATATTGCTTTTCCACTCGAAGTAGTGAAAGGTTGGAGATCCCTGGGGGACAGAGGGTGCACAGCGGTCAGTGAAATCCCAGAACTGATCAGAATTCAATTCCTACCACTGCCTGTAAGGACTTTGTGCATTCTGCCCATGACTGTATCGGTTTCGTCAGGGTGCTCTGCTTTTCTCCCACGTTCCAAAGACATATGCTTAGCATTAGTGAGTTGTGGGCATGTACCTATCCAGAGGTCTCTTAAAAGACCCTATTATATCTGTCTCCACCACAGTCACCAGCAGCCCATTCCATGCACTCACCACTCTCTGCATAAAAAACTTACCCCTGACATCTCCTCTGTACCTGCTTCCAAGCAACTTAAAACTATGCCCTCTTGTGCTGGCCATTTCAGCCCTGGGAAAAAGCCTCTGATTATCCACACGATCAATGCCTCTCATTATCTTATACACCTCTATCAAGTCACCTCTCATCCTCCGTCGCTCCAAGGAGAAAAGGCCAAGTTCACTCAACCTATTCTCATAAGACATGCTCCCCAATCCCAATCCAGGCAACATCCTTGTAAATCTCCTCTGCACCCTTTTCCTTGGTTTCCACATCCTTCCTGTAGTGAGGGCACCAGATCTGAGCACAGTATTCCAAGTGGGGTCTGACCAGGGTCCTATATAGCTGCAACATTACCTCTCGGGTCTTAAACTCAGTCCCACGGTTAATGAAGGCCAATGCACCGTGTGCTTTCTTAACCACAGAGTCAACCTGCATAGCAGCTTTGAGTGTCCTATGGACTCAGACCCCAAGATCCCTCTGATCCTCCACACTGCCAAGATTCTTACCATTAATACTAAATTCTACCATCATATTTGACCTACCAAAATGAACCACCTCACTCTTATCTGGGTTGAACTCCATCTGCCACTTCTCACCCAGTTTTACATCCTATCAATGTCTCGCTGTAACCTCTGACAGCCCTCCATACTATCCAAAACACCTCCAACCTTTGTGTCATCAGCAAATTTACTAACCCATCCCTCCACTTACTTATCCAGATCATTTGTAAAAATCACAAAGGACAGATCCCTGAGGATCTGGTCACCGACCTCCATGCAGAATATGACCCGTCTACAACCACTCTGCCTTCTGTGGGCAAGCCAATTCTGTATCCACAAAGCAAGGTCTCCTTGGATCCCATGCCTCTTACTTTCTCAATAAGCCTTGCATGGGGTAGCTTATCAAATGTCTTGCTGAAATCCATGTACACTACATCTACTGCTCTACCTTCATCAACGTGTTTAGTCACATCCTCAATACTTCAATCAGGCTCGTAAGGCATGACCTGCCTTTCACAAAGCCATGCTGACTATTCCTAATCATATTATGCCTCTCCAAATGTTCATATATCCTGATGGAGAATCAGGATCTTCTCCATCAACTTACCAAACACTGAAGTTAGACACCGGTCTGTAGTTTCCTGGGCTATCTCTACTCCCTTTCTTGAACAAGGGAACAACATCTGCAACCCTCCAATCCTCCAGAACCTCTCCTATCCCTATTGATGATGAGAAGATCATTGCCAGAGGCTCAGCAATCTGCCTTGCCTCCCACAGTAGTCTGGGGTATATCTCATCTGGTCCCAGTGACTTATCCAACTTGGTGCTTTCCAAAAGCTCCTCTTTTTTAACGTCTATATGCTCAAGCTTTTCTGCTTGCTGTAAGTTATCCCTACAATTGCCAAGGTCCTTTTCTGTAGTGAATATTGAAGCAAAGTATTCATTAAGTACCTCTGCTATCTCCTCCAGTTCCATACACACTTTTCCACTGTCACACTTGATTGGCCCTATTTTATAGACAACAGACAATAGGTGCAGAAGTAGACCATTCAGCCCTTCGAGCCTGCACCGCCATTCTGAGATCATGGCTGATCATCTACTATCAATACCCGGTTCCTGCCTTGTCCCCATATCCCTTGATTCCCCTATCCATAAGATACCTATCTAGCTCCTTCTTGAAAGCATCCAGAGAATTGGCCTCCGCTACCTTCTGAGGCAGTGCATTCCAGACCCCCACAACTCTCTGGGAGAAGAAGTTTTTCCTTAACTCTGTCCTAAATGACCTACCCCTTATTCTCAAACCATGCCCTCTGGTACTGGACTCTCCCAGCATCTGGAACATATTTCCTGCCTCTATCTTGTCCAATCCCTTAATAATCTTATATGTTGCAATCAGATCAGATCCCCTCTCAATCTCCTTAATTCCAGCGTGTACAAGCCCAGTCTCTCTAACTGCTCTGCGATTTTCTCACATCTTCTCCTCTTGCTCTTCACGTACTTGTAGAATGCCTTGGGGTTTTCCTTAATTCTGCTCACCAAGGCCTTCTCGTGGCCCCTTCTGACTCACCTAATTTCATCCTTAAGCTCCTTCCTGCTAGCCTTATAATTTTCTAGATCTTGATCATTATCTAGTTCTTTGAACCTTTCATAAGCTTTTCTTTTCTTCTGACTAGATTTTCAACAACCTTTGTACGCCATTGTTCCTGTACCGTACCATCCTTTCCTGTCTCAATGGGACATACTTATGCAGAATACCACACAAATATCCCCTAAACATTTGCCACATTTCTGCTGTACATTTCCCTGAGAACATCTATTCCCAATTTACACTTCCAAGTTCCTGCCTGATAGCTTCATATTTCTCCAATTAAATGCATTCCTAACTTACCTGTTCCAATCCCTCTCCAATGCTATGGTAAAGGAGATAGAATTGTGATCACTATCTCCAAAATGCTCTCCCATTGAGAGACCTGACACCTGACCAGGTTCATTTCCCAATACCAGATCAAGTACAGCCTCTCCTCTTGTAGGCTCATCTACATATTGTGTCAAGAAACCTTCCTGAACACACCTAACAAACTCCGCCCCTTGCTCTTGGGAGATGCCAGTTGATATTAATGGAAATTAAAATCTCCCACCCAAACAACCCTGTTATTATTGCACCTTTCCAGAAGCTGTCTCCCTATCTGCTCCTCAGTCCCTGTTACTATTGGGTGGTTTATAAAAAACACCCAGTAGAGTTATTAACCTGTTCCTGTTCCTAACTTCCACCCACAGAGACTCCGTAAACAATCCCTTCATAACTTCCTCTTTTTCTGCAGCCGTGACACTATCTTTGATCAGCAGTGCCACGCCCCCACTTTTTTTGCCTCCCTCTCTGTCTTTTCTGAAACATCTAAAGCCTGGCATTCTAAGTAGCCGTTCCTGCCCCTGAGCCATCGAAGTCTCTGTAATGGCCACAACATCATAGCTCCAAGTACTGATCCATGCTCTAAGCTCATCCGCCTTGTTCATGATACTCCTTGCATTAAAATAGACACATCTCAAACCATCTGAGTGCATCCCTTCTCTATCACCTGTCTATCCTCCCTCTCACACAAAACAAGCTTTCTTGATTTGTGCGCCAACTGCCCCTTCCTCCATCTCGTCATTTTGATTCCCACTACCCAGCAATCCTAGTTCAAACTCTCCCCAGAAGCCTGGTGACACTTGCAGGCTGCCCCCAGCACATCCTCGGACTGAGTCGGCTGTTGAAGTAACACAACACATTTTAGTGTATGCTTCGATGTTTCAAGGTACATGTGACAAATACAACCAATCTCTCTCTTTAAAATTTCAAGGAAGTTTTGACGACATCTTTGAACATTTTCCTCCGCCTTTCTGTTAAACTGTTATTGTGAGAAAGCTCAGGCTGGCTGGCCCTTTTAGGGAGTCTGGTGTCAAATGGTGTGGTCTGTCTGACAGAGGCAATAGTATAATTAGGATCTCAGTGTTGGCCTGATAGATGCTACTGATTCACTTGTTCTTCTCATGAATTTGGTGGATTTTGCGGAGACAGTGTTGGTGGCATATCTACGTGCATTACCATAAGGAGCCTGCCGTAGGTAGAAGCATACGGAGGTCAGGGGCAGGGAGGAGGAGGCTTAACTGCCCTGCCTAGAATACCTAGTGGGCAAAGGAGGCCCAGGCTCTGGCTAGCCTTGCAAATCCTGGTGTTGGTTTCCTCATCCAGACTTCCTCAGCAGCTGCTCTATGGCCAGTTGCCACATTACAGGGAAGCAGAAACCATGGTAAACCTTGTCAAAGGGAGAAAGCCAGAACTGCTTATAGTGGGCTTGCTCCCTGGCATCTGGAACGTAGGGCACCAGACAGAACTGGTTAAACTTGCTCACAGCAACTTAGAAGGTTAGGAGTCACATGGACCTGGAGACTGACAGACAGAAGTGGAAAGCCGTGCCTGTGGAATCAGGACAAATCCCTTGTTCCCACTGTGAACGTCTTTGCCATTCAGGGATTGGCCTCTACAGTCACCTCCAAATGCGCTCAAATGAGCTGCACAGTCACAACCATCGTCGTCAAAATCAGCAGACAGCCAACGAACAGTAAACACGAGTTTTGTGCCAGGTTTGAGGTCTTCAGCTCACTTTACCTCAGATGACCACAGGTTGTGCTAGTACAGTGAAGGAGATGCTGAACCTCATTGGTCATCTTTGCCTTCACTGGAAATGGTTCCCGATATAGTCAAGCTTTTCCAGGACCTTGTGGTTAACCATCATTCTCAAAGGGCGGTGTTGAAGACCATACAGTAGGCATGTTAGTAATACACAGATAGAACATAGAACATAGAATAGTACAGCACAGTACAGGCCCTTCGGCCCACAATGTTGTGCCAACCCTTAAACCCTGCCTCCCATATAACCCCCCACCTTAAATTCCTCCATATACCTGTCGAGTAGTCTCTTAAATTTCACTGGTGTATCTGCCTCCACTACTGACTCAGGCAGTGCCTTCCACTCACCAACCACTCTCTGAGTGAAAAACCTTCCTCTAATATCCCCCTTGAACTTGGGATCTTAGTTTTGCAGACATTGAGTATAAGGCACATATTCCTCTATGCTTCAGTGAATGCCTCAATGCTAATTTGCAGCTTGGTGCCGTAGACTTATAGAGTGTTTCAATATGTGGGCTATGACCAAAGAAAAGATGGCTGGGGTCACTTAGCAAGGATTACATTCCTTGACTTCTCTAGTGCCTTTAACACCATCCAGCCCAAGATCTTAAGGCACAAACTAATGGAGATGGGAGTAGACTCTCACATGGTGGATTGGATAGTGGACTACTTGACAGATAGACCTCAGTATGTGCGGTTGGGAGACTGTAGGTCTGACACGGTGGTCAGCAGCACAGGGGCGCCGCAGGGAACCGTACTCTCTCCGGTCCTGTTCACCCTGTACACATCAGACTTCCAATATAACTCGGAGTCCTGCCATGTGCAGAAGTTCGCTGATGACACGGCCATAGTGGGGTGTGTCAGGAATGGACAGGAGGAGGAGTATAGGAAACTGATACAGGACTTTGTGATATGGTGCAACTCAAACTACCTGCGTCTCAATATTACCAAGACCAAGGAGATGGTGGTGGACTTTAGGAGATCTAGGCCTCATATGGAGCCAGTGATCATTAATGGAGAACGTGTGGAGCAGGTTAAGACCTACAAGTATCTGGGAGTACAGTTAGATGAGAAGCTAGACTGGACTGCCAACACAGATGCCTTGTGCAGGAAGGCACAGAGTCGACTGTACTTCCTAAGAAGGTTGGCGTCATTCAATGTCTGTAGTGAGATGCTGAAGATGTTCTATAGGTCAGTTGTGGAGAGCGCCCTCTTCTTTGTGGTGGCATGTTGGGGAGGAAGCATTAAGAAGAGGGACGCCTCACGTCTTAATAAGCTGGTAAGGAAGGCGGGCTCTGTCATGGGCAAAGTACTGGAGAGTTTAACATCGGTAGCTGAGCGAAGGGCGCTGAGTAGGCTATGGTCAATTATGGATAACTCTGAACATCCTCTACATAGCACCATCCAGAGACAGAGAAGCAGTTTCAGCGACAGGTTACTATCGATGCAATGCTCCTCAGACAGGATGAAGAGGTCAATACTCCCCAATGCCATTAGGCTTTACAATTCTACCGCCAGGACTTAAGAACTTTTTAAAAGCTATTATTAATGCTTTTTGAGATAGTGATTTAGATGCATATCATATTTTTTACTGAGTTAAGTATTGTATGTAATTAGTTTTGCTACAACAAGTGTATGGGACATTGGAAAAAAGTTGAATTTCCCCATGGGGATGAATAAAGTATCTATCTATCTATCTACAAGTGTGTTTACTTGGTGCATCAAAAATCAAACTTACAAAACTTAGTGAAAGTTGCGAAAAGAAAACCGCCAATATTTACAAAGACATATCTCATATCACAGAAAAATTCCAGTGCGAACTCTCTCTCTCTCCCCCTCCCTCTATCTCTCCCTCTCCCCTCCCTCTCTCTCCCTCTCTCAGTCTCCATTTCTGCAGCTGCGTGTGTAAAGCCGCATGTGTACAGAGTGCGTCTGCTGAGTGCTCTCTGTTGCATAGAGTTACAAAGTTATACAGTATAGAAACATACCCTT
The DNA here is from genome assembly GCF_048418815.1 of Hemitrygon akajei. Taxonomy (NCBI): domain Eukaryota; kingdom Metazoa; phylum Chordata; class Chondrichthyes; order Myliobatiformes; family Dasyatidae; genus Hemitrygon; species Hemitrygon akajei. Next base: position 172,561,118 of record NC_133133.1, read on the forward strand.
CAGTCCAACTCTTCCATGCAGACCAAGGTGCCCACCTGAGCTAGTCCACTTGCCTACATCTAGACCATATCCCTCTAAATGCTCCAATCTATCAGTCTGCCCAAATGTTGTGACTGTACCTACATCTATCACTTCCTCTGACAGTTCATTCCACATACCCACCACCCTAACTGTGAAGAAGTTGCCCCTCTGGTTGCCTTTAAATCTTTTCCCTCTCACATTAGATAGAAGTAAAATGCGGATATGCAGGGAGTTCGAGTGCTCTGGGAATTTAAATCCCAGGTGAGTCCACGGTCACTACTAATCAGAATCAGAATGATCACTGTCTGAAATTATGTGAAATTTATTGCTTGCAGAAGCAGTACAGCTTGGAAATAAAATTATTATAAACTATAAAATAAATAAATAGTGCAAAAAACATTTATTTTGCAATTCATATTCTGACTAGTGGGGCAAAGGAAGCCAGAAACAATAAGCAATAAGCCAGAAACAAAAGCAGACAATGCTGGGGACACTCAGGTAACATCCACAGAGAGACAGAAATCTGCTCATTGATGTTTTCAAGTGAAATTAAAACTCTTGTTTACAGCAATATTCTCAAAGATTTTCACGTCAGGCATTGTCCAGAAGTACCAGAGTAGAACTAGTATCCCTTGGTCAGGTGTACTAAATGTTCAGTATAACAGTAGGTGTGTGAGTTGTATTCCAACTCTAATATTAGTCAACTGTCCCCACCTCCCAGGCCATGCTCTCTTCTCACTTTTGCCATCAAGTAGAAGGTACAAGAGCCTCAGGATTCACAACACCAAGTTCAAGAACAGTTACTATCCCTCAACCATCAGGCTCTTGAACTAAAGGGAAAACTGCTCTCACTTGCCCATCCATTGAGATGTTCACACAACCAATAATCTCACCTTAAGGACTCTTTATCTTATTATCTTAATGTCTTGTTATTTATTGCTATTTATTTGTATTTGAATTTGCAGCTTACTGGTTTCTGCACTCTGGTTGATCTTTCATTGATCCTGTTATAGTTACTATTCTATAGATTTGCTGAGTATGCCCATAGAAAAATGAATCTCAGGGTGACATATATGTACTTTGATAATAAAAATTACTTAGAACTTTGAAATAGGTGATACGCTGATAAAGCCAGAAGCCCTCATCCCAAACAGAATTGCACTGCAGGTGATAAAGCCTTATTGCTCATCATCCATGACCAACCTTGACTTCACACCTGTGTGGAGTTTATACGTGACCTGAGTTTCCTACAGCTGCTCCAGTTTCTTTCCACATCGCAAAGACACCTGGATTGGTAGGTAAACTGGCCATTATAAATTACCTCTAGCATGCAGGAGAGTGGTAGAATATGGAGTTCGTACAAGAAGTCTGCACTAGTATGTTTCTACCATCAGGGGGCGGTCATAAGTATTTCCCAATCAGTGTTCTGCTCATAAGAGATTTTGATGTTTTTCCACACAAAGGATTGCTGTAAAATTGTAAGTGATTTTTTCAAGTGGAATACAGCCATAAATTTCGTTCTTCCAACGATCTATACTTAGATATGTATCCGATTTCCAAGTCACTGCAATAGCTTTTTTGGCTACTGCCAATGCAATTTTTATAAATTCTTTCTGATATTTATTCAATCTGGATATCGGTTTTATCCCTTCAATATTACCTAGTAAAAGTAATATTGGGTTATTACAAACTCCGTGGAGCGTGTGGGGACCCTCTAATATCCAGGCATTCCTTTTTTTTTCTCTTTCTTTTTTTTTTAATAGGGATGTTAGGGGGGAGGGGTTAAGGGGAGGGGGGCTGGGTAACATTTTTTTTCTCATACACATTTATTCTGTAACTATTTGAAAACAATAAAAAAAGTTTAAAAAAAACCAAAGGATTGCTGTGACACTTAATATGTTCTCTTCTTCCCAATAAGCTGTCACTTATTTTACCATATTCCTCTACGAGATACATACTTATCACGGTTTTGATGTGGAGCTAACACTAATTTTGCTGAGTTACCCTCTCAACAAGATTATTGTGTTCCTTTCATGTAAAGTCAACCGTGCTACCCACAACTTGTTGGCATTATATTGACTGTGTTCATCATAAGAATGAGGACTCAAAGTTTACTGTGTTCCCCACATGAAGTTGGCTCTAGGGCAGTGGTTCCCAACTTGGGGTCCATGTACCCCTTGGTTAATGGTAGGGGTTCATAGGATAAAAAGGGATGAGAACCTCTGCTCTAGAGTCATAGTCATAGAATACTACAGCACAGAAACAGGCCCTTTGGCCCAACTTGTGTGTGCTGAACCACTATTCTGCCTAGTCCCATCAACCTGCACCTGGACCATAGCCCTCGATACTCCTCACATCTGTGTGCCAATCCAAACTTCTCTTAAATGTTGAAATTAGCCCTGAAACCACTCTTGCATTGGCAGCTTATTCCACACTCTCATGACCATGAATGAAGAAGTTCCTCCTCATGTTCCCCTCAAACATTACTGCTTTCACCCTTAACTAGTTGTAGTCTCACCCAACCTCAGTGGAAAAATCCTGCTTGCATTTACCGGTACCCTATCTATACCTCTCATCACTTTGTATACTTCTACCAAATCTCCCCTCATTCTTCTACGCAGTAGGGAATTAAGTCCTAACCTATTCAACCTTTCCCTATAACTCAGGTCCTCATGTCCCTGCGACATCCTTGGAAATTTTCTCTGCACTCCTTCACTCTTATTGACATCTTTCCAATACTCCAAATTAGGCCTCATCAATGTCTTATACAATGTCAACATAACGTCCCATCTCCTGTACTATATACTTGAATTATGAAGGCTGATGTACCTTGTACTTCTTTCTCTTCTTCCCTCACCTTCTTACTCCAACTTCTCAACTCTTTTTTCCATTCCTGATGAAGGGCCTTGGCCCAAAACATAGACTGTATACACTTTACCATAGATGCTGCCTGGCCTGCTGAGTTCCTCCAGCATTTAGTGTGTGTTACACCTCACACCTGTCTGCATTAAATTCTATCTGCCATTTTTCAGCTCATTTTTCCAACTAGTCCAAATCACACTGCAAGCTTTGATAGTCTTCCTCACTATCCACTACGTTCCCCAATCTTGGGGTCATCTGCAAATTTGCTGATCCAGTTAACTGCATTATCATCCAGATTGGTGATATAGATGACAAACAACAATGGACCCAACACCAATCCCTACGTGACACACCACTGGTCACAGGCCTCCAATTAGAGAGGCAACTATCTACAACCACTTCCCGGCTTCTCCCACAAAGCCAATGTCTAATCCAATTTATTACATCAGCCTGAATGCTGAGTGACTGAAGCTTCTTGTCCAACCTCCCATGAGTGACCTTGTCAAAGGCCTTGCTAAAGTCAATGTTGACAAAATCCACTGCCTTGCCTTCATCAACTTTCCCAGTAATTTCCTCAAAAGACTCTATAAAAATTGGTTAGATATGACTTATCATACACAAATCCACATTGATGTTCACTAATCAGTCCCTGACTATCCAAATACTTATATATCTGGTCCCTGAGAATAATTTCCAAAAAAGCTACTGATGTCACACCCACCGGCCTATAAACTCACTGGATTATTCTTAGAGCCTTTCTTAAACAACTGAACATTAGTTGTCCTGGAATCTCTAATCATCCAGCACCTCACCTGTGGCTAACAATGGTTTAAATATCTCTGCTTTGACCCCGGCAATTTCTGCACTGGCCTCCCACGGGGTCCGAGGGAACACATTGTCAGGCCCTGAGGATTTAACTTGCCCCAAGGCAGTAAACACCTCCTCCTCTGTAATCTGTTAAGGGTTCATGACCTCACTGCTGCTTCACCTCACTTCTGTTGACGCGAGTCTGTCTTCCGAGTAAATACGCATGCAAAAAATTCATTTAAGATCTCCCCCAGCTCTTTCCATTCCACGCATAGATCTGATCTTCCAGAAGACCAATTTTGTCCCTTGTTATCCCTTTACTCTTAATGTATCTGTAGAAACCCTTAGGATTCTCCTTCACCTTGTCTACTAGAGCAACCACGTGCCTTCATTTAGCGCACCTGATTTCCTTCTTAAGTGTTCTCTTGCATTTCTTATACTCCTCAATTACCTCATTAGTTCCTGCCTGCCTATATCTACTATGCACCTCCTTCTTTTTCTTAACCGGGGCTTCACTATCTCTCAAAAGTCAATGTTCCCTAAACCTGTTATACAGTACTTGCTTTTTATTCTGACAGGAATACTGTACAGTACTCTCAAAATTTCACTTTTGAAGGTCTCCCAGTTATGAAGTATATTTTTACCAGAAACCATCACGTCCCAATCCACATTTGCCAGATCCTTGCTGACAATATCAAAATTGGCCTTTCTTCAATTTAGAATGTGAACCCGAGGACCAGACCTTTTCAATAATTACCTTGAAACTAATGGCATTGTGATCACTAGATGTAAAGTGCTCCCCTACACAAACTTCTGTCACCTATACTGTCTCGTTTCCTAGTAGGAGATCTAGTATCACACTCTCATTAGTTGGGACCTCTATGTACTGATTAAGGAAGCTTTCCAGAACACATTTGGCAAACTCTTTCCCATCCAGCCCTTTTACAGTATGGGAGTCTCAATCAATATGTGGAAAGGTAAAAATCACCAATTATCACAACCTTATGTTTCTTGCAAAAGTCTGTGATCTCTCTGCAAATGTGCTCCTCTAAATCCTGCAGACTGTTGGGTGGTCTATAATATAATCCCATTAATGTGGTCATACCTTTCTTACTCCTCATTTCTACTAATAAAGCCTGACTAGACGAGTTCACCAGTCTGTCCTGATTGAGAACTGTGTGATTTTTTCCCCTGACTAGAAAGACAACTCCTCCCCCTTTAATCCCTCTCACTATACCATTTCTAAACAACAGAGCCTCAGATCATTGAGCTGCCAGTCCTGCCCCTCCTGCAAACCAAGTCTCATTCACGGCAACAATATCAGAATTCCGTTGCTGAGTCATACACTAAGCTCATTCGCCTTTCCCACAATACTCCTTGCACTTCAAGAAATAACACTCAGAACATTTGTCTCACAATGCTCATCCTTTTGATTCCTGCCTTTGTATGTGGGCTTAACAACATCTTTCTCCACAACCATTCCACTACCTGTTCTGGTGCTCTGGTCCCCAACCCCCTCTTTCTCTGGTTTAACTACTCCCCCGCCCCCCACTCCCACCCCGTGCACCACTTGGAAAGTGTTCCTTCACAACCTCTACCATTACAATGTTCCTCCAGAATGCCAGAAACGGCGTAGAGGCCAAACCAAACCAAAATAATTGCCACTGCCAGCAACCCTACGGATTTGTTATACTTGCACGTCACACCCTCAATAATAATGATTGCTCCAAAATTTGAGGATATGTACTTGCTCCTTTATTAAGAATTAACAGACATATAATCTTGAAGAGATTAAACTTAGGCGTACCCAAGTGTAAGCTAAGTTTTATTGAGCGGTTGGCAAAAGATACAACCTCCTCCAGTCCCCAATTACAACAAACTGCAATGAACAAAACATGAATACGTGATTTATTCCCTTTGCTTTCACCACACCCCCACTAATGTAACCAGTAACCATAATAAACCAGCAGCACAGAATGCAATGCAGATAGAGAACAGGTGCGTGGCTCCTACAACCCTTGGGGGGTGGGGTGTGTGTGTGTGTGTGTGTAGTTTGCACATTCTCCTTCTGACCGTTTGGGTTTCGCCTGGCTGTTATAAGAAAATTGGGAGAATAAAGGAATAAAAAGGTGGGATTTAGTGTAAATGGGTGGTTGATGGTCAGCATGGAGCCATTGGGCTGAAGGGCCTGTTTTACGCAGAGCATCACTGCAGCACAATGGTTAATGTAACGCTTTTACAACAAATGCAACCTACGTCCAATTCCATCACCGTAAAGAGTTTGCATGTTCTTCCCATGACTGCTTGGGTTTCCTCCCATGTTCCAAAGGTGTGCAAGTCAGCAGGTTAATTGGCATTTGGTGGCTTGGCATTACCTTCTTCTGGGTAGTGTCTTTCCAAGATGGGTGACCCCAGCCATTACCATTACTCTTCAAAGATTGCCTGCCTGGCATCAGTGGTTGCATAACCAGGACTTGTGATATGCACCAGCTGCTCATATGACCGTCCACCACCTGCTCCCATGGCTTCACTTGACCCAGGGGACCGGGGGTGGGGGGGGGGGGTGCTATACCTCACCCAAGGGTGACCTGCAGGCTAGCAGAGGGAAAGACCACCTTACGTCTCCTTTGATAGAGACGTACTCCACCCAAACACTCACTACTTCTTGGAAATTAATACTGAATTTACGCTCCTCCACAAAAAGAATTACTGTGTTCATCGAGGATTGTCATTGAGTTTATTCTGTTCTACCACAAGGGGTGGCTCTAAGTCTAATAAACTTCCACAAAGAGTCTAAATTTGCAGTCTCTGTCTAGGGGTTGACATTGAGGTTACTGAGTACTCCCGCCAATGGTCTAGCTGTAACCTATCTGTGTTCTCCAACTGAAAGCTAGCTCTAAGATTCTCATAACTGCATTCCCCACAAGCAGTTGGCACCAAGTTTACCTGACATGTGGTTCATACGAAGCTTACTGTGGGCCATGTTGTAAATTGGTTCTAAGTCTAATGTATTTCTTAACGGGAATTTGGATTAAATAGACTGAGTTCCCACATCAGAGGTTGACCATTAATCAGAATCAGAATCAAGTCAAGTCACTTTTATTGTCATTTCAACCATAACTGCTGGTACAGTACACAGTAAAAAGGAAACAATGTTCCTCCAGGACCCTGGTAATAACCAGGTTTATTATCACCGGCATGTGTCATGAAATTTGTTAACTTAGCAGCAGCAGTTCAATGCAATACATAATAATATAGAAAAAATAATAAGTAAATCAATTACAGTATATGTATATTGAATAGATTAAAACTGCAAAAAACAGAATATATACTAAAAAAGTGAGGTAGTGTCCAAGGGTTCAATGTCCATTTAGGAATTGGATGGCAGAGGGGAAGAAGTTGTTCCTGAATCACTGAGTGTGTGCTTTCAGGCTTCTGTATCTCCTACCTGATGGTAACAGTGAGAAAAGTTTATGCCCTGGGTGCTGGAAGTCCTTAGTAATGGACTCTGCCTTTCTGAAACACCGCTCCCTAAAGATGTCCTGGGTACTTTGCAGGCTAGTACCCAAGATGGAGCCGACTAAATTTACAAACCTCTGCAACTTCTTTCAGTCCTGTGCAGCAGTCCCCTCCCCCCCCCCCCCCCCGATAGTGATGCAGCCTGTCAGAATGCTCTCCACAGTACATCTACAGAAGTTTTTGAGTGTATTTGTTGACATACCAAATCTCCTCAAACTCCTAGTGAAATATAGCCACTGTCTTGCCTTCTTTAAAACTGCATCGATGCGTTGGGACCAAGTTAGATCCTCAGAGATCTTGACACCCAGGAACCTGAAACCGCTCCCTCCATTTCTGATCCCTCTGTGAGGATTGGTATGTGTTCCTTTGTCTTACCCCCCCCCCCCACCCACCCAGAAGCCAACAATCACCTCTTTTGTCTTACTGACATTGAGTGCCTCTGCTTCCTCTAAGGAAGTTGTGTCCAAGTTCACTTCTATCACCAGAGATCCAAAGATAATTGACGGAATCTACTTTAATGTAGGGGGCAGCACTGTAGCATACACAGATTAAAGCTCCAGCGCCCGGGTTCAGTTCCCGCTCTGTCTGTAAAGAGTTGGTACATTCTCCCCCTGGTTTCCTCCCACATCCCATGGACGTACGGATCAGTACGTTACAAACACGAGAAAGTTTGCAAATGCTGGAAATCCAAAGCCAACACACACAAAAAGCTGGAGGACCACAGCAGGTTGGGCAGCAGCCGTGGAAGAGAGTAAACTGTTAACGTTTCGGGCCGAGACCCTTCTTCAGGGCTCATTGTTCGGGTCAGTAGCTTAAGTGGTCACATGGGCGGCGTGCGTTTGTCGGTCCGAAAGGACCAGTTACATCGCTAAATCTCTAAATTTAAAAAATCCTCACGACAGGCGGTCACAAAATTCGCTTATCGCTCGCAAGATGTCGGTGTTAACAGGGCTCCACTACGTATTCCGTCTGAGTTTAATGCGTTCCCCCACGCAGTGACAGCACCTTGTTTAGAAGTAACAGGATTCTCCTCGACCGAAGTTAGCAGTAGGAACACTGATCCTCGCCCCCCAAACGCTGGCACCGTGTTGCCCGACAAGGTGTTGGCACTACACACCAGCTTCACTTCGCGAGGTCGGCTCTGACATTCCAGCAACCTCTCTATTTGCTTGTGCTACACCAGATAGGCGGGAACAATGCAAACTAATAAGTACACACCCACAGATAGGCAGGGCTCATAGACGGCGGTCGGGCTCGCAGTGAGGTTCGCTGGGACGGAGCCCTTCAAAACTTTGTTTGCGGAAACCTCTCCTCCTGAACTCCCTTTTGTGCTGCGTCAACTCGGTCTTCGCAACGCACAGCTGTTTTCTCCGGACGAAGATGGGATACCAGTGCCTGGTCTTGATTTAGAGTTTGAGTCTCCTGTAATCACCTGGAAGTCAAGGGCCGAATCCTTCTCTGGTTTGTAGGGCGTGCTTTCTCCTCTCTACTTTTGCCGGGCCGGTTTTCTTCCCCGACGCTGTTACCAGTACAACTGCAGAGATGAGTAGCTTTGATTCGGACGAGGATCAGTTGGAAATGGAAGTATTTCCTGACGGTGAGTCATCTCTGGTTAAATGCTTACAATTTCGCAATTTCGTGTTGTTAATAAAGTCTGGAGCAACTTCACTGTTGACCATTTCCAGCTGGTCATCTCCAGTGGGAATCGGCAGCGCGGGGTATGGAAAAATGTTCCCGCCCTGTGTGAACATATTTAACTCTTGAGTGAAAGAACTCAGTAGGTCAGACAGCATCCGTGGTGAGTGAAAGACCCTGGATGGTTCTTACAGCCGGGGACTCTTTAAAGGAAGACCCTTTGGAACAGAGATGAGGAGGGATTTCTTTAGCCAGAGGGTGGTGAATCTGGGGAATTCATTGCCACAGACGGTTGTGAAGGCCAAGTCTTTGGGTATATTTAAAGTGGAGGTTGACAGGTCCTTGATTAGTCAGGACATCAAAGCTTATGGAGAGAAGACAGGAAAATGGGATTGAGTGGGATAATAAATCAGCCAGGATGGAATGGTGAATATTACTCCATGGTCCATTGGTTTAACTCTGCTCCTGTGCCTTTGGTGAATGTTCCCAGTTCTGAGATACATAACTGGAAATGTTGGTTCTCTGAATCTGTTGAACACTCAGTCCTAAAGAGTGATAATTCTCAGCCAATAATGAGGTGTTGTCCTTCAGACCACCTTGCTTGCATGTTGACTATGTTGGAACAATGTAAGAGGCTGCAGATGGAAAGGCCAGTATTGGCATGGATGAGCAATTAACTGACAGGCAAATGAAGCTCGTGGTTATCACAGGATGCTGGATCTCTGAAATAGTTTGGTGTCTTTCACATGGAGGAGAACAGATAATATGTACCAATCTGGAAGAAATACAGGAATTCTCTAGGGTGCCATTCCTGAGAACTGTCTGTAAACCAAACAATTCACATGTTGGAAATGCCACCACCTGATAAAGGGACCTACTTTGTTAAGCGCCTTCATTCCGTACATGGAATTTCCCCGTGACCATGACACGTCCGTCCATGGCCTCAACTGCCATGATGAAGCCACCATCAGATTGGAGGAGCAGCATCTCATATTCTGTTTGGGTAGCTGCCAACTTGACACCCTGAACAATGATTTCTCCAACTTCCAATAATCCTTCCCCCCTCCTCTGCTTTCACTCTTTTCCATTCTCCATTCTCTCTCCCCTGTTAACTCTCCACCCCTCCCTTCACCTCCCTCACCCTTCTCCTCCCTCTAGTACTTCTCCTTTCCCTTGTCCCGTGGTTGACTGTCCTCTCCTTATAGATACCTTATTCTTCAGCCCTTTACCTTTCCCACTTATCACCTCCCAGTTTCTCACTTCATCACCCTCCCTCCCACCTTGTCTCACCTATCACCTGCCACCTTGTACACCTTTATCTCCCCCACCTTCTTATTCTGGTTTCTTCCCCCTTCCTTTCCAGTCCTGATGAAGAGTCTTGGCCAAAAACATTGACGGTTTAAAAACGCAAACATGAGGAAATCTGCAGATGCTGGAAGTTCAAGCAACACACACAAAATGCTGGTGGAACGCAGCAGGCCACGCAGCATCTGTAGGAAGAAGCACTGTTGACGTCTCGGGCCGAGACCCTTCGTACTGACGAAAGGTCTCGGCCCAAAACGTCAACAGTGCTTCTTCCTATAGATGCTGCCTGGCCTACATTGACTGTTTATTCCTTTCCACGTGTGCTACCTGAGCTGCTGAGTTCCTCCAATATATTGTCTGTTGCTCTAGATTTTCAGCATCTGCAGATAATCTTGTGTTTATGACTTAACTCAACCATTCAGGTTTCCCTGCAAGATGCACTGATATCACCACAGACCAAATTCCCACATGGAAGAAAATGCCTGCAGTCCCACAGCAGCCACCCATCCCCCACTGTGCTCCAAAACTCTCCTTCCTGTGTTCAGGCTGCTGGTAAATTGGATGATGCTGGGGATGACCCAGACAAGAGAATCTCTGCTTCAGCAGGGAAAGAATACCTGGCTGTTGGGAGGGAAGAGATTAAAGGGCAGTTATTGCATTTCATGTAGGTGCATGTGAAATTGCCATCAGAAAGAAAGTGGGTATTGCTGGAGATGGAACAGTGTTCCCTGACTGGAAATTAACCATAAGTTTACTCTCCTTCCCTCAAAAGAGGTTAGGTCCAAATTTACTATGATCTCCACAAATGGCTGGCACTGTGTTCCCCCCACAAGATGTTGGTGTAAGTGGGGAAAATGGTCAGTAAATGTGGATAATGGAACAACTATGTTTGAGACAATAGAAGATGACCTCTTGGAAGCATTGATGTGGAGTTGAATTGGCAGAAACATCCCATTGATATCATTGTTTAGAGAGGGATCTAAATTACTTGACCTATTGAAATTGGCTAGTTCTGAAATTTGGTTCAAAAAAATTCTATTATATAGATTTATAATCTACCTTCCTAGGAACATAAGGGCCTTGTGGTACATCTGGCCATCTGACTCTTTGCTATTCATCATGGTCGACCTACCTCAGCACCATTTTGCAGGACAATGTCAATACCTTTTGCTTCCACTAGTATTCAGGAACTTATCAATCTATATTTTGAATGACGTCAATGATTCTCTATAGACTAGAAAATTCCAAACATTCACCATTCTCTCACAGAAGACATTTTTACCTATCACAGTTCTAAACAGTCTACCTGTTATTCTAAGATTAAGCTCTCTTCTCACTGTTGCCATCAGGTAGAAGGTACAAGACCCTCAGAACTCACACCACCGGTTCCAGAACAATATTACTACACCTCAACCATCGGGCTCTTGGACAAAGGGAATAACTACACTCACTTGTCCATCCATTGAGATGATCTCACTTTAAGGACTATTTATCTCATTATCTCATGTTCTCATTATTTATTGCTATTTATTTATTTTTGTATTTGCACAGTTTGATGTCTTCTGCACTCTGGCTGATCTTTTATTGAATCTGTTATAGTTACTTTTCTATAGATTTGCTGAGTATGCCCACAGGAAAATTAATCTCAGGGTTGTATATGGTGACGTATATGTACTTTGATAATAAAATTTACTTTTTGACTTTTTTTTTTGATCTTCAAATTCCTCAGCCAAGAGAAACATCCTCTTTGACTCGACCTTTTGAGCCTTGGAAGACTTTTGAGTGTTTTACAGAGATCACCTCTCACTTTACTAAATTGTACTTGTTCTCGAGCTCCTCAGCCAAGGGAAACATTTCCTCTGAATCCACCCTTTTGAGTTTTGGAAGGCTTTTGGACATTTTAAGGAGATCACCTTTCATTTTACTAAATTCTGCAGAAACTGGGCTTGGTTGTTCAGTTTCACCTCATATTGTAAATCTGCAATGTTCTGAGGCAGTCTATTAATCTTAACTGTATATCTTTTTATAGGCAAGGACAGCAAAACTGTACACAATGCTAAGATATGATCTCACCAGGGTCCTATATAATCTTGATAAGATCTCCTCATTGTACATACAAATCTTCTTTCAACTGAAGTTAACTTGCCATTTACCTTGCTGCATCTGGCTGTTAGCATTTAAGTTCAAGTCGAGTTCAAGTTTAATTGCCATTCAACCATACACATGAATACAGTGTTCCTTTGGGGTTAAGGTGCAAAACGCAGTACCAACAGTCACACACAGCACATATAGTTACAATCGCAGAAAATATACTGTACAGTCACAAAAAAATAGTATAGCCCAAGTCCCTGAGTGTCGTGGCCTGTAGATTGATGGTGCATGGATGCTGTCCTGGAGCCATGTTTCTGCAAGAACAAGCACGCAGCAGTTCCTCATCTGGCATTGGTGCAGCACCAGGCAAACACTATGCAGCTTCTCCTTCACTTAGCAAACACTGGAGGACTGCGCCAAGGGGAGGGACCAAGCTCCAACCCACCATGGACTGCAGCGCACCCACCGTGCCCCAACCCACCATGGACTGCAGCACACCCACCGTGCCCCAACCCACCATGGACTGCAGCGCACCCACCGTGCCCCAACCCACCGTGGACTGCAGCACACCCACCGTGCCCCAACCCACCATGGACTGCAGCGCACCCACCGTGCCCCAACCCACCGTGGACTGCAGCGCACCCACCGTGCCCCAACCCACCGTGGACTGCAGCGCACCCACCGTGCCCCAACCCACCATGGACTGCAGCACACCCACCGTGCTCCAACCCACCATGGACTGCAGCGCACCCACCGTGCCCCAACCCACCGTGGACTGCAGCGCACCCACCGTGCCCCAACCCACCGTGGACTGCAGCACACCCACCGTGCTCCAACCCACCATGGACTGCAGCACACCCACCGTGCTCCAACCCACCGTGGACTGCAGCGCACCCACCGTGCTCCAACCCACCGTGGACTGCAGCGCACCCACCGTGCCCCAACCCACCATGGACTGCAGCGCACCCACCGTGCCCCAACCCACCATGGACTGCAGCGCACCCACCGTGCCCCAACCCACCATGGACTGCAGCGCACCCACCGTGCCCCAACCCACCATGGACTGCAGCGTACCCACCGTGGACTGCAGCGCACCCACCGTGTCCCAACCCACCATGGACTGCAGCGCACCCACCGTGCCTCTGCTCTCTCCCACAATGAGTGATTGCATCCAAGGAAGGCCAGGTCTCTTTAAATATATACATTAACCAATCTAGCATCATTTAAACAATATCCTGCTTTTCTGTTTGTACACTGGTGAATGATCCCTCTTTTGTTAGACATCAAGAAAAGACATCGTTAAGTGTCAATATTATTTTAACATGGTGTATTCTGTTAAAATTGAGGATTAGTTTAGTGGGGAGTTTAACTCCCTTTTATAGACAAAAGAGTAAGAAGAGATGCCTATGATCACACTGTCAATGAGGAGAATGCTTGCTCCCAATTATGCTGCTGGCATTTAGGGCAGCAATGAAGGTCCTCCATCTCTGATGGTGTTCACAGCTTCCTTCATCATGCCAGTAGCTTCTTCTTAGTTTTTATACGGTCAGTCACGCAAGTCCCAGGTGGAGACGCAGGGATACTGTCGCACTCAGATGTAGAAGGATTTTTAATTGCCATTTCTGTAACAATATTGTTTTACCAGTCAGGGTTGTTAGCCCTGAGCTGAACCCGAAGCTCTGGTGCACCACTCTTAGCCTGGCCTCTACCCTTTGACCTGTTTGGCGTGGGTGACACTATCAGGAGCCAAAGCACAAAGCCCTGACTCCAGCCAGGATAGCTCTGCGGGTCATTGAGATGGAAGTCTCCAAATCTCGCGGCAAGGTTGTAGTCCTCTTGGAGGAATGAGGAGAATGCAACATGGGAATTGCAGGTGAACAAATTACGGAGGGTTCAAGGCGTTCTTCACCACAGATCAGAAGTGTTTTGAAAGATCAGGGAAGTGCGAATGATTTGGAACCAGAGCAGACGAGGATATAAGCCCTGGCCAGATCAATCTTGATTATTTTGACTGACGGGGCAGGATTGAGATGCTGAATGGACTTCTCATCCTCCTAATTTCTTACGGCCTTACACTCAGTGGCCATTTTATTAGATGCACCTGTACACCTGCTTATTAAAGCAAATAGCTAATCAGCCAATCGTGTGGCACAACTCAATGCATAAAAGCATGCAGACATGATCAAGAGGTTCAGCTGTTGTTCAGACCAAACATCAGAATGGGGCAGAAATGTGATCTAAGTGACATCGACCGTGAAATGATTGGTGGTACTGGACGAGGTGCTTTGAGTATCCCAGAAACTGCTGATCTCCTGGGATTTTCACACACAACAGTCTCTAGGGCAAGTCTGCGGACGTTCAGTTAATGGTAGGGGTTCATGGCGTAAGAAAGTCTGGGAACCCTTGCTGTGGAGTTTGCATAGAATGATGTGAGAAACAAAAACATCCAGTGAGCTGCAGTTCTGTGGGTAAAAATGCCTTGTTAATGAGAGGGGTCAGAGGAGAGTGACTAGACTTCCTGTACAAATTGATGGCGTGTTACAACAGTGGTGTGCAGAGGAGCATCTCTGAATGCAGAATATGTAGAACCTTGCACTGGATGCGCTACAGCAGCACAAGACCACAAAGATACACTCAATAGCCACCTTATTGGGTACAGGAACTACTTTATTAGGTGCCTGGAATATTGGCTGCTGAGTATGTGTTCTTGTGGACAATTACAAGCAAGTATTGCATTATAATTGAAGCAAATGTGACCAAAATGTATTGCTATGGGATGATTAGCTTTTGACAGCAAGTGCCAATCCAAGTAATACTGTTTTTAAAGACCAAGTCAGAAAGATCGTATAACTGATAGTGCTATCTTTTAAGCTGGAATACTTATTGACAGTTATTCAAAGATTCTGTTAATGTAACCGAAAATTGCTTAAAATAGAAATAAGATGGACTAATGTATTTGATTCATTGTTAATGATGTGAATTTTCTGCGTTTGTTGCAGAAGAATCTGTTTGCTGGTTGATAATGTATAAGGAAAGCAACATCTATGGAAGTCTATGTTGTACCAAAACAGAGGTTCTTATATTCTGTGACCATGTATTTTCTTTTCAGACTCTCCCACTCAAAGCTTAACATTAACCCCATGAGGCCTTCTTAGAACTTTATGTACTTCAATGAGATCCCCATTCATTCTTCTAAATCTGCAGAAGTTATGATGTTATGAAGTGTGTGTGGTTTCTGGCCAGTTCTTATTTTGTTGCTGTTTTGATCGTGGTGGCCTGCAGATAATGAGCATCACAGCGCTCGATTGAACTGAACTGAGCTGAACGGAACATGCCTGGACTCTCTCGATGACTTTCTTGGTTGATGTTTTATATTTTGCGTTTTTGATCTTTTTTTGCCGTTTGCATGAATTGTTTTTTTTTGGTGCATGGAGGTTGGGGGGGTGGTTTTGATGATTTTTCTTTGAACGTGTTCCATGGTTTTCTTTGTTTCATGGCTGTCTGTGGGGAAGACAAATCTCAGGCTTGTGTACTGCATACAGACTTTGATAATAAATATACTTTGAATCTTTGAAAATACAAATTTTACAGTCAATAACCAAATCAGAAAAATCTCTTTTTTCCCGTAACATCATTGAGTTGTGATTAATTGGCAACATTTTTCATTGTTTTGGGTACCGTGACTCATTGGTATGCAGGTAATTTGCATTTGAATTGTGCCCGCCTCCACCAAATTATACTTCAATCAACTCTCCAATAGGACTGGAAAGGAAAGGGACAAAAGGCAGAATAATATGGTAGTGGAGGTGAAGAACCTCCTGTTGCGTAATTAATATTTCAGTAATAATAGAGTCATCTTGTATATATATATATATATACATATATATATACATATATATATAGATAGTTTAATTAAGCATTCTTAAATAATTAATTATGAGTTATATGTAAAAATTCATAAATTGTATATGTCATCATGTTACCACGTGATATGCGTGCGCCTCACATAAAGTAAGTCCAAAGTTAGACTTGCATTTTGGACTCCCAGGCTTTCCTTTGAATTAGTTTAATTTTTGAAGTTACAAATATAACCTCCCCCCATCAGGAGTGGCTTATTATTGTCATGTTGTGATTGACCACAACTCTTCATCTTCTCAAATCAACTGGCTCAACTCATAGATCTCTCAATTCTGTGTCCACTTAGAAACAGAAAAGCATTGTTACAACTATACAGCATGTTAGTGAAGCTGTCCTTGGAGTGTGTTGTACTGGCATTGGAGACTGAGATTCACTAAACTCTTTCCTGAGATGAATAGTTGTTCTGTCAAAAGCATACAAAAAAATTTGTATTTCTTAGAGATTTGACGAATGATTGGGGATCTCATTGAAGTACATAAAATTCTAAGTAAGCATGACAGGATGTTAGATCCTCGGTAGAGATCGTAAAGAGCACCAAATTTCTTGGTGTTCACCTGACGGAGAATCTCACCTGGTCCCTTAACACCAGCTCCATAGCAAAGAAAGCCCAGCAGCGTCTCTACTTTTCACGATAGCTGAGGAAAGTCCATCTCCCACCCCCCATCCTCATCACATTCTACAGGGGTTGTCCTGAGCAGCTGCATCACTGCCTGGTTCAGAAATTGCACCATCTCGGATCGCAAGACCCTGCAGAGGATAGTGAGGTCAGCTGAGAAGATCATCGGGGTCTCTCTTCCCACCATCACGGACATTTACACTACACGCTGCATCCGCAAAGGAAACAGTATTATGAAGGACCCCATGCACCCCTCATACAATCTCTTCTCCCTCCTGCCGTCTGGGAAAAGGCTCCGAAGCATTCGGGCTCTCACGACCAGACTATATAACAGTTTCTTCCCCCAAGCTATCAGACTCCTCAATACCCGAAGCCTGGACTGACACCTTGCCCTACTGTCCTGATTATTATTTATTGTAATGCCTGCACTGTTTTTGTGCACTTTATGTAGTCCAGTGTAGGTCTGTAGTCTAGTATAGTTTTCTCTGTTTTTTTTATTACGTAGTTTAATCTAGTTTTTTGTACTGTGTCATGTAAATCATGGTCCTGAAAAACATCGTCTCATTTTTACTATGCACTGTACCAACAGTTATGGTCAAAATGACAATAAAAGGTGACTTGACTTGAATGTTTTCACTAGTGGGAGAGTTTCTCATAAGGGCACAGTCACAAGGTATGGGGGCTGTCATTCAAAACCAAGATACATAGGCCTTCTTCTCTCAGGGCTGTTGAAACTCAGGAATTCTTTATTTCAAAGTGGAGGTTAGATCACTAGAGATATCTTAAAAGAGGAAAGTTCATTTTTGAAAGATTTTGGGAATGAGGGCTATATGGAATAAGCACAGAAGAGAAATTGAGACCTGGGACAGTTCAGCCATTTTGTTTTAAAGATGAGACTAGAACTAGAGGTCATTGGTTAAGGGTGAAAGGTGAAAAATTTGACAGGAACCTGAGGGGGAATTTCTTCACTCAGAGGGTGGTGCAAGTGTGAACAAGCTGAATGCAGGTTTTATTGTAACGTTTAACAGAAGCTCGGATAGGTACATGGATAGGAGTGTTTTGGAGGGTTATGGGTCCAGGTGCAGATCGATGGGACTAGGCAGAATGGCAGTTTGACAAACTAGATGGGCTGAATGGCCTGCTTCTGTGCTGAAGTGCTTTGTGACTGGATATGGGATGATCACAGTCTCTTCCAACCCAGCAAGCCCATGACACACTATTACACCCATGTGACCAATTAACCCACTAAATCAGACATCTTTGAAATGTGGGGGCAAACCGAAGGAAACCCACATACTCATGGGGGGTGGGGAGGAGGCGGAATGTGAAACTCCTTACAGACCGTGGAAGAATTGAACCTGGATCACTGGCACTGTAATAGCATTACTTTGTTACTATGGTGCTGTGATCATATTGAATGATTACAGAGTCTTGAGGGGCCAAGTGGTGCACTCTTGCTGCTCTACTCTAATGTCCTTGTGTTTTGTTTGAGAGCTTCGAGTTTAAAAATCCTGTCTGATTCTTCAGCATGGTGCTGAGGAAATGCCCATCTCTCAGAGGGCCCAGACAAGCCGTCAATCTGCATTTTTCTCTCCTCGTTTACTGAGGAACACTTCACTTGATCATTGCTGCATTGATTTTTGTGACTGCCTTGGCATATTGGTTGCCTTATACATGAGAGCAATCAATATATCTGAAGTACTTAAGTGGGTGTGAAGTGCATTAAGATGTGCTACAATTGGGAAAGATAATTTCAAAGCACATGCTTTAATTTCTGTACATCCATCATCTAGGTGGTTTGCAGATTTTATCCCATTGGCAAATACATGGTGGTTAGATTGCAGTGCAGTGAAAGGAGAAAGTAACTTAAATGGGACCATAAGATATAGGAACAGAATTAGGCCATTTAGCCCATCAAGTCTCTCTCTGCCATTTCTTCATGGCTGATCCATTTTCCCTCCCAGCCTCAATCTCCTGCCTTCTCCTCATCTCCCTTCATGCCTTTACTAACTACAAATCTATCAATCTAAGCCTTAAATATACCCAGTGACTTGGTCTCCACAGCCACCTTTGGCAACGAATTCCACATATTCATCAGTCTCTGGCTAAAGAAATTCCTCATCATCTCCATTCTAAATGGTCGTCCCTCAGTTCTGAGGCTCTGTCTTCTGGTTTTAGACTCCCCCACAACAGGAAACATCCACTCCACATCCACTCTATCGTGGCCTTTCAACATTCGATAGGTTTCAATGAGATCCCCCCCCCCCCTTTATTCATCTGAATTCCAGTGAGTACAGGCCCAGAGCCATCAAAGGCTCCTCATATGACAAGCCTTTTAATGCCACAGTGGGCTGGCAGTAGGTAACCCCATAACACCCCGGCACGGACACTTCGATGCAATTAGGATGAGTAAACATCCTTTGATTAGATCTCACTGTATCTGGGTGTGCCATCCTGCCCTGCAAGGCAGAGCTAAATGTCATGAGGTTTATTTGGTGACTGTTGCATTTGCATCTGGATTTTGTATGTATATCTGACTAATGTGAGTTTAGAGTGTAAGAAAAAAAACTGATGGAGGAATTCAGGAGGTCAGTTGCATCTGTAGTGACAGGGAGGTAGTCGATGTTGCTCAGGACCTGATGCTACAGATGCTTCCTGACCTGTTGCATTACTTCAGCATTTTCTTATTTGCTCCTGAGTTTTGATGTTAGTGGATGCATGATGGGAATGTGGTGAGATACCACTAAGAGTCAGGTGTATATGGGAGGAAATGGTGTTTGAAGCTAAGTTCACTGATCACAGAGATCTTGAGCTGTTTGAGGTATTGTAATCATTTTCTTGTCTGAGGACTCCTTGTGCTGAAGGAACACTCACAAAGGGCTGAAGGAACCCAGCAGGTCAGGCAGCATCTATGGAGAGGAATAAATAATTGATATTTCAAGCTAAGAGCCTTCACATCATTATATGCCGTGTCATATGATGTGGGTGTGACATGAACCATGATTGTTCTGGGCAAATTTTTCAATGGAAGTGTTTAGCCTTTGCCTTCTTCTGTGCAATTCTTCTACCTTCTACCACTTCTGTAGAAAAAATTTGCCAAGAACAGTCATGGGCATTGAAAGACCACGACTGCCCACGTCATACAACACTGCACAATGATGATGATGAAGAGGAAAACTGACGTGAAAAAGGGGAGATTAGGAGTGAAGACAGAGATAATGTAAACTTGAGAGGTTTTTGAAAATGAGAAGAGATGTAGATGGGCCCTAAGCTGGGAGTGGTGGAGGGGATTTAATGCATCTTGTCATTAAACAAATAACAACTGGAAGACTCACCTCTCAGGTCTGTGAATCCTTTTAATAATATCACAGCTGATTATCATATGTAATGAGGACTCCTCAAGGAAAATTGCTTGTAGAAATCTTAACATTCACAATGAAGATGATTTGCATTAAACTGACATCCAATTAATCTCTTCAAAACCTCATTGAATGAAGACAGTGAATTAGTTTTTGTTTTGTTTTGTAACTTCAACACATTAAATTACTTCCAAGAAAACACGGGAGTCTGGGAATCTGGGTCTGGCTTCATCTTTACTTTAAGCGAGGTGCATATGTATCACATGAAATAATGTAGACTTGAGAGGTTTACATTCTCTCTCAATGTAAATGTGATGATGTATGCAATTCATATATTTATACATATAACCCGTAATGAATTCTTTAAGCAAACAAGAATGCTTTATCAAACAATATATACACAAGATTACTGAAATATTGTTGAAATATTAAATGCATAGCAGTTTAGGAGTAAGTATTACTATTGTGTAGTCAAAAGGCAAGATCCCAGAAAAAAACAGTTTTGGTGATGATGAATGAGGGCCTTCATCAGTTTTAAATTCTAACTTTTTGTTTCTTTCTCCACAGATGCTGCTTTAATATCTGTACATTTCTGTTTCCATTTCAGAACTATCATTCTGTAACAAAGACTGAGTATAAAGAGTTCCTTGGGGAAAATGTGGGGGCCAAATCAGATATGAAGTCAGGCATCACACACAAAATGCTGGAGGAACTCAGCAGGCCAGGCAGCATCTATGGAAAAGAGTATAGGCAACGTTTCGGGCCGACACCTTTTGGCAGGACTGGAGAAAAAAGATGAGAAGCCAGCGAAAGAAGGTGGGGGGAGGAGGGGAAAAGAAATACAAGGTAGCGGGTGATAGGTGAAACCGGGAGGGGTGGAGGGGTGAAGTAAAGAGCTGGTAAGTCGATTGGTGAAAGAGATAAAGGGCTGGAGAAAGGGGTATCTGATAGGAGAGGATATTCCCATTTCCCTGTCTCACCTTATCTCCTTACTTGTCCATCTCTTCTCTCTGGTGCACCTCCTCCTTCCTTTTCTTCCATGACTTTATGTCCTCTCCTATCAGGTTCCCCCTTCTCTGGCCCCTTTTCACCACTCTACTTCTCAGCTCTTTACCCCTCCCACTCTTATGGTTTCACTTATCACCCGCTACCTTGTATTTCTTCCTCCCCTCTCCTCACCTACTTACTCTGGCTTCTCATCTTTTTTCTCCAGTCCTGATGACGGGTTTCACCCCAAAATGTTGACTGTTTACTCCTTTCCATAGATGTTGCCTTGTCTGCTGAATTCCTCCAACATGTTGTGTGCGTTGCTTGGATTTCCAGCATCTGCAGATTTTCTCTTGTTTATGAAGTCAGGTGTATCCACATTACCTGCGAAAGACAGGCTGCAGTAGAAAAGTAGAAGTGGACTGAACAGTCCAACAAACGCAGCTAACATTAAAGTTTGTCTTTTGGACGATCAAGCGCTTCAACATTCTATAACAATTTAAAAAGATGTCCCAATGGAATGTCCCATCCTCTGGCTGTGGAATTATTTTTCCATGCACTGTTGCCAGCAACAGAATCCTCGGGTTGGAATACCACAGTTTAATTCAGGACATGATTGTTGAACCCCATTTCAAGAGTGGCGTAACAGGTTGTGAGAAATTTGTGACCTGTAGATCGTTCTGCAAGTCTGCCGGTCTCTGTAGCATTTGGATAGGTGCCACTGTAGTGTAGCGGCTAGCATGACATTATTACAGCTCGGGGTGTCAGAGTTCGGAGTTCATTCCCAGGGCCTTCTGTTTGTAGGTCCTCCCTGTGAACGTGTGGGTTTCCTCCCACAGTCCAAAGACATACCGTTAGAAGGTTAATTGGTCGTTGTACATTTTTTTTTAGATACAGTGTGGAATAGACCCTTGTGGCCCTTCGAACTGCGCCACCCAGCGACCTCCAATTTAAACCTAGCCTAATCACATGACAATTTACCATGACCAATTAACTTCCCAACCCAAATGTCTTCGGACTGTGGTGTACCCAGAAGAAACCAACGCCATTGGGGGAAGAACATAGGAACTCCTTACATACGGTGGTGGGAATTGAACCCAGGTCGCTGGTACTGTAAGGTATTGTGCTAACCACTACGTTACTATGCCACCTAAAATTGGCCTGTGACTAGGCTAGGGTTAAATCAGGGGTTGTTGTACAGCGTGGCTCG
Source organism: Hemitrygon akajei (assembly GCF_048418815.1). Classification (NCBI taxonomy): domain Eukaryota; kingdom Metazoa; phylum Chordata; class Chondrichthyes; order Myliobatiformes; family Dasyatidae; genus Hemitrygon; species Hemitrygon akajei. The sequence continues at coordinate 172,583,448 of NC_133133.1, forward strand.
AAGGGCCAGTAGTCCACGCTGTATCTCAATAAATACATAAGTTCTCTTTGAATATGGTTGCTGTTGGTCATAATGCTCTCTGATATCTTCAGCAATAAAAGTTTACACTCTGATTAATAAAGGGTTGTTAAAATGTCCTCGTTTCTAGGGTTTGCAGATTTGGTGAAGTTCCAAACATTAAGGGAAGTTGAGTGATTCTGATGCATTGTTTCACAATCCATGCCCCACCCATGATCATGGTTGTAAATCACATCAGAATACACATCTGGCAGAGTTTACCCATTATATCAGTCACATTGCAAAATACTCAAGCAGCTGCAGTGCTGGCAAATTGTTTAGTTAGTGCTCAGTTTCATCTTAACAGTTTAAAAGTTTTGTTGCCGGAGACAAATCAATATCTGATTTATATTCCCAGGATATTTCTGTGGAAAATTTGAATCTGTTAGTCATGTGACTCATTGCAATTCATGTAATTTTTATGAATTGTAACTCTTTCCTTATTGTTGGAGATGCTGATGAAGTTGGAAGTTTGACAATCTCTAAGCAATACTAATTGGTTTAACTTTTGATTTTCTCTCTACTGCCCATAACGCCGCTGACATTCAGGGCAGCAATGAAGGTCCTCCATCTCTGGTGCTGCTCAGGGCTTCCTTCATTGTGTCAGTAGCTTGGTTTTCACTACTGTCAATCACGCAAATCCCAGTTGGAGACTCAGGAATACCGTCGCTCTCAGATGTAGAAGGATTCTTCATTGCTGTTGCTGTCACAGTTTTATTTTACTGGTCAGGGTTGTTAGCCCTGAGCTGAACCCTCAAACCTGGAAGACCAGTGGACTGCTCCTAGTCTGGCTGTACCCTTTGACCTGTTTGGCATGGGCAACTCTACCAAGAGCCAAAGCATAAAGATCTGTCTCCAGCCATAGTATCTCTCCGGGTCATTGAGGCACACAAGCCTCCAAGCCATGACAAGGTTGTGGCTCACTTGGAGGAACTTTCGAGTTTGCCCCTGATATAATGATAAATATGTACTTTATATTTTATATTTCATGTTACTTAACATGAAAAATCCATTTTTGCAAAGTAATAAGTAGATATAAAAAAACTACTAGCCTATTATTTCCAAGTTCAGCTTTACTTAGAAATCTTTCCGGTTTTAAGTACTATGTGTTTTTGTAGATTCTGTAAAACCATTGTTACCAAGGGAAGAAGCAGCAGGGCAGACTTAACATTGAATGCTCTTTCAGCTGTTGATGTACTGGACACAAGCACAGACAAGACATACTTAAATCTTCAGATGGTATGAGATACTGAAAATAAGGCTGCCCATCTGTTCCTTTGCACTGCTTTCTTGCCTCCTGTCATTGTTCAGTTCTTTTGATCTCAGTGGGTCTGGGCTCAGGTCCAATGTTCCATCTGACTTGTGTACTGCTGCAAAATAGCTTCTGAACCTAACTGAGGCAGGATACACCCTGGTTATCCAGACTCAATGCAACTTAGTACGAATTAATTCTGATTTAATGCCTTGACCAAAGCATTTCAAATAGGAAGCTATGTATGAATTCTATAAAGAATTGATTGTTGACCTCAGGAAGGAGAAGTCAAGGGAGCTTACACCTCTCCTCATTAAGAAATCAGTGGTGGAAAGAGGGACCAACTTCAATTTCCTCTGTGTCAACATCTGAGAGAATTTATCATGAGCCCAACATGTGTATGCAATCATGAAGAAGTTACACTAGCGGCTCTGTGCCGTTAAGAGTCTGAGGAGATTTGGAATGTCACATACCGATATAATTGGAGTTTCCACTAGTGACAGAATTGGAATGTGCGTTGATGGTTCTTCAATCTGAGAGACCATATCTCAAAGAACTCCACTCTGAAATCTGTCCACCCCTGCAATTCACACATGGGTCTGAATTATTGAAAATAACTCTTTCTTTCATTGCATAAACAGTGTTAAATTCTGCTATTTTAAACAGCTGCACGATGAGAGGTTAATTTTTCATCGGCAGTGTTCCAGATATCTACAGAGACAGACTTCTCAGCGGAGAATGTTGACTTCTAATACAATTTCCTGTTTAACCTTATTTTTTTGCAAAAGCATTCCAGAATACAAAAATATTTTGCAAATTGTTCAAACAAAAATTAAAATCAGTAAAATAAATATACACAACAAGGTCTCCCCAAGTAAATTAGATTTTTTTAAATTTAAAAAATATTCTTAATTGTAATATATGCAAGTGAATATAAGTGCATATAATTGGTACGTGTCTTTTTATCTATTTCTTGTAGCAGTAATCCAATATGTTCTCTTCCAATGCATCAATACCACTCACATTTCCTCTTTGAAGATTGTACCCTTGAGGCATCAGAGATAATGTTCACCAGGACCCTGTCCCCTCGTCTCCATTGGAGACAGTGTTAAGCAGGACCCTGTCCCCTCGTCTCCATTGGAGACAGTGTTAACCAGGACCAGGACTCTGCCTGCCAGTTAACCTTCAGGGTGTTCTGCACAGGGACTCCCAAGTACTTTACACACCAAATTTTTGTATTTTCTCCCCATTTAGAAAACGATCTGCACATTTATTTCTTCTACCAAAATGCATGACCTTGCAATTTCCAACATTGTATTTCATTTGTCACTTTCTTGCCGTTCTGCTAATCTGTCTGAGTACTTCTGCAGCCTTCCTGTTTCCTCAACACTACCGGCCCCTCCAACAATCTTTATATCATCTGCAAACTTGGCAACAAAGCCATCCATTCCACCATCTAAATCATTGATATACAGTGTAAAAAGAAGCAGTCCCAACACCAACCCCTGCGGAACCCCACTAGTCACGGGCAGCCAACCAGAAAAGGATCCTTTTATTCCCACTCACTACCTCCTGCTTATCTGCCACTGCTTTATCCATGCTAGTAACTTTCCTGTAATACCATGTGCTCTTAACTTGATAAGCAGCCTCGTGTGTGGCACTTTGACTCAGGCATTCTGAAAATCCAAATATAAATATCCACTGCATCCTCTTTATCTGTCCTACTTGTAATCTCCTCAAAGAGTTTTGCATCACTTATTCAATATAATTTTTTTTTAGAAGATCACAAGGCCATAAGATACAGGAGTGGAATTAGGCCATTCAGCCCATCAAGTCTTCTCTGCCATTTCATCATGGTTGATCCAGTTTTCCTCTCAACCCTGATCTCTTGCCTTATCATAATATTTATTATTTCTTATTGTAATACATATACTTGACTGTGAGTTCCAGCGTTCAGGCATTCTGCCAAATGACTTTGACTTTCTGCTTGACAACAAGAATTTCAGCTGCTAGTGACACTTGGTGTTTGCATAATTTGGTTCTAGAAACATAGAAAAACTACAGCACAATACAGGCCCTTCAGCCTACAATGCTAAGCATGTACTTACCTTTGAAATTACCTAGGGTTACCCATAGCCCTCTATTTTTCTAAGATCCATGTACCTATCTAGGAGTCTCTTAAAAGACCCTAACGTATCCACCTCCACCACCACTTCCGGCAGCCCATTCCACACACTCACCACTCTCTGCGTTTATATAAAAAAAAAAAAAAAAACTTACCCCTGACATCTCCTCTGTACCTACTCCCCAGCATCTTAAAACTGTGTGCTCTTGTGTTAGCCATTTCAGCCCTGGGAAAAAGCCTCTGACTGTACACATGATAAATGCCTCTCTTCATCTTATACACCTCCATCAGGTCACTTCTCATCCTCCATCACTCCAAAGAGAAAAAGCTGAGTTCACTCAACCAATTCTCGTAAGGCACGCTCCCCAATCCAGGCAAAATCGTTGTAAGTCTGCTCTGCACCCTTTCTATAGTTTCCATATCCTTCCTGTAGTGAGGTGACTAGAACTGAGCACAGTACTCCAAGTGGGGTCAGACCGGGGTCCTATATAGCTGCAACATTACCTCTTGGCTCTTGAACTCAATCCCATGGTTGATGAAGACCAATACACCGTATTCCTTCTTAACCACAGAGTCAACCTGCACAGCAGCTTTGAGTGTCCTATGGATTTGGACCCCAAGATCCCTCTGATCTTCCACACTGCTGAGAGTCTTACCATTAATACTATATTCTGACATCATACTTGACCTACCAAAATGAACCACTTCACACTTATCTGGATTGAACTCCATCTGCCACTTCACAGCCCAGTTTTGCATCCTATTGATGTCCCACTGTAACCTCTGACAGCCCTCCACACTATCCACAACACCCCCGACCTTTGTGTCATCAGCAGATTTAATAACCCATCCCTCCACTTCCTCATCCAGGTCATTTGTAAAAATCACGAAGAAAAGGGGTCCCAGAACACTGCTTCTAGGCACTGCTTGATGCAGCCACATACAAAGGTGGCCATCAAGATGAGGGTTATGTTAGGTACATTTTCAGCACCTTTCTCTAAAGTAGGGCTTACCAACTTTTCTATGCAAGAGACCCCTGCCATTAACCAAAGGGTCCATGGATCCCTGGTTGGAAACCCCAGCTCTAGAAACTGGTACGGCAAAACCCAATGGACATGATCCATCGTGGAACTAGCTCAGATGATCCCACAGTGCAGGAAGATCAACTCAGAGAGCACCTTGCAGCTAGGAACCAGGTTCTTGGCACCATAAAAGTAGAGAATGGCTTCCACGGCCTCAGTTTCAGTTTCACTATAGTTGTAGCCATATAATCCCAGCACTTTTAAACCAGGTTTCCAGCACCGTTTGAGAGTCAGACCTGACAGTGAAGGGACGAGAAGATCAGTTGAGCCAATTACTAAAGGTCGTGATCTCAATCATACTGTGATTGAGGGTGACATCATACTTACATTTTTGTTCAGATTGGACCTTCCTTGGTTTTTCAAATTATTTAATTCTCAAACTTAGTTTTTCCAAATCCAAGAATACATTGTAAATCTGAAGATGGTCCCATCTCAGCAAAAGTGTAAACATTACACCACTCTTTATTTTTGCTGCCGTCTCTTTTACAGCCTAAATTTTACATACAAAGAGGTAACATTGCACTTTTCAAAATGTTAGATGTTGAGAACCCAGAGCTGCTTTCAGTATTAACTGAAAACAATTCTGGAAAATTAATGTGATGATGAATTCACTTAGAAAATTTTGTCAGGAGCTGCAGTGAAGAAATGTGCAGAGAAGAATTACGGAATTTGTGAATGTAATTTTCTAGTTCAAGATTTTACTTAAGCAGGATACTCCTGTCATTCTAATAAATGTACCCCAGTTAAATATAAGCATCTAATTGAGAATTGCGACACGAACCTCACAACTGTTAGAATTTAGTTTATCCCTCAATGAAAGGTTGCAGTGGTCTGCGGAGTAACTGAAATGAGCTGGACTGAATATGCCTGGACTCTTTCCATGACTTTTGTGGTTTGGTGTTTTATGTTCTGTGGATTTTTTTTTTTGCACTTTTTTGCCACTTGTGCGATTTGTTCTTACTTTTTGCAGATGGGGAGTTTGATTTTTTTTTTAAACGGATTCCATGGTTTTCTTTGTTTTGTGACTGTCTGTGGGAAGACGATCTCAGGGTTGTGTACTGCAAACATATTGAGATAACAGATGTATTTAAATCTTTGACCGAATGCTCCTACATCATAAGAAGAGCAGCATAGAATTAATGATCATGCTCTGTTGATGTTCCCTGGATCAACTCCATGCAATTTCATTATGATTCATTCAAGTAATGGGGAATGAAATGCTCCATTCAACAGCTTCTCTAGTATAAATTGATAACTCTCCTTTAGATTTGCTGCATTCAACTAAGATGCCATTGGAATTGATAAATCTCCATCTAAATTTGGAAAAAAAAATTCTCCTAATTTCTTCATACATTTATGAAGAAATAAATGTATTTCTTCATAAAAATATGTATTGCCTTGCTAGATATTGACTCATTATAATGAAGAAAGCAGATTTTCAGATTGGTATACTGCATGTTAAACTTTATCTACAACATTGAAAGTTGGATGATGTGTTGTTGACCTGGTATAGTTTGAAGTGATACCTTCTGAGTTCCCTCAGCCTTCCTTACAGGTACACAGGTAGCATTTCCCCACCTGTTGTGTATAATAACAAAATTTACAGTTCATTAATATTAATGAAACTGAAAATTGGTCATATACTCTCTTGGGTGACTGATTTGCATTGGCAGACTCAGATACTGAGTTAAGTGTCTTCCTGAAAGAAGACAAGACACGTTGCCAATTAAGGAGAATTGTGCCTGCAGGCATATTCAATATTTGATTAATAATCAAACATACAAGCAAATTATTTGTTGCACCTTAATCTATCATATTCAATGTCTATTGTTAAACTTCCAAGAACAAAATTCATTTGAGGGAAAAGTCATATTGCTTTATTAAAAATACAGTAATGTGCAAAAGTCTTGGGCACATTTATATAGCTAGGGTGCCTAACCCCTTTGCACAGTACTGTAGTAATTTTATGTATTGCACTGTACTGCTGCTGTTTAAAAACACAAATTTCATGACAAATGTGAGTGATGATAAACCTGATTCTGATATGGGTTCCTATTGTAGACTGAGAGTGTGAAGGGGACAGAGCGTGAGTAATCATGGTTGGGAAAAGGGGAAGGGAGAGAGGAGGGAGTGGGAAGCACCAGAGAGGCATTCTGTAAAGATCAATCGTCTGGAATCAAATAAGCTTGCTTGGTCTTTTAGGGCTGGATATGTTTGCATGCGTGCCAGCCAGCCACCCCTGGCACGCCTTCTCTGCCACCTGTCCCACATCCCTCCTGTGGCACTCCACGTCATTCTTTGCTCCCGCCAGATTTACAAACTCACTCTTGGCTCCAGGTTGACAAATACAATACTGTGCATATACACTGAAGACTTTTGCACAGTACTGTAACTCTTGATTATAAGTTTATTTAGATCTAAGTTGGATTCAATTTACCTCATGCATTCTAGTAGTTAGCACATTGTTCGTTCGTTATGGGTTAGAGTGGTGGGTTGGAGTTAAGTCTCTACCAGAGGAGATGTGAGGCACTCCTTCCTTCCCCTGGCTTGTAGATCACCCTCAGGCAAGGTGTAGCACCTGCTTAGTCCCCCCACCCCAATCAGGGTCATGTGAGGCCATGGGAGCAGGTGGTGGATGGCCAAACGAGCAGCTGGTGCAGATCACAAGTCCTGGTTATGCGACCACTGTCGCCAGGTAGACAATCTCTGAAGACTATTGGTAACGGCTGGGGTCACCCGTCTTGTAAAGACACTGACTTGAAGAAGGTAATGGCAAACCATTTCTGTAGAAAAATTTGCCAAGAACAAACGTGGTCGTGGAAAGACCCTGATCACTCATGTTTCAGCTCAGGGCACTGGAATTCAGAGTTCAATTCCGACATCATCTGTACGTCCTCCCTGTGGAATGCGTAGGTTTTCCCCATGTACTGTAGATTCCTCCCAGAGTTCAAAGGCCTATCGGATAGGTTAATTGGTCATTGTAAATTATCCTGTAATTAAGAAGGGTTAAATCAGGGCAGTCAGGGGATAACTTCACTCAACTTTGCTTGTCCTGTCATTGAAATGTTACAACAATCAATGTGTCTTCTGCACTTTGGCTGAATGCCCAAGCTGGGCTGTCTTTCTATGATTCTGTTATGGTTATTATTGAATAGATCAGAATCAGGTTTATTATCACCAGCATAGAAACATAGAAAACATACAGCGCAATACAGGCCCTTCGGCCCCCAAAGCTGTGCTGAACATGTCCCTACCTCAGAACTACCTAGGCTTTACCCATAGCCCTCTATTTTTCTAAGCTCCATGTAGCCATCCAGGAGTCTCTTAAAGACCCTATCGTTCCTGCCTCCACCGCCGCCGGCAGCCCATTCCACACACTCGCCACTCTCTGTGTGAGACTTGTTAACTTAGCAGTAGTTAATAAAAAAAACAAAATAAAATAATAATAAATCGATCAATCAATTACAGTATATGTATATTGAATAGATTAAAAATTATGCAAAAAACAGAAATACTATATATTAAAAACAAGTGAGTTAGTGTTCAAGGGTTCAATGTCCATTTAGGAATTGGATGGCAGAGGGGGAGAAGCTGTTCCTGAATCCCTGAGTGTGTGCCTTCAGGCTTCTGTACCTCCTATCTGTTGGTAACAGTGAGAAAAGGGCATGCCCTGGGTGCTGAAAGTCCTTAATAATGGATGCTGCCTTTCTGAGACACCTCTCCTTGAAGATGTCCTGGGTACATTGTAGGCTAGTACCCAAGATGGAGCTGACCAAATTTACAAACCCTCTGCAGCTACTTTCGGTCCTGTGCAGTAGCCCCTCCATACCAGACAGTGATGCAGCCTGTCAGAATGCTCTCCACAGTACATCTACAGAAGTTTTTGAGTGTATTTGTTGACATACCAAATCACTTCAAACTCCTAATGAAGTATAGCCGCTGTCTTGCCTTCTTTATAACTACATCAGTATGTTAGGACCGGGTTAGATCCTCAGATATCTTGACACCCAGGAACTTGAAACTGCTCGCTGTTTCCACTTCTGATCCCTCTGTGAGGATTGGTATGTGTTCCTTCATCTTACCCTTCAGGATATCCACGATCAGCTCTTTTGGCTTACTGAGTGCCCAGTTGTTGCTGTGGAACCACTCCACTAGTTGGCATATCTCACTCCTGTATGCCCTTTCTTCTCCACCTGAGATTCTACCAACAATCGTATCGTCAGCAAATTTATAAGTGATATTTGAGCTATGCCTAGACACACAGTCATGGGTATAGAGAGAGTAGAGCAGTGAATCTCAGGGTCGTATATAGTGACATATATGTACTTGGATAATAAATTTACTTTGAACTTTTTTTCTAGTTTTGTTGAATAAAACCTGAAAGAAATTATTTACAAGACTTTTATGATTTACAATGGCAGTGGAGAAAATATGAGAGTGTTATTAAGAATATGATAAGGAAACAGAATTTGGAAGAGAAGCCTGCTGGAGTTTGTTGAGGATGTGACTCCTGGATGGATAAAGAGAGATAGACAGATGTGATGCTCCAGAAAAGCCTTTGATAAGGTCCCACATGAAAGATTATAAGTAGATTGTTTGATATTGGGATAATATTTGGGCATGGTTTGAAAATTAGTTGGCAGGCAGAAGTCAGAGGGGAGCAGTTGGTTGGTATTTTTGCTTTGTGGTTACTGCAGAGATCAGTGTTTAGGTGGCTTCGGCTATTCATGATATGTGTTCAGGAGCACTGTGTACACAGGGCCCTTAGTATTATCAAGAATCACCCCTATCCATCCAGCATTCTCTTCGATTTTCTACCATCAGGCAGGAGACTCAAATGCATAAAGATAAGAATGGTCAGGATGGAAAACAGCTTCTTCCCTCTGGCTGTTAGGCTTCTGAACTCCATGCTGCATTGCATTTGAAGAGTCACCAGATAATTTGCACGGTACCCTACAATATTTAATTTATGCATTTTACTTGGGTTATCTATGTGTAATTCATTTGTAGTTTTAATTCTTACTTTCCCAAGTTTTTGTGTGGTATATATGTGTTACGAGTTCTACTGTGTTCTACACCCTGGTCCTGAGAAACTTCGTCTTGTTTGGTGGCGTAGATGTTTATAGTTAAATGACAATAATCTTGACTTGACTTGTAATATTTCAAAAACTTTTTGATAACTCTAAGCCAGGTGGGACTGTGAATTATGATGAATATGAAAAGGGTCTTCAGTGTATCTTAAATTGATTAAGCAAATGGGCACACAATGTGGCAGATATGGAGGCACAATGTGCTGACGTTGGAGAGGGTTCAAAGGAAGTTCATGAAAATGATTCCAGACGGAAAGGCTTGTTATATGAGGATTTTTCTGGGCCTCTACTCACTGAAATTCAGAAGAATGAGAAATGACCTCATTGAAATCTATTGAATGTTGAAAGGCCTCGATAGAGTGGATGTGGAGAGGGTATTTCCTATGGTGGGGGAGTAAGACCCAGAGGACACAGCCTCAGAATAGAATGGCATCCTTTTAGAATGGAGATGAGGAGGAATTTCTTTAGCCAGAGAGTGGTGAATCTGTGGAATCCATTGCATAGGCAGCTGTGGAGGCCGGGTCATTGGGTATATTTAAGGCAGAGGTTGATAGATTATTGATTAACTAGGGTATGAAGGGATACAGGGAGAAGGCAGGAGATTGGGGCTGAGAGGGAAAATGGATCAGCCATGATGAAATGGTGGAGCAGACTCAATGGGCCAAATGGCTTAATTCTACTCCTTTAACTTGTGGTCTTATGGTGAGACTGCAAGAGGCTGGAAGGTCGCAGACTCATCCAGCTCCATCGTGGGCACAGTTCTCACCACCATTGAGGACGTCTTCGAGAAGTGGTGCCATCAGTAAGGGCCCTCACCGCCTGGTACTCATTCTCCTCCTGCTGCAGCTCCTGAGAGGAGGTACAGGAGCCTGAAGATCCAAACTGAAACAGCTTACCCTCCACCATCAGGTTTCTGAACAGCCCATGAACCCAGAACACAGCCTTATTACTCCTTTCATATTTACACTATTGAATTATTTTTATATTTCAGCAAATTTATGTCTTTGCATTGTACTGCTATTGCAAAACTATAAATTGTCATAATAAATCTGACTCTGATATAATTGAGTAAATGCACTGAGGTAGGATAAACCACGGTGGCATATTATTCAAATGGCATGAGGTTCACTGGAGTTTAGCAGAATAAAGGGGAATCTAAGTGAAACTTCCAAATTCTAACAGGACTAAACAGATTGGATTGGAGAGATGTTTTCTCTGATTCCCCTCCCCGCCACTCCCGAGTGTTCACTCGGCGGGAGACGGGCTCTATTGTGGCTGACTGATGATTTCAATGGGCTGGGGGGGTGGTGTCTGGACTATATAGTGTACATGTAGGTTCTGTGTCATTGTATTTTATTGATATTCCACATGTGCTTGTTGTCTTCCATGTGTGAGGACTCGACCTCAAGCATGATGTCGCCAGGTGGGGAGGGGGGAGAGGGGCCATCGGGGCCGGAGCACTCCGCTGGGGGTGGTGTGGCTCTGTGTCCAGTGCTGCTGCCCCACTGTTTGTTCGGCGGGAGATGAACTCCACTGTGGTCGACTGTGGGTTAATGGCACAGGTATTGGCACTCTGTCATTGCGTGGTTGTGATACCGTTTGTGCTTTGTGCCATGTGTGACTGTTGGTACTGTATTTTGCACCTTGACCCCGGAGCTACACTGTCTCGTTTGGCTGTATTCACGAGTATTCATGTACGGTTGAATGACAATTAAACGTGAATGAACTTGGATTACAGGACAAGAAGTTTGGGACCACGAGGAGAATAAATTTAATGGAATAATCTGCTATAGAAAGCTGAAGATGCCAAGTCACTGAATATAAGGAGGAGAAGGAAATGGGGAGAGAGTAGGAAGACAGTATTCAGATAGTCAAACAGGCATATGAGCAGATTGAGTACTGCAGCAAGTTTGATGGGCCAAGTGGGCTGTCCCTGCTCTTAATTCCTGTCCTTCTATACAAAGTAGCAGAATTGTACCCCCAGTGGCTCTCACTCTTGCTCAAGTTCACAGTCTTGGTCTCTTAAACTGAAGGTTTTATTTCTTTTTTTTGCAACCTTCCTGTTTCACATCCCCGGGGGATCATCCTGCTGTGGAAATTGCAGTTTTTAGCTGGCTAAGAAGAGAATCAGACCCGTTCACAGGTTTCTCAGCTGATGCCTTTCTAATTACTAGATTAGTGAAGGTGATCTCTTTTCAGTTCAACCTCATTTCTGTTCTCTGCATGCACTTCCAAAAATCAAAACTATCAAAATAAAATATTCTTTCTTCCAAGCTATGAAATTTATGGAGCTTGAAAGTCAAAGACGTTTTTTTTGTCAACGTGGCAATGTGGAATTCTGTAACATTATAACTGGGAAAAATTGGCTTTTATTAGGAGTAATATTATAATAGCCAATGTTTTGCAAATGAAAGCAGAACATGCATTGGTTCAAGGACATCTGATTTCAATTACTGTAATGATCTCATGTTGTTTACTTCTCAACTACAGTCTTGGAATTATCCCAGTGAAAGAATAATGGGATTATTTCTATACTACTCAAAGTTCACGTCTGAAACCATCTATTGGAATTGCATTTCCCAAAAGGATAATCTCTCAAAAGCAGTTGGTTGCTCTACATTTACTCATCCACAGAGCGTGAGTTGTATCTCATTTAATGAAAATTAAAGGAAGAGGGTAGGGAAGGGAGAGTGAGCTGAGAAGATGGTGGCCTGGGTGGGTGGGAGGCAGAGAGTACTGAGGGCAGCAGGTGGGGAGACTGGATACTGAATCAGGGAAGGGCAGATGGACGAGGTAGGGGGTTCAGAAGGGAAGGTTTTGGGGAATGATCATCTACGTTGTGTATTCTTATGTGAATGTATGTTGTCGATACACTTGTGTGAAACGACATGCGCTTGTGCCAAATCTTCAGTAAGGCTGGGTCTCCTGTCGTCATGGATTTTCTTGCCATTGGACTGAGATCTGTGGCATAGCTGGTGTGAAACAGCCACCCAATGTTTAAATATTCATGTATATGCACCTTGTACTACTCAAACAGGGCTGGAAAAAAGTCATCCTCAATCCTAAGAAACTGCCTGAGAAGTTGATTCTCTAACTCATAGATCCCAGAGACAGAATTCTCTGAGATTTGCGAATTGGTTCCTTGGACAATCAGATTGAAGATGGACAGACCCAGGGGCTGATTGGAGATTTTGAACAGGGGAATATGGAATGGAATTGTGTGGAAGAATTTTTGCTGCTGACAGGTGTGCAATGTACTCTGCACTGGTTAGCACTGATATCCCCAATGAAACGTACATGCCAATATGTTAAGCCATCTATCATGTTTGTAAGACAGAGTGAATTAAGCGTACTATGTAAACCACATGTCTTTGAAGTTTAGGATAATTAACATCATCAGGCCCTCTGCCACTGAGAATGTGAAGAGGGTAAGGGGTACGTGTAGAGGGGGTGGGCGAGGGGTAAGTGTGGCAAAATATGTAGACAGGACAAGAGAGAGGTACGTCACTGGGGAAGTAAGAAGAGGTAGCTAAAATAAGGTGCCAGGCCAGACATGGAGACCACAAGAAAAAGGGAACCTGTGACCACAAGACAATGTGTTTGGCAAAGTATTTTGAGCTATACCTATTTCCAGTGTTTTGAAGTGCGTCAGTATTAATTCCAAGTATTACGCTTGAACCGTTGCTAATTCTGAGTATTTCGCATGCTTAGCTATGCAATAGCCAATCAATTGATGAATTTGAATCGGTAACCATATTTGCGAGTGTAGTACCCTGCTTTTGGGTATAAGTATGACCTTTGTAAACCGACAAATTGGGAGTTGGCTACCTTACGCCCGAAGTGCATGGGGCTGCGAACTCCTCTCTGAATAAAAACCGTTTCAGAGGTAATTTTGTGTCTCTGGTGTTTTTCCTCAACTGAGCAGGTTAATAATTTCAGGTTGACAATCACTCCACAATTCCTTGGGACTCGTTACGGAACAGAAATCGGTGTAAATGTTGTAGCTATGAAACGGGTTGAAGGCTGAGAACCCGAGGTTCATGAATCACATCCTGACGCACCAAAGCCTTTCCATTATTCTCAATGCATTATTGCTAAACTTTATAACAGAATTACCTGTTATAGAGTCGTAGAAAAGTACAGCACAGAAACAGGCCCTTTGGCCCATCTAGTCCATGCCAAATCATTTAAACTACCTACTCCCATCTACCTGCGCGGGGACCGTGGCCCTTCATACTTGTACCATCCATGAATCTGTCAAAACTTCTCTTAATCATTGAATTCAAGCTTGAATGCACCGCTTGCACTGGCAGCTTAATCCACGCTCTCGTGATTCTCTGATTGAAGAAGTATCCCCCTCATGTTCCCCTTAGTCTTTTCATCTTTCACCCTTAACCCATGACCTCTAGTTGTAGTCCCAGAAAACCTCAATTGAAAAAGCCTGCTTGCATTTACACTATTGTATATCCCTCATAATTTTGTATTCCGCCATCAAATCTCTCCTTAACATCACCAGTGTCAGAAGAGAAGTTAAGGATGGGAAATACATGCAGGTGGACATGGTAGAATTGACAGTGCCTTGGGGAGATCTGTTTGAGGAGGCATTTGAGTGTTGGAGGACCAGATACCAGGAGCTGGTAGAGCAGTGCCAGAGAGAGGGATGGAGGGAACGATGGGAGCCTGTAGAGGTGGGGTGTAGAGTAGGGGTCTCAAACTCATTTTAGGTCACGGCCCGGATTGGGCAAAATGTGACTTCATGCGGGCCGGATCAGTTGTGCACGCGTGAACGCACACGCCCGTGCTCCCACAGCTTTCGTTGCCTTCGTTTTATCAAACTGCTCTCGTGTGTCTCAGTCTCTGCTATAAACTGCAAAGTGTTTCACTTTACAAATTCCGTTTCTTATGAAGAAGATTGCCGAGCAAGCATTATTTTTGTGATTGGTATTAACTTACAGTCGTAGGCTGCAAGAAAGTTGTGATGAGAGAGAAAAAAAAACGATGCTATTTTGGCTAAGTTTGTTTTGGGAGCCACACCCTTTCCATTAATAAACCATTTGAAATCGAACATTAACAGACACAAATGCAGACCTAACGAAACAAATTGTAAATGTAGGCTACACAACTGGACCTAATTTTTATTAGCCTGCTTCCAGCAATCAAACTCAGACAATGAACACAGTTAGCCTCTAATTTTTTATCACATTTACAATAATAGAATAGTCAGAAAATGAATGAATCACAATCTTATGACACTCAATATTTCATAATGTATTCTGCTTATATGTCGCAGTGCATCGAACAGTGTCACTCATTTTTCACTTGCTGCTTCCAGACACCTGACGTCTCTTGGCTTTAACCAGCCTGTCAACATCAGGAACCAGTTTCTGGGCAGTTGTGATTTTCATAATGTCACTTAGATGTCTGTGTGTCAGCTGTGAGCGCAGTTTGGATTTGTTAATGTTCATTATGGAGAATGCCTGCTCACAGAGATATGTTGTCCTGAACATGCAAAGTATCTTTGAGGCAAAGTCTGTCATCTTGGAGTACATCGGTCCCAGGTATTGATAGAATGAGTCCAGACCCACAGTCTCAAATTTATATTTCAAAGCTGAGTTACACTGAATTTCAATTAGTTCCATTTGGAGTTCCTCCGGCACATCTGATGCTGCGTTGATGGCAAACGGCGAGCAAAATAGTGAGAATTCCTTCTCGAGCTGAGTGAAGGCTTGGAAACGTTTCTGAAACTCACTTTTCAGCCATGATATTTTGTCCTTGTACCTTTCCATGTTGTCATTATTCCCATGAGCGACACACATAGACTGCAAAGAGGGGAAATGAGCTGGGTTGCTCCGGGGTAGTTGCATCTCCCACAGGCCTAATCGAATTTTGAAAGGCACGAATGCTGTCGTAGTATTCCGTAACAAGTTTGTTGCGGCCTTGCATGTTAACATTAAGCACATTTAAGTGCTCTGTTATATCCACCAGAAATGCAAGATCATGAAGCCAGTCTGGGTCATCCAACTCTGCCACTGGCTTCCCTTTCTCGTTCATGAATAGTCCAATTTCCGCACGTAATTGAAATAAACGTTTGAACGTAACCCTTCTGCTCAACCAGCGGACTTCAGTGTGATAGGGTAGGCTGTGTCCAATATTACCTTCAGAGAAAAGAGTGTCAAATTGCCGATGGTTGAGTCCCTTGGCTCTAATAAAATTAACCGTTTTGATTACTACATTCATGACATTGTCCATTTTCAGGCTTCTGCTAAATAACTCTTCTTGGTGTATAATACAATGAAAATTCTGGAATTCCTGCTCTGGATTCTCTCTGAACTTTCTCTCTGAGTTTTTCAACAACACCTGCCTTTTTCCCGACCGTGGACAGTGTACTATCTGTTGCCACACTGACAGCGTGACTCCTGTCAACCCCCAGTCTGTCCAAGGCCTCGACGAGGCTGGAGAAAACGTCGTTCGCCATTGTGGTGTTTGTCATGGGCACCATCTCCACAAACTCCTCGGTGACGGTCAAAGATGCATCAACACCATGAGTAAATATTCCCAACTGAGCTACATCAGTCACGTCGGTGCTCTCAATAATTGCAATAGAGAAGGCAATAAATGACTTCACTTTGTCTTTTAGTTAACTGTTCAAATCTCCTGCAAGGTCCCCGATTCTCTCTGCCACAGTATTTCTTGACAAGCTGATATGACCAAAAGCCTGTCTCTTCTCAGGGCACACCAGCTCAGCCGCTGTCAGCATGCATGCTTTGATGAACTCCCCCTCTGACGCAGCAGCTATTTTGTTGGCAATAATATATCTGGCCTTGACAGCTCCATCTTGAGTCTCTCGACTTTTGGTGAACACTGATTGCTGTTTTTTCAGAGCTGCTTCAAGCTGGTGTACGTTTTGCGTTCTGAGTCGTCCTGCGTACTTTTCATATTTTTCTCTGTGTGACGTCTCATAGTGTCGTTTGATTTTGTACTCTTTTGCCACAGCCACTTGTTGTGAGCATATCAGACACACAGGTTTGCCGTTGACCTCACAGAAGAAAAAATGATCTTTCCAATCATCGTTGAATATTCGACCTTTGATGTCAGCTTTTCTTTTCTTGGAAAGCATTTTGAACCACAGCAGCAAACAGTTTCAGCTTTGTTGCGGGTGTTACTTCCCTGAGTACTCTGTGTGTTTATACTGTGTCTGACGATGTACGTGGGGCCCTAGTGGTCTTCAGTGCAGGGTGGTAGGTGCTTATGCACAGTGGGTGGTTAACTGCCACCTATTGTACGGCTGCCGTACTGATACATATTAAATGGTCGTGAATATACTTTTTTTTCCCCAAATCATCCCGCAGGTCGGATTGGACCCCTTCGCGGGCCAGTAGTTTGGCACCCCTGGTGTAGAGGTTTCGCTGGCTGCTTGCTGTGCAGAACCTCCTGTCTCCTTGACAGTACAGGGACTGCAAAGAAAAGAGCCATCAGAACTGCCACAGAGGCTACTGAACGGGCCTCCACGTGGCTATTGGTCCATGGACCAATGCTGCTGAGACACAAGCCAGGGCCTGATCAACCCCGGCTGGGCGCAAGTGTCTGATGCTGAATGACCCAAAACTTTTGATGAACCCAAGTTACATCACTGATGATGGATCCCATCACATCCTAGGATGTATCTCAGCACCTAAGTTCAAAGTAAATTTATTATCAAAGTACATGTATGTCAACTTATACAACCCTGAGATTCATTTTCTTGTGGGCATACTCAGCAAATCTATCGAATACTAACTGTAACAGTTAAGGAGCAGAAACTGTTGTAACACCCTGGGAAAGGTCTGACTGCAAATGTAATGGTCTTTCTGCAGAAGCAGTGTTTGGGTTATGGTTAGAGATAACGGGTGCTTTGTAATGTGAGCTGTCCAGCGAGGGGAGGGTGTTTCCGTGCTGTGTGCCTTACACTGAGGTGATCTGGGTCTTTTGTTCGGCGGAAGATGGAGAGAGAAGATGCCAGAAAGGAGAGGTGGTAGACACCAGAAAGGAGTGGACTTGGAGTGGGGCCGGGAGATGACGAAGCCCGGGGAAATCGATGGGAAGTGTGAGCTCCAATGTGCATATTAGACTGTTTCATTAAAACGGGCCCATTTCTTTTTGTTTTACTTTTCTAACCCTTTAGTCAAATTAGGAATTATAAAGCTGAATCATTTAATTGCAAATGGCATACTCTCTGTTATTTCGTGGGACTGATTTGTAACAGGGTAACAGACAGGAGGTTTTGCACCTCAATCTCATACGTTTGGTGGGGCCAGAGATTGTCTTCCCCAGACTTACGTAGCCGACAGAACCTAAGGGTAGTAACTGTTCTTGAACCTGATGGAGCGAGTCCTGAGGCTCTTGCACCTTCTACCTGATGGCAGCAGTGAGAAATGAACATGGACTGGGCGGTGAGGATCTTTGATGATAAGCCTATATGCCAAAGTGATCATAAGTGCACAGGACGAAATGAAATTGTGAAAAGAATTTTATTTGAGCATTGGTCTGCCAGTTCCAGACTTGCACAGCAGAATTACATAGGTTTTGTAGTATTCGCTGGGTTAACACCAAAGCAGAAATTATTTTGACCAGAGCAGCTAAACCATATAATTTTAAAGCCGCATTAACATGCACTTTACCATAATTTGGATTTGATTTTTGTTTGTTTTCTTGTACAGTGAAACTCTTCTTTAAAGCCATGCCACTTTCAAATAGAAAATTGCAATTCTTTGATAGATAGGGTAGTGAAACGTCGGTTAGGCTGCACATTATTACATGCTGTTTGGTTCTCCACATTGCAGGAAAGATATGATTGTGCTGGAGAGAGTGGAGAGGAGATTCACCACGAGGTTGCTTAGGTTGGCAGAGTTTAGCAATGAGAAGAAATTGGATTAGCTAAGGTTGTTCCCCTGGTGTGAAGGAGGCTGAGTGGTGACCTGAAAGAGATGATATAAAATTATAAAAATATTACCTTTTTTGGGTGGCAGGATGGAGATGTGTCTGTACTAAAGAAGGTGTAAAGTGCTCTTTTCCTCCACCAGCCTGCAGGTCACCCTTGGGCAGTGTGTAGCAGCTGCTTAGCCCTCTACAATCAGGGTCACGTGAAGCTATGGGAGCAGGTGGTGGATGGTCATATGAGCAGCTGATGTATATCACAGGTCCTGGTTGTGCGACCATTGAAGCCAGGCAGACAATCTCTGAGGAGTATTGATATTGGTTGGGATCACCCATCTTGTAAAGTCTCAGAAGAAGGTAATGACAAACCACTTCAGTAGAAGTTGCCAAGAGCAATCATAGTCATAGTCCCTGTTCACCCACTTCATACGACATATGATGATAAAGATGATTATCTTTTTAACCCATGGTAGGGGCATCAAAAATTAAGAAGATAGAGCTTTAAAATGAGAGGATGTTTTAAAGGGGGTTTGCATTGCTGATCTCTGGAACTCACTGCTGGAGGGGTGGTGGACAGAGGTATAATCATTAGGGGCAGCACAGTAACATAGTGGTTAGCGCAATTGCCTTACAACTCCAGCGATCACCCTTCGGGGTTCAATTCCCACCTCTGTCTGTAAGGAATTTGTACCTTCTCCGTGGGAATGTGTGTGTTTCCTCAGGGTACTCTGGTTTCCTCCCACATTTCAAAGATGTACGGTTAGGGTTAGTAAGTTGTTGGTGCTGGAAGTGTGGTGACACTTGTGGGCTGCCTCAGGACAATCCTCACTGATTTGATTTGACACCAACGATGATTTCACTCTATATTTCAATATTTCGATGTACATGTGACAAATAAAGCTAATCTTGATATTCTTTATAGTAAGAGACATTTAGAAAGACACCTAAATCGGCATGGCATTGAAGGAGAAAGAGATCTAATAAGAGCAAATAAAATTAATATAAATGGGCAAAAAGGTCAGCATAAATGTGATGGGCGAATGGACCATTTCTGTAGTGTACATCTCTGACTCTAAAGGTTGATTTATACTTGTGCATCGCATCTACGCCGTAGGGTGATGTGCACCTCCCCAAAAAAGTAACTCATGCGTCGCGGCGACGCAGACAGCAACAACTGTGATTGGTCCACTTGGTAGCATCGCATTTCCAGTTGCTAGTCTGTACACCAATGCGAAATAGATGAACCAAATCGTCAAATCTACCTGCCGAGATGCGAGAATGTTTGAAATGCATTTCCTTGTCCATGTCTGTCACAAAGAAACTCAACACAGTGGCATAGAAACCCCACCGCCATCTAGCGTTTTGGCGCACACCAACGCATGCTCGCTACGGCGTAGAGCAACGCCAAGGTGAAAATCAGGGCTACAGCGTAGGCTGCGGCGTAGCCCGTACGCACAAGTATAAATCAGTCTTTTGAGTCACTGAATACACTGGATAACAAAAGTTTTTTTTTCCAAAATACTTTTAGGTGTATCTTATAGATGGGGCTGCTGATCATGAAAAACACCATGAAATTTCCCTATCACGCTCCATGTTTTTGACCATGAAGTGCAACTTGTCAGTAAAGATTCATTTTCTGCGTTCTCATTTAGACTTCCTTCCTGCAAATCTTAGTGTTGTCAGTGACGAGCATGGTGAAAGGTTTCACCAGGACACTGTGATAATGGAGAAACGATATCAGGGCAACTGGAATCCATCAATGCTGAATAAAAACACAAAATGCTGGCAGAACTCAGCAGGCCAGACAGCATCTATGGGAGGAGGTAGTGACAACGTTTCGGGCCGAAACCCTTCATCAGGAGTGGCTCCTGAAGGGTTTCGGCCCGAAACATTGTCACTACCTCCTCCCATAGATGCTGTCTGGCCTGCTGAGTTCTGCCAACATTTTGTGTTTTTATTTATTTCCAGCATCTGCAGATTCACTCGTGTTGTCCATCAATGCTGGCTGATTATTGTTGGGTACTTAAGAGAGAAGTCTCAGACACTGAGTACAAATAAAAGTCGTCAACAATTGAACTACTGCAAATCATCAGCACCGTTGTGCAATTAAACACATTATATTCAATAAAAGTAAATTTATTGTTTCTCCAATTTCTTAGATGGTACAAGTAGTCTGAAATTATATTTGTGTTTAGCTTCAAGCAGAATATCTTAAAAAATAATCTTGGGAAGTCACATTTCCAAAAAAAGTAGTTGTCCAGTGATATTAGTTAGGAAGTAGAGACCCATTTTGTTTCTTGATTAGAAGTCAGCTCAGGTAGACCGGACCATGACCAATCTGAGCCTGATTACCTATCATATCTTTTTCATATCTGACCTGACCCACAGGCACTGGCAAAAGAGGGAACAAGACACCCTTATATTCTATACTAACATACGTTTAAATTGATCAAGTTTGGTTATGTAAAGAAAGTGGTCCTGACCTGGGGGCGGGACCAGAAGGTATTGTTTATGTGAACATGTTACCAGAATCATCCTCACCATTATATGCCATGTCATTAAGACGTGGGCGATCATGGTCTTTGGCCATGATTGTTCTTGGTAAATCTTTCTACAGAGGTGGTTTGCCATTGCCTTCTTCTAGGCAGTGTCTTTACAATTCGGGTGAGCTCAGCCATTATCAATACTCTTCAGAGCCTCGGGTCAGTGGTCGCATAACCAAGACTTGTGATATGCACCATGTGCTCATACGACCATCCACCACCCACTCCCATGGTTTCACATGACCTTGGTCCAGGGGGTGGGCTAAGCAGGTGCTTCCCCTTACCCAAGGGTGATGCACAGGCTAGCAAAGGGAAGGAGCACCTTACACCTCCTTAGGTAGAGACTTATCTTAACCCCGCCACCCAGTTATCAGAATATATTTTGAATGAAACTGGAGATGTAGTCAATTTTCCTTGGGCTTGGATTGGATTGTCCAGAGCATTGAACTAAATTTTAATACCTGCTTACGGTAGTTTGATTCTTTGCACTTCCTTTCAAATTGTTCCTTCTTGCTTATTATTTTTTGCTTGTTATCAACTCCATTCTTTTAGTAATCATCATTTTCTTTATCTTTGATTTGTTTCATGGTATAAGTCTTTTGGTACATTTCAACATTTCAATAGGCCTGGAATTTCACACTGAAGGAAAGTAAATAAATAAATCATAGAAAAGCAAAAAATACAGATGCTAGAAGTCTGAAATAAAAACTGAAAATACTGGAAATACCCAACAGGTTGTGCAGCATCTGTGGAGGGAGAAAAGCTGAGGTGGCATTTTGGGCCAAAGATTGTTTTGTTGAAACTTTCACCTGATTAAGACTCAAAGGAAAAGTTGACTCAGTTTCTCTCTCTACAGACACTCAATGTATTATCAGGATTATAGTCTCTCTAGCAACCTCTGAATTTTACCCTTTGGCAGCTTCAGAATCTGTTAATATTATGTGGTGTTCACATGAGCAATGACATCTTCTGGTGGCGTGGAAGCATTTTGGAATTTTTTCAATGTTAAGACATTCAAGATTGAAGATTGTTTAGTCATTTCCAGTACACAAGTGTAAAGGGGAACAGAATGTTACGCCGGATCCACTGCAGCACAAGAAAACACCATAAGATACAGAAGACAATAATAAAACAATGCAATATGAATGCATAAAATTGCTTGTATACATAGATTGATTGGATGTGCATAAAGTGACTCTGGGCACAGGAGTGTCTGTATATAAGGTGATGAAGTTGTGGTGGGGTGGGTTAGTGGGTAGTCCTTGCATGGATGCTGCATAACCTCCTCCCTGATGGGAGTGGGGCAAGCTACTGCCACCAGGCACTGGCCCCATTCAGGGTAACTAAAGCAAGGCACATACTATCCAACTGTGAAGAATTATTTATCAGCAAATCTTAGTAGCTTACTGTTCTTAACAAGTTTATTAAAATCAAGCGTGCTACCAGAGAAAGGTGGCGGAGTGGAGATACATCTCTACCAACAGAAGTGTAAGGTGTTCCTTCCCTCTGCCAGCCTTGGGCAAGATGTAGCACCTGCTTAGCCCCCGATCAGGGTCATGTGAATCCAAGGGATCAGGGGGTGGATGGTCGTATGGGCAGCTGGAGCACATCACAAGTCCTGGTTATGCGACCGCTGACGCCAGGCAGACAATCTCTGAAGAGCATAGATAATATCTGGGGTCACTGGTCTTATAAAAATAATGTCTAGGAGAAGGCAATGGCAAACCATTTCTTTAGAAAAATTTGCCAAGAACAATCATGTTCATGGATAGACCATGATCGCCCACGTAATACGACATGGCACATAACGAACAAACGAACTACAGATATACTTGCTAATGTTGCTGGTAAAATCTAGACAAAATGTAATTGTTAGAGAAAAGATTTTCTTCTGGAATGCTAACTAGATACTGCATTTGTAATTTGTCTTGTTTTAGCTGTTATTTGTGGCTAAGAAAACTGTCCAACACATCACTGGCACCAGCCTACCCACCGTCAAGCACATATATACAGAAAGGTGCTGGAAAAGGGCCAGTAACATCATGAAGGATCCCGTACACCCTGGTCACGGACTGTGTGTCCCACTGTCATCAGAGAGGTGGCTACAGAGCATTCACACCAGAACCACCAAACTTAAAAATAGTTACTTTCCCAAGCGGTAAGGCTGATCAACACCTCCACCCATTGACTCCACCACAACTTTATTATTTCCCATCATTCACCTTATGTTCAGCCTAGCGTCACTTTATGGACATACAATCATGTATGTATTTATATTACTTGTGTGATTTATTATTATTATTTTTTGTTCTTTATCTTCCGTGGGTTTTTTGCACTGCATTGAATCTGGAATAACAACTATTTCGTCCTCCTCACATTTGTATGCTGGAAATGACATTAAACAGCCTTGAACCTTGAACCGTGACTGTGTGAAAGTTCCAGCTTTTATTGATGAATCCATAAAACCGTTACAATATCAGTTTATAATTGTACATTTTCTTTCTTGGATCACAAGCTGCTCAGCTAACATGACATCACTGGATTATGGAGGTCTTTTAGACTGAAGTGTCTGATGGGCATCACTAAATCACGGTGTTATTCACTTTAAGGTAGCAGCAGCTTCTGTCAATCACCACAGAACTCAGCCACTTGTCTTTTAGCCGAGTTTGAATCTACACTAATTATTATCTAATCTCTTGGTTATCTGCCTACAGATTTATTATGCCATTTGTTATCACATATTTTTGCATTATGCATGTGCATATCAACTACTGAGTTGCCTGCATTTCATTGAAAAGTTTGATCAGACCATAAGACATAAGAGCAGAGTTTAGATCATTGAGCACACCGTGTCTGCTCCACTACGCGGTCGTGGCTGATTTATTTTTTCTGTCAGCCTTGGTTTCAATGTTTAAGAGAAATTTGGATAGGTATATGGGGATATGGGGGATATGGTCTTGGAGCTGCTCGATGGGAGTAGGCAGTTTAAATGGTTTGGCACAGACTAGATGGGCTGAGGGGCCTGTTTCTGTCCTGTATTTTTCTGCGACTCCATGACTCCTGCCTTCTCCGTGTAATCTTTGACACTGTGACTAACTAAGAACACATGAAACCTCTGCTTTAAATATACCCAATGACTTGTCCTCCTCAGCTGCCTGTGGCAATAAACTACACAGATTCAGCAACTTTTAGCTAACAAAATTCCCTCTCATCTCTGTTCTAAAGGGAAGTCCATTTATTCTAAGGCTGTGCTCTCTGGTCCCAGATTCCACTATTGGAAACATCCTCTCCACATCCGCTCTATCTGGATCTTTCAATATTCAGTAGGTTTCAGTTCTTCTATAGTCCAGTGAGTAAAAATTAGCTTTATTTGTCACATGTATAGTACTGTGCAAAAGTCTTAGGCATATATTCCATGTTGCCCAGTCTCATCCATTTATAGTTTGTTCCGGTAGCCAATTTCTCACCATATGGTCCTGGTTCCCCAACCACTGCTGCGGGCCTTGTTAATCTGGGCGATGTCCAAGCCAGCATGACTCTACTTGTTCTTGTCACTCTCGTCTGGAAGTTTTTGTAGGCAGATGTAACATAAGCGTGAGTCCAGCCCAAGACTCCTACTGGGCTGCCACCAGCAGGACCTGAACCCCGGATCCCGTGCCCGGGATTCTGCAGGCACGTGGAAACCACAATGAGGACACAAAGAAGGCTGCAACATCCAAGTATCTCCAAAGAGTGAGCCAGGTCCTTAAAAGCCAGCTGAATGGGAAGAACAATATCAGAGCCATCAGCACTTTCCCCCTACCAGTCATCAGGTATCAGCCGCAATAGTGTGCTGGCCAAGGAACGAACTGGAAGCTGCTGACATCGAGACCCAGAAACTTCTAACAATACATGGAGGTAGACCCGCCAGACTTGGAAGTGTGAAGGCCACAGCCCTGGAAGAAATGCAAAGCGTCCATGAGTGTGTCAGGAAGATGGCCCCTAAGGACGACCTCCTAGGAGAGTACCTCAGACAGCAGGCAGGGGACATGGAAACGGAAGTGGATGAAGCAGAGCCAGAGGACCAGGGGCCATGGCAGGACAAACCACTGCATTGCCAGATATCAGAGGTGCTGACATAAGAAAGTCCTACCAATGGCTGGAAATAACAGAGCAGAGGGACAGCATAGAGGTGCTGCTCCTGGCTGCACAAGAACAGGTGCTGAGCACAAGAGCAATAGAAGCCAGGGTCTATCACACCAGACAAGACCCAAATGCAGACTGGGCAAGGAATCCGCTGGAACCATCCAGCACATAGCAGCAGGGTGCAAGATGCAGGTACGAACAGCATACATTGAACGACACAACCGAGTTGCAGGAATTGTGTACAGGAACATCTGCACTGAGTATGGACTGGACATTCCCAAGTCCAAACGGGAAACACCCGAGAAGGTAGTGGAGAATGACAGAGCTGAGATCCTGTGGGACTTCCAAATACAGACTGATAAGGTACTGGCCAACCAACCGGACATAGTGATACTGGACGAGGAACAGAAGAAAGCAGTAGTAATGGATGTGGCAATCCCGAAAGACAGTAAAATCAGGAAGAAAGAATATGAGAAGCTGGAGAAATACCAGGGCTTGAACGAGCAGATAGAGAGGGTGTGGAAAGTTAAAGCCAGAGTAATCTTGGTGGTGATAGGAGCATTTGAGGCTGTGACACATAGACTGGGAGAGTGGCTCCAACAAATCCCGGGAACAACATCTGAGATCTCGGTCCAGAAGAGTGCACTACTAGGTACAAGGATACTGAGCCGAACCCTCAAGCTCCCAGGCCTCTGGTATAGGACCCGAGATCGAGGAGAAAATGCATATACTTACCACCCATAAGGGGAATCATGGTTGGTAAAAGAGGAATGGAGAGGGAAGGGAGTGCGAAGCACCAGAGAGACATTCTGTGATGATCAGTAAACCACTTGTTTGGAATCAAATGGCCTTGCCTGGTGTCTCAGGGCTGGGTGTACCTGCACTCGTGCCACACACTGCCCCTGGCATTCCTTCTCTGCCTCCTGTCCCACACCCTTCTCATGGCACACCACCCTCACCATTCCCAAAATCCTTTGCTCCCATCAGATTTAATTGTCCGCTCCATGTTGACAAATACAGTACTGTGTCTTAGGAACCCCAGCTATATGTATCTAAGTCTTTTGCACTGTACTGTGCATCGAAACATACAGTGAAATGTGTCATTTACATCAAATTAGCAAGGATTGTGCTAGAGGCAGTCAACAGTGTCAGCGTGGCTTGCGAAGAATTTCTAACCCTAAGCATGCATCTTTGGAATACGAGAGGAAACCGGATCACCCAGAAGAAACCCAAACAGTCACAGAGAGAAAGGACAAACTCCTTATAAACAGTGGCAGGATTTGAACGCCGAGCAATCATTATTGTATCTCTATTACACTCACTGTTCCCCTACCGTGACACCCTACAGGCTCAGAGCCAGCAAATTTCATTCCCAGGATCCTTCTCGTAAACTTCCTGCAGACCCTGTCCAATGCCAGCCCATCCTTTCTTAGACATCGTCCCAAAACTGCAAGAAATACTCCAATTGTGATCTGACCAATGGATTGTCAGGTTGAAGAATCAGACAAAATCACATTTAGAAAGCACAATTGTATTATTAGTGATCTGCCTGAACCATTTAGCCTCTGTCCTAGTTCACTTCAGTTAATCATTTTGTCAATATGTACAAGGATGTTGAAAACTGAAAGAAATCTTAAGCATTTATGTGTTGTCAACTTTCTTGCCAACTACAATGTTGTGAAGAATATTTCTAGAGAGGGGCTTTGTACACTGTCTAAATGTTGAACTTGCTGCTCTTCAAGACCTTGGCCCCAATACATCCTTATGCAATTGGATCCTGGACTTCCTTATTTGCAGACCCCTGTCAGCTTGGATTGACAACAGCATCTCCTCCACAATCTCCATCAGCACAGGTACACCACAAGACTGTGTGTTTCGCCCCCTGCTCTCCTCACTTTACACCTATGATTGTGTGGCTAAGCACAGCTCCAGTGCCATATTCAAGTTTGCTGATGACACCACTGTCATAAGCCGAATCAAAGGTGCAGAAGAATCAGGTTATAGGGGGGAGATTGATAATCTGGCTGTGGTACCGTAACAATGTCACTCACTCAAGGTCTGCAAGGCCAAGGAGCTGGTTATTGACTTCAGGAGGAGGGAAACCAGAGGTCCAGGAGCCAGACCTTATCAGGAGATCAGAGGTGGAGAGGGAGAACAACTTGGTGTCCTAGTCCCAGCACATAAGTGCAATTACAAAGACAGCATGGCAGCACCTCTACTTCCTTCGGAGTTTGTGGTGATTCAACATGATATCTGAAACTTTGACAAACTACTATAGATGTGTAGCGGAGAGTATGTTGACTGGCTACATTACAGCCTGGTATAGAAACACCAGTGCCCTTGAATGGGAAATCACATAAAAAGTAGTGGATACGGCCCAGTACATCATGAGTAAAGCCGATCCCACCTTTGAGCACATCTACATGAAACACCGTAGCAGGAAAGTAGCTTCCATCATCAGGGATCTGCACCTCCAAGGACATGCTCTCCTCTCGCTGCTGCAATCAGGTAGAAGGTACAGGAGCCTCAAGACTTGCAACACCAAGTTCAAGAACAGTTACTACCCCTCAACCACCAGGCTCTTTAACAAAAGGAGACAATTCCACTCAACTTCACTTGCCCCATCATTGAAATATTCCCACAACCAAGGGACTCACTTTCAAGGACTCTTCATCTCATGTTCTCAATATCTATTGTTTATTTATTTATTATTATTATTTATTCTTTTTGTATTTGCACAGTTTGTTGTCTTCTGCACTCTGGCTGAACACCCTAGTTGGGCAGTCTTTCGTTGATTCGGTTATGGTTATTATTCTATAGATTTATTGAGTATGCCCACAAGAAAATGCATCTCAGGGATGTATATCATACTGTATATGTAACTTCATAATAAATTTACTTTTGAACTTCAAAAGAACTTTTTGAACATTACTGGCCATTCTCCTCTGACCACTCTCATTAACAAGGTGTTTTTGCCCACAGAACTGCCACTCACTGGATGCTTTGCTTTGTTTTATGCACTACTCTGTAATCTCTAGAGATTGTTGGACATGAGAATCCCAGGAGATCAGCAGTTTCTGAGATACTCAAACCACCCCGTCTGGCACCAACAAGCATTCTATGGTCAAAGTCACTCAGATCACATTTCTTCTCCATTTTGCTGTTAGATATGAACAACATCTGAACCTCTTGATCATGTCTGCATGCTTTTATGCACTGAGTTGCAGCCACACGATTGGCTGATTAGGTATCTGCATTAACAAGCAGGTGTACAGATGTACCTAATAAAGTGGCCACTGAGTTTATGTAAATCCATGGTGGTTGTGTATATTGAAGCACCAAACTTCTTTCAGTCTTTAAATCTGCTTGCAGATTTAGCACCATTTGATTTGAGCATATCAGTAAAATTGTGTCTTTTTTTGTTTCAGGAGATGAGGAGTTTTGTGTGCAAAGTTACATGCCCAACTATGGAACGATGTGTGAACAAGAACAACAGATATCTGATCTGGTAAGGCAGCTTGGCAGCTCTAGAAAAACGGTGGAGACTTTCATTTCCATTGAGCTCTTTTGGGAGTGGTTGGACCATATGGAATAAAATTATTAAATTATTTATTGGTTTCTCAAAAGGTATTGTGGTTATTTTATACCTCATTGATTATTTCCCCAGTACAGTATTTCACTATGTGCCTCTGGTAACTGGGATAATCCCTCGCAAGATCAGAACCAGCACTGCCAAGTATGATGTGAGAACCACTGTTTTAATACTCTGATAATTCAGGGAGTACTCTTCTCATTTTTATTTCCATGGAAGGCCGATTTTGATCATCTTTTATTAATCTGTGTGACTGGTAAGAATAGATAGAATGAATTCTGTTAATATGCTGCACTCCTCCTTGATATTACTTCAGGAGGAAATAGTCTCAGTCTCGCTCTTTCTTTCTCTTTCTCTTCCCCTCCCACTCCCCCCCCACAGAATCCAGTTTTCAAGAAATGATGCATGTTGCTTAATACCCGGTTTTAAAGGTCCATAGTTTAGTAAACAGTCTTTAAGTTATCTAATCACATATTGAATATCATTGACTATAACCAGTGATGGAATTTAACAGTTCTTCTCAATATCTTTCCTGATGCAGGATCTAGATCTAACCGAAGATATTAGTAAAATAATTATATTGTAGCTGTGTTTATCAAATAAAAATGTGCACCTATACAGCAGATTACTGATGTCACTTCTCAATAAGCAGTGCATAAATGTATTGTTGAATATGTGTAACCCTTTCTCCTGTACCATTAACAGGGTCCAGTTCATAAAGAGTCCTCTTGTTTAGTTGGTTCTGCATATGGGGTAAGATAGTACTGCATGCACACGTGCATTCCTATGGAAGTTTGTGGGAAATGGAATTCTTGGTTAAAAATTCAACTTGTACACTAAGTAGTTGCCAAACAATATTTAACACTGAACATATTGAAGATCCTTGCTCTGCATAAGGTCTAACAGGAAACTGTGAAGATTACTTTCTGTGAGTTTGCAATACTTTTTCTTTCGGTTCAAAAGTCTAAATAGATCCTGAAATTAGAAAGAGTCATGGCTTAGGAAAAAGTGAGACGTAGGTCAGAAGGAGACTTCTCTTAATTATCTTAGCCGTGGGGTGGCACAGTGAGGTAGTGGCTTGCACAACACTTTACAGTACCAGTGATCCAGGTTCTACTGCAGAGAATCCCAAAATGGCCAACATGTTTGATCATCCTGTAGACCATGTTGTGAATACTTCAATTTTCTCCCCCAGCCTTTTACAACAATATTATTATATTGAAAAAAATAACTTCAAGCTTGATCAGAAACGGCCAATTAATTTGGACATTCTGCCAAAAGTTATACTCCTTAAAATTCTTAAATTCTTAAAAGGAAACCAAAATTTTTAGATCATAGATTTTTGATGCCCTTACTAATCAAGAACCTATCAATACTCAATGACTTGTCCTCCACAGCCATCTGTGGCAGTGAATTCCACAGATTCACCACCCTCTGGCTAAAGAAATTCCTTCTCATCTGTGTTCTAAAGGCACATTCTCCTGTTCTGAGGCTATGGCCTCTAGTCCTTGAGACAACTGGAAACATCTTCTCAAAGTCTGCTCTAACTAAGCCTTTCCATAGTCAGTCTGTATCAATGAGATCCCCTGTCATTCTTCTAAACTCCAGCAAGTAGAAACATAGAAAACCTACAACACAATACAGGCCCTTCGGCCCACAAAGCTGTGCCAAACATGTACTTACTTTAGAAATTACTTCATAGCCCTCTATTTTTCTGAGCTCCATGTACCAATCTAGGTGTCCCTTAAAAGACCCTATCGTATCCACATCCACCATAGTCACTGGCAGCCCATTCCACGCACTCACCACTTTCTGCGTTAAAATCTCCTGACATCTCCTATGTACCTACTTCCAAGCACTTTAAAGCTGGGCCCTCTCGTGTTAGCTATTTCAGCCCTGGGAAAAACCTCTGACTATCCACATGATCAATGCCTCTCATCGCCTTATACACCTATGGGTACCAAGTATAGGCTCAGAACCATCAAATGCTCAAATGTTAACCCTTTCATTCCTGGGATCATTCTTATAAACCTCCTCTGGACCCTCTTCAATGCCAGGACATCCTTTCTTAGGTCCCTTTTGATGACTTGAATTTCCCAAACGTTTATTGTTAAATACTTGTAGTTGCCAATTTTTAAATTCTAACTAGTTCCCATGGGTATATACTGAAACTGTTTCTGTTTTAAAATACTAGTTTTCCCACCACAACAAGCCATAGTTAAAAGATGTTAAAGTGCTTCAGATATTGGATGTTACTTGAAAGCTTGTTTGCTTGAAGGTCTTCACAGGTCTTTTTCATAACCCTTTCAGAAACAAGCACACATCACAGTTGAGCTTGGATATACTGATCAAAACTTATTGAGTACATTATGATTCTTGTTTTACTTTATTACCAGGAACAATTTTAAATTCAGTGTTTATGTGTTTGGCAATTGCTATGGTAATCATCTAGAAAATCTTTTTAAGTTAACATTCTAAACCTTTACAAAATGATGAAATAAATGAAAATTATGTCAATGCTTAATTTTTTGATTAAAAAAATTTTAAATGACCACTTCACCAATTTACTAAGGAATTTGCAATACATCCTGGAAAGATTTGAATGATCAGCAGAATTTAATCTTCTGACTTTAGTGAGCAGCGTGGCATTTTAAACACAATCACGCAGTCACAAGTATTGGGTTTGATGCTAATGCTTTGGAACACGTGAAGAGACATGAGCCTGATAATATACACTGAAACAATTGCCATATTATTTTCAAAATCCACTTCTAGTTCAATGCTCTCAGCATCATTACAGAAAAGTCAAGTGAACATCAGAGTGCTGAAGTAAATATTGAATGAAAATCAAAGAAAAGTGCTGAGGTAAATTGAATGCAAAGCATACAAATTTCACTGTCAACTGGGAAACTCTGTGTGACTAGCAAGTGTAATTAAATTTTCTGTTTGGCCATAGGGTTATTCATTAAACAACCCATTGTATGATAAGAGGTTGCCAAGATGATTATGCCTTTTTTGACTATTAAAAGCAGAGAGAAATTGGAAAACATTTAAAATGTTTTGTACTATTAATTTGTTTATCTGGCAAGACAAAACAAGTTTTCTGTGCCCACAATCCCAGTGACTAAGAACAGGAGCCTTGCCAATACTTTTTTTAGAAGGGAGGATCCTTCAAAGGACTGAAACATGCTTTCATTATTGATTTGGAAGCAATTGCGAAAATATTAGTTCATTTGCCTTCTTGACAACATACAAGTTACCCCTTATCATGAGCTAACATTGTGATCTCCTTCAATCTTTCAATTGTGTCCCTGGGTGATTATATTTGTTACTCAAGCACCCTTTCCAGCCTTACCATAAGAACTGATTTAATCTTTAAAATCTTTAAGGTGCCATGGACTCACCTAGAACTGGGGCATAGCAGTTAGCACGACACATTTGCAGTATGGGCGACCAGCGGTTCAATTCCTGCCGTAGCCTGTAAGGAGTTGATACCCTATGACCACGTGGCCAGCGATTGCTCCGGCTTCCTCTTGCAATCCGAAAACATACGAATTGGTAGGTTCATTGGTCATTGTAAATTGTCCCTGATTAGGCCAGGATTAAACTGGGGGATTGCTGGGCGGCGAGGTTTGAAGGGATGGAAGGGCCTATTCCAAGCTGTATCTCACTACATTCCTGTACATACATACATACATACATAAATAAACAAACAAACAAACACATAAACTCATATTTTGAGAGTCATCAGTGTCCATCAACAATGCTGACAAAAAGCTGCCTGTGATCTCATCCTTGCCTTCAGTTTATAAAGTCTTCTTCATGGGAGTTGGGACATCACTTGCACACAATAAACAACTGGCGGTTCATTTGCAAAGTAATCTGCCGGGGGGAAAGCAGACATTCCCTATGACTCCCCATGTGAACCAGATCACTGTTTGCTCACACGTTCTGTCTGCATAAAACCTAGATACTTTTAGCAGGTTTCCATTTCCAAAGAGGAAATGGCACGTTGTTTTCGCATTCAGATGCATGCTGAACATTTAGGAATAAGAGGAATGTTATTTTAGTGGCTAGCATTTATAGAATGTTGGGAGAGGTGTAAAACTGATCTATGCAATTACACCCATCGCCTCCATTTGCAAAGGCCTAATTTAATTACAGTTGTTTTCCTTATTAAGGCAGCTTAATATTCTCTTCCTGTTAAAACAGCTTCCTGGCAGCAAAGCTTAACTTAAAACAGTTCATTTCCCATGTGTAACTAACAGAAACAATGGAAATTCATTGGTGGATCTGACACATGTGGGAGTTCTCCAGTCTTGTGATGAATCCCAGTCAAAGAAACAGAAGGAAGGCTTACATTGTTGTCAATACATAGCATTTCAAGTTCAAACTTGTGCAGGAGACTTGGAGTTAAAATTTACATCACTACAGCACACAAAATGATTCATAATTCACGTGACTGATATTTATTATTGGTATCTGTGACAAGCCTGTTGCTGAGTTCTCTCACAGATGCAGAAATCTTTCTTTTGCTCAATAATTGTGACTAAATTTAGCTTTGCCTCTATTAACAAAACAGATTCCCCCAGGGTAAGCATATTTGTGCATCATCAGTCCCAGATGTATGGTGCTATACAATGGGCAGTAAACAATGGTTCATTTCAGTGAGATGGTCATGGGTACTTGAGGGTCATGGGTCATGGTATACTTGATCAGAAATATTGATCTAGAATATCTTCAAATAGTTAAGAAATTAATGCATTAAATTGGATGCAGTGTATAAAATATTGACAGTGGACAACATGAAAAAATTGCATCAAGTGCGAATCTGAATAACACTGTCACTCAGTAGCCATTTCATTAGGCCCAGCCATACACCTGCTTCTCAATGCAAATATCTAATCAGCCAATCATGTGGCAGCAACTCAATGCAATAAAGCATGCGGACATGCTGAAGAGGTTCAGTTGTTCAGACCAAACATCAGAATGGAAGAAGAAATGTGATCTAATTGACTTTGACCATGCAGTGATTGTTGGTGCCAGATGGGGTGGTTTGAGTATCTCAGAAATTGCTGATCTCCTGGGATTTTCACACACAACAGTCTCTGGAGTTAGTAGAGAACAGGGCAAAAAACAAAAAACAAAAAAAAACATCCAGTAAGTGGCAGTTCTGTGGGTGAAAATGCCTTGTTAATGAGAGAGACCAGAGGACAATGGCCAGATTGATTCAAGCTGACAGGAAGGTGACAGTAACTCAGATAACCACGTGTTACAACAGTGGTGTGAGCATCTCTGAATGTACAACACGTCATACCCAGCAGCAGAAGACCACAGACATACACTCGGGTACAGGAGGTACCTAATAAACTGCCATGGGATTAACAACTCAAATATAAAGAATACATTAAAAGCATAAATAACCCTTTACAGTAAATTAGTTCAAATCAACTCAAGTCAAGTCACTTTTATTGTCATTTCAACCATAACTGCTGGTACAGTACATAGTAAAAATGAGACAACGTTTTTCAGGACCATGGTGTTACATGACACAGTACAGTATAGAAACTAGACTGAACTACGTAAAAAACAATACAGAGAAAAAAAACACACAACAACTATACTACATCACAAAATATTCTGAAGATTACTCCAGCCATAGTTTCTCTTTCCCTGGGGGTAACTGTCTGTAGCTGATAGAAGTTTGACTTAAGTCTACACTGCTATAAATATCATCCTTTTAGTCATAATGATAAACCACAAGATCACGGAACGATAAGAGAATTGGCCTTGTATTCTTCAAAAAGTACCACTGTCCAAAAACAGGATATATACTTCAGCAAACTATATAAAGACATTCTGATGATTAATTAAAATAAGTAAACAAAATTTAAATTTCAGGCAGGTTTAGTGCAAATATGTGAGTCTAAACATGTGTATGCCAAGACCGGTTATTTCTGTTGATTCTACCATGCAGCATTAACTTAATTCCTTAATTACTATTGCAAAATGTTATTACACCATAAATAAACTGGTGAAGTGGTCACAAACTACATGCAAATTAACAGCACAAAGTCATTATTATTCATATTTTGATAAGGCCAGTTAAAATTAGTCTGTTGTCTCTATGAAACCGTGTGGTATAGAAAGAGTCAAAATGGAACACACTTGGCTAACAGTATGCAAAATGTTTGTTTATGTTACCTGGCAACCCTTATTTTAGACAATTTAACAACTAAATATAATTATGACTGGCTTGTTTTCGCAGCCCAAGATATGGTCTCTCTGTGGCAATTCTTGGTTTCTCCCACTGAATGGGGAACAGTTCTAAAAGGAAGTTCTACCAGAGTGTTGAACAGTAAAAAGTGCCATTCTTCTCTGACCTTCCTCCATTACTTTGCCTTCAAAGGTCATGGCAGGGGTGGGGGTGGGGTGCTCATCAAAGAGAGATCTATGTCACACAGGTGTTTAGAGGGGTGAGGAGGTGCAGGATCAGCAAGAGGATATGGAATAATACTCAGAAAGAGGAACAGAACCTTGGACTATGAGTCAGTTGGTTTTTAAGTCATTCAGTAATGATGAAAAGCTGAAGAAGATAGATGCCTTGGGCACCCCAGCAGCTATTCCATAACTGATTAGGACCTGCTTCTATTTTCTTCTTTTAATTACATTTTGCACAAATGAGCCGTGTGCGTAGTTTGATATCACCTCACTCAGGTACTCATCCTCCTTCCCTTTCTCCCATAGTCCATGCTGCCCTCCTATCAGATTTCTTCATCTTTAGTCCTTTACACTTATCACCTCCCAGCTTCTTACTTCATCCCCTTCCACCACCCACTTAACCCCACCCCTGGCTTCACCTGTCACCTTTCACCTGCCAGACTACCATAAGATATAGGAGCAGAGTTAGACCATTTGGCCGATTGAGTCTGCCCCACTTTTTCATCATGGCTGATCCATTTCCCTCTCAGCCCCAGTCTCTCACCTTCTCCCCTTAAAATTTTACTGCTTTCCTGCTACTTGCCCCTACCTTCTTCTGTCTTCTTCCTCTTCCTTTCCATTTCTGATGAAGGATCTTGACCCAAAACATCGACTGTTTACTCCTCTCCATTGAGGCTACCTGACTTGCTGAGATTCTCCAGCATTTTGTGTGTGTTAACGTCACTGAATCGATACCATGTCAAATGACTGCAGCCCAGGCAATCATTTAAGCTCATACTGCCCCACCTAAAAATGGGCCACTAAGACCAAAGGTTGGACATTCCTGATTTGGAAAGAATGCAGTGAAGACTAATTAAAGCAGAAAAGTTGAGACAGTGTTAGATCTGGCCTTATCTCCTTTCATATGATCACTACTAATAATCACCCTAATGTACCGTTTTGTTGAATCATTTATACATTGAATCACTAAATGTTGTCAATCAATTTTTTTGAAAAATAAAATGAAAAAAGAGCAAAATTAAAATGACACTTGACTGTGAACTGTATGTAATTTCATGTGATACTGGACACAGATCAGCTTTGTATTTGTAAGCCTTGCTTTGATACTATGAAATCAAATGCATTGTTAGTAATATAAATGTTAATGTTGTCTGGTTCACTGTGTTCCTGGTTTCTGGTTGCTCCATTGTTTTTGTTGCTATTTTGTCCGATTTTGATAGGGGCGGCCTGCAGATAATGACCAACACAGCGCTAGACTGAACTGAACTGAACCGTACTGAATATGCCTGAACTCTTTCGATTTTGTGTTTTTTATTCTGTGTTTTTCACTCAGTTTTTTAACCATTTACACAATCTTTTTTTCACATGGTGAAGGGCTTGATGTCTTTTTTCTCTGAACGGTGTTTCTTTGTTCCGTGACTGTCTGTGGGAAAACGAATCTCAGGGTTGTATACTGCAAATGTACTTCGATGCTAAATGTACTTTGAATCTTCAAAAAAAATTTTAGATTAGTTGTAGCATCAACTTTAAGATCATCAACATCAGAAAATCTTGCCTGTTTAAATATTGTGAAGAGGAATTGTTTTCAAAGTTTGGATATAATACAGTATATACAAGATGTAACTCACCCAATGATGGAAGCATTTTATCCTTGTTTCATGCTGTCAGTTCATCTGTTTCTAACTTCGTTGGAGCTCCTCATTGTGAGTGGTGAGGATTCACGAGCAAGTGCATGTGCTGATAAAGGGTCTCGGGCCACACGGCAACATTTTATTCCTTTCTGTAGATGCTGACAGCATCTGTGGAACCTCTCATGTTGCTTTTTTTGGTTACAGCCATTTGCTTCTAAAGAAACTTTTAAAACATTTTTAGTGTTGTGGGTCATTACCTACGTAAATGTACAATTTAATATTTAGTTGAGTGCAGCATTCTCAAAGAAAAGGTAATATTTAACTCATAGTGTACTTCAACCACATTATTTGTAAGTTATTTTGTTTATTTAATTCCCTGCCACAGTCATCCAAAAATTTGAGTGCACAGTGCCCACTTAGTCACTAAATGACATCTTAAACCCACAATGTGGCAGACAGGAAGCATCTGGTGACGACTAGCTGTGACTGATCTACCCACAATGTTAACGCAGGGAAAGAAATGGCTCTCAGGGTACGCATTCCTTTGCATGTCGAATTAAGAACTTAATTCTAAGTTTAAGTTTAAACTAAGTTTAAGAACATAGCCTCCTCAGCAATACTGAATTCCTATTAACACATTCTGCTCTGGATCCCTTTCCTTTCCTTAAGCGGACTGCTGGAACTGCATTCAGCCTGTGGTTTGAAAGAGGCAGGTTCTGAGTCAGAACAACGCCACCGCTGGTGAACCTGCTGCCTCACAACTGAAGTGATCTACATTCAATTCTGACTCTCCTTGCTGTTGCAGAAACTTTGAGTAATACAACACAGAAACAGGCCCTTTGGCCCAACGTGTCCATGTCAACCAAGAGGCTGTTACAAGGATCACCTCCTAGTAATAATGATCAGAGAGAACATAGAACAGTACAGCACAGGAACAGGCCATTTGGCCCACTGTGTAGTGCTGAACCAGCTAAAAAGCAAGTCAAAAGCACCCAAACACTAATCCCTCCTACCTGCACACCATGTCCATATCCCTCTGTCGTCCTTTCATCCGTGTACTATCTAAATGCCTCTCTAATGAATTCCAGTGTATTTTCCTCTACCACTACACCAGGTAGCACATTTCAGGCATCCGTGACTCTCTGTGTAAAAAAACTTACCCCCTCACATGCCCCTTAAACCTACCCCCTCGCACCTTCAATGCACGCCCTCTGGTATTAGACATCTCAACCCTGGGAAATAGATATTCTCTGTCTACTCTATCCATGCCTCTCATAATCTTATAAACCTCTATCTGCTCTCCCCTCAGCCTGAGACGCTCCAGAGAAAACAACCCAAGTTTGTCCAGCCTCTCGTGACAGCACATGCCCTCGGGTTCAGCAGGTCAACAGCAGAAACTTCTTGTGTCCACATTCAGTTGCTCTGATTAGATTATCCCAGAGCAAGAATCAGTACTCAAATAGTTCACAAGGTGGAAGTTACAGAGCAGCTTCACAAAATGGCAGCCCCCATCCTCCAAGCCCATGGCAAGAACAAAGGCAATTGGTTTATCTGCTTCCACTGTCCTTGATTTATTCACTCCACTTCCTTTGGTAGAGACGTATCTCCATCCTGCCAGCCATTAGTGACATACCCAACACTATAACCGTCTCTGTTTAATACAAGTAGACACATTTAGTTTTCTAGTCTTTTCTAAGTGTCCTGCTGTAATGTACACTTTACAGTTAGCAGGTGAATGCAGTGAGGTGAATATACGATGAGTGAGAGTGAGTGGTGAGCAATTCTACCACAAAGATGGTTAGTTGATTTCCAACAAGACCCTTTCTGAAGATATATGGACAGTGGATGAAGTCAAACTAGAGTTTCTGCTTTTCTAGTAGAGAATCCCTCTTCTGCTAAGCCTTTTGTTCTGTGCTGCAATGTGTAGAGTTTCTCTGTTCTCCCTGTGACTGTGTCTCTCTGCGAGCTCTGGATTCTTCTCATAGCCCATAGACATACAAGTTAGTAGCTTAATTGGCTGTAAATAGCTTCTAATGTATAGATGAGTGATAGGATAAGCCATGCTCTCTTCTTGGTGCTGCCATCAGGCAGAAGGTACAGGAGCCTTAAGTTCCATACCACCAGGTTCAGGAACAGTTATTACCCCTCAACTATCAGGCCTGAACCAGTGTGGGTAACTTCACTCACCTCAACACTGAACTGACTCCACAACTTAGGGACTCACTTTCAAGGACTCTACAAGCCATATCCTCACTATTATTTATGTATTTGTTTGTTTATGTATTAATTTTTATTTTATTATTATTTTGTACTTGCACAGTTTGTCTACTTTTGCCCATTGGTGTTTGTCAATCTTTGTGTGCCATCTGTCTTTGAATCTATTGTATTTCTTTGTTCTATTATGAATGCCTGCAACAAAGTGAATCTCGGGGTAGTTAGTATATGATGTCATATATGTACTTTTGTAATAAATTTATTTTGAACTTTATCATATCCAATTTACTTTAAATGAAGAGCTTCAGAAAGCACAGAGAAACACTTCTATTTAAACAAAATTGTATCTAATAAAGGCTTACTTTGTGGAAAATTACGATAAAGTTACATTTAACAATAAGATATCAACCACTACCTTAAATTTTGTTTTGAAAGCTTTTCTTAGCATTAATGAACCTTTCATTCATCAGCTTGCTTACTAGTGCTCTATAAGTATTCGGAATTTGGAAGAAAATTATGTTTTGAAGTTCTGTTTAACTAAAAAAGTCCTCGTTGTGTTATTATCCCATCTTTGTATAAATTAGTCAACATTGTGCGTATATTTAGTGATATTTCCACACACATTACTGGGGCATTTGAAGAACTCATTAAATAAAGAATTCTTGGAAATAACGGGAAAATGTGTAGCTTGGGTGGTTGATAGTTGAGCTGAGTTGTTCTCTAATCTTCGCAATCCATTTGAAAATGTTTTGTCGCTATATAAGGAGACATCATCAGTGGGCTGTTCATTTGTGGTGTGTTCACTGAATGCTTAGCCTTCATATGCTTATCAATCAGCTGATTGGTATCATTACGGAAACTCAATTATGATGTACAGAGGA
Organism: Hemitrygon akajei; assembly: GCF_048418815.1. Lineage (NCBI taxonomy): Eukaryota > Metazoa > Chordata > Chondrichthyes > Myliobatiformes > Dasyatidae > Hemitrygon > Hemitrygon akajei. Next base: position 172,623,394 of record NC_133133.1, read on the forward strand.
AGTCTCATTGCTGATTGGTTGTGACTGAACTTCATGCGTTGTGGTCTGGAATTTTGCCCACATTGGCTTATAAATAGGATTGAATTCTACATGACTGTTTACAGAATTGTTCGTGGAAAACCACGCTTCTGGGACTTCTTCTGCATGCCCATTGTTTGCTTGTGCCGTGACTTTCACTGATACCCAGTCGAGTTGGTCATGCCGCTTAACAACCAGTTGATGTTCATGAAACCTTGTGGATAATTTTCTAACAGTTTGGCCGATGTAATATTTGCTGCAGTTTCTGCATTGGATTTTGTAGAGCACATTGATTTTGTCCAGTAGATGGGTTTGTTCATTTGGTCTGCAGAGTAATCTCCTCAATATAGCTGTTGGGTTATGCATGACTGAAATTCTGTGTTCTCAGAGCAGTCTGGCCATCATTTATAAACTGGGAGAAACAGGATCCATGAACATCAACTGACTGTTATGTGACATGACCAACTCTCCCTTGTCTCCACCTAGTAAGATTGAGAGGGGCACAAACTTGACTGACATCAGTGAAAATCACGGCACAAGCAGACACACAGCATGCGAGAGAATTCCCAGAAGTGCGGTTTACTGCAAACAGACATGTAGACCTGAATCCTATTTATAAGCCAATGCAGGCAAAATTCCTGACCACAATGCATGGCGTTCGCCCCACAACCCATCAGCAATGAGACCCCTCCCTACATCACAACCGAGCTTCCATAATGACAACCAATCAGCTGATTGATAAGTATATGAAGGCCGTGCATTCGGAGGACACACCACAAATGAACAGTGCACTGATGATGTCTCCTTGTACGGTGATGAAACGTCTGCAAGTTTATTGCCAAGATCAGAGAACAACTCAACCTAACCATAAAGACTTCTGTAATTATTTATTAATTTTGGGTACTATTTTAATTTTTCCTTCCATCGGGTTCTTGAGGATGTATTTAGGAAAGTAGTTTGTGCCTAGCAGTAAGCACGAATGAAGAATTGCTTTAAGCAAAACCAGCTTAGTTTACATGTTGCTTTGTGCTTCTGGTGCTGTCTGCATTCTCCCAGTGATCATGCAGATTTCCTCCCACCTTCAATGATCTGCGGGTTGTTAGATTATTTGACAACTATAAATTGTCCCTAGTGTAGCTGAGTAATGGAATTGGATGGAAGTTACAGATGAGAAAATATTGAGGAATGGGATTATGAGCCAGCATAGACTCGATGGGCCAAACTTCCTCCATTTATATCATAATGAAATTTGAGAAAGAACCTATCACATGAACTGTGGAACTTAGCATGTCTTCACTTTATTGCTGATATAGATTTTGTTTAGAAATATGGACTTTTTAATTTTTCCCTCAATCAGGTTAATGAATCCGTGTACTTAAGAACGTGGCTTATATTCTCGCTGTGATCACGTGGATTAAGAGAAATTGTGAAAACAACACTTTTGCTTCTCCATCTTCCAATCTACTTCAGCTCATCTCTGTTAAAACCCTCATCTGCAGCGTTGGTAATCTGACTGTTCCAAGCCACTCCAGGATAACCGCCCTTTCTAGGACTCAGTGTTTGCTGGGGGTGACCTAACTTGCACAATCTGTTTCAAGTTACTCCCATGAAACAATTTTTAAATTCCCATCATTGTTTTCAGATCTCTCCCTGACCTCCCACCCTCCTGCTTAGATGCACAGTGGTGTGGTGGCGTTCCCTGGGTTCAATTCCTGCCACTGCCCGTAAGGTGTTTGTACATTCTCCCCATAATAACAGGTGCTCTGGTTTCCTCCCACAGTCCAAAGACGTACAAGTTGGTAAATTAATTGGTCATTTTAAAATTGTCTCATGGTTAGGCTAGAATTAAATCGGGGGATTGCTGGGGGGTGTGGCTCAAAGGGCCAATTCTGAGCTGTATCTCAATAAATAAATATAAATAGATAAATTCCTCCATTTCCCCGCTCTTTACAGGCGTGCTGTCTCCAAACAGGCCTCCAGATTACAATGCATTCTGCTGTCAAAGCTCTAAACTCTTTAATTATTGAGACAAGGGATTATGCAGGTTCTGGAAATCCAGAGTAACACACACAAAATGCAGGAGGAACTCAGCAGGTGAGGCAGCATCTATACAAAGGAACAAAAAGTTGACATTTTGGGCCGACACTCTTCCAAATGATGTATCACAGCCTGAAACTCTTTACTCCTGCCTCAGTTGCTCCATTCCTCCAGATTTTTATGTGAAGCTTTTTAATTCCACCCTCCAGCCCGCCTCATTATTCCTCCTGTAGGACATCCACAAAGTTTTATTCTGAACAACCTCTTCATTTTCTCTCTTAATATGTAGCTTGGGTGTGGATTTTATTGTTCTCTATATACATCTGTGAAATGCCACTGGACATTTTCCTGTGTTAAAGGCCTGGTATCATTTTTGTTGTCTGTTCATTGGATATACTGATAGTAAGATTAGAGTAAAATTTCTTCAAACTAGTTATTAAAGGCACGTGAATATTCCCCATGCATTACTGTAGGAGGCAAGCGTTTTTTTTGTCTGCCTTGTATTCTAAGTTGTGTGTTTATTATGGTAACTAGTCATGTGGGCAGGGGTGTGGTAAAAGTGTAGGGTTAGTTACATGTCCGTGCTTAGTACTGGGGATGACAGTTGTCTTAACTTTTGTTGACCACTCAATTACACTCGATTTCACATAGCTTTATCACTTCAAGATTATATGTTTGCTAATTGCTAATATAGGATCGAATACATATCCTCGACTTTGGAACAATCATTAGTGGAGCTGAGGGCGTTGCAGACATGTTTAACAAATCTGTGGGGGGTGCCAGCAGCTGTAATTAGTTTAGTTAGAGTAGGTCACGTTAATTACTGATGTTAAATGTTGTTTGTTGTTGTCTTGTGCTAGCAGTTCAGCACAATACATAAAATATACTACAGGTTCCAATAAGAAATACGTACCCATGGATTCTGGTCAGTTGAGTCATCATTGAATCTGGGCAGCTGTTTATCTGGGACCTTGGTCAGACCCCACTTGGAGTACTGTGTTCCGTTCTGGTCAGCTCACTACGGGAAGGATGTGGATACTATAGAGAGAGTGCAGAGGAGATTTACAAGGATGCTGCCTGGATTGGAGGCTTATGAGAATAGGTTGAGTGAACTTGGCCTTTTCTTCTTGGAGCGACGGAGGAAGAGAGGTGACCTGATAGAGGTGTATAAGATGATGAGGGGCGCTGATAGAGGTTGTTTCTCAGGGCTGTAATGGCTAACATGAGAGGGCATAGTTTTAAGGTGCTTGGAAATTGATACCAAGGGGATGCCAGGGGTAAGTTTTTCACACAGAGAGTGGTGGGTGCGTGGAATGCACTGCCGGTGGCGTTGATAGAAGCGGATACGATAGGGTCTTTTAAGAGCCTCTTAGATAGGTACATGGAGCTTAGAAAAATAGAGGGCTATGTGGTAAGGAAATCCTAGGCAATTTCTAGAGCAGTTTGCATTGTTGGCACAACATTGTGGGCCGAAGGGCCTGTAATGTGCTGTAGATTTCTATGTTCTATATTCTAATTTTGAACAAAAGCTAATCAAGAAAATAGCCATGATTTCCTTCTTTTATTTGGGACACCATGCCATGTTATTGGGACAGGAGACTATTGCCAGACTGTGTCTAACTAGCGTCAGTCGTGTGCACCTGTGTGGCCGTCAGACACTACACCATGCTTAGAGAGAACAGATTTAAGTAGCATCAGTTGTGAGTGTTTGTGGTCAAAAGCCATGATTTTTGTCACTGATAGTTGGTGAGAAATAAGCAGTAAGACAATTCAGAACTGTTTTGCTCACTGCGGTTTCAAGCATTTAGGCTTGGAGATGCCAGAAATGGCCGGCGGCGAAAAGACAAACAGACAGACATACTTTATTGATCCCGAGGGAAATTGGGTTTCATTACAGCCATACCAAGAATAGTGAAGAAATACAGCAATATAAAACCATAAATAATTAAATAATAAGAAGTTAATCATGCCAAGTGGAAATAAGTCCAGGACCAGCCTATTGGCTCAGGATGTCTGACAGTCCGAGGGAGGAATTGTAAAGTTTGATGGCCACAGATAGGAATGACTTCCTATGACGCTCAGTGTTACATCTCAGTGGAATGAGTCTCTGGCTGAATGTACTCTTGTGCTTAACCAGTACATTATGGAGTGGATGGGAGTCATTGTCCAAGATGGCATGTAACTTGGACAGCATCCTCTTTTCAGACACCACCATCAGAGAGTCCAGTTCCACCCCCACAACATCACTGGCCTTACGAATGAGTTTGTTGATTCTGTTGGTGTCTGCTACCTTCAGCCTGCTGCCCCAGCACACAACAGCAAACATGATAGCACTGGCCACCATAGACTCGTAGAACATCCTCAGCATCGTCCGGCAGATGTTAAAGGACCTCAGTCTCCTCAGGAAATAGAGACGGCTCTGACCCTTCTTGTAGACAGCCTCAGTGTTCTTTGACCAGTCCAGTTTATTGTCAATTTGTATCCCCAGGTATTTGTAATCCTCCACTATGTCCACACTGACCCCTTGGATGGAAACAGGGATCACCGGTGCCTTAGCCCTCCTCAGGTCCACCACCAGCTCCTTAGTCTTTTTCACATTAAGCTGCAGATGATTCTGCTCACACCATGTGACAAAGTTTCCCACTGTAGCCCTGTACTCAGCCTCATCTCCCTTGCTGATGCATCCAACTATGGCAGAGTCATCAGAAAACTTCTGAAGATGGCAAGACTCTGTGCAGTAGTTGAAGTCCGAGGTGTAGATGGTGAAGAGAAAGGGAGTCAGGACAGTCCCCTGTGGAGCCCCAGTGCTGCTGACCACTCTGTCTGACACACAGTGTTGCAAGCGCACATACTGAGGTCTGCCAGTCAGGTAATCAATAATCCATGACACCAGGGAAGCATCCACCTGCATCACTGTCAGCTTCTCACCCAGCAGAGCAGGACGGATGGTGTTGAACACACCGGAAAAGTCAAAAAACATGACCCTCACAGTGCTTGCCGGCTTGTCCAGGTGGGCGTAGACACAGTTCAGCAGGTAGACAATGGCATCCTCAACTCCTAGTCGGGGCTGATATGCGAACTGGAGGGGGTCTAAGTGTGGCCTAACCATAGGCCACACTTCTGAAATGAAACAATTGTTCATTTTGAATTGTTTCATTTGTTCAATTGTTTCAAAATGAAACAATTTCTCTACTTCAAGTTAGGAACTATGAAGAACTTGAAGGTATTGAAAATTAACTTGAATGTTACAATGAAAGTAAAGGTTTGGAGGTTGCAATCATCAAGAGCATTGAACGAAGACAGTCCATTATCTGCACTGATTTACAGTCAATGAAAAGAACATGGTAGCATACACTGATGAATTCCAGGTCAATAACTGTTACAAACTAATGGAGTTTTATAGTACTGTGGTAATATTAGTAGCATAATATTAGTATGAGTTGTTCTGTATTTCAATGAAGTACATAATACGTTACTTGGTTAAATGGTAGTTTTACTTTTTAACTATTTCCATGAAGCTGTGGTTAATTGGAACAGCTGCTTAATTGGGTTAAAGTGTCCTAATTAACTGGAATCTACTTTATATAAAAAATAAGTAGTGCAGAAAGAAAGCAAAAATAGTGAGACAGTGTTCACAGGTTCAAGGACTGCTTAGAAATCTGATGGTGCAGGGAAAGAAATGGCTCTTAAAACATTGAATGTGTGTCTTCAGGCACCTGTGCCTCCTCTCTGATGGTAGTAATGAAAAGGGAACATGACCTGTGTGGTGGGGGCCCTAACGATGGATGCCACCTTTTTGAGGATCGCTGTTTGAAGACTCTTCTGATGTTGGGGTGGATGGTGCCCATGTAGGATCTGGCTGAGTTGGATCTATCCAACTGCAGCTCTTGGCTGACAAGTTCAGGCAACTGGAGATGGAGGGAGGTGGATGCACTCTGGACCATCCGGGAGGGCGAAAACATCATTAATGAGACTTTTACTGAGACGTTCACACCCAAACTGCAGGCTTCTGATAGTAGATGGTGGACCACCAGGAGAAGTAGGGGGAGTAAGCAGCCAGTGCAGTCAGTCTTCCCCTGTGGCCATTCCCCTCAGCAACCTGTACACCCCTTAGGTTACTGCTGGGGGGATAACCTAACAGGACAGCAGCAGCAGCCAGGCCAGTGGCCTTGGCCAGCCTGAGGCTCAGCAAGGAAGGGTAAAGCTAGACAGAGCAATAGAGGTAGGGGACTCAATAGCGGGGCAGACAAGAGATTCTGTGGCTGTGAAAAAGACACCAAGAAGGTGCTAGGGTCCAGAATGCCTCAGAGAGGCTGAAGAAGGATTTCTAAAGGGAGGATGAGCAGCCAGAGGTCATGGTGCACATCGGCACCAATACCAGTAGAAAGGGAGAAGAGGTCCTGCGGAGTGGGTTAGGAGTTAGGGAAGAGGCTGAAGGGCAGGACTCCAAGGTAGTAATCTCTGGATTACTCCCAGTATCGTGTGTTACGCAGGACAGGAATAGGGTGATGGTACAATGAAAGAGTGGCTGTGGAAGTGGTGCAGGGGGCAGAGTTTCAGATTTCTGGATCTTTGGGATCTCTTCTGGGGAAGGTACAACCTGTACAAAAGGATGGGTTACACCCAAATGGGGGGGGGGGGGAGGAATGAAAATCTTTTTGGGCAAGTTCATTAAAACTGTTGAGAAGGGTTTAAATTCATTTGGCAGGTGGTTGAGAACCTGAGTGATAGGGCTGAGGGTGGGGCAGCTGGTTTACAAACAGAGGCAGTGTTTGGTGAGACTGTGAAAAAGGTCAGGCAGATGATGGGACAAAATTACAATCACTGAGATGAGGCAACCATGGCTGACAACAGACAGACAGACATACATTATTGATCCGGAGGGAAACTGGGTAAATTTCCTTCGGGAAAGGGAAGTCAAGCCAACATAAAAGCAACAGATGTATATTATATTAAAAATATAGCAAAAAATAATGGGATGTGTGTGGATTGAGAAGCTTTTAACAAAAAAGCCATATGGAGAGAAAAGATGGAATATGAAAGCAGGCTAGCCAGTAATATAAAAGAGAATATCAAAGGTTTCTTCAGATACACAGTATAAAGAGGAAAAGAGAAGTGAGACTAGATATCGAACTGCTGGAAAATGACACTTGCAGAGGTAGTAATGGGGAGCTAAAAAATGGCAGATGAACTGAATAAGTATTTTGTATCAGTCTGCACTGTGGAAGACAATAGCAGTCTGCTAGAAATTCAAGAGTGTCAGGAGGCTGAAGTGAGACTAGTTGTTATTACTAAGGAGAAGATGCTTGGGAAGCTGAAAGGTCTGAAGGTAGATAAGCCACCTGGACCAGATGAACAGCACCCCAAGGTTCTGAAGGAGGTAGCTGAAGAGATTGTGCAGATATTATTTCATTTATTTATTGAGATATGGTGTGGAGTAGGCCCTTCTGGCCCTTTGAGCCGTGCTGCCCAGCAATCCCCTGATTTAATGCAAGCCTAATCATGGAACGATTTACAAGGACCAATTAACCCACCAACCAATACTTTAGTGAATGACTAGCACAAATCAAGAACAGTTAACCAACTTCAGAATCCGTGTCCAGTCCTCTGTCATGAAAGTCAAATTAAGTTCCTTTTCCCAATCTTGTTCAATCTTAAATAAACTACGCTTATCCCATTGTAATAATAAATTATAAATTCTTCCAGTGGAACCCTTCATCAAAGGATTCATACTCGTAATAATACCTAACAGGTCGGCATCCAATATGTAAGGAAAATTACTGAAGTATTTTTGTAATAAATGTCTAACTTCAAGGTATTGTAAAAAGCATAACTATGAAAGAGATTATTTATCAACTAATTGTTCAAAAAACATCAGTCTATCTTCTTTAAATAGATCCAAAAAAGAATTAATACCTTTGTTTTTCCAAAGTAAAAAAGTTGGATCACTCAAAGAAGGCTCAAAAAATAATTTTGATAAATTAAACTATAAAGTTTAAATTTTTTAAGATTAAAAAGATTACGGAACTGGAGCCAAATTTGTAAAGAATACTTAATCACAGGGTATAAATTTAAATTAGCAACTTTAGCTAATTGTATAGGTAGAGCAGCTCCCAATAACGAGGTTAATTAAAACTGTTTCACAGCTTTCAATTCCAAATCTACCCAAATTGGCCGCTCGTTCTATCAACCTAGTGTAACCAAAAGGATATATATCGCACATTAACAGCCCAGTAATACATTCTTAAATTAGGCAAAGCAAGACCTCCAGCCTTTTTCAATTTTTGTAAGTGACATTTACTATTGCTACTGTTATTACTAATAACTGTAGATCCCCCTTTTTTCCAGCTTTCACGGGGGACAAGACAAGGTTGTCCATTAAGTCCTTTGTTATTTAACTTAATATTAGAACCCCTTGCTATTGCTCTTCGTGAAGCTAAAGATATTCATGGGATTCTTGTGAATGAAACTGTTCATAAGATTTCTCTTTATGCTGACCATTTATTGGTTTATATATCAAATCCCGAGGAATCTGTCCCTGCCTTGCTAAAATTATTTAATGAATTTGGAGATTTTTCAGGATATAAAATTAATTTTAATAAAAGTGAACTGTTTCCTTTAAATGAATCTGTTTCTATACATGATAATACTCCTTTTAAAGTTACGGATTCCTTTAGATATCTAGGCGTTATAATCACTAAAAAATATAAGGATCTTTATAAAGCTGATTTTGTTCCCTTGGTAGTTTCTATGAAGTATTTATTTAGCAGATGGGACCCACTTACGTTTTCACTTGCTGGCCGCATCCATATAGTCAAAATGATGATTTTACCAAAATTTTTATATTTATTTCAGAATATCCCTGGTTTTTTTGACTAAGAAGTTTTTTGATTGAATTGATTCTATTATCTCATCTTTCATTTGGAATGATAAAAGACCAGGAATTAGTAATTGTCACTTACAACCGATACTTTAGACTGTGGAAGGAAACCAGAGCACCATGCGGTCATGGGGAGAACGTACAGTCTCCCTACAGGCAGCAGCGGGAATTGTACCCCGGTCACCGGTACTGTAAAGCATAGTGCTAACCACTAAGTGAGTAATGATCTTTCAAAGAATCACTAGATTCTGGAACGGATGCACAGGATTAGAAAATCGCAAATGTTACTTCACACTTTCAAGAAGGAAGGGAGGCAGAAAAAGGAAATTGTTTGCCAGTTAGCCTGACTTCAGTGGTTGGAAAGATCTTGGAGACTATTATTAAACATGAGGTTTTGGGGTACTGGAGGCACATGATAAAATAGGCCAAAGTCGGTATGGTTTCCTTAAGGGGAAATCATGCCTGACAAATCTGTTAGAATGCATTGAGGAAATAACAGGCAGGATAGACAAGGGAGAATTGGTCTATGTTGTTAACTTGGATTTTCAGATGACCTTTGACAAGGTGCCGCACATGAGTCTGTTTAGCAGGGTAAAAGCCCATTGGACTACAGGAAAAATACTAACATGGATAGAAGATGGGCTGACCGGAAGGAGGCATAATAGTCTGTTTAATGGTGTTCCACGGGAGTCAGTATTAGGACCACTTCTTTTCACAGTAAATGTCAATGATTTGGATGACAGAATTACGTAATAGCTTTGTGGCCAAGTTTACAGACAATACAAAGATAGGTGGAGGGGCAGGCTGAACTGAGAAAGCAGGGAGTGTGCAGAAGACTTAGATAGATTAGGAGAATGGGCAAGGAAGTGGCAGATGGAATATAGTGTAGGGAGGTGTATGGTCATGCAGTTTTGTAGAAGGAATAAGGACATAGACTATTTTCTGAACATGGAAAGGGACTTGGGAGTCCTTGTGGAGGATTCGCTAAAGGTTAACTTGCAGCTTGGGTCTGTGGTGAGGAAGGAAAATGCAATGTTAGCATTCATTTCAAGAGGACTACAATATAACAGCAAGGATGTAATAGTAAGGCTTTGTAAAGCATTGGAGTATTGTAAGCCGCTTTGAATTTAATTGAATTGACTTTATTTCTTACATCCTTCGCATACATGAGCAGAAAAAATCTTTACGTTACATCTCCATCTAAATATGCAATATGTAATCATTGTAATTTATGATAAATAGAACAGTCAATGTAATATAGAGTACACTCAAGTCAGCGTGAGTTAATCAGTCTGAAGGCCTGGTGGAAGAAGCTGTCCCGGAGCCTGTTGATTCTGGCTTTTATGCTGCGGTACCATTTCCCAGATGGTAGCAGCTGGAATAGATTGTGGCTGGGTTGGCTTGGGTTCCCAATTATCCTACAGGCCCTTTTTACACACCTGTCCTTGTAAATGTCCTGAATAGTGGGAAGTTCACATCTACAGATGTGCTGGGTTATCCACACCACTCTCTGCAGAGTCCTGCGATTGAGGGAAGTACAGTTCCCATACCAGGCAGTGATGCAGCCAGTCAGGAAGCTCTCAATTGTGCCTCTGTAGAAAGTTCTTAGGATTTGGGGGTCCATACCAAATTTCTTCAACTGTCTGAGGTGAAAGAGGCGCTGTTGTGCCTTTTTCACCGCACAGCTTGAAGCTGTTTACCCTCTCAACCCCATGATGTCAATGGGGGTTTGCCTGTCTCCATTCGTCCAGCAGGAGTTAAGGGTACGTGTACACACACACACACACACACACACACACACACACACACACACACACACACACACACACACACACACACACACACACACACACACACACACACACACACACACACACACACACACACACACACACACACACACACACACACACACACACACACACACACCTCCTGTAATCCACAACCAGCTGCTTTGTTTTTGTGACTCTTTGTTCTTGAACCACTGTGTCAGAGAGATGACTTCTTCCCTGTAGGCCACCTTGTTATTTTTTGAGATAAGGCCAATCAATGTAGTGACGTTGGCAAATTTAATTAGCTTTGGGTGGTGATACAGTCATGGGTATACAGGGAGTAAAGGGAGGGGCCCCTTATCTAAGAAAAGATGTGCTGACATTGGAGCGAGCTCAGAGGAGCTTCCCGAGAATGATTCTGGGAATGGAAATGTTATGCTTCAGGAATGTTTCGATGGCTCTCAGCCTGTACTCACCTATAATTTGATCAAATATTGAAATGCTGAGATACAGTGGATGTGGAGAGGCTGTTTTCAATGGTGAGGAAGTCTGGTACCAGAGGGCACAGCCTCAGAATAGAGGGATATTGCTTTAGAATGGAGATGAGGAGGAATTTCTCTAGCCAGAGGGTGGTGAATCTGTGGAATTTGTTGCCACAGGTGGCTGTGGAGGCCAAGTCATTGGGTGTATTTAAGGCAGAAGTTGATTAGTCAGGGTACAAAGGGTTATGGGGAGAAGGCTGAAGATTGGAGTTGAGAGGGAAGTGGATCAGCCATGATGAAATGGCGGAGCAGATTTAATGTGGCAAATGGCCCAATTCTGCTCCTTTGTCTTATAGTCTTAAGGTCTATCGAATATTGAAAAACCTAGATGGAGTGGTTATGGAGGGGATATTTCCTAAAGTGGGTGAGTCTTGAACCACAGGGCACAAACTCCGAATGGAGGATGTACAGTTTCTTTAGCCAGAGGGTGGTGAATCTGTGGAATCCATTGCCCCAGATGGCTGTGGAGGCCAAGTCATCGAGTACATTTAAAGCAGAGGTTGATATGTTGTTGATTAGACAGGGTGTTAAAGTTTACGAGGAGAAAGCAGGAGAATGGTGTTGAGAGGGATAATAATCAGCCATGATAGAATGACAGAGCAGACTTGATGGGTCAGGTGGCCTAATTCTGCTCCTATGTCATATGGTTGCAACGTTTTCCGGCCCTGTACCTGGGCCTCTCCATACCAGGTGGTGATGCAATCATTCAGAATGCTGTCCATGGTACAACTGTGCTTGGTGACTTACTAAATCTCCAAAAACTCCAAATGAAATACAGCCACTGGCGTCAATTCTTTGTAATTGCATGGGTAGGCTGGGTGAAACCCAGTATAAGAAAAAGGAGAGGAGTGGGCCAAGTGCTGACAACAATAGGTGGATCCAGTGGAAGAGGGAACTTGATGCAAAACATCTTTTGTCTGTTTCCAGCTACAGACGCTTCCTGTCTCACTGAGTTCCTCCAGCACATCATCGGATTTTTTTTGCTCCAGCTTCCAGCCTTTGCTGTCTTTAATTTATTCATTATTTATTATTTCTTTCTTATTCAGCGATACAGTGAGGAGAATGCCCTTCCAGCCTTATGAGCCATGCCACCCCAGCAACCACACAACCCCGATTCTACCCTTGCCTAATCCCAGGACAATTTACAGGGACGAATTAACCTACCCTGTATGTCTTTGGACTGTGGGAGGAAACAGGTGCACCCAGGAAAAACCCTCACATTGCACGGGGAGGACGTATAGAGACTCCTTACAAAACGGAGCTGGAATTGAACTCTGAATTCTGGAATGTCTCAAGCTGTAATAGCATCACGCTAACTGCTACACTACTGCGTCATCTCTTGTATTTCCAAGTAACCTTCTTATCTTGATTCTAAAATTCCAGGAAGTGATATGCAGAAGGTGTTTCCGATTTGGTCTATTATGTGAAATGCTATAATCAGACTCATAGTCAGCAGTTAATCAAAATATTTTTAGCCCTGGGATGTTTTATTTCTTTAAAGCTTTCATAACCTAAAGTTTTTTCAAAATCCTTTATACAATGGCAGATACTCCCTTTTTGTTCTAACCAATTACTTCGGGCGTCACAGTAGCATTACAATTACTGTGACACTATTACAGCACGAGGTGTCAGAGTTCACAGTTCAAATCCAACGCCACCTGTAAAGAGTTTGTTTGTTGTCGCCGTGAACACATGGGTTTCCTCTAAATGCTCCAGTTTCCTCCCACAGCCCAAAGAAAAACCAGTCAACTGGTGATTGTAAACTATCCTGCGATTAGGCTACGGTTAAATAGGTGGGTTGCTGAGTGGTGTGGCTTGTTAAATACTAAGGAGAGAAATGAAAATAGAAAATGTTGGAGATACTCGTGAGATGAGACAGTATGTGCATGTGGAGAGAAACTGCATCAATGTGTCATTATTAGAATCAGAAAATGCAAAGAAATACTGTATAACACGTTTTAAACAAGCACAAAGAATGAAAGTGAGATACATGAAGGAAGGAAGATGAAAAGGAGGCGACAGAATACAAAGATGGGTACATTAAATTAAAATTGGCTAATGTAAACCTGAAAGGGATGGGGAGGGGGGTTAAACTGAAAGAAAATAATAGGTCTAGAGGAGGTTTTAACGGAAAAGGCAGAATTAGTATCCATGGGTGGGTGTCTGGAAAAAGTGGGTGTATTGTTATGATGTGAAATTCTTGAACTGGGTCCAAGAGCTATAAAGTTCCTGCAAATACAATGGACTTCCTTTGAGCTTCTTTGTGACAGTATAGAGGAATGATAAAGAGACAGAGTGGGGGGTACGACAGAATAATCAGCTGGCAAGCTCATGGTCACTTTTGTGCAGATGTATTTGGTGGGCGAGGAAATGGTGCTAGTTGATTAGCCGCATGTGGAAGCTGGTGGGATGGAGGACGAGGGCCACATCATGCTTCAGGGGTTTGTGAGGAATGTTTGAGAGTGACAAGTTTGAGAGATTGGACAGAAACAGTCGAGGGATCAAAGTTTAAAAAGTTCAAAGTAAAATTTACGATCAGAGTACATTCACGTCACTGCACACAACCCTGAGCTTCTTTTTCCTGTGGGCATACTCCGCAAATCTATAGAATGGTAACTGTAAACAGGATCAACGAAAGAGCAAGAGCATAGAAGACAACAAACTGTGCAAATCAAATATAATGAATAGCAACAAATAACAGGAATATGAAATAACAAGATATAGAGTCCTTAAAGTAAGATCAGTGGTTGTGGGAACATCTCAATGGATGAGTGTAGTTACCCTCTTTTGTTGAAGATCCTGATGGTTGAGGAGTGGTAACTGTTCTTGAACCTGGTGGCTTGAGTCCTGAGGCTCTGTACCTTCTACCTGATGTCAGCAGTGAAAAACAGAGCATGGCCTGGGTGGTGAGGAACTTAATGATGGATGCTCGTTTCTACAACAGCGTTTCATGTAGATGTGCTCAATGGTTGGGAAGGCCTTAACCATGATGTACTGGGTTGAATCCACTACCTTTTGTAGAATTTTCCACTCAAAGGCTTTGGTGTTCCCATACCAGGCCGTAAAGCAGCTAATCAATACACTTCCCACCACACATCTATAGAAGTTTGTCGAGGTTTTCGATGACATGCTGAATCTCTGCAGACTCCTGAGGAAGTAAAGGCACTGTCCTGTTTTCTTTGCAATTCCATTTATATGACGGGTCCAGGTCAGGTCCTCTCAGATAGTGACACCCAGGAATTTAATGTTACTGATCCTTTCCACTTCTGATCCTCCAATGAATACTGGCTCATGGATCTCTGGTTTCCCTCTCCTGAAGCCTACAATCAGTTCCTTGGTCTTGCTGATATTTAGTTGGGGGGGGGGAGGGTGTAAATATTCAGTTGAGGTGACACTATGGAAAGTGACAGTGATGGTATAGGAGAGCTGAAGGTACTTGGAGAATGGAATGATAAGAAAGGGAAAATGAGCAATCAAAGAAACTGTGTTGTAGTTGGTGTAGCATGATCTTCTACTCGCAAAACAAAGGAAAGAACAAGATGGAGATCTGGTGGCAGGAGAAAGAGAGAAATGATAAGTTGATGTTACTGCTCTTCCATTCCATTCAGCAGTAGCTTCCTCAGAGAATGCATGAACTATATTAGCTGGCCATTTATTTCCTGGAAGTCCATGACTAGAAAACTAGTAGGGCCTGTTCTGCGCTGTATCTATAAATAAAGAAATTAAAACACTAATGAGAGAAATGAAAATAGAAGATGTTGGAGATACTGGTGAGAGCAAACAGTATATGTGTGTGTGGAGAGAAACAGCATTAATGTGTCATTATTAGAATCAGTTCATTTGCCTTTAAAGAATTATATTTGCTACCTAGAGTCAACAGTCCTCTCTTGGTTTTCACCACTGTCAGTCATGCAAGACCCAGGTGGAGACTCGGAGACTCAGAGACTCAGAATACCGTTGCACTCAGATGTAGAAGAACTTTTCATTGCCGTTTCTGTAACAATTTTGTTTTACCAGTCAGGGTTGTTAGCCCTGAGCTGAACCCGAAGCACCGGTGCACTACTCTTAGCCTGGCCTCTACCCTTTGACCTGTTGGCATGGGTGACACTATCAGGAGCCAAAACATAAAGGCCCGACTCCAACCAACATAGCCCTGCAGGTCATTAAGGCACACAAGCCTCTAAAGCACAAGAAGCTTGTGGTCCTCTTGGAGGAGGGTCCTTAATCTGAAACATTAATTCAGTTACTCTGACGACAGATAATGACTGACTTGCATTTTATATATTATATTGCACTTCAGCATTTAAAATTTTTGTTTAATATTTCAAGTGCTTCCAATATTATGTTCAAATATTATGTCATTGTGTCAAACCATTGTCTGTGTTGACCATTTGATAGTGAATATTTTAAACTATTTGAAAAGCCCCTAACTATTTAGAATTTCTGTGTTATGTCACAGAAATTATCCGGATTTGATCTCTCACACTCATTGCACTTCTCACTAGTTTGTTAAATAATAACAATTAGTTTTTGATACAATAAGTGTATGGGACATTGGAAAAATGTTGAATTTCCCCATGGGGATGAATAAAGTATCTATCTATCTAATGGACTGTGATTGAGATGAGAAATCTGTATCTAAAGTTTTGCAAGATAAGAAACCAGCATTAGTGAGATGGTGGACAGTTCTAGATATAACTGCTGAACTTTGGTGAATTGCTGGAACTTATAGAGTATGCAAAACATTTGTATTGCAAGAGATCTTGGTGTAAAATGAACCTAGGGTAGAAAGAATTGTCAGTGGTATTGACTTGTTGTCAACATATAACAAGATACAGCTAAAAGCTATAAACACAAGAGATTCTGCCGATGCTGGAAATCCAGAGTACACAGAGAAAATGTTGGAGGAACTCAGCAGGTCAGGCAGCACCCATGGGAGATACTAACAGTCAATGATTCTTCATCAGAACTGGAATGGAAGGTGGAGAACTTAAGAACAGAAAGATGGTGGAAGGGAAGGAGAGTAGCAAGAAGGTGATAGGTGAAGTCAGGTGGGTAGGAAAGGTAAAGGGTTAGTAGAAGAGGAAAGTGGACTATAGGAGAAAGAGGCAGCAGGGGAGGTGATAGGCAGGTGAGAAAAGGAAAGAGGCCTGAGTGGTGAATGGAAGAAAAGGATAGAGGGAGGGAAGACATTTTTACCGGAAGGAGAAATCAAAGTTCATGCCACCAGGATGGAGGGTATCCAGATGGAATATAAGGCGTTGCTCCTCCACCCTGACAGCGGCCTCATCCTAGCACTGGAGGAGGCCATGTGGGAACAGGAATGAGAATCAGAATTAAAACGTTTGGCCTCCAGCAAGTTCTGCTTCTGGCGGATAGTGCAGAGGTGCTCGATGAAGCGGTCCTCCAATTTACAACCGGTCTCACCACTGTAGAGCAGGTCGCATTGAGAGCACCAGGTACAAGGGACAACCCAAGCAGTTTTGCAGGTGATGTGTTGCCTCACATGGAAGCACTGTTTAGGGCCCTGAATGGAGATGAGGGAGGAGTTGTATGGGCAAGTGTAGCACTTTGTCAGCTTGCAGTGATAAGTACCAGGAGGGAGATTAGTGGGGATGAACGAATGGACAAGGGAATCACGGAGGAGTAATCCCTGTAGATTTAAGAGAGTGGGGAAGGGGAAAGTAAACTTGTGTCTAGTGGC
This sequence comes from Hemitrygon akajei, assembly GCF_048418815.1. Taxonomy (NCBI): domain Eukaryota; kingdom Metazoa; phylum Chordata; class Chondrichthyes; order Myliobatiformes; family Dasyatidae; genus Hemitrygon; species Hemitrygon akajei. The sequence continues at coordinate 172,640,347 of NC_133133.1, forward strand.
AGAATCCTTTTGAAGATGGCACCTACATCTTTGCAACAAGGTGGATGTTTTGTGTATGTGATGGAAACTAATTTGCACTTTGAGCAGGGAGATGAGCTGTTGAGCGATATCACAAACAAGAGAAAATCTGCAGATGCTGGAAATCCAAGCAACAAACACAAAATGCTGGAGGAACTTAGCAGGTTAGACAGCATCTATGGAAATGAGTACATTCAACCCTGTGTTGACTGTTTACTCTTTTCCGTAGATGCTGCCCAGCCTGCTTATTTCCTCCAGCATTTTGTGTGTGTTTTGCTGAGAGGTATGACTGTTTGTACTTCATTGTGGCCACAGCTCACTCTTAGCCAGAAGAAAATAAAGGACAACACATCACCCATTTTTAAGGCAAGACATGGGAGTTCGACAACTGAATTATTGCAGAATTAGAAAGGTTTAAAATGTTAAAATAAAATGTCAACAAAAAAGAAGTAATGATGCATCGGTTGTATAGCTGACACCAAGGGTTCCTTTGTCAGGATCTGGGTGTTCCATTGTATTATATTCAATGAGGAGGACTTAAATAAGTACAGATCTCTGCCCTGCAGAAATAACCTCAATCTCTGTATCTAATGTATTCCGAGGCCAGCTTCTACCCTACTCTTAAACAGACTTTTGTACAGTAAGTTGGTCTCTTGGCCACATGATCTACCTCACTATGATCTTACATTTGATTACCTGCACTGCACCTTCAGGGACTCTTTCATCTCATGTTCTCACTATTTATTGCTTTTTAAATTTATTATTATTTCTTTCTTTTTGTATTTGCACAATTTGTTGCCTTTTGTACACTGGCTGAACACACAAGTTGGTAGAGTCCTTCAGTGATTCTGTTAAGGTTGCTGTTCAGGGGATTTATTGAGTATGCCCGCAAGACAATGAATCTCAAGCTTGTACATGATGGTATATACATATAATAAATTTACTTTGAACTTTGAAGTTTTTGGTAACTTTCACACCTTATTCTGCATTATTAATTGTTTTACCTTACTCTAGCTCGATACACTATGTACTGATTTGATCTGTATAAACAAGGCAAGCTTGTCACAACCACTGAACACATTTTTACCTCCCCCCCCCCCCCCCACTACCACTTTCCGCAGGGATCGCTCCCTCTATCCATTCTTCTCTGCCCACTGATCCCCCTCCTGGCACTTACCCCCACAAGTGCTACACCTGCCCATTCACCTCCTCCCTTGCCACCAATCAGGGCCCCAAGTCTTTCCAGGTAAGGCAATACTTCACCTACGAGTTTGTCAGCATCATCCACTGTACGGTCCTCCTGATGCAGCCTCCTCTCCATTGCTGAGACCCAAAGTATATTGGGGCACCACTGTACTGAGCACCTTTGCTCTGTCCACAACAAGCAGGATTTCCTGTTGGCCAACCATTTTAATTCCACTCCCCATTCCCAGTCTGACATGTCAGTGCACGGTCTTCCCTACTGTTCTCTCAGGTTGGAGGAGCAACATCTGATATTCTGTCTGTGTTGCCTTCAACCTGACAGCAAGAACATCAATTTCTCTCATTTCCGGTAATTTCTCCCCACCCCATCATTTTCCATTCCCCATTTTGACTCCACCTGCATATCATCTCCACTAGTGCCCCTCCTACTTCCTTTTCTCCCGTGGTCCACTTTCCTCTCTTATCAGATTCCTTCTTCTTTAGCCCTTTACCTTTTCACCTATCACCTCCCAGTTTCTCACTTCGTTACCCCTCCCCTACCCATGTACCTTCCCCCTAACGTGGTCTGACCTAACACATGCCAGCTTGTACCTCATCCCCTCCAGCACCTCCTTATTCAGGCTTGTGCACCCTTCCTTTCCAGTTCTGATGGCCCAAAACACAAACTATTTATTTCCCTCCATAAGTGCTCCCTGACCTGGTGAGTTCCTCCAGCATTTTGTCTTCTGGCATCAGCAGAATCTGTTGTATATATAGCTTGGTACATGTGACAATAATAAATCAATATCACTGACAATTCTTTGCTACTCCAGGTTCTGAGTCGCCATGGTCACTCTCAAATGGTCAACACAGATAATGGTTTGATAGCAATGAAACACTCAAATTGTCAATTACTTCAAATAAAAACTCAGACAAATAAGAACAGCAGGTTCTACTAAACAGATTATGATCTAGTAAAAACACACAATGCTGGCAGAACTCAGCAGGCCGGACAGCATCTATTGGAGGAGGTAGTGACGACGTTTCAGGCCAAAACCCTTCATCAGGAGTGAAGTGTTACGAACCCCGTAACTGGGTCACTTACCAGCAAAGATAGAGAGGTCCGTTTAAGTCTGATGGTACTATTTTTAACAGTATTTATTAGTAAAAATACACAAAAATAATATCAATGCAAATATACAGATAATATACGTCATCAATACTAAATCTAAAAGTGCGGGTATAATAATAATCAATAAGAAATAAGCTCTATCGTTGTCTAGTGGATAATGTATTGTCCGATGGAAATATAAAAGTCACTCAGTTCATGCAGGCTGCAGCCTTTGGGGTGGGGTCCGCTGGGTTTACAATGGTTGGAGAGAGAGAGAGATTTGGAGAAAAACTTGCCGATTCCTTTTATGATTTCGATCCGTCGGAGTCTCGTTGGTGTGGCCGTTCACTTGTGGCCTCTCCTTTAGCTAAGCCGTTCTTCCGTGGCGAGCCCACCAATCCCTGGCAAGGGAAGGATGCACACGAGCCCCCCACCGGCTGTCGCTATTAAATGCTGTCACGGGATTTCTAGCGTTTCTCCTGGTGCGTCTAAAGGGGTTGTTCCCCAGACCCTCTTTTATCCTTACTCACGGGGTCTCAGATGTCAATCAGGTTGGGATGATGCAATCCCTCAACCAGCCCACTCTGGTCGTCCCCTGAGGGGCTTCAATGAATAGTACAGTACTCAATACACAATTCCGTCTCCAAGAGACAATGGCCATTATCAGTGGCTTTGTTTCGCTGAGGCCAGGACACATTCCAAACCTTGTGGATTCTCTCTCAAGTGATAGGCTGAAGGGAAATGGGCTAGGGGGAAGGTGGAGAATTATGGGCAGTGATTTCCCCCAGTGATTGGGCAGGTTCCACTGAAACGGAGTCCATAAGGCCAATAGACATTAAAGCAGATAAGTCTATCGAGTCTGCTCTGTCATTCCATCATGGCCGATCTATTATTCCTCTCAACCCCATTCTCTTGCCTTCTCCCTGTTGTGGTGGGATAGAAAAAATATATACTTGATTTAAACCAGTGGTTCCCAAAGAGTGCAATATTGCCCCCCACCCCCAGCCCAGTGGCGATGGGAGTTTCGAAGGGGCAATAAAGATAAAGGAGGCTCTTGAATTCAGGGGGGTTTACAGGCTTAATTTAAGAAATTAATTACTTATTATAAGCATTTGATCTTCAGTGATTCATAATTGATTACAATGATCACCTCATGTCTGGCTAACCCACTTACACTTTGCTCAAAGCATATCATAGTCATGAACTATCCGGGCCTGAAACGTCGACTGTTTACACTCTAAAATTGCTGATGAAAATTGTTTTACTATAATTAAATAAAGGACTGATTTTATTCGTAGCCTAAAGTAGATTTGAATGATTTTTGTATTATTTGTCGCTGCTTTGTATTTTTAGTTCCTGTTGTCTTTAACTGTGCATCGTAAATCAAAAATCCTTTATAATTTTAATATAATGGCGGGAAAGGAAGAGGGGATGCTGGCATGTGGTCTGGAAGCCAGGGGGGTAGTAGCACAAAACGGTTTGGGAAGCCCCACTTCTGCAGCTGACCGGTAGAGATTGATGATTGATAGAAGGTGTGCTGAGCTGATAGCGATCTATACAGCATGAATTGCAACATCGCTGCAAGCGCCCACATCCTCAGCAGTGTTCTTCCTCGTAACAGCTCCAACAGTCACTTGAAAGCAGGCCGTGCAGCCTACCGGATCCACTGCAGCTGCCACACTCCCATTTCACACCAGAAGCACAAGAGGTTCTGCAGATGCTGGAAATCCTCAGCAAGAGCAACAACCACAAAAAGCTGTAGGCAGTCTGCACATTCTCCCCACGACAGTTTGCTCCCACATTCCAAAGGTGAATGCATTAGGAGCTTAATTGGTCACATGGGTATAATTGGATGGGGTGTGCTCTTTGAGCCAGAATGGACTGTTAGAATGCTATATCTCTAAATAAAAAATATTCTTCAGGCAGTATCTATTGAGAGGAGTAAACAGCTGACATTTTAAAAAATATCCACGTATTCCAATGAACTCCTCCAAATTCTACAAGTAGGGGTGTAGTTGTTAGGGCAGCACGGTAGCGTAGTGGTTAGCACAACGCCTTACAGTACAGGTGACCTGGGTTCAATTCCCACTGCTGCCTGTGAAGAGATTTACATTCTCCCAGTGACCACGTGAGTTTCCTCCGGATTCTCAAGTTTCTGCTCACAGGCCTAAGACGTACCGGTTGGTAGGTTAATTGGTCATTGTAAAATTAGGCCTGGATTAGATCGGGGGTTGCTGGGTAGTGCAGCACGAAGAGCAGGAAGGGCCTACTTTGCGATGTAACTCAATCAACCAATAAATATTTATTGTGACTTATTGAGCTGCATGTTCCACAGAGAGAACGTACAAACTCCACACAGTCAGTACAGGAGGCCAGGATTGAGCACACACTCAATCTGCAGCTCGACCAAGCTGTGCCATTTTAATGCCCACTCTCTCCAGAGTGACCTGGGGCAGACTGGCAGACAAACTCCTTACAGAGAGCAGCGGGAACGGAAACCCTGTCAGTAATCGCTGGCGCAGTAAAGTATTGCGCTGTTACGCTCTTGCGTTTGTCACAGCTACTGTTCACTTTATATGTAAGAAGCTGTGCGGTCGTTAGATACCATGGGACATATGGTATTGAAGGCCATTGAGTGCCTACAGCACCCACCATTCATTGTGACAGTGAGTAACCCAGATTTAATATGCTGTCCGCATCACCCGAATAGGCAAAAGGGAATTTAGTATTATGATCCCCGTGGCTGAATTTGAAAGTTAAGCAATTTATCTTCCAGGAAAACCCAGAATGTTTCAGTTTACTTTTCACTTTGTTAATAAACGTACACATTTTGTTGCTTTGACTATGGTTTGTAGAGCTTTACCTGGTCTGCGGCAGGTTGCTGTATGTGACTTTGCTCCAGGAGAATTATTTGTCATTTGGTATTATATGTAAGCTTACATTATTGGATGAAATCTGACCATAAGGCTGAACTGAGGCAGCAGGGTCCAGACCCCAGAGCATCCCGAAGTAACTGAACCCGACGTTTGGACAATTTAAGGCCGGGCCAGATTGAAAATCTCAGGGCGTTGGGGCCAGAGGCGAGGGAGAGGTTGGTTCCGCTTGTTGCTGCACGACATCTACTCAGCTCTGCACTAAACCAGGGTCTGGGGACGGACTTTCTGTGGACTTTAGTTCTAAACACTATTTGCTTTCTTTTATTGTTAGTACATTTTGGGGTTTGACAGTTTTTTATCGGTTCTTTTGGGTATCTTTGTTTTGTGACTGCCAGTAAGGAGACAAATCACAAGGTTCTTTGATAATAAATGCTCTTTGCACTTTCAACATAAGACCATTTTTTAAACAAAACTATAAAAGTTTATTTACATCATATGTACACAAGATACAGTGAGACAATATTTACAAGACAGTAAGTATACTCAATTTAAAATACGGTTACTGCCGTCTATAAAACCGTTTATATCCCAGGGTACATAAGACATAGGAGCAGAATTTAAGTCTTTTGACCTCTGGGTTTACTCTGCAATTCTATCTTGGTTGATTTAATTTCCCTCTCAACCTCATACTCCTCCCTTCTTCTGGTAACCTTTGACATCCTGACTAATCCGCTTTAAGTATATGACGGCCTAATTAGCTGCCTGTGGCAATGAATTCCACAGATTCAGCACCCTCTAGCTGAAGAAATTCCTCCTTATCTCTGTTTTAAAGGGGCATCCTTCCAAAAATCTAAAAAAGCGGGTGGCATGGCTTTACCTAACTTTCGCTTATATTATTGGGCTGCTAATATACGTTGTGCTACCTTCTGGTCTTTCTTCCACGGCCAACCCGAGTGCCCTAACTGGGTGGCAATGGAGTTGAGCTCCACTAAAGAATTATCTATCTCTGCACTTCTTGGCTCTGCACTCCCTAGCAGTCTGCCCAGATCAATAGCTAATCCTCTTGTTAGACACACTTTGCGTATATGGGCTCAGTTCAGGAAATGCTATGGTTTCCAGGGGTTTTCCGTTTCTAGCCCTGTCGCACATAATCACCTTTTTTTACCTACTACGTACGATTCAGCATTCCATGTTTGGTATAGGAAGGGCATTAGACATTTTGAAGATCTTTTCATTGATAATCGCTTCGCTTCTTTTCAGCAGCTCTCTGTTAAGTTCAACCTGCCTAACGCTCACTTTTTCAGATACCTCCAAATCCGACATTTTATTGCTCCTTTAATTCCTAACTTTCCTGAAATGCCTGTGAAAAATGCTATGGACCTATTTCTTTCCATTAATCCACTAGGTAAAGGTTTAATATCAATTATCCGAGATAAACTAGCAGCCTTACGACGGGCCCCTGTGGATAAAATTAAAATGGCCTGGGAGCAGGATTTAAATATCTCCTTATCCGAGGAGAGCTGGGACTCAGTTCTCAAATCGGTTAACTCAACCTCTCTTTGTGCTCGCCATTGCCTCTTACAGTTTAAGATTGTTCATAGAGCCCATATGTCTAAATCTAAACTATCTCGATTCTACCCTGGCATTAGTCCGCTCTGTGATAAATGCAAGAGGGGCGTGGCCTCTCTCATCCATATGTACTGGTTCTGTCCTAGCTTGGAGAAATTCTGGAAAGATGTCTTCACTACATTATCGGGTATTCTGAATCAGCACCTAGAACCAAACCCCTTAATTGCTCTGTTCGGTTTTTGGGGCGAGACAGATTTATGTCTGGGTCCGACCAAATGCCGAATACTATCCTTTGCCTCTCTCCTGGCGAGACGCTTGATCCTCCTTAGATGGAGAGATGTTGCCCCGCCCACTCATGCGCAATGGCTTAACGACATTATGGCCTGCTTGGACCTCGAAAAAATTCATTATTCAGTTCTTAATTCGGATCTAAAGTTCCATAAGGTCTGGGGACCTTTTATCGAGTACTTTCATAACCTTCCTCTTGACTAGGGTTTTCTTTCCTTTTTTTTCTTCTTTTCGGTCCCTTGCTTTCAGCTCCCTTTTTTTTCTGGTAGTAGGCATTATTATCCTCTGTTGCTAAGTGTATTCACAGTCTGGGAGTTTGACTGTCCTGACTTATACTCTCTATATTGTGTTGTGGTTGGTCTGGAGTTGTTTTTTTTCTTGTGTTGTGGGGCTTGGGGAGGACACTAAGCTTACTTGTCTTTAATTTAGGTGCTTTTTTGTTAAATTCTCTTCCCTTGTAGCATATTGTTATTGTATGCTTAATTTTGCACTGTATTAATGCTCCTCATTGGGATTTGGGGTTTTTAATTTGTAAAATGTTTTGAAAAACTAATAAAAAAAAATTTTTTAAAAAGGGACATCCTTCTATTCTGTGGCTGTGCCCGCTGGTCCTAGACTCCCCCACTACAGGAAACATCCACTCCACATCCACTCTATCTAGGCCTTTCAACATTCAATATGTAACAGCATCAGCTGCAAAAACAAATTTTAAATAATAATTTAAATGTTACATTTGTGAAAATAGTATTCACAATATGTTTTACATTTCGTACAATAAGTTATTTGTGAAACTAAAGAAGAGTGATTTGATATTCATTCAATCAAAATACTAATGACAGTACTGAGCAATGCAATGTGGCCGACTTTAAATCAACAACCGTGTCAGGACATTTCTAACAGATTTCTACTTCAAAAGTTTTAAGGCGTAATTGGGAAATGATGCAGTGGTGTAGTATAATTTATAAAGACTAATAACTTTGATGACGCAAAGGTTGGAGGTGTTGTGGATAGCGTGGAGGGCTGTCAGAGTTTACAGTGGGACATTGATAGGATGCAAAACTGGGTTGGGAAGTGGCAGATGGAGTTCAACCCAGATAAGTGTGAAGTGGTTCATTTGGTAAGTCAAATATGATGGCAGAATATAGTATTAATGGTAAGACTCTTGGCAGTGTAGAGGATCAGAGGGATCTTGGGGTCGAAATCCATAGGACGCTCAAAGCAGCTGAGCAGGTTGACTTTGTGGTTAAGAAGGCATATGGTGTACTGGCCTTCATCAATCGTGGAATTGAATTGAGGAGCCAAGAGGTAATATTGCAGCCATATAGGACCCTGGTCAGACCCCTCTTGGAGCACTGTGCTCAGTTCTGGTCGCCTCACTACAGGAAGGTTGTGGAAACCATAGAAAGGGTGCAAAGGAGATTTACAAGGATGTTGCCTGGATTGGGGAGCATGCCTTATGAGAATAGGTTGAGTGAACTCGGCCGTTTTTCCTTGGAGCGACAAAGGATGAGAGGTTACCTGATAGAGGTGTATAAGATGATGAGAGGCATTGATCGTGTGGATAGTCAGAGGCTTTTTCCCAGGGCTGAAATGGTGGCCACAAGAGGACACAGGTTTAAGGTGCTGGGGGAGTAGGTACAGAGGAAATGTCAGGGGTAAGTTTTTTACTCAGAGAGCAGTGTGTGTGGAATGGGCTGCTGGCAACGGTGGTGGAGGCGGATACGATAGGGTCTTTTCAGAGACTTTTGGATGGGTACATGGAGCTTAGAAAAATAGAGGACTATAGGTAAGCTTAGTAATTTCTAAGGTAGGGACATGTTCGGCTCAACTTTGTGGGCCGAAAGGCCTGTATTGTGCTGTAGGTTTTCTATGTTTCTATGTAACCTGCTATTTAAAGAAAGGTTCTTCATACAAAGTCAATTGTGCAGTAAACATCAAGAGATGAAGTAATACACATAGTGAGATGGGAGTGGCCCTGTCTGCCAAATGCTTTGCATTATGTGTGTGTACTTCTATTCAGCAGTACTCAAGCAAGTCACATTTCATTTTGTGCTAAGAATAGTAACCATGTTTTTAAAATGACATCTTTATTATCTAAATTCTGAAAAGGTTGCCGCCATGGTAGCGGTCAGCACGAGACTATTACAGCTCAGGGCATTGGAGTTCAGAGTTCAGTTCCAGCATCTCTGTAGACCCTCCCTGTGGAATGTGTGGGTTTTCCCTGGGTGCCCCAGTTTCCTCCCACTGTCCATGAACATTCAGGGTAGGTTAATTGATCATTGTAAATTTGCCAAGAGATTATGAGAGAGTTAATCAGAGGTCGCTGGATCGGCGGGGCTGGCAGGGCCGAAAGGGACTACTCCACACTGCATCTCTAAATAAAATAAATCCAGTTAGGAAGCCTGTATTGGCCTTAACATGTATATTTTTGTTAAGCTCTATCCATCCAAGTCTCCTGTGTCAACCCATGTGTACCTAAATATCAAAGTGCATCCTATTGGTGTGGTGATTACCTTAATTATGGGCTTTCCTCCTTCAGACCAACCCACCTCCTCCCCTCTCCAACCTGCTGTAAATATAAGTGGAATCTGCATATTTTCATTGTTGCAAATGTACTACCTGGGACCATTCACTCATTATGTGCCATGTTGTACGACATGAATGATCGTGCTCTTGGCTAAGCAGGTGCTACACTTTGCCCAAGGGTGACATGCATGCTAATGGAGGGAAGGAGCAGCTTACACCTCCTTTGGTAGAGACGTATCTCCACCCTGTACCCTTACAGTGAGACCATAATACCAGAAGACTTATGACATAGGAGCATAATCAGGCCACTCGACACATCTTTAGGGAACAGCGTCTCAGAAAGGCAGCATCATAGCACCCAGGGCATGCCCTTTTCTCACTGTCCAGGTAGGAGATACAGAAGCCTGAAGGCACACACTCAGCGATTGAGGAACAGCTTCTTCCCCTCTGCTGTCCGGTTCCTGAATGGACTTTGAAGCTTTGGATACTACCTCTCTTTTTTTTTAATATACAGTATTTCTGTTTTTGCACATTTTTAAAAATCTATTCAACATACATAATTGATTTACTTGTTTGTTTATTATGTTTTATTTTATTTATTATTTTTTCTCTCTCTGCTAGATTATGTATTGCATTGAACTGCTGCTGCCTAGTTAACAAATTTCACGTCACATGCCGGTGATAATAAACCTGATTCTGATTCTGATTCTGACATCGAGTCTGTTCCACCAATCCATCAGGGCTGATTTATTTTTTCTCTCAATCCCTTCTCCTGCCTTCTCCCCATAAATTTTGACACCCAGTGTGGTAAACTATGTATACCTGTCTGGACATGCCCCTCTGCTGACTGCTCCTGTGGCTCCTCCCACAGACCCCTGCTGACTGCTCCTGTGGCTCCTCCCACAGACCCCTGCTGACTGCTCCTGTGGCTCCTCCCACAGACCCCTGCTGACTGCGCCTGTATAAAGGCGATTGGAGGCACTGCTCCCCCCCCCCCTCAGTCTCCGAGATGCCGTGCTCCCTTTTTCTGCTAATAAAAGCCTATCTTTCACCTCCCATCTCCGAGAGTTATTGATGGTGCATCACCCTGAGTAACCACCTTAAATTACCCAGTGATTTAGCCTCCACAGCCGCCTGTGGCAATGAATTCCACAGATTCACCACCCTCTGGATGATGAAATTTTTCCTCATCTCTGTTCTAAAGGAATGTCCTTGTATTCTGAGGCTGTGCCTTCTGATCCTATACTCCCCCACTATAAGATCCTCTTCACATCCACTCTATCTCGGCCTTACAATATTCAATAAGTTTCAGTGAGATGCCCCCTCATTATTCTAAACTCCAGTGAGTACAGGCCCAGAGCCATCAAACATTCCTGATATATTAACCTTTTTGTTCCTCGGATCATTCTCATGGACTTTCTCAGCACATCCTTTATAAGGGGCCCAAAACTGCTCACAATACTCAAAAATAAGTGTGCTACGTTATATTAAAAAAACTTGTGACATTCTTTAAAGCATGGGTTCCCAACCCTTTTTTTTATGCCATGAACCTCCACCATGAACTGAGGAGTCTGTGGACCCCAGGTTGAGAAACCCTACTTAAAAGGATTTAACCACCTCAGAGAATTATTAAAGATCCAGTCATCTGTAACTGATTCATGGAGTCAGGAATCTGGCTGCTTAATGACAGTCTTGGTGATAAACTCTTTCCTCAGCTTCTCTGTTATAACAACAGCCTGGCCAGTCTACTGAACTACTTGATCAGCACTCAAGCTTAACCGACAATAGCAAGATAACTTATCTCCTATGCATGAGCTAATAACCACTTTAGATATAGTTTATTGCACTGAAGAAGTAAGGTACATTTAAGTAGCAAGTTTCATGACATCTGAAAACGTTTCAAGTATTTTGCAATGATGTCTTAGAATTTTACAGCGCGAAATGAGGTCCTTCAGCCCAGCTCTTCCATGCTGACGAAGTTGCCCTATCTAAACTCATCCATTTTCCTGCATTTGGCCCACATTACTCTAAACCAGGGTACCCGACCTGTTGTGAATTTAATATTTCAGTAATATTTGAGTAATCTTGTATATATTGGTTGTTTAAGCATTTCTGTTTGTTTAAAGAATTCATTGTGGGTTATACATATAAATACATGAATTGCACAGGTCTCATGAATTTCATGTCTCATTTAAAGTAACCATGAAGTTATACTCACATTTTGGACTCCCCTATCTTCCTTTTGAATTAATTTAATGTTTTGAAGTTACAGAACATTACATATCTGAGGTCCATGGGCCCTTTTCTCACTAGTATTGATCCATGGCATAAAACCATTAGGAAATCCCTACTCTAAACCTTCCTTTCCTAACCCAGCACCTGTCCAAATACCTTTTAAATTGTACCTGCTTCTACCATTTCCTCTGGCAATTCTTTCCATATATTCTCCACCCTTTGTGTGTAAAACTTGCCCTTCAAATCCCATTGTGTAGGATTCCCTCAAGGTTAATTTACAGGATGAGGATTTGGTAGACTTGGAGACCAAAGTCAACATGGTTTCCTTAAAGGAAAATCCTGCCTGACAACTCTATTGAAATTTTTTTGAACTTGCAGGATAGACAAAGGAGGGTCAGTAGATGTTGTTTACTTGGATTTTCAGAAGGCCTTTGACAAGGTGCCACTCATGAGGTTGATTAATAAGGTAAGATCCCATGGTATTACAGAAAAGCATAGGTAGAAGATTGGCTGACTGGTAGGGGGAAAGCGTGGAAGTGAGGTGGGCCTATTCTAGTTGGCTGCTGGTGACTAATGGTGTGCCACAGGGATTGGTATTTGGACCATTTCTTTTCACATCATATCTCAGAGATTTGGAAGATGGAATTGATGGCTTTGTGACCACATTTGCAGACGGTATAAAGATAGGTGGAGAAGCAGGTGGTGTTGAGGACATAGGGAGTCTGCAGAAGGACTTTGAGAGATTGGGAGAATGAGCAAAGAAGAGGCAGATGGAATACAGTGTCGGGAAGTGTGTGGTCATGCACTTTGGTAGAAGGAATAAAGGTGAAGACCGATTTTCTAGGCAGGCAGAAAATTCAAAAATCAGAGATACAAAGGGACTTGTGAGTCCTTGTGCAGGAATCCTTAAAGGTTATCTTGCAGGTTGAGTCTCTGGTGAGGAAGGCAACTGCAATGTTAGCAATCATTTTGAGAGGACTAGAATATAAAAGCAAGGATGGAATGTTGAGACCTTGGAAAGCACTGGTGAGGCCACACTTGGAGTATTGTGAGCAGTTTTAGGCCTCTTGTTTAAGAAAGGATGTGCTGACATTGGAGAGCGTTCAAAAGAGGTTCATGAAAATAATTCCAGGATTGAAAGGCTTATCATATGAGGAACTCTGGGCCTGTACTCACGGGAATTCAAAAGAATGACAGGTGACCTCATTGAAACCTATCGAATGCTGAAAGGCCTTTATCGAATGGATGTGGAGAGGATGTTTCCTATGGTGGGAGAGTCTAGGACCAAGGGACACGGCCTCAGAATAGAGGGATGTCTTTTTAGAACAGAAATTTCTTTTGGAAGAGAGCAGTGAATCTGTGGAATTCATTGCCACAGGTGGCTGTAGAGGCCAGGACACTGGGTATATTTAAGGCAGAGGTTGATAGATTCTTGATTAGTCAGTAAATTAAGAGATACGGGGAGAAGGTAGGAGATTAGGGCAAAGAGGGAAAATGGATCAGCTACAATGAAAATGCGGAGAAGACTCAGTGCACCAAATAGCCTAATTCTATTCCGATATCTTATGGTCTTAAAATCATTGCCCTCTCACTTTGAACCTATGTCTTCTAGCTTTAGACTTCCCTGCTGTTATAGAAAGGCTCTAACTTAGAAAATATTTTCTTTCATAAGGGTATGTAACAAAGTTTAAATGGAAGAGAAAATGCTTTATACAATGGAGAGTCTCAGCTTGCACTACTATTTGCCATAATAGTATATAATGCTGGCTTTCTAAATACTATTGTATTTAGAAAGAGACGCTTTCTATGTCTCTTATGATTTTATAAATTTCTAAATTGTTGTCATGGTTACACTATAGGAAAGTGGCCATTGAAGGTCAGAATACCTCAGCCGATGCCAATGTGCACCATTCTTTGTTTTGCTTCTGAGGTCTGTCTTCTGTGGTTCCTAGACACGGAGCTCTACAGAGAGCAAGAACAGTTTCACATCCACTACCGCTGCTTGATAATTATTTCCTGTCAGGCGTGAACCACAGGAACACTTAGAAACATAGAAACATAGAATTGCTACAGCACAATACAGGCACTTCAGTCCTTACCTTAGAAATTACTAGACTTCCCCATAGCTCCATGTACCTATCTAAAAGTCTCATAAAAGACCCTATGGTATCCGCCTCCACCACAGTTGCTGGCAGCCCATTCTACACACTCACCACTCTCAGAGTAAAAAACTTACCCTTGACATCTCCTCTGTACCTACTCCCCAGCACCATAAACCTGTGTCCTCTTGTGGCCACCATTTCAGCCCTGGGAAAAAGCCTCTGACTATCCACATGATCAATGCCTCTCATCATCTTATACACCTCTATCAGGTAACCTCTCATCCTCCGTCGCTCCAAGGAGAAAAGGCCGAGTTCACTCAACCTATTCTCATAAGGCATGCTCCCCAATCCAGGCAACATCCTTGTAAATCTCCTCTGCACCCTTTCTATGGTTTCCACATCCTTCCTATAGTGAGCCAACCAGAACTGAGCACAGTACTCCAAGTGGAGTCTGACCAGGGTCCTATATAGCTGCAACATTATCTCTCGTCTCTTAAACTCAATTCCACGACTGATGAAAGCCAATACACCGTATGCCTTCTTAACCACAGAGTCAACCTGCGTAGCAGCTTTGAGTGTCCTATGGACTCGGACCCCAAGATCCCTCTGATCCTCCACACTGCCAAGAGTCTTACCATTAATACTATATTCTGTCATCATATTTGACCTACCAAAGTGATCCACTTCACACTTATCTGGGTTGAACTCCATCTGCCACTTCCCAGCCCAGTTCTGCATCCTATCAATGTCCCGCTGTAACCTCTGACAGCCCTCCACACTATCCACAACACCTCCAACCTATGTGTAATCAGCAAACTTACTAACCCATCCTCCACTTCCTCATCCAGGTCATTTATAAAAATCACAAAGAGTAAGGGTCCCAGAACAGATCCCTGAGGCAGACCACTGGTCACCGACCTCCATGCAGAATATGAATTGTCTACAACCACTCTTTGCCTTCCGTGAGCAAGCCAGTTCTGGATCCACAAAGCAATGTCCCCTTGGATCCCATGCCTCCTTACTTTCTCAATAAGCCTTGCATGGGGTACCTTATCAAATGCCTTTCTGAAATCCATATACACTACATCTATGCTCTGCCTTCAATGTGTTTAGTCACATCCTCAAAAAAATTCAGTCAGGCTCATAAGGCGCGACCTGCCCTTGACAAAGCCATGCTAACTATTCCAAATCATATTATGCCTCTCCAAATGTTCATAAATCCTGCCTCTCCGGGTCTCCTTCATCAACTTACCAACCAATGAAGTAAGACTCACTGGTCTATAATTTCCTGGGCTATCTCTGCTCCCTTCCTTGAATAAGGGAACAACATCCGCAACCCTCCAATCCTCCGGAACCTCTCCCGTCCTCATTGATGATTCAAAGATCATCGCCAGAGGCTCAGCAATCTCCTCCCACAGTAGCCTGGGGTATATCACTGTCTGGTCCCGGTGACTTATCCAACTTGATGCTTTCCAAAAGCTCCAGCACATCCTCTTTCTTAATATCTACATGCTCAAGCTTTTCAGTCTGCTGCAAGTCATCACTACAATCACGAACATCCTCTTCCATAGTGAATACCGAAGTAAAGTATTCATTAAGTACTTCTGCTGTTTCCTCCGGTTCCATACACACTTCCCCACTGTCACACTCGATAGGACCTGTTCTTTCACGTCTTATCCTCTTGCACTTCACATACTTGTAGAATGCCTTTGGGTTTTCCTTAATCCTGCTCGCCAAGGACTTCTCATGGACCCTTCTGGCTCTCCTAATTTCCTTTTTAAGCTTCTTCCTGTTAGCCTTATAATCTTCAGGATCCCTAACATTACCTAACTCTCTAAACCTTTTGTAAGCTTTTCTTTTCTTCTTGACTAGATTAATTACAGCCTTTGTACACCACGGTTCTTGTACCCTACCATAACTTCCGTGTCTCATTGGAACATACCTTTGCAGAACTCCACACAAATATCCCCTGAACATTTGTCACATTTCTTCCGTACTTTTCCCTGAGAACATCTGTTCCCAAGTTAAGCTTCCAATTTCCTGCCTGATAGCCTCATAATTCCCCTTACTCTAATTAAATGCTTTTCTAACTTATCTATTTTTATCTCTCTCCAATGCTATTGTAAAGGAGATAGAATTATGATCACTTTCTCTAAAAATCCTCTCCCACTGTGAGATCTGACACCTGACCAGGTTCGTTTCCCAATACCAAATCAAGTACAGCCTCTCCTCTTGTAGGTTTATCTGTAGGAGAGGGTGAAGAGAAGATTTACCAGGATGTTGCCTGGATTGGAAAACAAGTCTTATGAGGCAAGGTTAGCAGAGCTGGGAATTTTCTCTCTGGAGTGTAGAAGGATGACAGGGGACTTGATAAAAGTCTACAAGATTATGAGAGGCATAGATAGGGTGGATAGCCAGTACCTGTTTCCCAGGGCACGAATAGTAAACACCAGAAGGCATATGTACAAAGTTAAGGGAGGGAAGTTTAGGGGAGACATCAGGGATAAGTTTTTTACACAGAGGATTGTGGGTTCCTGGAATGACTTGCCAGGGATGGTTGTGGAGGCTAAAACATTAGGGGTATTTAAGAGCCTCTTGGACAGGCACATGGATGAAAGAAAAATAGAGGGTTATGGGGTAGTGTGGGTTTAGTACTTTTTTTTAAGGAATATATGGGTCGGCACAACATCGAGGGCTGAAGGGCCTGTACTGTGCTGTAGTATTCTAGTGTTCTAGTAATAACATAGTGTAAGTGTGAGGTGTAGAATGATTCAAAGATTAAAAGTACATTTATCAAAGTATGCATGCAGTATACAACCCTGAGATTCATAGAAACATAGAAAACCTACAGCACAATACAGGCCCTTTGTCCCACAATGCTGTGCCAAACATGTACTTACTTTAGAAATTTCTGTTGGTTATCTATAGCCCTCTATTTTTCAAAGCTCCATGTACCTATCCAGGAGCCTCTTCAAAAACCCTATTGTATCTGCTCCACCACAGTTGCTGGCAACCCGTTCCACACACTCACCACTTCATCTTCCCTACAGGCAGCCACAAAACAAAAAAAAACATGGAACCTGTTCACTACATAAGTCAGCTGTATAGTTCTATTGTACCAGGACATCACAAAAAGTAGAAACTAGTAAAATGAAAAAAATTCACTGAAGCAAACAGGACTGTGCAAAAGTTTTTGGCACAAATGTATATAGCTAGATGCCTAGGAATTTTGCACAGTACTGTATTTGTCAGTGTGGAGCAGAGAGTGAGTTTGTAAATCTGGCAGGAGCAAAGGATGTTGGGAATGGCAAAGATGGAGTACTGCAGTAGAGGTGTGGGACAGGTGGCAGAGATGGAGTGCCAGGGTGGGGCAGGGGGTGGTGCAGGTGCAGACACACCCAGCCCTGAGACACCAGGTAAGGTCATTTGATTCCAAACTATTGATTTATTGATCATTACAGAATGTCTCTCTGATGCTTCCTGCACCCAAAGCAAAAATGATGAAAATGGAAGAGAAATGGTTTTAAACAGTGGGAAATATTTCAGGTTACATTATCACCTGTTGCTGTTCTTTATAATGTTGGCTTTCTGAATTTTATGAATTTTATTTTATGAAGTGTATTTTATGAATACACTTCTTGAAGTTTTAATAACTTGCTAAATCAATCGTTGTTTATGCTATAGAGTCTTTTCTTTGTAATTATTCAACTTAGGTTATTTTTCTTTTAACCAATTGGAATTTTTGATTGATTAGTAAAGATGGACCTTGATTATACGGTCGGCCCTCCTTATCCGCAGATTCAACCAACCACGGATCAGGAAAACCCGGAAGTTTTTTCTTTTTTTTCCCTCTCTTTTTCTTTAGTTTTTTCTCTTTTTTTCCCCCTTAGATATTAGATTAGTAGGTTAGTAATTTTGCATATATTTTTTTTTCTTTTTCTTTTTTTTATATATTATATATTATGAAATATCTAGATTTACCTTGTTCATATATATACTATATGGTTCATGTTTTGGGAAAACTTATTTATACTGTATTCATTGCTTATGTATTCCTTCATGTGTAATGGGAATTTGTAAGTTAGTAATCCCTTCATTAATATATTAACTGTATTTTGTTCATAATATTTTTAATACTAATAAAAAGATTGAAAAAGAAAGAAAAAAAAAAGAAAAGGAAAACCCGGAAGTTCTCTCTCTATCACTCGTTGTTTGAGCATGTACAGACTATTTTTTCTTGTCATTATTCCCTAAACAATACAGAATACCAACTATTTACATAGCATTTACATTGTATTAGGTATTGTAAGTAATCTAGAGATGATTTAAAAGTACAGGCAGTCCCCGGGTTATGAAGGAGTTCCATTCCTGAGTCTGTCTTTAAAACAGATTTGAAACCGGAACAGGTACATCCGGTATTATTTAGAGTCAGTTAGTCAAACGTTTGTCTTAGTATATAGTATATATTTTACCTTTCTGTGCATATAAAACACTTAAGAAATGTATGTATTTCAATAATCAAACCACTGCGTTACTTAGTAATAATTGTAGCTTTCATCAGGGCAGGGCTTTTCACATTATCCATTAAAATAGTTCCGATCGTTGACTGACTGTAGCCTAACGCTTTTCCAATGACCGATGGCGTTTCACCTCTTTCCGATCGCTTTATTACTTCCACTTTATTTTCAATCGTGATCGTGATTATTTTCGTGAACAGAAACACTGTGGATTCAGAGCTGCGCACTAAGACAGGTTAAATAAAGTCCAGGGTTCCACTGGGTCCTAAAGACCACCGCACCGACACAGGTTAAATAAGGGACTTGAGCATCCGTGATTTTTGGTATCCACGGGGGGGGGGGTCTCGGAACCAATCCCCCGCGGATAAGGAGGGCCAACTGTATTACTAATTGTCATGGCATGATATATCTTTGTACCTGCAAGTAAAGCACTGCTGTTGCTCAGTCATTTATTGCCTTTGTTTTAGGGTCAAACTCTGGCTAGTGTGCAATCCAGAACTTGATAGTGGTGAGTTTGGATTGTAAGCTGTCATTCTTTCTGCCACATGCTTTGAAATGAACTCTGCTGTGGTTTTCTCAATACAGGTTGAGTTTAATGGAAATGAAGACTCGGTGTTTTTCGCTGACGGTCAACGTCGAATTGACTTCATATTGGTTTACGAAGAGGAGCAGAAGAAACCGGGGGATCAAAAGAGGATGCGATCAATTATAAGCAAAAAGGTATGACCTGCTATTACTTCAGTAGATTTTCCTCCACAGTTAAGTCATAGAGTCATCCAATATGGAAACAGACCCGTTGTCCCATTGTCATCATCATTATGTGCCATGTTGTATGGCGAAGACATTCATGGTCACCAAGTCAGCTGATTTAAATGTTTTTCACTTAATTGCTGCAATCAGTCATCAATATATTAGCATGATTATTGTACAAGTAGAGTTGTCATCATTACCATCGTCATTTGTGCCATGTTGTATCACATGGTCTTCCCATGAGCACTATTGTTCTTGGCAAATTTTTCTATGAAAGTGGTTTGCCATTTTGTTCTTCTGACCAGTGTCTTTATAAGACGGGTGACCCCAGTCATTATCAATACTCTAAATTTAGAGATTGTCTACTTGACGTCAGTTGTTGCATAACCAGGGCTTGTGATATGCACCAGCTACTCGTATGACCATCCATCACCTGTTTCCATGGCACGGACATATCTTCACCCTTCCACCAAACCTCAGCCCAATTCATCCATACCGATTGTGTTGCCCCATGACCCAGTTCCCTCTACCCACATTGGGCCATTTCCCACAAAACCCTTCTTAACTAATGTACTTATCTAAATGGCTTTTAAATGTTGCTCATCAACCACTATTTCTGGCAGCTCATTCCAATATGCACCACCCTTTGTGTGAAGAAACTGCCCGTGATATCCTTTTTAAATATCTCGCTTCTGATCTTAAACCTATGTTTGCTTTTTTTTAAAGCATTCCCTCCCTGGAAAGAAAGTCTATGTGCTTTCACCCTGTCTGTGCCCCTCATGATCAGATATACCTCTGTTAGGTCATCCTGCAAATTCCTACTTTGCAGGGAATACAATCTTAGTCTATACAGTCTCTCCTTTAATTCAGGCCCCTTGGTCCAGGGAACATCCTTGTGAATCTTTTCTGCATTATTTCTAATTTAATAACATCTTTCCTTTCACAGGCTGACCAAATCTGTACACAATATCCCCTCCATATCAAGTCAAGTTTATTGTCATTTCACTATATAATGTTAATGTATAATGTAATATAATGTATATAATGTTTCTCCGAACCAGGGTGTAAAGCACAGTAATATACAGTACATAACATGCATTACACACAATAACTTATGAAGGCAAGGATAAAATCTGCAGATGAATCATGCATAAATAAATAACTAAAGTGCATTAATATTAAATACTGTAAGGTACAGAACAGGTTAATCAGTGACACTTCGAATACGATTCGACAGGAAGTTCAGAAGCCTAATGGTCTGAGGGAAGAAACTGTCTCCCAGCCTGACTGCTCTTGTCTTTATGCATTGGAGTCTCCTGCCTGATGGTAGAAAGTCAAAGGATGTTGGATGGATGGGAGGGATCCTTGATAATACTAAGGGCTCTGCATATGCATAACTCTCCTGATAAATGTCCCCAATAGATGGAAGGGAGACCCCTGTGATCTTCTCAGCTGTTCTCCTTCCAGTCCGAGGCTTGGTTGCTCCCATACCAGATGGAGATGCAACTTGTCAGGGTGCTGTCAATGGTGCTCTTGTAAAGTTCAGTTATGATGGAAGGTGAGAGCTTTGCTTGTGTCAATCTTCTTATGAAGTGGAGGCATATCTGTGCCTTCTTGTTCAGGGAGGTGATATTAAGGGACCAGGTGAGGTCATCCACAATGAAAACTCCTAGGAACTTGGTGCACTTAACTTTCTCTATGGATGAGCCATGTATTCGCAAAGGGGAACGGTTTGTCTGCACCTTCCTGAAGTCCACAATGATTTCCTTTGTCTTCTCCACATTCAGGCTTAGGTTGCTCTTCTCACATCAGTCCACCAGCTGCTCCACTTCACTCTATACTCCGTCTCCTCATCATTACTGATGAAGCCAACCGCTGTTGTGTCACCCACAAACTTGATGACGTGTGCAATATCATCAGTATCTTATATAACTGCAACATAGCCTCCCTACTCAGAGCCCTAACCAATAAAGGCCAATGTGCCAAACACATTTTCCACCACTCTTCCTGTGACGCTGCTGTTAGCAAACTCTGGACTTCAGTCTTCAGTCACTAGTTGGTTTCTTTGCAGAGTGCAGAACCAAGCTGACTGTAAATGAAGAACTATCTTTTCCATTCTGCTCACTTTCTTCCCCACACTTTAAATATTGTTTCTGCTTCACACCTGGGTGCATTGTCATTGAGTTACACCTGCACTGCACCATAATAGTGATTTTAAAAAAGATCAACAAAAACAGGTGGGAGCAGTTGCTTTTTCACTCATTGAGTTCCACACACATTTTTAAAAACCATAGGTGCAACAATCACAAACAATTTAACACTTTTCAAAATCTAAGCCCTGTGAAAAAAGGTGGGAATTTGTTGAATTCATTGGCCTGTATACTCCCTGCTGTGTGCGATGGCACGAATGATAATTAGGGGTTTTCAACTTTAATGAGTAATACACTGATTTCAATTGAAACCAAAGCTGAGATTCAGCAACATGGCATTTCAGATCAACTGCATGAAACAAGATATATTCAGATAGAATGTTAGATGAAAATGATCATTGAATTATTAGTGGTAAAGGGTTCTGAGCAATCATCATCATCATCATGATGTGCCCTGTCATATGACATGGGTGATCATGGTCTTTGACCATGGTTGTTCTTGGCAAATTTTTCTACAGAAGTGGTTTGCCATTGCTTTCTCCTGGGCAGTGTCTTTATAAGACGGTTGACTCCAGCCAGTATCAATACACTTCAGAGATTGTCTGCCTGGTCGCATAACCAGGACTTGTGATCTGCACCGGCTGCTCATACGACCACCTGCTCCCATGGCTTCACGTGACCCTGATCGGGAGGGGTAGGGCTGATCAGGTGCTACACCTTGCCCAAGGGTGATCTGTTGGCTAGCTGAGGGAAGGAAGACCTTTCACCTCCTTTGGTAGGGACGTATCTCTACCCCACCACCCATCTGAGTGATATAAATTCCATCAAAACTATCTCAAAAGAACAATAGCATTCAAATCAGGAATCTTACTTTAGTGCATCTGAGTTGGTTGCTTAGCAACAACCGCAAACAACACAGATTTTTCTTGTTGTAAATATGACACAGCCACAACCAAGTTTCTCTCCTGGTTCCTGGTGGCTTGAATGTGTCTCTAGCTTGTGAATGGCATGTTGAAATTGATACCTGCAGTGGCTCGGTTCTCCGACATGGCGGGGTGGAGATCTGTCGCTACCAAAGGAGGTGGAAGGCACTCCTTCCCTCTGCAAGGTGTAGCACCTGCATTGCCCCCCCCCCCCAAAGATCACACACACCAGGTACAGGAACAGGTTGATGCCCTACAACCTTCAGGCTCCTGAACCAGAATGGAAATTTCCTTCAGCACAACTCTGAGCTGAACTGATTCCACAGCATGGAGTCACTTTCGAAGACACTACAGCTCACATTCTCAATATTATTTATTTACTTTTTAATTTAGTATATTTTTTGCATTTGCGCAGTTTGTCTTCTTTTACACAAAGGATTTTTGTCAGTCTTTGTAGTTT
Source organism: Hemitrygon akajei (assembly GCF_048418815.1). Taxonomy (NCBI): domain Eukaryota; kingdom Metazoa; phylum Chordata; class Chondrichthyes; order Myliobatiformes; family Dasyatidae; genus Hemitrygon; species Hemitrygon akajei. The sequence continues at coordinate 172,663,054 of NC_133133.1, forward strand.
TTCTATCGATTCTATTATATTTCCTTGTTCTTCAGTGAATGCCTGCAAGAAAATGAATCTCGGAGTCGTATATGGTGACATATATGTACTTTGATAATAAATTAACTTTGAAATTTGAACCCTGAATGATAGAGCAGGCTCAAGGGGCTGCTGTATGTACATTATTTTTGGATTGTCGGTTGGAGGTGTGTCCTTCCTCATTCTTTGAGAGTGAATTGTGCAGAGTTGGGCAGCCACTCAGATGAGAGAAACTTCTAAATGTTTGAAGCTGTTCTCATACCATAATGTTCAAACTGGTAGGATGCACATGTTTCGGTTCCTATTCCTTCGCCCGCATCTCGAGCCAGTTTTGTCATGCTTGAGGCAAACATTTGTCACCCCTGTGATATTTCCATTCGTCCATGAGTCACAAATAGGGTCACAACGTAGCTACAAAATTAGGGACAGGCGATATAAAACTGAGGAATGTAGATGTTTCTTCCCTCAGAGGGTAGTGAATCTCTGGAAATCTCTGTTTCCTTTTTCAAAAATGTGCACTAAAACTATGTTGGGTTATTAGTAGAATAACATCTGACATCCTGGAAAATTGTCTCTGAGCTTGCCTGATTTACAACCCCTCATGGTTTGCCGGAAATGGTGTTTAGCTGGAAAAGACAGTGGTGAATGTGATACAATAGAAAAACTGAAGGAGGTAAAAATGTGGAATAAAAATAGATTTTGCTGACAGCTGTTCAAAGTTCAACGTACATTTATTATCAAAGTATGTGTATATTATACAACCTTGAGATTCATCTCCTTACAGCCAATCACAAAACAAAGAAACACAAAAGAACCCATTAAAAAAAACACCAAACACCTAATATGCAGATAAAAAACAAACATGCAAACAATAAACGCAAGCAAATGGTGTTCTGACCTGAAGTTCAGAGAGAGTCTGCTCTCAGACCCTTAGCTCAGTGCAGAGTAGAACAGTGAGTTGAACCAACCTGTTCCTCACCTTGGGCCCAAACATCCTGACCTTTACAATCTGGCCCGATGATTAAATCATCATCCGAACATTGGGTTCTGTCGCTTTGATATGCTCTCGGCCCTGGACCCAGCCAGCTCAATTTGGCCTGTACCCAATTTTTCCAATTAGATAGATAGATAGATAGATACTTTATTCATCCCCATGGGGAAATTCAACTTTTTTTCCAATGTCCCATACACTTGTTGTAGCAAAACTAATTACATACAATACTTAACTCAGTAAAAAATATGATATGCATCTAAATCACTATCTCAAAAAGCATTAATAATAGCTTTTAAAAAGTTCTTAAGTCCTGGCGGTAGAATTGTAAAGCCTAATGGCATTGGGGAGTATTGACCTCTTCATCCTGTCTGAGGAGCATTGCATCGATAGTAACCTGTCGCTGAAACTGCTTCTCTGTCTCTGGATGGTGCTATGTAGAGGATATTCAGAGTTATCCATAATTGACCGTAGCCTACTCAGCGCCCTTTGCTCAGCTACCGATGTTAAACTCTCCAGTACTTTGCCCACGACAGAGCCCGCCTTCCTTACCAGCTTATTAAGACGTGAGGCGTCCCTCTTCTTAATGCTTCCTCCCCAACACGCCACCACAAAGAAGAGGGCACTCTCCACAACTGACCTATAGAACATCTTCAGCATCTCACTACAGACATTGAATGACGCCAACCTTCTTAGGAAGTACAGTCGACTCTGTGCCTTCCTGCACAAGGCATCTGTGTTGGCAGTCCAGTCTAGCTTCTCGTCTAACTGTACTCCCAGATACTTGTAGGTCTTAACCTGCTCCACACGTTCTCCATTAATGATCACTGGCTCCATATGGGGCCTAGATCTCCTAAAGTCCACCACCATCTCCTTGGTCTTGGTGATATTGAGACGCAGGTAGTTTGAGTTGCACCATATCACAAAGTCCTGTATCAGTTTCCTATACTCCTCCTCCTGTCCATTCCTGACACACCCCACTATGGCCGTGTCATCAGCCAACTTCTGCACATGGCAGGACTCCGAGTTATATTGGAAGTCTGATGTGTACAGGGTGAACAGGACCGGAGAGAGTACGGTTCCCTGCGCTTAAATCAATCGAACCTCGGGTCATCTTTGCTCTCAGGGACAGGCCCGCTGCCTCGCTTCACCTCAGTTCTGCCACATCGAATTGCCTCCAAGTCACAGACTATTGCTTGCAATGATTGTTTTCCAGAAAAAGAATGATTAACGAAGTATTTAGTTGTTACTCTTGTTACATCGGCCACCAGCCAGAAGTTGCTGAAATTCACGAGTGCCATCTTGAACTAGTGGAACTTCTGGCCAGATGGCACCAGTGACCATTAGCAACTTGCAGGCAGCTTATACAACTAGTGGATACTCTCCTTCTTCGAGATATACTTCTGAACTGCATCAATCGCAGCCTGGAATTTCCATTCTAATAATGTATTTTTGAGGGAAATGAAGAAGCTGGCGCCTCTGTGCTGTTCTGGGGGTTTGAGTGTGGAGTGCAGCCATGGTCGTTCATTGCCACCTGCTTGCATTTGACCGGTCTCCCGCTTGCAGCTACCAGCGGAAGCTGCAGGAATCTTGGGTCCCGTGCTGCAAGATTCGATTGTCTTGGCAGCTTATGGCTTTCGTCTGCAGTTTGATGTTTATTGTCCTCAGTGCTGAATGTGATTTACTATTTGTGCAATTCGATCGAGCAGCTTTGCCGCAGAACAGGATCTGTGGCTGTGGCCTGCAGCCATCGACACGGCGCTGAACTGACTGATGGTGGGCCGTGGCCTGGACTGGCTTCACTCCACTCAGCAGCTCATGTCTGTAAACTCACTTTCGGGGATTCTGCAGATTGATGTTTAGTGTTCTGTATGTTATTTGTTCACTTTTTGTTGTTGGCACAATTTATTCCCTTTTCTCGCATTTTTTTGGTCTTCTTGTGCAAAGTTTTTCTTTATGCTGCTACTTTGTTTTGTGGCTGCCTGCAAGAAGACAAGTATCAAGGTTATATTCTGTATATGTATTTTGATAATAAATGTACTTTCTGCTTTGAAACTGCATAGGAAAAGAGAAGTAATATGCTCAAATTCCAAGTGGGGAACATTCATAGATTTAACTTCACACACATGTAAAAGGTACCTAGTTCCAGCTCCCCATTATACCTCCCCCCAACTCATGACCACAATAGTGCCTGATAAATCTTCCTGAATACTGGGATGACCAAGCCATCATTTTTTTCGGGAATCCTGCAGTAGAGCTCCCAAGTGCCTTTGTACCCCTGATCTCTGAATTCAGTCACCGTTTAGAAAATAGTCTACGCCTTTACTCCTTCTACCAAAGTGCATAATCATGCACTTCCCTACACTGTATTCTTCCTGTCACTACTTTGCCCATTCTTCTAATCTGTCCATGTCCTTCTGCAGACTTCTTGCTTCCTCAACACTGTCTGCCCTTCCACCTATCTTTGTATCATCCACAAAAAAAAAAGCCATCAATTTCAAAAGCGGTCCTAACACTTACCCCGTCACTGATAACCACCCTTTGCCTTCTGCTGGTCAGCCAATCTTCTCTCCATTCTAGTATCTTTCCTGTAATACCATGGGCTCTTATATTGTTCAGCAGCCTCATGTGTGGCAGCTTGTCAAAGGCCTTCTGAAAATCCAAGTAAACAATGTCCACTGACTCTCCTTTGTCCATCATGCCTGTTGTTTCCTCAAAGAATTCCAACAACTTTGTCAGGCAAGGTTTTCCCTTAAAGCCACGCTGACTTTGGCTTATTTTATCAAGTACTCTGAAACCTCATACTTCATTATGACTCTTACATCTTGCCAACCACTGAAGTCAGGCTAACTGGCTGATAATTTCCTGCCTTTTGCCTCTCTTCCTTTGATGTTTGCAATTTTCCAATCCTCTGGAACCATTCCAGCACCTAGTGATTCTTGAAAGATCAGTACTGATGCCTTTACAATCTCTTCAGCTACCTCTTTCAGAAACATGGGATGTAGTCCATCTGGTCCAGGTGGCTTATCTACCTTCAGACCTTTCAGCTTTCCAAGCGCGTTCTCCTTCGAAATCGCAACTGCACTCATTTCTGTCAGTGAGGCGCAGCAATTCCCTCTTCCTGATGCATCACAGTGTTGAAAGCTTAGGCTCCAGCTCATCATCTTTGAGCCCGAGTTCCTCAAGCCTCTAACACTTGCTGAAGATCTGGTCACCAGCAACCGCAATAGGGTCCACCAGCTCCCGCGTCATGCAGGCACAACACATCACTCGATCCTGCATCACTATTTTCTCTAACTTGTAATCTGGTATATTTTGAATTAACCACCACATTAAAAATATGTATTCTAATGATCGTACAGTCCTGAAATGACTTGAACTGCAATGGCATTTATAGTTGCATGTTTGTAGACCTTGAATTATAATGACACTTCCCATTTACAGTAAAACTTCCTTTGCTTTTTTCGCTGTTATGTCGCTGCTTTCTGCACCTGGGTTGGGTTTTGTGTGTTGCAAGAAGCTTTGGGGAACTCTGGTAATGCCATGAGGGCATGACATTTGCTGGTGGGTGGAGAACTCCGCTCACTGCACAGGCGTACTGCACCGGTACATCTTCCAACTCGCACCAGCTAACAATCTTATCTCTGTCCATCTCCGCACTGCTGCCTGCGTTATTCCACAGCCCCTGACAATCCAATCTGAGACGAGCCCCCACAAATGTAACACTTAATCAACAGGCTGGTATATGTCTAGGGGAAAAGGAGATCCAGCCACACACCAATCCCACCTCCCGTACACGCAGGTGCTGTGAGAATCAAGTTTATGCCTCGCGCCCGCACACAGTATCAAATTCACACCAGATACCATTATGAAATACACTTTAAAGAGTTTACTAAAACTAAAAGAGTACTAGGCAATACAATATATATGAAAGGAAAGAAAAAAAACAAAAGGCGCCAACTTATCAAAGTTCAGTCAGTTTAGTGCACATCGTTGGAGCTCAACCATCGAACCATTCGACCCCTCGTCGCTTGCCTCCGACCTCCACGTCTTCGCACCTGGGACCACCCCCGGTGGTCAACCAAGCAGTGCAGTGCATGTCCACCTTCCTCGGCGTCTTCCTCTCGACTCTCCTCAAAAGACCGCGAAACCCCCCCCCCCCCCCCCAAGTTCCCAGCCTCACAAGACAAAATAACATTCCCCATTGGTTAACAAATGAATACAATCCCCATATCAGCAAGTCTAAAGCTAAACAACTGCGAGAGAAACACTTATCAGACAAAGAAGCATTCCTACTCTTAACAAACCAAAGAAGCCATTTTGAGTAACATACACAGGACATTGTACACTTGCAACACCATATTCATCAAAATTCCATGAAGACCCTATTATTACATGGCCCACTTTGAATTTCACTCTGGCTGTTATGCAGTAACCTATGTTAGTCTAGTTGTTCTATGGATCAAGTTTGAACCTCCTGATTTCAAATTACACTGAGGTAATCTTGAAAGAAGCACTGTACCTGCATGGGTGGAAACAAATATAGAACTATCCTCTCTGATCTTTAACCTTACAAGAGGATAAGCAGCAGTCTCTGAATTTGCATAATATCATCTAATTTAAAAAGTCAAAGAGTAGGATATAATGGGCCATCTATCGGTAAAATGTAATTTTGTATTGAAAAATTCAAAGTACATTTAGCATCGAAGTACATATGCAGTATACAATCCTGGGATTTGTCTTCCGACAGACAGCCACAAAACAAAGAAACACCATGGAACTCGTTCAAAAAAAAATCAAACACCCAATGCACAAAAAAAGATCAAAGGTCAAAGTAAAGTATTTATATATCACCATATACAACCCTGAGATTTGTTTTCCCATGGGCATACTCAGCAAATCTATAAAATAGTAACTAAAACAGGCTCAATGAAAGATCAACTAGAGTGCAGAAGACAACAAACTGTGCAAAGGCAAATATAAATAAACAGTAATAAATTATGAAATAACAAGACAAGGAGTCCTTAAAGTGAGATCATCGGTTGTGGGAACATCTCAATGGATGGGAAAGTGAGTATAGTTGTCCCTTTTGTTCAAGAGCCTAATGGTTGAGAGGTAGTAACTGTTCTTGAACCTGGTGGTGTGAGTCCTGAGGCTGTTGTACCTTCTACCTGATGGCAGCAGTGAGAAAAGGGGATAGACTGGGCTTTGGGGATTTCTAAAGATGGATGCTCTTTTTTACGACAGTGTTTCAAATAGATGTGCTCAATGGTTGGAAAACCCCCTACCTTTTGTAGAATTTTGTAGGATGTTCTGTTTTTGTAGGATGTTTTGTGCTGTCTCGTTTGTTGACTGCAGGCCGCAGAGCCTGTCCGGCTCAATCAAAATCACACAAAATGGCAATAAAATAAAGAGTAGCCAGAAACACATTGTAATATGAACTTCAGAGTCCAATCCAGAAACACATCAATTAAATTTTGCCCAAGATCCAAGACTCCAGCACCAACTCCCAGCAGCATCGAGCAATAGAGAGAGAGAGAGAGAGAGAGAGAGAGAGAGAGAGAGAGAGAGAGAGAGAGAGAAAAACCAGATGAGCACAGGCACCTTCCTCCAGGAACAGAAAGCTTGAGTTATCACTGATGTCTGTGTTAGATTCTCTCAGTGTGAGGTTTTACACGCCTGTCATCTTAGATCTATAAGTTAGGGTGAGGCTGAGTTCCTGAATGATCTTATGCAGAACCCTGAATCTTTGTTACTCACTAGTAAAGTGAAGCTTCCTGAAGTACGGCACAAATATACATGAATAGGAATCAGTTTTCTTGCAGATTTTACTTGTGTGTGGACTAAAATATTAAAAATGACTGTATAATAAGCATTTGAAGGTTAAGTCCCAGGACAAACGATTCTCTATCTTTCTTGTTGAGTCATTCAGATGGGAACGTGGATATTTTTAAACTGACCCTGGCTGTGACATCAGGGGAGCCTCTGACATATTTTTGTGTTCCATGTGCAGAGGAAAAGAGTTTTCTTTCAAGACAACTTAAAGAAAAATGGGCTGGAGATTGAAGCTACAAGATCAGTGAGTACTCATTCAAATGTTAATAGTGTTTGCTGAGAGGGTCTTGATTATGAATTCAGCTGAAAGTTTCACTGTCTCTAGAAGACACCTTAGTTTTCTGGAAGCGTTGATTAACATGTGAGTTTTCACGTGTCAATGTGAAAATAATTGTGAAAATCACTGTGGGATTGTGAAAATAAATGTGTAAATAAGTTTAAACTGTTGCATTTTTCTTTGTCAATTTATTCTTGCTCTGTCTTCAGCTGTAAACATTGCTATTGCAGTATATTTTCACAGGACTGGTTATCCTTTAATGCTGTTATTGTTCCTCACGTGTTTGAATAGCAATGGTTGGCAAGGGATTTTTATTATTGAGATACAGCGTGGAATTATCCCTTTCGGCCCCTTGAGCCACACCGACTTAATGCCAGCCTAATCACGGGACAATTTACTATGACTAATTAACCTCACAACCGGTATATCTTTGGACTGTGGGAGGAAACTGGAGCACCTGGAGGAAACCTACATGGTCACAGGGGCAATGTACACACTCATTACAGGCAGCAGTGGGAATTGAACCCAGTTCACCCATGCTGTACAGTGGCAGTACTGGTTTTAACAGTGATTGGAGCCACATTTGGGGTTCAAGATCATTGCAACATTGTTAGAATTAGGGTGAATGAGTGAGGCCTCCGTCGTTCATGGTTAACCATGGATGTTGTCCAGATATGCAACCTGGGGAGTACGATAATGGAGGGCAAGCTGGGGCTGTGTAGTAGGCTCCTCCTCTCCACGCATCTGATGAACCCAAAGAATCGGCAGAGATCGATATATTTTGGCCCCAGTGGCATCACAGGAGTTGCCAGTCAGCGTTGAATCTCAAAGCAGGACTGCCTTAAGGGGTCCAGCTCCAGATTTTCCCTCAGGTTTTACTCGCAAGGCCTTCCCCATGAGTGGGTATAGCCACAAGGCAGTGGAGGTTTGAGATCAAAGTTTTCCTTCCCCAAGGTGAGCTGCCAACCACAGCTGATGAGCCCCATCTACTCGAAATGACTGATTTTAAGGTGATGGTAGCCCACCTTTGCCCCTTCTCGTGTCAGCCGAAATGTTTCTGCCAGTCTTAGTAGCCAAGTCACATGTGAAGGCCAGGAGCTGGACTTGGTTGTCAGAGGCTATTCGAGGCAAATTTGATTGGGAACATTTAATAGGTAGTGGGAGCTTATTCCTTTATCTCCTTTTGGTATAACCACCTTAAGGAAGCAATGAAGGTGTTACTTTACTATCCGCCAAGTGATCAGATTACTGACATCAGTCAGACCTGAGCCCACCTATGTATTCCTTCATGAACTCACCACTTCTCTTAATAAGCTGATAAGGAAGGCGGGCTCTGTCGTGGGCAAAGTACTGGAGAGTTTAACATCGGTAGCTGAGCGAAGGGCGCTGAGTAGGCTACGGTCAATTATGGAAAACCCTGAACATCCTCTACATAGCACCATCCAGAGACAGAGAAGCAGTTTCAGCGACAGGTTACTGTCGATGCAATGCTCCTCAGACAGGATGAAGAGGTCAATACTCCCCAATGCCATTAGGCTTTACAATTCAACTGCCAGGACTTAAGAACTTTTTTTTTTTTTTTTAAAGCTATTATTAATGCTTTTTGAATTAGTGATTTAGATGCATATCATATTATTACTGAGTTAAGTATTGTATGTAATGAGTTTTTGCTACAACAAGTGTATGGGACATTGGAAAAAATGTTGAATTTCCCCATGGGGATGAATAAAGTATCTATCTATCTATCTATCTATCAACCCAATGCAATGTCATTCTTTGCATCATTAGGCCACGTAATACTGTTTCCTCAGATTTATACCCCAGTTTCCGCTTTCTCCATTCTCTGCGATACTTGTCTTTATCAACCAAGACATAGAAGTTAAACAGTAAGATCCTGCTAGCTCTGTGTACAACTGTGGTTATCAGAATCACTGTCAGGTTTACCATCACTGACATATCTTGTGAAATGTGTTGTTTTTTGGCAGCTGTATGCTGCAAGATCTAAAAATTACAATAAGTCACAAAAATAATAAATAAGATCACTGGTTGGGTCACGACAAGGTGACCTCTGGGATTTTCATGGACAAGTCTCTAGAGTTTACGGAGAATGGTGGGAAAAACAAAAGAACAGTGAGCAGCAGTTCTGTGGGTGAAAACGCCTTGTTAATGAGAGAGATCAGAGGAGAACGGCCAGACTGGTTCAAACTGACAGGAAGGTGACAGTAACTCAAATAACCATGTGTTACACAGTAGTGTGCTGAAGATCAGCTCTGAATGCACAACACGTCGAACCTTGAAATGGATGTGCTATAGCAGCAGAGACCACACTGGGTTCCACTCCCGTACCTAATGTACCTGGGTGTATATGCTCGTCTGTCTATCCTGGATTGATACTCATTTCATTGTACTTCATGTATGTGTGCTTTGGAATTAGTTAGCAAAACAGTGAAATAATTGTATGTTTTGCTCAATATTCCATGTTTTTTTCACCTGCTACCTTAGATTTTAGACCCCAAGACAATTTTCCTGAAGGTCCATGCACCCTGGGAAGTTCTCTGTCACTATGCTCAACTCCTCCATATAAAACTACCTCTACATGGCAATGACTTAAAACAGAAGACCTCAACATTTAACTACATAACTAAGTTTTTCTCAGTGTCTGAAGACATAATTCCACCAGAGGATGAATATTTCACTGCACCATTCGAATTGGACCGTATTAAAAGCTTCCAGACTGAAAATCGTGATGCGTTCTTCACACCAGCAACGCGAAGCAGAATTGTAAGTCATCAAACACCATCACTCAGGTTCTGTTGCATTAATAAATACATGTCAGCGTCTACATTTCCATCACTGAATCCCACATTCCCTGAAACTATTTCAATCTATTGGCAAATAAATCATTTTAATTGGGAGCAAAAAGGGTGAATAAAGAATGATCTTGTCTGATTAACCAAAGGATTTAAAGTACATTTATTATAAAAGTATGTATAATTTATACAACCTTGAGATTTATTTGCTTACGGGCAGCCACAAAGCAGAAAACCTGAAAGAGCCCAATTAAAAAAAACACACTCTCTTCAGAGAGAAAAAAACACAAATCATGCAAACAATAAAAGCAACCAACACCATTGCAAACTAAATAGAGTCCATAGACCCAGAGCCCGAAGTAGCCAGAGTGGGTCCATAGCTTCAGTCTCAATTTATCACACAGCGAGGTAAACCATCGGGAAGCTCACAAACACAAAGCGACGATTTGCCGTGTTTCTGGTTTTGGTTTTAAATGAACTACTTTGACCTTTTTTTTTTCAAATAATCAGTTTTCAATTTCATTTTGTAGGTCAATTATATTTTGAATCGTTGTGTATATAAAAAAGGAAAACCCAACAAGTTTGGTATCACTAAACTTCTGGACTCAAAAACCTATAAGGCAGCTTATACACTCCATGATGTAAGTACCTTAAGATGGCTAATTGTATCTCGACATCTATCATTTGATTTTTCATCATCACCATCATGTGCTATGTTGTATGGCATGGGTAATCCTGGTCTTTCCATGACCATGATTGTTTCTGGCAATTTATTCTACCAAAGTGCTTTGCCATTACATTTTTCTGGTGGGCAGTGTCTTTACAAGACAGGTGACCCCAGCCATTATCAATACTCTTCAGAGATTGAAAAAAGATCTAGTGCTTTCCTGGTGTATATGATGAATAAACTCTCTCGGGCTTCCAGCCAGGTACAGGTATTGATTTTAACTGATGTTTTGATGACAGACTTTGCCATCTTCAATAGGGTTGATGCCTGGACATGTTGCAGGGCATGTATAGGTTTATACCCCCATCGTCCGTCCCTCCTGATTGGTTAGTCCTCAAGAATGCAGAGAAGATTTACTAGGATGTTGCTGGGTCTTCAGAAGTTGAGTTACAGGGAAAGATTGAACAGGTTAGGACTTTATTCCTTGGAGGGTAGAAGATTGAGGGGGGATTTGATAAGAGGTTTACAAAATTATGAGCGGTTTAGACAGAGTAAATGCAAGTAGGCTCTTTCCACTCAGATTAGGAGAGATAAATACCAGAGGACATGGCTTTAGTGTGAAAGGGGAAAGGTTTAGTGGGAACATTAGGGGATACTTCTTGGCTCAGAGAGTGGTGGGAGTGTGGAACGAGCTGCCATCTGACGTGGTAAATTCAGGCTCACTCTTAAGTTTTAAGAATAAATTTGGATAGATACATAGTTGGGAGAGGTCTGGAGGGTTATGGACTGGGTGCAGGTCAGTGGGACTAGCAGAATAAAGTTTCGGCACAGACTAGAAGGGCTGAATGGCCTGTTTTCTGTGCTGTAGTGTTCTGTGGGTTCTAACCAATCAGGTTTCCACTAGCCCACCTTGTATATAATCAAAGTAAAAACTATGTCCATTGTAAATGCACTGTTCTGCTACTGTAGCATTCTCAATGGCCATAGGATTGACTTCGACGAAACAAAACTACTCTACTGTGCTAATGGATTTTGGGATCACCTGGTAAAGGAAGCCATTGAAATAAAACTAGACAAAAAGAATTTTGACAAAGACGAAGGTCTTGCTCTAAGGTATGAACTGGAATTTGATTGTAAACAAAGTGGAATGGCGGAAACAGATTGGATGAGGACTAACCAATCAGGAGGGCTGCGTGATGATGGGGGTATAAATACCACCGAACTAGACATGCCCAGGCATCAATCCTGATGAAGGTGGCAAAGTTTGTCATCGAAACATCGGTTAAAATCAATACCGGTACCCAGCTGGAAGCCTGAGAAGAGTTTATTCGTCTTCAGAGATTGTCTGTCTGGCGTCAGTGGTCGCATAACCAGAACTTTGATATGCACCAGCTGTTCATATGACCATCCACCACCTGCTCCCATGGCTTCACACGACCCTGATCGTGGCTGGGGGGTACCTTGCACCTCCTTTGGTAGAGACGTATATCCACCTCGCCGCGCAAGCCTGATTTTATGTATTAATTCAAATAATAAATAGCTTCATATTGTTAGGTATTTTTAAATTGGACAGAAATGGTTTGATTATATTGACATAGACAGTTGTTTATATACACTGTTTGTTTAGTATTGTTTGTACTCTTGAACAGAATCTTATATTGGAGAGCATTTGCAAAGATGATAAAATGTTGGCTTTCTTGAGCAATATTGTATTATACTCCAGAATAGCACAACCCTCAAACTTTCTCCCATCTGAAGGTACTGGCTGATGCTATGGTACTATCTCAAAGTCCTTGGCCCTTCTCTAAGCTAAACATATTGGACCAGAGCAGCAGAGACAACATCTTCTTTCACATTTAACAGGAAAATCAGACTATAAGTTCAAAGTATATTTATTATCAAAGTATGTATACATTATACAACCTTGAGATTTGTCTCCTTACAGGCAGTCACTAAACAAAGAAACCCAAAAAGAACCCGTAAATAAGACCACCAAACACCCTGTGCACAGAGGGGGGGAGAAATGGCACAAGCAATAAAAGAAAGCAAATAACATTCAAAACTGAAGTTTTACAAAAGACACAAAGCCAGGCATCAATACACGTGGAGCCAGGTTCAACTCCGAGCTGAGTAAACATCATAGAGCAGCAAGCACGACCATTAAAAGTCCCTTCCTGACAAAGGGTCTCAGCCCAAAATGTCGACTGTACTTCTCCCTATAGGTGCTGCCTGGCCTGCTGCGTTCCACCAGCATTTTGTGTGTGAGAACATTAAAAGTACCAGCACAAGACAGAGTCTGTCCTGTGCCCTATTCTCAATTACAATCTAGTCAAAGTCAATTTATTATCAAAGTACTTATCAGTTACCATATGATACCTTGCAATTCATTTTCTTGCAGCCATTTACAGAAAAATAAAGACATACAAAAGAATTTACAAAAAAAACTATACATAAACAAAGACTGGCAGATAACTAAAGTAGATAAGAAGACAAATTGGGTTAATAAAAACAAATAATACCAAGAACATGAGTTGTAGAGTCCTTGAAAGTCTGTCTGTAGGTTGTGGAATTGTTTCAGTGTTGGGATGAGTGAATATATCCCTGATGGTTCAGGAGCATGATGATTGCAGGGTAGTAACTGTTCCTGATCATGGGGGTGCTGGGCCTAAGGCTCCTGTCCCTCATGACTCATGTCAGCAACAAGAAGAGAGCTTAGTGCAGGGGTTCCCAACCTCACTAGCAGTAGGAGTCCATGACAAAAGTCAGCTGCGATCCCCTGTGTAAAGTATAAATAAACAATTTATCTGTGTAATTTATTTCAGTCCTGTTAGTAAATACTGCAGGATATTTCATAAGAGTATGGTGACAAATGCAACTAAACCTAATATTTACATTCATGAATTCCCATTTCTTCCAGTGTAAGTTCAACCAGAAATCTTTGGACCCCCTCTGTCCCAATGAGAGGTTCCTTCTTTACCGGGAGTGGGCTCACCCCAAGAACTTCTACAAACTGCAGCCTTTGGATCTTATCAGGTACTCATCCCTTCATCTGAGGATTAAAGTAGTACATTGAGAGTATCACGTCTCTAGACACAGGCGACCATTTCAATACTGTCCAGGAGGCATTTGGGTAACACTGATCTCCATCAGTGAGAAGATACGGTGCTCGTCAGTCCACTCAAATATGTTGAAATATGGAGACTGCCAGCTGGTAAAAGCATTCGAGGATGTGCAATATCCCCACTCATTCAAGTCAAGTCAAATTTATTGTCGTATGTACAAGTTCAGTGAGGTTCCGGGACTATGGAAAACTTGCTCACAGCAGTATCACAGGCACAAATGTTCAGTTAACACACAGAATATAAATTATATACTGTATGTCAGTGGAGAGAAAAAGTAAGGATTATGCAAAACAAGACTTGTGTACAAAAACTAACAGAAACAAGGCGATAGTGGTACAGGAAGTGTTCCATTACTGGTGCAGGGTCAGAGTGTGCAGGTCAGTTCCTGGCGGTGTGGAACTTTCAGTGTCTCCACCTCCCGCCTGATGACAGCACTGAGAAGAGAGCATGTCCTGGATGATGGGCATCCCTGATGGTAGGTGCTGCATTCCACCTACTACCCACACATTTCATCCTCCAAATCCCATCCCCGTTTGGTCCCAGCTGCCCTTCATCTTTCCCTTAATGGTTCCCATTATCACCTTCCTTACATATGAGGCTTCAGCACTCGTAGCCTTTGGGTTTGTGCTTCTGACCCACCAACAGCTAGCTCCACCTCCCCTTTCTCCTCCCTTTCCCTCACCGGCCTCCGTCTGCTTTTTATTTTACTTGCCAGCTCCCAGCAATCACCTGCCTCTGTTTCCATCTTCACCCACTGTGTCTCCCCACACCTTGCTCCATCGGTGTATCATCCTTCACCCCTCCTCAATCCACCTATCATCTGCTGGCCCCTGTCTCACTCTTCCCCATCTCCTTATTATACTAGTTATCTTCCCTCTCCACTCCCAGTCCTGATGGAGGACCATTTCCCCCTGCCCCACAAATAACGCTCAGCCTGCTGAGTTCCTCCAGCAGTTGTTTTTTATTTTGGTCCAGATTCCAGTATCTGCATTCTCTTGTGAATTCAACTGAAATCAGACACAGAAGTCGTCTTGTGAATTCAACCATCTTCTGTGTCTGATTTCAGTTGAATGGGGTGGAGTTGTTCCTGTATCTACAAGGTTGTCTTCTTCTTCCAATAATGCAGCCACATCTTTTGATTTGATGGGGGTTCCCACAATCACTTAGGTTTAGCAAACATCTCGGAATGGTGAGGCTGGAAAGAGGAGTGAAACACTGTCTTAAAACATGATCAGTCTCCTCTTAGAAATGAATTCTCGAGAAAATCAAAGCCAGAGTCAAGTTTATTAACATATAGACAAGGAAGTATATGCACAGGTGCATGAATAATTTACTTGCAAACAACATCAAGTCAAGTTTACTGACATTTAACTATACACATGTATATAATCTGTATAAACATATAATGTATATAGAAACAAGATATGCCCTTGAACCAGGGTGTAGCACAGTAGTACACAGGACACATGATAACTTATGAAGGGACAGACAAAATCTACAGATGATTCACACGTAAATAACAAACTAAAGTGCATTAATTGTAAATACTAGATTTTGTATCACGGGTACATAATATCATATAAACAGCATTCACGGGAAAACAGAAAGTATACATTAACTCATAATGTGGGGAGCCCAGGATTTGTCTTGGTCACCAATTTTAACCCAAAGTAGAGCTCATAGGCTATCTTAAGAAGAGGAGTCAGGCTCTCACTTTGAGATTTCAGCATTTACTCACCATAAACATAACAGGAAAGATCACGCTGTGCAACATTGCCCAGATATTTTACTATCACAAGTACTCAGATCCCTAAATGGATAGTGAACCCTTGGACACTACTTTACATTTTTAAATATATGTTATTTCTGTTTTTTGCTGACTTTTAATCTATTCAATGTACATATACTATAATTGATTTATTTATTACTATATTATGTATTGCATTGAACTGCTGCTGCTAAGTTAACAAATGTCACATCACATGCCGGGGATGATAAAGCTGATTCTGATTCTGAAGTACAATTACTTTATTATAATGAGTACACACAACATGCTATGTGCCTGAAACAAGTGCATCAATGTGATCACAGACTAAAATACAAACACAATGCTTGGAACAGTGTATGTGATGCTTTTGTAGCCACTCACAAACCTGTCCTCCCACGCAGCATCTGTCCCGCCTAAGCACGCCCCCGGACTGTCTGGACAAGATAGAAAACTTCTCAGCTTACATTGTGGGCAACATTTTAATTGACTTGAATTGAAGTAACGAATATAGGCAAGTTTTTTTTAAAATGTTGTGTGACAGGAAAATTTTATGGTGTTTTTCATGATCAACAACCCTAAATCCATAAGATACACCCAAAAGTATTCAGGAAGTAAAATCTTTGTGGTCTAATGTTATACACAATTTTTACAAGAAAATATCATTTGAACAAAATATCCATTTAAGTGCAAAGTGGTCAAGGTGGTCATGGTGTTGTTAAACTGTAGCCTCCAGCCTTATGATATGAACATCAATTTTCCTTCCAGTATTTTTCCCATATTTTCCCAGTACTTTTTCCTTATTTTTCCAGTATTTTTCCCTTACCCACCCCGCCCTTTCCCTCTAAAAATAAATTCTTAACCTGGTGTCCAATGCTTTCCAATGCTATGATTTTAGTAAAAACCTCATAAATATGAACCCAATAAAAAGAAATTTTTCTCTGCCTCCCCTCTTCCTCTGCTTCCCACTCTGGCCATTTACCTCTTCTCACCTGCCTATTACTTCCCCGGGTCCACTCCTCCTTCCCTTTTTCCAGTGGTCTACTCTCCTCTTCTGTCAGACTTTTCCAGCTCTTTACCTTTCCCACCCACTTGACTTCACCTTCCAGCTAACCTCCTTATCCTCTTCCCCCCCACCTTTTTATTCTGGCATCTTCCCCCCTTCCTTCTCAGTCCTGAAGAAGGGTCTTGGCATTTCCACAGATGCTGCCTGATCTGCTGAGTTCCTCCAGCATTTTGTGTGTGTTGCTCTAAGTAAGTACCGTAGTCAAGATTCAACAGGAATTCAGTACAGTTAATTCCCACAAATATTAACATTTAAGGATGTCAGAAAATTGTGATTTGTATAATTTTAAAAATTCTTTTTGCCTACTGTCTTTACCCAAATCTGTCAGCCTTTCAGCAAACAGAATTAACAAGCTCATCCCTATATGCCCCTTGGAAGTCACCTCCTCTGCATTCATTATAGTACCTTTCCCTGCCTTCAGTGCACTGTTGCCATGGCCTCGACTCAGCACAGTGTCCTTACCATGACTCAGGCAGGAATGGAACTGTCATTGTCTTTTACCATGTCATTAAGAGTTAATGTACCAACCCATTACCACCCCACCTTTGTAGTAGAAAATAACCCGTTTGTCCAGTTTCACTTCAAGCAACCACTAAACAGCGGTAGAGGATCGAAGATTTAATAGTGAGAGATTCAACTTCAGTCCCTATTTAAAATGCCAGATAGTATTTATACAGCAAAGGTGGCTATGCTTGGGCAACTTTAAATTGACAAAAAAAAAGTGTTTTGTTATACCATATTTAAAGTCATTCAGCTGGGAGTTGATTTAATGCAACTGCAGTCAAAGGAATGTGAATGGAAATGGTTTCATTGGAGGTGATTGTTGCTTTGCTCTGTTAGAGCACAAATATTGCTAATTTCCTCCAGACCAATATCCTGAGCATGATACTCGACAGTGTGCAATTCAGTTCCTGATTCCTCAGCATTCTTCCGAAGAAAGGCAAAAGTCAGGAATGTCTTGAAATACCCACCATGTCACTGAATGACCACAGCACTGAAAAATAATTTAAAAACTCAGTAAAATCTACAGTATGATAATGCAACCAGCTTGATTGTAAATACTCACTTCTTTCATCGTGGCTCGTTTCACAGGATCTCGATATCTTCGGGTAGGAATAAGGTCACCTCATTTGTTTAGGTCAAATTGGTCTGTACAAAATGAAAGTTGAGTTTGTTGTCATATGGACAAGCATTACTGAACATGTGCAATGAGAAACCTACCAGCAGCAGTAACACAGACACAGAGCACCGGAAAAACACATTTTACAAGAAGGAACACAATTAGAACAAAAACATCCAAACTGAAAGGGGCACACACAAAATGCTGGAGAAACTCAGCAGGCCTGGCAACATGTATGGCAAAGAGTACAGTCAACGTTTCAGGCCGAGACCCTTCGGCAGGACTGGAGAAAAAAGTGATGAGGAGTTGAGTTAAAAGGTGGGATGAGGGGAGGGAGAAGCACAAGGTGACAAGTGACACTGGGAGGGGGAGGAGTGAAGTAAAGAGCTGGAAAGTCTATTGGTGAAAGAGACACAGGGCAAGAAGAGGGGGGACTCTGATAGGAGAAGGCCCTGGAAGAAAGAAAAGGGGGAGGAGCACCAGAGATGGGCAGGCAAGGAGGAAAGGTGAGAGAGGGAAAAGTCCCTTCTGAGTTACATCCGTAACACTTCACACGCTCTGGATCTTTTCAATGATTTCAAGTTCCCTGTCCCCTATCATCATATTTTTACTATGGATGTCCAGTCCCTATACACCTCCATCCCCCAGCAGGAAGGCCTCAAAGGGAACCAACCAAAGTTCTCCATTTCTTTGATTGGAGGAATAAAGATTTAACGTTTTTTGGCCAAGACCCTTCATTGGGACTGGAAAGGAAGAAGGAGTGGGGAAGGGAGCGGAATACAAACTGGCAGGTGAAAGGTTAAGCAACACACACAAAATGCTGGTGGAACGCTGCAGACCAGGCAGCATCTATAGGGAGAAGAACTGTTGATGTTTCGAGCCGAAACCCTTTGTCAAGACAGAAAGGTTAAGCCGAGTGAGGGGTAAGATAAGGGGATGGGGGAGGTGGGGATGAGGTAAGAAGCTAGGAGGTGATATGGGAAAGAGGCAAGGGGCAAAAGAAGGAAGTATCTGATATGAGAAGACAGTGGACCATGGGAGAAAGAGAAGGAGGAGGGGACGAGAAGAGAAGGGGTAAGAGGGGAGCCAGAATATGGAATGTAAAAAGAGAGAGGGGTAGGCAAATAACTGTGTCTAAAAAGTCTGTGTTTAAACCATCAGATTGAAAGCTATCCAGAAAGAAAGAGAGGTGTTAATGATCAACATATTGATAGTAATCAGTTTAACTGTTTTTTTGTTTTTAAACAAGTCATGGCATGGAGACAGTCATTTGCCATAAAATCTTTTTACATTCATTGAATTAATGCAGAAAAATATCTGAGTTGAGCTGAAAAAGAAACTGACTGAAAATAAATTAAAGCATTATCTCTTTCTATATTGAGATGAGAGGAAGAGGGAATCTAAAATATAATCTCTTATGATTATGTTGATAATTTATTTCATTATGTATGTTTTCATGACTGGTACATAGCAAGACTTAATAAAAACTAAAATGATTCCCTTATGAGATGAAAACCTTTGTTTTCACTGTTGCTGACAAATGCATTGTCTTCATTATTTCAACTTGCATGTCTTAATCAGATGTTTGTTTCATTTTACCATTAATCTTTTAGCTAATCACCACCAGTGTTGGAATAAACAATAAATGCTCTGTTGCCAGAAATGCCAGATTCCCAAAAAATTTTTAAATGTAATTTGTCTGTCATAATTTGCTTGATGGTTCCATGCATCCACTGTTTGTTGGGTGCAGCCAAGAGAATTTCTTAAACAATACGTAGACAGTCCAACAAGAGGAGGGGCTGCACTGGTCCTGGTGTTGGGTAATGCGCCTGGCCAGGTGACCGATCTTTCAGTGGGTGAACAGTTAGGGGACATTGGCCACAACTCCTTGCGCCATAAGAAAGCTATGGGTAAGGATATGTATGGACCTTGCGGGAGAGTATTAAATTGGAGCAGGGCAAATTACAAGAGCTTCAGGCAGGAACTAGGGAGAGTTGATTGAGAACAGTTATTTGTGGGAAAGTCCACATCCAACATGTGAAGGGTGTTTACAGAGCGACTGCACAGCGTACAGGACAGGTATGTTCCAGTCAGAAGGAAGGACAAGGATAAGAGAACCTGGGATGTTGAGGGAGGTGATTAATTTAGTCAAGAAGAAAAAGGAAAACTATGTAAAGTTTAGGAAGCTAGAATCAAACAGAGCCTTTGAAGATTACAAAGAAGCCAGAAAAGAACTCAAGGAGGGAATTGGGAAAGCCAGGAGGGGCCATGAAAAGTCTGTGGCAAGAAGGATTAAAGAGACTCCCAAGGTATTCTATATATACATCAAGAAGTTAACTAGGGAGAGGGTGGGACCACTTAAGGATAAAGGGAAGAGCATTTGCTTGGACATACAGGATGTGAGTGAGGTCCTTAATATGTACTTTACATCAATATTTACCAAGGAGAATGATGTGGAACATAGGGAGATCAGTGTCAAGAGTAGTAATAAGCTAAGGCACTAAAAGGTAAAGGAGGAGGTAGTTTAGGGTCTCTTATGGAGAATTATGATGGATAAGCCCTCAGGGCCTGATGGGATATAGCCCAGGTTATTGAGAGAGGCAAGAGATGAGATTGCTGCAGCCTTGACCAGCATCTTCATGTCCTCTGTAGCCACAGGTGAGATCCCAGAGGACTGGCAATTGGCTAATGGTGTTCAATTATCCAAGAAGGGAACCAGGAATAATCTTGGAAACTGTAGATCAGTGAGTCTCATGTCAGTGGTAGGAAACTTACTGGAGAGAATTCTTAGGGATAGCATTTATGAGCATTTGGAGAACGATGGCCTGATTAGGGAGAGTCAACATGGCTTTGTATGGGGCAAATCATGTCTTACTAACATCTGAGTTCATGAGATGAGGGTGATTGAATAAGGTAGATCTGTGGATGTTGTCTACATGGAATTTAGTAAAGTGATTGACAAGGTCTCTCATGGGAGCTTAAAATGCATGGGGTCCATGGTGAATTGGCTTGCCCATATATAACAGAGGGTAGTGGTTGAAGCTCTGGAAGGTCTAGTTGGAGGTCTGTGCTTTATGTTGTTTGCAAGGATCTGTACTGGGAGCTCTTCTGTTTGTGATGTATATAAATGACCTGGATGAAAATGTGGGTTAGTAAATCTGCAGATGATACAATGATTGGTGCTGTGTGGACAGCGTAGAAGTCCAGCAAAAAAAAAACAATGAAATATAGATCAGTTGCAATATGGGGGGAGAAATGGCAGTTGGAGTTTAACCCTACCAAATGTGAAGTGTTGCACCTTGGTAGGTCAAATGCAAAGAGACAGCACATTGTTAAGGGCAAGATCCTTAACAGCATTGAGCAGACATATCTTAGCGTCCAAGTTCGTAGCACCCAGAAGGTGGCTGCACAGGTTGATGGGATAGTTAAGAAGGCATGTGGCTCGTTTGCCTTTATTAGCCAAGGCACTGAGTTCAAAAGTCAGGGAGTTATTTTGCAGCCTTATAAAACTCTAGTTAGGCTGCTTCTGGAGTACTGTATGACAGTCGAATCAATGCTTAGTAAGTCTCTCAGATCTTTTCTCACAGTCACATGATAGACAGTGGGACTGTTGTGGAGCCCTTGTGGTAGCCTTGTCCACTGGTTTTGTTGACCATCAGCTTTAAATGCCAACCACAGTTGACATTCAGGTGCCAGAATCCGTTGGCCTTATCAATAACTGTAAACCACTTGTATGGCGGCTTCAGGGCATCGAAAGTCGGTGATGGATCTACCACTAGAGAGGTTAGCTTGTCAATTTGGTTAGCAATGGTTTCATCTTCAGTCCTGGGTGTCACCACTTCCTTTTGTCATGTTAGAGTAAGCTGTAAAAAAGCAGCCAATCCTATTCTCTCTTAACTGTCATCCTCACTGAGGCTGCTGTAGAGTCATGTCCCTCCTGGAATTCCTCAGAGTTCGGACGGTGGCACTGTCTTGGAAGACTGTTCAGCATAGTAAGAATTTCCCATGGCGAAGTGTCACCACTGGACTGCCTACTTGAAGTCCCTGATATTTTGATATTGCCTCAGTGTGCTTCTTAGCTCCGTGCGCCACATTTAAATGTGATAACGGTTATCATGTTTTTTCGCTCGGTCTTTAGACTTTTTACTGTCTCTATCGCACTGTTTTTGTAGTTTATTTCACGCATCACATTTCTTTCCCTTTCCTCGCCCCATTAACCTTTTCATCGCTCATGTATTAGATCAAACAGCCCACATGTTCGACTATCCAGGTTTATGCCTTCCCTCAAGCATTCTCTGCATTCACGTGCCCTCCTAGTAAGCTTAACACTGGCGGTACATTTCATTGTACTTTTTCATTAATTTTATCAAACTGAGATATTTTATTCATGTCTGAGCTCAATTTCACAACGTTGGCCATTGTTTTAATTCAAACTCATGTAACACTTAATTTGTTGGTGCATTTTATTACTTTGACCACAACCTCAAAATATTAGATTACAACTGAAATATCATGGCATTGTGTCTAAATCGTTATAGGACTACAGAGGAATTTTTTTATTTGGCTTGCAAACTTCTTTAACTCAATTTCAATCTGAATGGTTTCTAACCACTAGATTACGACTGGAAATTTTTCTTCACACTCCACCGAATTGCACATTTTGTACCCCACTGGCTTGGACATATTTAATTATTTCCATACTCCATTGGCTTGCTTATATTTAATTTTTACAGATCTGTTTTTTCAAAATGGTAACATAGTAGTTTCCTCATTCCTACCTCCAGAAGATGAGGTATTGAAGCCAGAACTAGGTTTGCTCACAGAGGGTTTGGAATTAAATGAAGCTCTTATCTCTTGTTCGTGTGCTAATAATTTTCACTTCATCTGTGATTCCTCCAAGTCCTTAAATCTTTGTAACCATCTTCACTGATTACAATGTTGGATTTTGATGTTTTTGATCCAAGAAGTTAAGAAAGAAGCATAGAACTTATTGCCTCACAGTCGTTTTATTAAGCTCTCATTGTACAAAGATTTGAAAATGCAGAGCTGCAAAAACCTAGAGGCTAAGAATAGAAAAGGCAAAAATAGAAAATATATAAAGATGGTGGGCCAGCGTGGCTGACCCTTCTTATACCCTGGAGAAGAGAAATTCCATTCAAATTTGTAAATAAGGGTTATCCAATCAGATAGCCCCTATTCAAATAATGCAGCCACAGCAAAACTTCCAAAACTTTACAGAATGATGCAAACAACTTTAACCACTAGCAGCAACAGCAGACACACTGCAAAATTGTATTTACATACTGTGACGAGTAGAAAGCCTACAAAACAGTTTCTAGTATATTGGCAGTTAAATAAAATACATGTAGGCACAAATTGTTAAATTGCACAAAAGTGTAGTCTAAGTCATTTATACAAGTCCAATAATAACTTGCAATATCTGTTCTTTCTATTCTAGTTTAGCCTTTTTATTGCATTCTTGAAACCGTTTTAGTTTATCGGAAGATTGTACTCCTTGCTAATTTTCTAATTCTTTGTTGCAGGAAGTATTATGGAGAGAAAATTGGAATATATTTTGCTTGGCTTGGGTTCTATACGGGCATGCTGGCTATTGCTGGGTTTGCTGGTCTCTTGTGCTTTCTCTTTGGAATTCTGACAAGGGATGATAGTACTTGGAGGTAAGCCAAATAGCTTGTCTAAATAAATAAGGTTAAAATTGGCTGAATGTTTGAATTTCAATATGTCAGATGATTTTTGTGAAACTTTGATGTCACTGTTGATTGTAGCACATAGAACAATATAGCACAGTATAAGTCCTTTGGCTCACAATTGAGATGTACTGACAGATTCTGTTCATTGCTGTTGTACAGTTTGAGACATAGGAGCAGAATTAGGCCATTTGGTCCATCGAGTCTGCTCCACCTTTCAATCATGGCTGATCCTTTTTTCTTCTCCCTGGAACCTTTGATGCTGTGTCCAATCAAGAAACTATCAATGTCTGCCTTAAATGCACCCAACGACCCGGCCTCCACAGCTGCCTGTGGTAACAAATTCCACAGATTCACAACTCTCTGGCTAAAGAAATTTCTCCACATCTTTGTTTAAAACGGATGCCCCTCTAGCCTGAGGCTGTACCCTTTTGTCCTAGACTCCCCAGCATGGGAAACATCCTTTCCACATCTACTCTATCTAGACCTTTCAACAGTTGAAAGGTTTCAATGAGATTCCCCCCTCATCCTTCTAAATTCCAGTGAGTACAGACCCAGAACCATCAAGCGTTCCTCATATGATAACCCTTTAATTCCCGGAATCATCTTTGTGAACCTCTCTGAACCCTCTCCAATGCCAGCACATCTTTTTTTAAGATGAGGGGCCCAAAACTGTTCACAATACTCAAGGTGAGGCCTCACCAGTGCCTTATAAAGCCTCAGCATCACATCCTTACTCTTGTATTCTAGACCTCTTGAAATGAATGCTAACATTGCATTTGCCTTCCTCACCACCAACTCAACCTACAAGTTAACCTTCTACCAAAGCGCATGACCATGCATTTTTCAACATTGTATTTCATTTGCCACTTTCTTGCTCATTCTCTTAATCTGTCTAAGTCCTTCTGATAGCTGTTTTCCATGGAATGTTTGTGAAAGTGTGCTGGGATTTTCAGGAGCATTTACAAAAATGGAGTATTGCTGGGCTACACGGTTCGGAGGGCTCAAAGGGTCTATTCTGTGTTATATACCAAAAGTACCACCTAGTTCTGTGCAGAAGTTGCCTTTTTCCAAACTTTCGACTTAGATTGTGGTAACAATCTGAAACTCGGTGTCCATGAGAGTAAAGGGTACAGACCAATTAGAGTTTTTACAAGGCAAAATAGATTTATGGGAATGGGGAAAGAATGGAGGATTGCATTCGATGAGCAAGTGGTCTCTCCCTTTGTCATAACAATTCCGTCATCCTGGGTCTCCAACCATGTCTTTGGATAAAAGTGGCATTTTTTTCTTATTAAGAGATGATGAAAACTGTCCCCAATTATATTAATCCAGCAACAGGCCAAGCACATTTCTCTAATACAGAAAATGTGTCCTGTTTTTATGATCTCCAAGCATTTTATAGAACTGATAGCTGTTCATTATTAGACATATTTTTAGTTTTATAGTGCACAACCTTAACCTTTGCGCTGTGGTCATTTATTATAATTTGTAGTTGGACTCCGTTTAAATCATGGTTCCTATATCAGCATCTGAAGCAGGTACAAATATTCATTATAACAGTTGGAATTTTTCTTTTTGTTCTGTTTCTGTCCTAAAGTCAAGAAGTGTGTGATCCTGAGATTGGAGGTCGTATTATCATGTGTCCCCAGTGTGACCGAGACTGTCAGTATTGGAGACTCAATATTACATGTCAGTCTTCAAGGGTATGTACACTCTTAACATCTTGTGTATATAGGTATTACGATCCTCCTGCAGCATTGCTAAAATAACCAATTTTAGCGAAAATTAAAGATTAGCTTTATTTGTCAAATATACATTGAAACATCAAATGCATTATTTATGTCAGCAAGGGTTGTACTGGGGGGGGGCAGCCTGCAAGTATTGCCACCCTTCTGATGCCGACAATTTACTAACCCTGACTGTACATCTTTGGAATGTTGAAGGAAATGTCCTGAAGAAAACTGGATTTTATCCCAGATGGCCTTACTTGCTTGACATGTATTATAAACAATTCAGTTCTGAACAACAAGTTTTTTCCTTAGTTTATTTGTGAATTATGGAATTAAAAAACAGTTTAAAACAAAAAACATTTTGATTAGCACCTACACTATGACTCCAATGCCTACCAGTGAGTAAGAAACTATTAAGTTTATACACGTTTATGCAGCTTATCTAGGTTCAACTACAAAGACAGCAAAAGCAAGATCACAAATTTAACTAAACAATACACAATCTTAGTAGGTTTAAATCTTGCACCACCTTTTTATTCTGGCATCTTCCCCCTTCCTATCCAATCCCGAAGAAGGGTCTCGGCCCAAAACTTTGACTGTTTATTCATTTCCACAGATGCTCCCTGACATGCTGAATTCCTCCAGCATTTTGTGTGCGTTTCTCAAGATTACCAGCATCTGTAAACTTTCTCATTTTTAAGAAGAATTCACGATACAAATGTGAGATGATCAGTTTGATATCAGCAATTCCATTAAAGAGTTCGGAAAAATTTCCTGTCAGATCTAGGAGGGAGAGTGTTCTGTTGCCATTGATATGTTTAAAACAAATAACACACCTTCCAGTGAGTAAGGAACCATTAAGTTGATACAGATTCCCTGTCAGAGCTAGGACAAAAAGCGTTCTGCTATCATTGATATTTTCAATATTTAAGTAGAATATTAAAGCAATAGAAAGATTTTCTATTCTAGAGTATGACAGCACAACTACTTCCTTAGGAGTTTGCGGAGATTCACCGTGATATCTAAAACTTTGACAAACTTCTGTAGCTGTGTGGTGGAGAGCATATTCACTGGCTGCATCACAAGCTGGTATATGGAAACACCGATGCCTTTGAATAAAAAATCCTACAATAAGTAGTGGATATGGCACAGTCCATCACAGGTAAAGTTCTTTCCCCCCACCACTGAGCACATTTATACAGAGAGCGGTTGCAGGAAAGCTACATCCATCATCAGGGACCCCACCACCTGGAACAGGCTGTCTTCTCACTGCTGCCATCAGGAAGAAGGTACAGGAGCATCAGGACTCTCACCTCCAGGTTAAGGAGTAGTTACTACCCTTCAGCCATCAGGCTCTTAAAGCAAAGGGGATAACTTGACTCAACTTCACTTGAACCATCATTGAAATGTTCCCACGACCAATGGACTCACTTTCAAGGACTCTTCATCTCATGTTCTCGATGTTTATTGCTTATTTATTTATTATTATTACTTCTATATTTTTATTTCAAATTCAGACAGAGCAGCTAGAAATAGAAAAAGAAAACATAATTACATTTTCTTTCAAGTTCTCAATCTCCAAGATAATTCACCGCCATTTTCCATCCTTTTAAGAAATATGAGTCTATAATTTTTGTCAGCTGCCGTGGTTTTTGTCAAACCCTATGACACACGTTATTATTAAATATAATTCCACAAAAAGCCTGGGTAACATCTGTGTTAATAGAATTTCGGAAGTGAAATGGAATCTAGTATCAGAAATTATGCATGAAAGAAGATTTTCTATTAGAATGTCGCGGTGAATAATATTTCAGGTTCTGTTTACGTTTAGTGTTCCATTGTACATATGTTTATTGAATGTATATATTTCATCTACAGAAATTATCCATATTTGACAACTATGGAACACTAGTATATGCCATGTTTATGGCAATTTGGGGTAAGTGGATTGTAGTTGTTACTTTGCATCAAATATAATAATGGTTAAATTCTTTCTAATGATATTATCTACTGTCCGATGTTTGGAGAGAATGTAAACAGTGGCCCAGAGTTTAACACAAGATTCAAGTGTGTTTTAGGCATCAATTGGTATCACAAAAACAAAAGAAAGCTGTAGTGACTCGTTGCTTGCCGTAACCATAAAGTAGTCATGAAAAAGGGGAACAAATACTATTATATACTGCCACACATAAAATGCTGGAGGAACTCAGGCAACATCTCTGGAAATGAACAGATAGTCAACGTTTAGGGCTGAGATCCTTCTTCAGGACTGGAAAGGAATGGGGAAGATGCCAGAATAAAAAAGGTCGGGGAGGGGAAGGAGACTGGCTGGAAGGTGACGGGTGAAGCCAGGTGAGTGGGAAAGGTCAAGGGCTGGAGAAGAAGGAATCTGATAGGAGAGAGTGGACCGTGGGAGAAAGGGAAGGAGGAGGGGTCCCGGGGGAGGTGATAAACAGGTGAGAAGAGCTAAGAGGGCAGAGTGGGGAATAGAAGAAGAAGGGGGCAGAGGGAAAAGTTTTTTTAACCAGAAGGAGAGATCGATATTGATGCCATCAGGTTGGATGCTACCCAGGACTGTAAAGTATTGCTCCTCCACTCTGAGGGTGGCCTCATCTTAGCACAAAAGGAGACCATAGGCTGACATGTGCAAAGATGTAAAATCACATAATAAATTACCAATACAAGCTAAAGGAATGACAAGATAACTGATTGGTTCATGCACCATTCAGAAATCTGATGGCAGAGGGGAAGAATCTGTACCTAAATCATTGAGTGTGTGTCTTCAGTCAGAGCTTTGCTTCAAGTGCTGGCTTTTAAGAATTGTGCTGATGCACAATTTGGCAGCTGTTGTAACAATAGATCATGTCTTACAGTCACTGTCTTTTTGGAATTCTGGAAGCGCCGCGAGGCAGAATTGGAATATGAGTGGGACACTGTGGAATTGGAGCAGGAAGAGCCTCGCCGAGCAGAATACGAAGCCAAGTGTACAATTCTAAAGAAGAATCCAATCACACAGGTAAACTGGTCCGTTCAAATTCAAGTTCAAAAGTTAATGCATTTGACTGGACATATATACAACTAAATGAAACAACTTTTCTCCAGAACACTGTGCACACTTAGTGCATACATACATCACATGCAGCACATAAACCAAAGTATTACCAATATTTCAATAGGCCCATCAGCCTCGGAAAACTGTGTCCAAGGCAACTCCCACTGACGCTGTCATCATTCCTACAAATAAAAATCACTAAATTCACTACCTTATGATGCACCAAGAAATAAAAACATTTCCAAAAATCCAGTCAATTTCAAATCACCCTTTCTAAAAAAAACATTTCAATGCAAACTGTCAGGTAGAAATATTTAGATTTTATTTTCTTTTTTACCTGTGGTAACTTGCAAAAAGCACGTTTTCACCTTGAAGTTAAGCAATAGAAGAGATAGTTTATGGAGCTTGAAAAGGTTAACTGAGAATAATACTATAAGACCATTAGATATCAGAGCAGAATTAGGCCATTTGGCCCCTCAAGTCTGCTCCACCATTTTGTCATGACTATATCATTTCCTTCTCAGCTCTAATCTCCTACCTTCTCCCCGTCAGCCCCATCAGTATACCCCGTATACCCTCTTGCCCAGACTAAACAAGAATCTATCAACCTCTGCTTTAAATACACCCAATGACTTGGACTCCACAACCGTCTGCGGCAATGAATTCCACAGATTCAGCACCCTCTAGCTGAAGAAATTCCTTCTCATCTCTGTTCTAAATGGATGTAGCTCTATTCTGAGGCTGTGTCCTCTGGTCTTTGACTCCCCCACCGAAGGAAACACCCTCTCCATGTCCACTCTATTGGGGCTGCAGGAACCATGTAACTGTTCTCTATCTGCATTGTATTCTGAGTTGTGCGTTTATTATGTTTGTTAGTCTCATTCATGGGGGCATGGTAAAAGCAAAGGGAATAAGCTACGACTCGTAGCTTGAAACCAGCAGACGACAGATCCCTGCTGACCATTTAGTATCGCTTCAAGATTGTATGCTTACTAATTAAGGGTCAAAGAAAGGATTCAACACTTTGGAAAAATCATGTCACTCCAAAGGCTGAGTAATACTGATGTTTCAGATCTAGGTTATGGCAAATAAGTGGTATAAATATAACTGTTAAATGTAAGATAAATGAGCAGAACTGTGATTATTACTTACCTACAGGAAGAGGAGCTGGTTCCATACACTGCCTGTGGAAGGTGCATGCGACTGTTCTGTGGTGGCAGTACCGTTCTGTTCTGGGTGAGTGACTGCGGTTCTTTGTGTCCCCTAATCATTTTCATTGAGTCACATGCTGCTCAGCAGACCCAGCCTCTGACCATTTTGTAAAGAAGATAATTGGTTTTAAAATACCTCTTAGAAATAGCTGGTAATATAGCCTCAACACGCATGACATTTTGTGAGAAGAAAACTGTCTCTAAAAAGGTCAAATATATTTATTGCGTCCATCATACAAAGTGAGGAGGTGGAAGAGCAAAAATAATGAACCATAGAGTCAGAGTTAATTATGGAGAAGAAAGCAGTTTTTCAACAAGAAATCCCTAATGCTAATTTTCCTGTTCATTTTCCTCTATTTTAATCTATTCTTTTGAAACCTTTCCTGTTCTTTAAGATAATGAAATTCCTGCCTCAATAGGCAACTTTCCTTTCCAATGAAAAAAATCAAAAACAAACTGCAGGTGATAGAAATCTGAAATAAAAGCAGAAACAGAGTGAGCTGGTCATTTCCTCCAGGCGCTCCAGTTTTCTCCCACTGTCCAAAGATCTACCAGTTTGTAGGTTAATTGGTATTTACACATTGTTCCATGATTAGGCCAGGGTTAAATCAGGAATTGCTGGGAAGCATGGCTCAAGGGGCTGGAAGGGCCTGTTCCACGTTGTATCTCCATGCATAGATAAATAAGTATTCTGTGGAAGAGAAACAGAATTAAAAATTGGTTTTATTTGTCACATGTACATCGAAACATACAGTGAAATGTGTCGTTTCAAAATTCAAAGTACAATTATTAACAAAGTATGTATACATTATACAACCCTGAGATTAGTCTCCTTAAAGGCAGTCATGAAACAAAGACACCCAAAAGAACCCATTAAAAAAAGACCGTCAAATACCCAATGAGCAGAGAAAATTTTAAAAATGCAAATCTCAACCTTACCTCCTCAATTCAGCCTGTACCCAACCTTTCTGATTCAGTATGGCACTTAAATTGTTGTCCAGACATCGGGGTCATTCACTTCGATACGCTTTGAGGCCTGGACCCATCACATGGATTCAGCCTCTGTCATCGCCAACACAGTACGGGGGCAGCAAGTGTTACTGTGCTCGCAGAGCACGTCTGCAACTTACTAACTCTAACCCGTACATCTTTCATATATGGGAGGAGACTGGAGCACCAAGGGGAAACCCATGCAGTCATGGGATTACTTATAAACTCCTTCCAGACATTGACGAGAAGTGAACTCTGATTGATGGTGTTGTAAAGCATTGTGTAGGCAATATACTATCATTCCATTGATCAGAACTGGAAAATTAGTGTGTTTTAAGATGTAACAAGGATGAAGGGTGGAGAGAACAGAAAAAAATGTCTATGCAAGTGTGGAGAGCACCTCTGAAATGTGGTTCTTTGGTCCATATTTGTACCATGAGTGAAATCAGAATCAGAATCAGGTTTATTATCACCGGCATGTGACGTGAAATTTGTTAACTTAGAAGCAGCAGTTTAATGCAATACATAATCTAGCAGAGACAGAGACAAAATAGTAATAATAAATAAAATAAAATATAAAACACTGGCTTGCCCACAGAAGGCAAAGAGTGGTTATAGACGGGTCATATTCTGCATTGAGTTCAGTGACCAGTGGAGTGCCTCAGGGATCGGTTCTAGGACCCCTACTCTTCGTGATTTTTATAAATGACCTGGATGAGGAAGTGGAGGGATGGGTTAGTAAGTTTGCTGATGACACAAAGGTTGGAGGTGTTGTGGATAGTGTGGAGGGCTGTCAGAAGTTACAGCGGGACATTGATAGGATGCAAAATTGGTCTGAGAAGTGGCAGGTGGAGTTCAACGCAGGTAAGTGTGAAGTGGTTCATTTTGGTAGGTCAAATATGATGGCAGGATATGGTATTAATGGTAAGACTCTTGACAGTGTGGAGGATCAGAGTGATCTTGGGGTCTGAGTCCATAGGACACTCAAAGTAGCTGCGCAGGTTGACTCTGTGGATAAGAAGGCGTGCGGTGTATTGGCCTTCATCAATCGTGGGATTGAGTTTAAGAGCCGAGAGGTAATGTTGCAGCTATATAGGACCCTGGTCAGACCCCACTTGGAGTACTGTGCTCAGTTCTGGTCACTTCATTACAGGAAGGATGTGGAAGCCATAGAAAGGGTGCAGAGGAGATTTACAAGGATATTGCCTGGATTGGTGAGTATGCCTTATGAGAATAGGTTGAGAGAACCTGGTCTTTTCTCCTTGGAGCGACAGAGGATGAGAGGTGACCTGATAGAGGTGTATAAGATGATGAGAGGCATTGATCATGTGGATAGTCAGAGGCTTTTTCCCAGGGCTGAAATGGTTGTCACAAGAGAATACAGGTTTTAAGGTGCTGGGGAGTAGGTACTGAGGAGATGTCAGGGGTAAGTTTTTTACTCAGAGAGTGGTGAGTGTGTGGAATGGGCTGCTGGCAACAGTGGTGGGGGCGGATACGATAGGGTCTTTTAAGAGGCTTTTAGATAGGTACATGGAGCTTAGTAAAATAGAGGGCTATAGGTAAGCCTAGTAATTTTTGAGGTAGGGACAACTTTGTGGGCCGAAGAGCCTATATTGTGCTGTAGGTTTTCTATGTTTCTATAATAATAATAAATAAAGAAGTAAATTACACATATTGAATAGCTTATTAAAAATGTGCAGAAACAGAAATAATGCATATTAAAAGAAGTGAGGTAGTGTCTGAAGCTTCAAAGTCCATTCAGGAATTGGATGGCAGAGGGGAAGAAGCTGTTCCTGAATCACTGAGTGTGTGCCTTCAGGCTTCTGTACCTCCTCCCTGACGGTAACAGTGAGAAAAGGGCATGCCCTGGATGTTGGAGGTCCTTAATAATGGACGCTGCCTTTCTGAGACACCGCTCCCTGTGTCCTGGGTACTTTGTAGGCTAGTGCCCAAGATGGAGCTGACTAGATTTACAACCTTCTGCAGATTCTTTCAGTCTAGAATCAAATAGTGGTTCTATTTCTAGTGATTCTAATAGTATTACCATAATGTGGTCTAGAACCAAAGGGGGCAGGCAATAGCTAGCCGAGTAATTGCTGCTTGAGAGTGCCATGAATACGACATATCACCACTTTGCCAGTTACTGACATTATATTAGCTGGTAATTATGAAGATTGAACTTGACTTGCTTTTTGTGAACGGAACATAACAGGCCAATTTTCCCCATTGTAGGGTAAATGCTGATATTGTTACATGACTAATGAGTGATTTTTATCAATCAGTTGTTTAAGATTTCATTACAATGTCTAAATGTTTCCTGTCTATGTCCTTTCAGATATCTCTGATTGTTGCCTCAGTAGTTGCTATCATTGTCTACCGGCTGGCTGTCTTTTTTGAGTTTTCTGTCAACCTCCCTAAAGCAATAAATGATGATCTGGAGCCTTTGAAAGACTATTTAACTCCTCAGATGGCCACTTCAGTCACAGCTTCTATCATTAACTTTGTGTTCATCATGATTCTGAACATAGTCTATGAAAAAGTAGCAATATTGATCACAGATTTTGGTAAGTTGATTTCTAGATATCCAATACTGTGAATCAAAGCAAAATCTTCAGAACTGGAATCAGGTTTAATATCACCAGAATATGTCATGAAATTTGTTGTCTTTGAGCAGCAGTATATTGCAA
Source organism: Hemitrygon akajei (assembly GCF_048418815.1). NCBI lineage: Eukaryota > Metazoa > Chordata > Chondrichthyes > Myliobatiformes > Dasyatidae > Hemitrygon > Hemitrygon akajei. The sequence goes on from NC_133133.1 coordinate 172,696,106, forward strand.
TACATAATGGGGAAAAACCATAAATTTTAGTGAGTGTATGTGTATATATATATATATATATATATATACACGTGTGTGTGTGTGTGTGTGTGTGTGTGTGTGTGTGTGTGTGTGTGTGTGTGTGTGTGTGTGTGTGTGTGTGTGTGTGTGTGTGTGTGTGTGTGTGTGTGTATGTGTGTGTGTGTATAAAATAGTTCAATTAAGTAAATAGTGCAAAGATAGAAATAAAAAAGGAGTGAAGTAGTGTTCATGGGTTCAATCTCCATTCAGAAATCAGATGCCAGGGGGGAAAATATAGACTGAATCAATCTTTTGAATAGATAAGACAACTGACTGAATTTTTTTTTACTTAATTGGTGCAATCAGTCATCAACATATCAGCATGATTATTGTACAAGTAGAGTTGTCATCATCACCATCATCATTTTGTGCCGTGTCATGTGACGAGGGAAATCATGGTCTTTCCATGAACATGGTTGTTCTTGGCAAATTTTTCCACAGAAATGGTTTACCGTTGCCTTCTTCTGGGCAGTGTCTTTACAAGACAGGTGACACCAGCCATTATCAATACTCTTCAGAGATTGTCTGCCTGGCGTCAGTGGTCGCATAACCAGGACTTGTGATATACATCAGCCACTCATATGGCCATCCACCACCTGCTCCCATGGCTTCACATGACCCTGATTGGGGTGGGGGGCTAAGCAGGTGTCACACCTTGCCCAAGAGTGACCTACAGGTTACCAGAGGGAGGGGGAGCCTTACACCTCCTTTGGTAGAGATGTATCTCCACCCCAACACCCAAGTATAGTTGTAACTAGCTATATTAGCAATATTAATAATTAGCTGAAATATAGCTCGTCTTATTGTAACTTTTCATGATTAACAACACAAAACCAGCAATCTTGAATAGTTTTTATGTTGATACTTAATGGTGTTCTTTATTGACTGCCATTCTGCCTTAGTCACTTGTCTGAAACAGTAGATTATGGCTTCATTATCTTGGACAGGATTTCCACACACAACGTAGCCCTACACAAATAATGCAGTAGTGAGGTCAAGGCTGTCTGCAGAGATGCATGATAAAGTGGCAGTTGAAGATCACAGATTTCATATTTTGGAAGGACAGAATTAAATCTGCAGACAACATGCTGAGGCCTTATTAGGCATTGGTCAAACCACAACTGTGAGCAGTTTAGGGCCCCTTATCAAAGAAAGGATGTGCTGGCATTGGAGAGGATCCAGAAGATGTGCACAACAATGATCTCAGGAATGAAAGGGTTAATGTATGAGGTGTGTTTGATGGCTCTGGGCCTGTACTCACTGGCCTTAGAAGATTGACAGATCTGATTGAAACCTATCAAATATTGAAAGGTCTTTACATAGAGTGGATGTGGAGAAATTGTTTCCTATGCTGGAAGGGTCTAGGACCCAAAGGCACAGCTTCAGAAGAAAGGGATGTCCACTTAGAATGGAGATAATTTCATTATCCAGAGGGTGGTGAATCTGTGAAATTCATTGTCACAGACATCTGTGGAGGCCAAATTATTGGGTATAATAAAAGCGGAAGTTGATAGGTTCTTGATTAGTTAGGGCATCAAAGGTTATGGGGAAAAGACAAGAGAATGGAATTCAGAGGATAATAATTCGGCCATGATGGAATGGCAGAGCAGACTCAATGAGCCAAATGGCCTAATTCTGCTCCTATGTCTTAATGGTCTTATAAGCAATATTTAGTAATTGCTGAAATGTTTGCTATTTTTAATTCAGAACTACCAAGAACCCAAACGGATTATGAAAACAGCTTGACCATGAAGATGTTTCTCTTCCAGTTTGTCAACTACTACTCCTCCTGCTTCTACATAGCTTTCTTTAAAGGCAAAGTTGTTGGTTACCCCGGAGAGCCAGTCTACTGGTTGGGAAGATTCAGAAACGAAGAGGTAATGTTTGCACAATAAAGTGCTTAGTTGTCTGTAGTAGCTCGTGTGACCAATAGTGTTTTTGTTCTTTTGATTCTTTATGTATTCGTGGAAGTATATCAGCTATGTTTCCATTGTAGGATTGCACAATTAATGAAAAGTCCACTGTGGAAGTTTGAAAGTTTAAAATGGGAATTCAGTTTTAAACATAGAAGAGTACAGCACAGGAACAGGCCATTCGGCCCTCAATGTTGTGCCAACCCAGCTAAATAGGAAATCCAAAACACCCAAAAATTGATCCCTCCTACCTAAACCGTGTCCACATCCTTCCATCTTTCTTACATCTATGTGCCTATCCTGATGTCTCTTAAAAACCTTGAATGTATTTGTCTCTACCACCATACCAGGCAGCGCATCCCAGGTATCCACCACTCTCTGAGTAAAAAACTTACCCCTCACACCCCCTTCAAAACTACCCAGCCCCTCATCTTCAATGCATGCTCTCTGGTGTTAGACATTTCTACCCTGGGAAGCACATGCTCCTGCTGCATTCTGACTATGCCCCTCATAAACTTTTAAAGCTCGATCAGATCTCTCTCTTGTTTATAGGAATAAAGAAGCCAGTTGTTATAAAGCTGTCTGTAAATTGTCTGCATTGGTGTTGCTTCCTTCCTGATCCACGTGGAGCTCGTTGACTTCATCAATTTTGCTTCCAACTTCCACCTTGCTCTCAAATTTACCTGGTCCATTTTCGACACCTCACTCTCCTTTCTCGATCTCTCTGCCTCTATCTCTGGAGAAAACTTATCTACTGATGTCTATTATAAACCCATGAACTGTCACAGCTACCTGGACTATACCTCTTCCCTCCCTGTTACTTGTAAAACCTCTATCCCTTTCTCTCAATTCCTCCATTTCCCCCGCATCTGCTCTCAGGAGGAGGCTTTTCATTCCAGAACAAAGGAGATGTCCCCCTTCCTCCACCATCAACGCTGTCCTTAACTGTATCTCTTCCATTTCACACATGTCTGCTCTCACCCCACCTTCCCGCCACCCTACCAGGGACAGAGTTCCTCTTGTCCTTACCCACCACCCCACCAGCCTCTGCATCCAGCACGTAATTCTCCGGAACTTCCTCTATCTCCAAAGGGATCCCACCACCAAGCACATCTCCCCTCCCCTCCCCCTCCAACACTTTTTGTTTTCCTATGTGACTCCCTTGTCAATTCGTCCCTCCCCACTGATCTCCCTCCTGGTACTTATCCTTGCAAGCAGAACAAGTGTTACACCTGCCCCTACTCTTCCTCCCTCACCACCATTCAGGGCCCCAAACAGACCTTCCAGGTGAGGTGACATTTCACCTGTGAGTCTGTTGAGGTCATTTACTGTGTTTCCGGTGTGGCCTCCTGTATATCGGTGAGACCTGAAGTAGGTTGGGAGACCACTTCATCAAGCATCTACAGCCCGTCCACCAGAAGAGGCGGGATCTCCCAGTGGCCACCCATTTTAATTCCACTTCCCATTCCCATTCCGATAAGTCCATCCATGGCCTCCTCCAGTGTCGTTATGAGGACACACTCAGGTTGGAAGAACAACACCTTTTTTCCCATCTGGGTGGCCTCCAACCTGCTGGCATGAACATCAATTTCTCGAATTTCTGGTAATGCCCCTCCTCTGCCTTTGGCGTTCCCATCCTCTTTTCCCTCTCTTACCTAATCTCCTTGCCTGCCCATCACCTCGCTCTGGTGCTCCTCCCCCCCTTTGCTTTCTTCCTTGGCCTTCTGTCCTCTCCTATCAGATTCCCCCTTCTTCAGCCCCGTAACTCTTTCACCAATCGACTTCCCAGCCCTTTACTTCACCCCTCCCCCTCCTGGTTTCACCTATCACCTTGTGCTTCTCCGTTTCAAATCTACTCCATCAAATCTTTCTCCATTCCTGCTGAAGGCTGTCAGCCCTGTGTGTGTGTTGAAAATTGCCTGATTGGTTCAAAATGTCCTCAGAATGGGAATGCTGCAGATTTTCCAGATTTGGACAATAATTAACTCTATGCCAATGTGATTGACTCTTAACTCCTAATCAGAAAGCTACTGTGTTATTATCAGGCTGGTTCAAAAACTTGTTCCATCTTGTCCTGACAATTATGGTTGGGAAATATCCACAGTTCATGCCAGCAACACCCACATCCATGGATTTAATAGCAAAATCAAATGTTCCACATAGATCATTATGAAAATGATAAACAGTCTCAAAATAAAGCATTATTTTGTATTTGAGTGGTTTCTATAATTCTCCAATTAGCGAGTCAGCTCTGGCTTAGAATAGGTTGAGGTGGTACGGTAGCATAGTGGTTAGCACAATGCTCTACAGTACTAGCGACCAGGGTTCAAATCCCACCGCTGCCTGTATGTTCTCCCTGGTTTTATCCAGGTGTCCCTGTTTCCTCCCACAATCCATAGATGTACCAGTTGGTGGATTACTTGGTCGTTGTAAATTGTCCAGTGAAATGGGGGGGCGGGGTGGGGGTTGCCGGGCAGCGTGACAAAGGGCTGGAAAGGCCTGTTCTGTGTTGCATCTCAATAAGTAAATAACGGTTGATGATTGGTTCATTAATGGGACCTGGAAGGCTGAATTTCTTTATACTTCAGATAGTTCTGTAAATTTGTTTTCCAGAAAATGAGACAAACCTGGCTGGGAAGAGGGTGAAAATCTTAGCATGTTATATGGGTGCATTTAGATCTGTAGTAGCATACCGATCCTTCTCATCCACTTGGCTCCCAGAATATTGTGCTTCACGCACAAATATAACGTACACCAAAATAGACTTCTGTTGTAACGATCGCAGGAGTGTATGAGAAACACTTTACGGTGTCTCAGCTGCCAGTTTTTCTCTGTGGGGATTTGCACTAAGATGGAACTGTAGTCTTTAATTTTAACATCATAAACAAGGATAAGGATATGCTTCATATGGATTACTTCAATTGAGTCAGTCCACCAAGACTCACATCACCATGTTCAGGAACTGTTATTACCCCTCAACCATCAGGCTCTTGCACCAGAGGGGATAACTTCATTCAAATTTACTTGCCCCATCATAGAAATGTTTCCACGACCTTTGGACTCACTTTCAAGGACTCTTCATCTCATGTTCTCAATATTTATTGCTTATTCATTTATTATTATTATTTATTCTTTTTGTATTTGCACAGCTTGTTGTCTTCTGCACTCTGGTTGAATGCGCTAGTTGGATAAGTCTTTCATTGATTCAATTATGATTATTATTCTGTAGATTTGCTGAGTATGCCTACAAGGAAATCAATCTCGGGGTTGTATATGGTGACATGTATGTACTTTGATAATAAAGTTTCCTTTGAACTTTAGATGTTCTACAACCCATTATCATGGTTCATCTGATAGCACTGGGTATTTTTCCCAGAATGGTCAGGATGGTCAATCTAGCAAGTCACCTTCTGATATTTCAGGTGATGTCTAAGGTTGTTCTTCAATATGAAAACACTTAAATCTATAACAAAAGGACCAATTACAAGAGAGGCAAAATCAAAGAAGGATAAGCATTACTCCTACTATCTGCTTTGTGTTTGGGAAAATCAAGTTCAACTTCAGTTTGTAGTTATTCAACCATACATGTGTATACTGTCAAATGAAACAATGTTCCTCTGGGCCAAAGTACACTACACAGTACATATACAAGAGGTGATTGATTAAGTTCATGGCCTAAGGTAGAAGGAGTCAATTTTAGAAAACCTAGTACATTTTTTTTTTCAACATAGTCCCCTCCTACATTTACATACTTAGTCCAGCAGTCGTGGAGCATACGGATCTTGGACCTCCAGAAGTGTCCACAGATGGGTGATTGATAAGCTTGTGGCCTAAGGTAGAAGGAGATGAATTATTAACTTCGCATTATGCATTACAGTACAAGTGACCTGGGTTCAATTCCCACCGCTGCCTGTACGAAATTTGTAAATTCTCCCCGTGACCGCATGGGTTTCCTCCCCCTGTCCAGAGACATAGCAATTGATAGGCTAATTGGTTGCTGTAAATTGTCCTGTGATTCAGCTGGTGTTAAATTGGGAGATTGCTGGGTGCGTGCTCGAAGGGTTTGAAGGGGCTATTCCACGCAGTATCTCAATAAATAAATATCAGCTACCACAACATTTGTACCAGGAAATTTCCTTTGATCCCAATGCTTTGTCTCCTATCTTCTCAATGTATTGCTGATATTTCACTTCATCTGTTTGCCATTGTCTTTTCTGTTAAAGTCATACATAGAGTTATAGAGCACCAAAATAGACCTTTTGGCCCAAATTAAATGGGCCAAAGAACCTATCTCAGTGCTGTAGTGTTTTATGACTAGTTCATGTTGAACTATTGTTCTATCTAGTCCCATCAACCAAGGCAAAGAGCACTGCAAACATTTTAGAACTTCTATAAACTGTATAAATGGGTTATTCAATGTCTTAGTCAAATGGAGAAGCTGAAAGTATTCTCCTTGATGATGTATATAAATCTTCAAATGTGTTGTTGAAAGCTGCTCTGCAAGAAGGTTAACTCTTGCTTTGCTAAATTTGCAGTGTGACCCCGGTGGCTGCCTTATTGAACTATCAACCCAGCTGCTGATCATAATGGGAGGCAAGGCCATATGGAACAACATTCAAGAAGTTCTCATTCCGTAAGTACATTCAAAAGGAGCTGCTGTTTCCAATTGAACAAAGGTTTGCAGCATAAATAAACAAAAATCTGCTTTAACTCCCTTTACCCTCCTTTCAAAAATGTTCAATATCTGTAAATATGCATATTTGAAAAGCTTGGTGGCTATTTTTGTGTTGATAGTAGATGGAAATTACTTTGCATATACTAGACCTCCTCCTGGGAGTCCGTTCATCTCCTGTTGGTTCAGTACTATTCTCCTTTCTGTATGTAAATAACTGATCTTGTGTATGAGCCAATCTCCTTATTCAAATATTTTTAACTTCTTATAGTGGGGGCACCTATGACCAATTTTTATTCCTAAATTCAGAAGTAAGTTTTAGTAATGAGGTTTTCCCTTACGATTACACTGGACAACTATTTTTTTCACAAGTGTTGCTTCCTTGGATTTTTTTTTGTTTATGACAGATCACTTGAAACTGAACACAAATAAAATTTCAGACTACATGTATCACATAGGAATTCGGACAAACAAGAAATGAACTTCCATTGAATGCTGCTGCAGCTGAGGCCTCCATCAGTCACAGTCAACCGTGGACGTTGCATCCTAGCTGTCTAGAGACACAAGCCTGGGTAGTAAGATATGGAGGGCAAGTTGTTGCCCATGTAGTTGGTTCCCCCTCTCCACGCATCTGATGAATCCAAAGGAACAGCAGGGACCAAGATACCATTTGGCACCAGCAGCTTCACAGGAGTTGCCAGTCAGCATTGAACTCAACGTAGGACTGCCTTAGGGACTCTTTCCCTCGGGGTTCACTCCCAAAGCCTTCCCTGTGAGTGGGTATGGCTGCAAGGCAGCGGAGGTTTGAGATCAGAGTTTTCCTTCTCCTAGATGAGCTGCCAACCGCGGCTGATGAGCCCCATCTGCCCGAAGCGACTGGTTTTAAGGCGCCAGTAACCCGCCTTCACCCCTTCTCCTGTCGGTAGAAACGGTTCTACTGAGCTTAGCAGCTGAGCCACACATGAAGGCCAGGAACTGGAGTTGGTTGTCAGAGGCTATTTGAGGTGCACGCCATTGGGAGCATTTAATATGTAGTGGGAACTTGTCCCCCATTATCTCTTTAATTGAATATAATGCATTTAATTGCTTAACAGTGCTGACGCTTTGCAATAGTTCAACTAAGCTAAAAATGCTTTGTTGATGATTTTTGCTTGTACTCAATGGCTGAGGCTTCTCGTTTAATGAGCCTGATACCTATACTCCATGTCCACATTGTCCTGATGAAACCTCTCACTACGCTCGTCGCTGACAGCACCAAGATTTGTAGAGGAGAAGTCTAAATAGGAATGCAGAAAATGAATCTTCAGTGACGTTACACTTCATTGTTTTGTATGCTATAAGCACGTTGTCAACCAGCTGCATATAGTTTGGTGCTCTGTAGTTGCCAAGAAGATTCTAAACATTCTTGAATGTCTTCCATGCGAATTTCTCCAGTCCCGCTAGAAGTTCTTCAAATTGCCTGTCATGGATGACTTGTTTGATTTGTGGACCAACAAAAATGCCTTCCTTAATCTTGGCATCAGTTATTCCGACTTGAATTAAGAAATTGAGTGTTGTGTGAAGGTGATTTTCTTAATTGGCAGCACAAAATCCGTAAGATACATCCAAAAGTATTCAGGAAGCAAACCTTTGTTGTCCAGTGTTATAAAATAATTAACAGATGGATTCCAGAACAGGAAGCATCCTGTTTTGAATCTGAGACTGTGAATTTTGGTGCATAATACACATTTCTGAACATTTTTTATTGCAGTTTCAGATCCAAAAATCCCTTCATGCATTTTTGGTGCATGCCATCAACCAGTTGAAATGCAGTAGAGAAGACCTTTGGCATGCTCTAGATAAGACTTTAGCTATCTAAATCCCTATGGCTTCTTGCTTTAAATCTACTCTGATTAAAACTGCCTGTATTCATCAGGAAGCTTTGACTATTTACCAACTCCCTGCTGTTCTTCATACAGGTGGTTAAAGAATCTTATAAGTCGTTGCCAGATGAAAAGTTCTGAAAATGTACTCCCCAGATGGGAACAAGACTATCAGCTGCAGTCCATATCGAAGCTCGGCTTGTTTTACGAATACCTTGAAATGGGTAGGTTTTCACTTAAAAACTTACTGTTAAATAGGCATCAATCGTAATAGTTTCCGTTACTTCAAACTTTTCATTCCCTAGGTTATTTCACCTCCAAGTGTCAGTTACAGTAACAGTGACTTTCATTAGAATTCAAAATTCAAAGTAAATTTATTATCAAAGTCCAAACTGTATATGTCACTATTTACAACCCGAGATTACTTTCTTGTGGGCGTTCTCAATAAATCCAATAACCATAATAGAATCAATGAAAGACCGCACCCAACAGGGCGGACACCCAGTGTGCAAAAGACAACAAAGTGTGTAACTACAGGAAGAGAAAAAGGAAATAATAATAACTAATTTTTTACAGAAAGTGCAATCCATAATAACCATCCGGATATTATAATACAGGATAAAATAAATGTAAGCCTGATCCAGTTGTATCCCACAAGTCATACTGTGTCTGATCTGTTATTACAGATAGGACAATCCAAAATATAATAATGCAAGAGAAAAAAGCAAGAACAACTTATTTAATAGATACAGCCATTCAAAACATAGAGAAATCAAAAAACACCAGAAATATGCTGAATTAAAAGAGGAAATTAAAAAGACTAATGAACATGAACAAGATGTACATTGTCCCAGCAGTGATATCTACAGCTAGTATCATCCCAAAGGCACTGAACAATAGCGTTACACAATTAGGCCTGCATAGTAATATCTATGCAAATCTTCAGAAAGCCACAATACTAAACACCACCTGAATAACCATGTAACCATATAACAATTACAGCACGGAAACAGGCCATCTCGGCCCTTCTAGTCCATGCCGAACGTAGGAAAGTTCCTAGCAATTGAAAAACTAGTGTGCTTGCTTATGCCCGTACCTCAGGATTTACCAGCTTGTGCTGAGAAAGATTTAATAATAATAATAAATAGCAATAAATGTGGAGAACATGAGATGAAGCATCCTTGAAAGTGAGTCCATAGGCTGTGGGAACAGTTCAGTGACGGGACAAGTGAAGATGAGTGAAGTTATCCCCTCAAGTTCAAGAGCCTAATGGTTGATGGTTTCACAGAAGTAACTTCCTGAGCCTGATGGTGTGAGTCCTGAGGCTCTTGTACCTTCTTCCTGATTTTTTTCAGTGTCTGCCGTTTGGGGTAATTAAAGATAATATATAATGCTTAGAACCAGTTCACTTACATTAAGCATGAGATCAAATGTGTATTGGAGGGAGGATTGAGTAACCACACAGAACACGTATTCAAGTGGGCAACTCCACCTGTAAGTCCGATGAAAGCAATTGTTTGCAAACCCACCAGAATGGAGTCTTTTATCAAGAATATTTAATTTCCTTGTGCAGATCACGTAATGACTAAATGTTCGGGTAATTTTTTTTATGAGTCTATAATCTGAGGAGGCTTTATGCTTCTACATTTCAGCGACAGGTTACTATCGATACAATGCTCCTCAGACAGGATGAAGAGGTCAATACTCCCCAATGCCATTAGGCTTTACAATTCTACCGCCAGGACTTAAGAACTTTTTAAAAGCTATTATTAATGCTTTTTGAGATAGTGATTTAGATGCATATCATATTTTTTACTGAGTTAAGTATTGTATGCAATTAGTTTTGCTACAACAAGTGTATGGGACATTGGAAAAAAAAGTTGAATTTCCCCATGGGGATGAATAAAGTATCTATCTATCTATCTATCTATCTACATTGGAGTGGGTTCAAAAGAGTTAGGGTGACCCTGGATTGAAAGGCTTGTCATATGAGCAGCGTTCGATGGCTCTGGGCTTCTGCTCACTGGAATTCAGAAGAATGAGGGGTGACCTCATTGAAATCTATCAGACGTTGAAAGGCCTTGATAGAGTGGATGTGGAAAGGATGTTTCCTATGGTGGGAAAATCTAAGGCCAGAGGACACAGCCTCAAAATAGAGGAGCGTCCTTTTAGAACAGAGATAAGGAGGAATTTCTTCAGCTAGAGGGTGGTGAATGTGTGAAATTCATTGCCACAGGCAGCTGTGAAGGCCAAGTCATTGACTATATTTAAGGCAGAGGTTGATAGATTCTTGATTAGTCAGGGCATGGAGGGATATGGGGAGAAGGAAGAAGATTGAGGCTGAGGAGGAAAATGGATTAGCAATGATGAAGTGACAGAGAAGATTCATTGGGCCAAATGGCTTTTATATCTTATGGTCTTTGCAAAGGCTGTTGAGGAGAGCTTAAACTAGAGTTGCTGAGGGGTGGGATCCGAACTGAAGTGATGGAGGAAAGGGAGGCTGGCTCACAAATAGAGAGAGCTTGGAGATAGTGTGAAATGGAGGATAAGCAGGTGATAGAGAAGGCACGCACTCAGACGATGGTTTGAGATGTGTCTACTTTAATATGAGGAGTATTGTGAATAAAACGGATGAGCTTAGAGCGTGGATCAGCACTTGGAGATATGATGTGGTGGCCATTACAGAGACTTGGATGGTGCAGGGGCAGGAATGGTTACTTCAAGTGCCAGGCTTTAGGTGTTTCAGAAAGGACAGGGAGGGAGGCTAAAGAGGTGGGGGCGTGGCACTGTAGATCAGAGATAGTGTCACAGCTGCAGAAAAAGAGGAAGTCATGGAGGGATTTCTACTGAGTCTCTGTGGGTGGAAGTTAGAAACAGGAAGGGGTCAATAACTCTACTGGGTGTTTTTTATATGCCGCCCAATATTAACAAGGACTTCAAGGAGCAGATAGGGAGACAGATTCTGAAAAGGAGTAATAATAACAGGGTTGACGTGGTGGGAGACTTTAATTTCCCAAATATTGATTGGCATCTCCCTAAAGTGAGGGGTTTAGATGGGGTGAAGTTTGTTAGGTGTGTTCAGGAAGGTTTCTTGATACAATATGTAGATAAGCCTACAAGAGGAGAGGCTGTACTTGATCTGGTATTGGGAAATGAACCTGGTCAGGTGTCAGGTCTCTCAGTGGGAGAGCATTTTGGAGATTGTGATCACAACTCTATCTCCTTTACCGTAGCATTGGAGAGGGATAGGAACAGACAAGTCAGGGAAATGTTTAATTGGAGTAAAGGGGAAATATGAGGCTATCAGGCAGGAACTTGGAAGCATAAATTGGAAACAGATGTTCTCGGGGAAATGTATGGAAGAAATGTGGCAGATGTTCAGGGGATATTTGCAAGGAGTTCTGCGTAGATACATTCCAATGACACGGAAAGGACAGTAGGGTACAGGAACCATTGTGTACCAAGGCTATTGTAAATCTAGTCAAGAGGACAGGAAGAGCTTTCAAAAGGTTCAAAAAACTAGGTAATAATGGAGATCTAGAAAATTGTAAGGCTATCAAGAAGGAGCTTAAGAATGAAATTAGGAGAGACAGAAGGGGCCATGAGAAGGCCTTGGTGGACAGGATTAAGGAAAATCCCAAGGCATTCTATAAGTATGTGAAAAGCAAGAGGATAAGACGTGAGAGAATAGGACCAATCAAGTGTGACAGTGGAAAGGTTGAGAATGTGAAGAGGGTAAGGCGTACAACTTCGGAACAGGATGGGGATGTTCAGACGTGTATGTTTCAAATGACGTCACCTGCCTCTCCCAGCCCTGTAGGGAAAGGGAGTGTCACCCCACCAAGGACCCCTTAGGGATTTCTTGCTCTTGCCATGAGACACAGTGCCAGTCCCTGACCCAGGGGGTGCAACTTCTTTGTGGGGAGGGGAACTGCACCCACCTCCGGGTCAATGATCATGTATTCCTACGACCTAAATATCGCAGGGGTACCAAACGAGTGTACGCCTCTGACGGTATAGCAGAATGAAGTGATGCCATACACCTAAAGGGTAAGGGTTGCACTGAGACCATGTATACCCTCCCGGGGTATTTTTTCTTCTATAACGGCATTGCCACCAACTTCCTGGAGTACCCATACCCTTCCTCGGTGGCCTATGGCACCTTCCTCCCTACCGCGGTCCCTTGCCCCGGAACTTGGGGTCCCTCACGCCGCCCGCCTGGGAGGTACAAGAGAGAGGTCTCCCAGGAATTTTGTGCAGATTACCGAGTCCTGACCACCTTAACCACAGGTCAGGTGGCCGGATACGGGGCAGCTGGCTTTTTCTCTTTGGGGGCATCAGGAGCCACTATGGCGGCCCACAATCGGAACTATCTGGCCTGTGGTCTCGTGAGCCTCGGGAACGCCACCAGGGGAGCATTAAGACTCATCACTGACAGCCTTAACCAACTGCGGCTCTTCTCCATGCAAAACCACTTGATTACCTCCTCGCCAGGGAGGGTGGGCTCTGTGCCATCGTAAAGGGCAAATGCATAATGGGGCTAGACGATGCTACTGCCAACATAACGTGGTATATGAACAAAATAGATGAACAGTTAGGATCCATTAAGGAAGGAACAGGTTGGGCAGGATGGGGGGACTGGCGACTAAGTGCGTGGAGGGACTGGTTAATCAATGGGGCTATTTACGCGCTGACGGCTATTATAGGGATTTTTGTCTGTATCGCCATTGTCAAGTGTGAAGAGGTGTCAAGAGGTAGAAGATTGCTGAACCTCTAACAATGATCTTTGCATCATCAATGGGGACGGGAGAGGTTCCGGAGGATTGGAGGGTTGCGGATGTTGTTCCCTTATTCAAGAAAGGGAATTGGGATAGCCCAGGAAATTATAGTGAGTCTTACTTAAGTGGTTGGTAAGTTGATGGAGAAGATCCTGAGAGGCAGGATTTATGAACATTTGGATATGATTAGGAATAGTCAGCATGGCTTTGTGAAAGGCAGGTTGTGCCTGAAGAGGCTGATTGAATTTTTTGAGGATGTGACTAAGCACATTGATGAAGGTACAGCTGTAGACATAGTGTATATGGATTTTAGCAAGGCATTTGATAAGGTACCCCATGCAAGGCTTATAGAGAAAGTAAGGGGACATGTGATCCAAGGGGATATTGCTTTGTGGATCCAGAACTGGTTTGCACACAGAAGGCAAAGAGTGGAAGGCAAAGAGAAGGGTCATATTCTGCATGGAGGCCGGTGACCAGTGGTGTGCCTCAGGGATCTGTTCTGGGATTCTCTTCGTGATTTTTATAAATGACCTGGATGAGGAAGTGGAGGGATAGGTTAGTAAGTTTGCTGATGACACAAATGTTTGGGGTGTTGTGGATAGTGTGGAGGGCTGTCAGAGGTTAAGGCGAGACATTGATAGGATGCAAAACTGGGCTGAGAAGTGGCAGATGGAGTTCAACCCAGATAAGTGTGAGGTGGTTCATTTTGGTAGGTCAAATATGATGGCAGAATATAGTATTACTGGCAAGACTCTTGGCAGTGTGGAGGATCAGAGGGATCTGGGGTCCAAGTCCATGGGACACTCAAACCTGCTGGTTAAGAAGGCATACGGTGCATTGGCCTGCACCAATTGTGGGATTGAATTTAGGAGCCGAGAGGTAATGTTGCAGCTATATAGGACCCTAGTCAGACCCCACTTGCAGTACTGTGCTCAGTTCTGGTCGCCTCACTACAGGAAGGATGTGGAAACCATAAAAAGGGTGCAGAGGAGATTTACAAGGATGTTGCCTTGATTGCATGCCTTATGAGAATAGGTTGTGTGAACTCAGCCTTTTCTCCTTGGAGCGATGGAGGATGAGAGGTGACCTGATAGAGGTGTACAAGATAATGAGAGGCATCGATCGTGTGGATAGTCAGAGACTTTTCCCCAGGGCCGAAATGGCTGGCACAAGAGGGCATAGTATTAAGGTGCTTAGAAGAAGGTACAGAGGAGATGTCAGGGGTAAGTTTTTAAGGAAAGAGTGGTGAGTGCGTGGAATGGGCTGCCGGCGATGGTGGTGGAGGCGGAAACGATAGGGTCTTTTAAGAAACTCCTGGGTGGATACATGGAGCTTAGAAAAATAGAGAGCTATGGGTAAGCCTAGGTAGTTCTAAGATAAGGACATGTTTGGCACAGCTTTGTGGGCCAAAGGGCCTGTATTGTGCTGTAGGTTTTCTGTGTTTCTATGTACTATGCCTTGTGTACCTATAAGTGCGGGTTGAAATCTGCTTGCTTCCCATCTGTGATGTTTCACCCGTTAACATTAATAGAGATGATCCACAGCTGGAGGTGTGAGAATTTCCTCCAGGTGTTTCTTTGGAATCTGATAGAAACACTCAGGTAGATGATGCTTCTTATAAGTATTATGTCATAGACCGTGCAGAGAACATTTGGCCTCCATTGACTTGTTTTCATAATTTTGTGTAGTGCCAGATACCGCCAGCAGATGGCAACATTGATCTAGGTATAATAATTGTTTAATTCAGCACTGAAACAGCCCATTATATCCTTCCTGGCCACCAGTTGTCAATCTATATGAATACTATTTCCAGAGCCAGCCCTGTAGTATTTGTAGGAGCCATAATATTCTGGTGCTGCAGGTTTATTACGGTAACTAATCATATGAGAGGAGGCGTGGTAAAAAATGAATGGAATAAGTTGTGTATTCTTGCTAACTTCAGGGCAGTTTGAGATGGGGCCGGCAGAGATCATATCTTTCCTCACTGCTGAGATAATGCTCAATAATGCTTAATTGTGTGTATGCGAATTGCTAATAAAATAGGGAATTCGGCTGTTGAGCGCATTCATTGGAGGTGAGGGTGTGTCACACGTTTAACAACTCGCCTGGGGTCACAGGAAGGTGGTAATTGTTTTCTTTTGATTTTGGATCAAGTTTTGCCTCTACAGCATTCAATCCCATGGAATTTTAAATGCTCTTCTAAGCGATTCTTAAACTGAGAGTATACACTACCCCACTTAGATAAAAATATTTTTGTTTTCACCACTCTCTGGACCAAAAAATATTCCCTCAAATCCCCTCTTTCCTTAAACCTTATCCTCTAATCATAGACTCATCATCTAATGGAAAAGTTTCCCACTACCCTATCTTTGCTTGTCATAACGTTGTCGTCCTCTATCAGGTCACCCCTTGGCCTTCTCGCAAGAATGTAGGAGAAGCAGCTGTAGGCCTTTCCTTCTGACGGGTTCAGGGGTTCAGCTCAGGGGTAATAACAGTGACTGCTCAAAAAAAAATTGTTATGGAAACAGCAGTGAAACAAACCTTCATTGCTGCCCTAAAGACACTCTGCCCGGAGGTGCATAAAGTAGACCGCGGGCTAAAGAAATGTGGTCAAGAGCATTCAAAAGGATAGATTCTGATCTTCACCTCACTGAACGCCAACCCCTAATTCCTTGATGGTGTCATTCCTTGATTAGTTTGGGAATTGTACTAACAACTTTGTACTACAGTCATGAACAGCAATAATGCGCAGGCCAGGCCCAGAAATAAACAAATGCCAAATACTAAAGTGCCACATTGCTTTTCAACAACTATAATGTGCTTCGAGCAAAGTGTAAGTGAACAGTGGGTTAGCAAGAAATGAGGTGATTTTGTGATCGTTGTAATGAACTATGAGGCTCTGAGGATCAAATGATTATAATAAATAATTAATTTCTTAAATTAATTCCTCAGGTGTCCCACTTGCTACTGACCCCCCCTCCACTACTCCCTAAATCTTTATTATAGACAATAGACAGTAGGTGCAGGAGTAGACCATTCGGCCCTTCTAGCCAGCACCGCCATTCACTGTGATCATGGCTGATCATACACAATCAGTACCCCGTTCCTGCCCTCTCCCCATATCCTTTGACCCCGCTATCTATAAGAACTCTATCTAACTCTCTCTTGAATGCATCCAGAGACTTGGCCTCCACTGCCTTCTGGGGCAGAGCACTCCACATATCCACCACTCCCTGGGTGAAAAAGTTTTTCCACATCTCTGTTCTAAATGGCCTACCCCTTATTCTTAAACTGTGGTCTCTAGTTCTGGACTCACCCATCAGCGGGAACATGCTTCCTGCCTCCAGTGTGTCCAATCCCTTAATAATCTTATATGTTTCAATTAGATCCCCTCTCATCCTTCTAAATTCCAGTGTATACAAGCCCAGTCGCTCCAATCTTTCAACATATGACAGTCCCGCCATTCCGGGAATTAACCTTGTGAACCTACGCTGCACTCCCTCAATAGCAAGAATGTCCTTCCTTAAATTTGGAGACCAAAACTGCACACAATACTCCAGGTGGGGTCTCATCAGGGCCCTGTACAGCTGCAGAAGGACCTCTTTACTCCTATACTCAATTCCTCTTGTTATAAAAGCCAGCATGCCATTAGCTTTCTTCACTGCCTGCTGTACCTGCATGCTTGCTTTCATTGACTGATGTACAAGAACACCTAGATCTCGTTATTGCCCTGCTAGAAGCTCCCACTTTTGCCAGCTTTGGGATATCAGTCACACTGGGAACCACTGCTCTAGATTAATCAAGTGTCTGAATTAAATACAAGAGATTTCTGTGCTATGAATCTGCTAGTTTGGTTCTGGGCCATCAGAACATTTGCTGATATTCTCTGGCAGTAATTATACACCAAATAATATAAACTACAGATTTGTTTGGCCATTAAGATTTCACTTTCGATTTTTGTTCATTTTGCAGTGATACAGTTCGGATTTGCCACCATCTTTGTGGCATCATTTCCCTTGGCACCCCTGCTGGCGCTGGTCAATAACATCATTGAAGTCCGAGTAGACGCCTGGAAATTAACCACTCAGTATCGACGTGTCCTACCGGCCAAAGCACAAGACATTGGAGCCTGGCTGCCAATCCTAAATGGAGTGGCTGTTTTTGCTGCTGTGACCAACGTGAGTGACTCAGGAGGAGAGCAAGACGAGGAAGTGCTGAATATATCTTTGAATTATTTTGATAGTAATTAGCTTAGTGGAAGATACTTTGAGAAAGTTAATACTGAATCTGGGATTGAAACATGCAAGCTTCTTTCATATCTCAGGAGAGTACGGGCAAGAGTGATACTGCCCCTGTGCAACTAAAGGTGACAATGCCAGAATAAGGAATCAGCCATTCTAGACTGAGCTGAGAGATGCTTTCCCACCCAGACGATAATGAATCATTAAAAAAATTCTGTGCAGCGGAGTTGTGCAGGCTCAGCTCCTCAGTATATATAAAACAGAAGCCAAGACATTTTTTGACAATTAGGAATGAAGGGATGTGGATTTAGTACAGGGAAGTGGTGCTCAAGTAAAAAAGGTGCAACTTCTGAATTAATCAAATGGTGGACCAAGAACTGTTTCTATTTCTTTTGTTCTAATACGTATCAAATCCTCGTCACCGTGGTTATTAAGGAAGTAGTTAAGCACCTAAATTATAATCTTCTAAAATTCCCTAGAGCCAAGTGCCATTCTTTGGGATTGAATATCTGCACCTACTGTAGCCTGCTTAAAAACGATACAAAAGAGAAATCAAGAAATTACACATCAATTAATCAAATTTCTATTGTAGAATCAATAACTAAGGAAATAGAAATTTTCCTTGATTTGAGAAAGGCAGTATGGATTTGTAAAATATTAAATCATTCTTGGAGGATTTTGAAGGAATATTTCGAGGAGATGACAAAATTAATGAACAGGGATTAGATGCTTCCAAGAACTTGATTTAATCTCTTAAATGACAGGTAATTAAAGTAGAAACTCAAGAAATTAAGACCAATTATTGATCTTTTTCAGAAATTCACTATGGCACTTGATAGTGGGGATTTTGGCCAAGTGCTCAAAGTTGTCAGGATGTGAATTATAACCTTCTGCAATGATTTGTGTGGAGCCAAGTATTCAAATAACAAAATGATTTAGTACTGAAACGGATGAATTGGCCTACTTCTGATTTCCCATAATTTCTGCTGACACAAAATATTTATTTGTTGAGATTCAGTATGGAATAGGCCTGTATCAGGATACAGGATCAATGAATTATCAACCAGAGTGCAGAAGACAACAAAATGCGTAAATGCAAATTTAAATAAATTGCAATAAATAACGAGAACATGAGATACTGAGATAAAGAGTCCTTAAGGTGAGGTTATTGGTTGTGGGAACATTTCAGTGGATGGACATGTGAGTGTAGTTAGCCCCTTTGTTCAAGATCCTGATGGCTGAGGGGTAGTAACTGTTCTTAAACCTGGTGGTGTGAGTCCTGAGGCTCTTGCACCTTCCCGCTGGCAGCAGCGAGAAAAGAGCACGGCCTGGCTGGTGAGGAACTGTGATGACGCATGCTGCTTTTCTATGACAGCATTTCATGTAGATGTGCTCAATGGTGGGGAGGGCTTTACCCGTGATGTACTGAGCCATATCCACTACATTTTGTAGGATTTTCCATTCAAAGGCATGAGTTCAGAGTGCAATGAAGATAGAGCAAAATAAAATTTGATGTCCAGCTATCAAATGTTGGCGGGTTACACAAACAAGGGTTATAGCCCTCAGACCGGGGGTGGCAAACCTATGGCACACTCGCCCATCTGGCACCGCCCCTCGATTCTTTGACCCCACCCATAATAAAAAGATCAATTTTTAAAAATTTATCTTTCCTGCCAATGAAGCAGCAAATGAGATCTTATAAATGAAGAACACTGAGACTTTGAACTGCCTGAATAATCTTGCAGTGACAATATTAACAGTATTTTCATTGGCATAAACCTCTGAGTCATCGTTCTCGTCATGAACTCAGTCAAATCTAATTATAGGAGAGACTTACTGATTGGACTGTGTTACGTGTGTAGCTCTCGAAATGCAAGCCGAATATCCCACCGCTGCCTGTAAAGAGTTTGTATGTTCTCCCCATGACCGCGGGAGATTCCCTGGGTGCTCCAGTTTCCCACACAATCCAAAGACATACCAGTCGGTAGGTTAATTGGCCATCGTGAATCGTCCCGTGAGTAGGCTCGGATTAATTTGGGGGATTGCTGGGCGGCACAGCTCGAGGGGCTGGATGGGCCTACACTCCGCTGATTCTCAGTAAGTAAATAAAATATTTGTCATTGTTAGTGCAAAGTCTCACTGAGGGTAAAGTGTGTTTATTTTCCTTTCCGCTGATTTATTTTGAATATGTACTTCACATTCACATTTCCTACGTTATGTATGGTGTTCAATAACAATTCCATTTAGAAATTATGTTACTTTTCAAAATAATCTTTTTGAAAGATTAATATTAATAATTTTTGATCAGGTCTTTGAAAATGCTTCATTTATTTCAATGTATCTGTTATACTTTTATTTATAGTACAGCAATGAATTCTTGTAATTAAACAAAGAACTCAACATTTTTCATAAAACAGGGACAACGTTGTGGTGAACCAGCTAAAAGGCAAATCAAAAGCACCCAAACACGAATCCCTCCATCTTCTTTACATCCATGTGACTATTCAAATGACTCCTAAAACCTCCAATTATTTGCCTCTACCACCATACCAGGCAGTGCATTCCAGACATCCTCCACTCTCTGAGTAAAAACATACCCCTCACATCCCCCTTGAACCTTCCCTCTCTCACATTCAATGCATGCCCTCTGGTATTAGACATTTCAACCCTGGGAAACAGATACTCCCTGTCCACTCTATCTATGCCTCTCAATATTTTGTAAACCTGTATCAGATTTCCCCTCAGCTCCGACGCTCCTGAGAAAAGAACACTCAGGTTTGTCCGGCCTCTCATGATAGCACTTTCCCTCTAAACCAGGCGGCATCCTGGTAAACCTTAAACTTTTCCTTAAATAAAAGTCCATAATTATTGTTACTAATTCAATAATCAGTGATAATCTCTGCTCAAAATTACCATGGTGCACGCGAGATTTTTTTTAGATTATCGCTAATGTAGGCACACGTTCTCAAAAAAAAGGTTAATTGCCCCTGCCCTAGACATGAGAATGTTGAAGGGTGATAAGGTATTAAATGGAATTGATAGGGACCATGGGCAGCACAGTAGTGTAGAAGCTGATATCGCTGCCGTATCGATTCACTAAGCAGGTTAGATCCTGTCCTCCACTATGTGGGTTTCCTCCATGTAGTCTGATTTCCTCCCTCATCCCAAAGACGTGTGGGTCGGTAGCTTAGGTGGATTGGAGCCTCTAGTGTTGGTGCGTGGCAAGATAACTAAGCTGACAACAAAGAATGTGTAATAGCCAAATATGGGGGAATGGAGTCAGAAACAGAATCAGGTTTAATATCACCAGCAGATGTCATCAAATTTGTTAACCCTGCGGCAGCAGTCCAATCCAATACGTGATAATATTGGGAATTACAGTGTGTGTGTGTGTGTGTGTGTGTGTGTGTGTGTGTGTGTGTGTGTGTGTGTGTGTGTGTGTGTGTGTGTGTGTGTGTGTGTGTGTGTGTGTGTGTGTGTGTGTGTGTGTGTGTGTGTGTAAATATATATATGTGTGTGTGTGTGAGAGTGTGTGTGTATAAATATATATATGTGTGTGTGTGTGTGTAAATATATATATGTGTGTGTGTGTGTGTGTGTGTAAATATATATATGTGTGTGTGTGTGAGAGTGTGTGTGTGTGTATAAATATATATATGTGTGTGTATAAATATATATGTGTGTGTGTGTGTGTGTGTGTAAATATATATATGTGTGTGTGTGTGAGAGTGTGTGTGTGTGTATAAATATATATATGTGTGTGTATAAATATATATGTGTGTGTGTGTGTGTGTGTGTATAAATATATATATGTGTGTGTATAAATATATATGTGTGTGTGAGAGTGTGTGTGTGAGTGTGTGTGTGTGTGTATAAATATATATATGTGTGTGTGTGTGTGTGTGTGTATAAATATATATGTGTGTGTGTGTGTGTGTGTGTGTGTGTAGTTAATAACTTGCTAGATAAAATAAGTAGAAACAGAAATTTTTAAAAAGTAGTGAGGTAGTGTTCATGGATTCAATGTCCATTCAGAAATCGGATGGCAGAGGGGAAGAGGCTGTTCCTGAATCGCTGAGTGTGTGCCTTCAGGCTTCTGTGCCTCCTCCCTGATACTAACAATGAGAAGAGGGCGTGTCCTGCGTGGTGGAGGTCCTTAATGATGGACGCTGCCTTTTTGAGGCACCAAGATGATTCTGAGAGCTACGAGACTCAGTGGAACAGGTAGCTCTTATGTTGTAAAAACAACAAATCTGCAGGTTGTAATGCCTCAGACAAGAAGGGAAATTTAAAGCTGTATCATTCTGAATTGAAATACAGATGCAGTTGTACAGGAAGTAATGGCAAAAGGGTATAGATAGAGTAAATGCAAGCAGGCTTTTTCCGCTAAAGTTGGGTGGTATTACAACTAGAGGTCATGGGTTATGGGTTAAGGGGAAACTTCTTCACTCAGAGGGTCATGAGGGTGAGAAACGAGCTGCCAGTGCAAGTGATGCATGCGAGCTTGATTTCAGTGTTTAAGAGAGGTTTGAATAAGTACATGAATGGTAGAGATATGGAGGACTATGGTCCTGATGCAGGTAGTTGGGAGTAAGAAATTTTAATGGTTCAGCATGGACTAGATGGGCTGCTTCTGTGCTGTACTTTATGACTCTGACTCTTAAGTTCAGTTTTTCTAGCTTAGGCACAACTGTTAATTATAAATTTAAAGTTAATTGTTAATCCATAAATATTAACATGAATAGATGACGTGGTTTCCATGCCATTGGAATCAGTTGGTTGATTTGTGAAGTATCGTGTGCAACATCAAGTACACGTTAAACAAATACATGCACAGGCGTCTTCGCTCTGTGGGAATGGAATGAAGACCATCATCCTCGACCTCAAGGGATAGCCATGACATGATGCAGGCAGGTTCATGAAGGAAGACCAGAGATGGTAGGATCTGCATTCACCACCTTCTGTGTGGAAAAGGCTTATCCCCAGATCACCTTCCTTACCTTAAACTTTTGCCTACTCCTACTAGATTTCCCTCCCCTGGGAAAACATTCTGAATTCTGGAGCAGGTGCGAGTTGTTTGGAGAGAGTTAGGGGGTCAGATTTGTGAATCTGCAGACTACACAGAAATCGGTGGAGTCATTGGTAACAAAAAGGTGGTTTGAAGATACAGCAAGACATAGATGAGGGAAGTTTGGTGGAGCAGTGATAGATGGAATTTAATCCAGACAAGTGTGAAGTAATGCACTTTGTGAGGCCAAATTCCATCAGGGCACTTACAGTAAACAGCGGTGGTCTTAGGAGCAGTGACGTACAGAGAGAGTTTGGTTGCAGGTCCATAGCAACACAGGCGGATAGGGTAGTGAAAAAGGCATTTTGTATTCTTGCCTTCATAGGCCGAGGCATTGAGTGTAAGAGTTGAGATATCATGTTGCAGTTGTACAAAACATCGATTAGATAGCTTGTAGCATACAGCTCTGGTTGCTACGTTACAAGCAGGATACGGTAGCAACAGGGAGAGTGTAGAAGAGATTCACCAGATTAGAGGGATGTAGTTATAAGGAAAGATTCGATAGGCAGGGTTTATTATTACTTGAATGTACCAGGGATGAACTCAGTGAGGTTTACAAAATTAAGGGGGTCACAGATAGTCAGAACATTTTCCCAGGGTTGGGAAATCTAGTACGAGGAGGCAAAGGTTTAAGGCAAGAAGGGTGAAATAGAAAGGAGATCTGAGGGGTAAGTCTTTTTGACACAAAAGATGGTGAATATTTCAAAGCAGCCAGAAGAGGTGGTGAAGGCAGATAACATTACAACAGGCATTTAGAAAGGAAAGGAATAGAGTGAATGAGCTTAATCTGGGCAGATGGGATAAGCATAAACAGCATCACAGTCTGAACAGGCGAGGTGGGCTCGAAGGCTTTGTCTCTGTGGTGAATGATTCTGTGATTCTAAAAATACCTCTCCCCTGTTCTTGTGATATTTCTGGAGAATTTTTCACTATTGTGTGGACAGGATTCTGATGGGCAGCTTATGTTTTCAGAATCGCAGTATATGTTTCTATTTTTAGGAGAAGAGGTATTTAATAGTAGGAATATCAAACACTTGAATAATACACTGCACACAACTTTAACCTTTCCTTCCAGATGCCAGGTGTGTGTGTGTGTATATATATAAGAGCGAGGATGCCTAAGACCTTTGCACAGTACTGTAGTAATTTTATGTATTGCACTGTACTGCTGCCACAAAAAAAACACAAATTTCATGACACGTGAGCGATGATAAATCTGATTCTGACATGGGTCTCTATTGCGGATTAAGAGTGGGAAGGTTGGGAAAGGCAAAGGGAGAGGAGAAGGAGTGGGAAGCACCAGAGAGACATTCTGTAACGATCAACAATCCAATTGTTTGGAATCAAGTGACCTTACCTGGTGTCTCGATAGGAGATTACACAAGTTTATAGAAGAAAAATATTGTTAAGCTATTTATGTTGTGCACTGTTATGTTTGTAGTTGATTGTTTGAAGTGACACTTAGCCACTTTTTTTTGTTTACAGGCATTGATCATTGCCTTCACTTCTGATATGATACCCAGGCTTGTTTACTACTGGGCACTATCAGTACAACCCTACGGCGAGTATAGCAGCCCAACGATGCGAGGCTACATCAATAGTACCCTCTCTGTTTTCAGAATTGCTGACTTCAGTAATATCAGCAAACCCATCAACCTCCCCTCATGGTTTAACCCCGGAACCGATACCACCTGCAGGTTAGTGCTTCTCGGACCATCATGAACTCTTCCCCAGGTATTGCAGCAATGCCTCTCAGAGTACGCACTGTGTGAATCATTTAATTATCCAGCCAGCTTTACTTTTGCTGAAAAGTGAATTGATGACGTCTACTGCACATCAGGTCAAATCGTGTGATATATGAACCACTGAAGTTCTTCAGGGTTGAGATGGCTCCAAGATAACATCTCTTTTAAGGGAAGCTTAGACCTGATATTCATTGACTTGGGGTTTCAGAATAGAGGTGAGCGGTTCAAACTGGGCAGATATGTTCCACATATTTCCATATTAACAACTTATCTGGTACGAGGACATGAGAAAGTAGAAACAGAAGTTTGGTATTTGTCTCCTCAAAGCTGCCTGGCCTCTCACAAAATGCTGAAGGTACTCAGCAGGTCAGGCAGATCTACGTACAGGAATAAACAGTTGACATTTCGGTACAAAACCTTTCATCAGAAGCAGTGAATGGTCTCAGCCTGAAATGTCAGCTTTTTACCTCTCTCCCTATACAGGTCTCGGCTTAAAACGTCAATTAGTTGTTTTCCTCCATAAATTCTGCCTGACCCACTGTGTTCCCCCTGCTTTTTGTGTGTGTTGCTCTGGATTTCCAGCATCTGCAGAACCTCTTGTGTTTATGCCTCACTTTTCAACATTATCTTGACTGATCTACCTGAGAAATTATCTGCTCTGGCATTAAAAGAACCAGCTCAAGAGAAACTGGGTTTTGTGGTTGTGGGAGACTGAATGGGGGAGGAGGCCCATTCAGGATGTAACATACTCAGAAGGGTTAGGAGTAATCACAGAGCAATTCAGAGGTTCTGTTTCAGTGGGCACTGGCATTGAGGGAAGGTCATGGAAGGGTTGGGATCTTTAAGTAAACATCTTTAACCCAGAATTCCATGATGCTTTTGCATTTGCATGATGGATTTGGCTTATTTTTAAGGAAACACACACAAAATGCTGGAGGAACTCAGCAGGCTAGGCAGCGTCTGTGGAGGAGAACCAACGTTTGGGGCCGAGACCCTTCATCAGGACTGGAAGGAAAGGGGGGAAGGAGTTAGTCTAAGGTGGGGGAAGGGAAGGAAGAGGTGCACGGTGTACAGGGTGGCAGGTCAAACCAGGAGAGGGGGCAGGGTGAAGTAACCAGCTGGGAAGCTGATAGGTGAAAGAGATAAAGTGCTGGAGAGGGGGGAATCTGATAGGAGAGGGTAGAAGACCATGGAAGAAAGGAAAGGGGGAGGAACACCAGATGGAGGTGATGAGCAGGTAAGAAGAAAAGGTGTGAGAGGGAAACAAGAATGGGAGAATGGTGAAGGAGGAGGGTCAATTACTGCAAGTTTGAGAAATCAAAGTTCATGCCAACAGGTTGGAGGCTACCTAGACAGAATATGAGGTATTGATCCTTCAACCTGAGTGTGGCCTCATAGTGGCAGTAGAGGAGGCTGTGGACTGACATGTCAGAACAACTTTTTACTTGCTGAGTTTCCCAAGCCCCATAAATATTTGTGCTTTTCAGCAGGTGTGATAGAAAGCAAACCTACAGTGCAGGTTACTGCAAATCCAACCAAAAGAGGTTCTCAAACCAAAAGATGCTCAAACCAAATTGGTTTGCAAGTTTGGATTTTGTTTCCCTTATCAGTTTGATTGGGCATTCACTTACATTGTTTTAATCATCACTATGTTATTCACCATCTTTGATATTATCTCAGCAGGTGACAGTATAGCTTAGCAGTTGGCACAATGTTTTCCAGTGCCAGTGATTGAGGTTCAGTTCCTGCTGTTGTCTGTAAGGAGTTTGTACGTTCTCCCGGTGACCACATGGGTTTCTACCGGGTGCTCCGGCTTCCACCCACATATGTTTCAAAGACAGACGGGTAGTGAGCTGTGGGCATGCAATGTTGGTGCCGGAAGCAGGGTGCAGTTGCTGACTGCCCCCAGCACATCCTCAGGCTGTGTTGGGTGTTGACATAAACGATACCTTTCACTGTATGTTTCAATTTACGTGTGAACAAGTAAAGCTAATCTTTTAATCTTTAACCTTCTGTGGCAGGTACCGTGATCTCAGATACCCTCCTGGACATCCACTGGAATATCACCACAGCCTTTATTTCTGGCATATAATGGCTGCCAAGCTAGCATTTATTATTGTTACAGAGGTGAGGATTATTTTGTTATTAAGTTTCTGATTCTGATTCTGATTATTTCTGCAAGCATAATGAGTATTTAATGGAGGATGTTGCTGCTTTGTCAATAAGTAGAAAAGATATTGTTGCAAGTAAGGACCTTTCACATATAGGAAGAAATATTTGTATCTTCTTGAAAAGAGTATTTTTGTCCTTTTTCTGGTATAAGTTATTCCAGTAAATACCGGGGAAGATGGCACTGGTAAGTGGTGATGCTTTGCATGCAGATCTGATGGGAATCATTAAATATTCCCGTGTAGGACTACTGCAGCTGAAATCCACAGTCACGACCATGGGTACTTCAGTAGGCAATATCATTTTAAGATGATTTTAAAAATCTATCAACTCAAAATCAGCAGACCCTGGACTGAAAACTCAGGACACAGGAGAAGATCCCCTTTAAGGAAATATAAGCCAAACTGGTCTGCAGGTACGATTGAAACTTTAGACACCCTCCCCTCATTCCCAGCTATCTTGTTGGCAAGTGTACAGTCTTGGGAAAATAACGCTGGAGACATTAGAGCAAGTTTGCTGTACCAGAGGGACATCAGGGACTGCTGTGTACTTTGCTTCATGGAAACATGGCTCACTGCCGCCATTTTGGACACAGCACTGCAGCTCGACAGCTTCACCGTTATCTGCAAAGACAGGAGAGCTCAGTCTTTTAAAGTAAGAAGAGGTGGAATATGCTTTGTCATTGTGGTTCACAAACCATGGCGATTTTGTCTCAATCTCATTCACCCAACCTAGAACATCTAGTGGTCAAATGCTGTCCATTTTATCCGCTGAGGGGGATTTCTGTCATCATGCTGGTTGTGATTACACTCCACCTCAGGCCAACATCAGACAGGCATTGGAGCACCTGAGTTCCATGATCAGCAGTCACGAAACAGCGCACCCAATTGCCTTCCCTGTCATTGCGGGAGATTTCAGTCAGGCCACTTGAAGAAATCTGAACAGCTACCATCACCATATCACCTGTGGAACCAGAGGAAGCCAATAAACTTGACCACTATGGTACCACCATCAAAATTGCTTACCAGGCCATCCTGTGGCCACACTTCTGAAAGTCAGCTGGCTGTACTTCTATTCCCCCTGTATAGGCAGAGACCAAGGACTGCAGCACCATTTGTGTGGACAAAGAAGGTATGGTCAAGGGAGGCAGAGGAGTGCTTACAAGATGGTTTGAGCCCTGTAAAACTGCCTAGTCCATCGAACTGCACCCAGACCATCCATCTATCTATCCAAACTTCTCTTAAACATTGAAATCGAGCTCGCCTGCACCACTTCTGCTGGCAGCTCATTCCACACTCCCCCTCATGTTCCCCTTAAACTCTTCACCTTTCACCCTTAACCCATGACCTCTAATGTAGTCCCACCACCCTCAGTGGAAAAAGCCTTCTTGCATTCACCCTAGCTATGCCCCTCATAATTTTGTACACCTCTTTCAAATCTCCTTTCAATCTTAAACGGTCTAAGGAGTTTTTGATAATTCTTTCAGAGTACATAGTATTGTATACAGTAATTATAAGTTTTTATACACTGCCTGTCAAGGCAAGTGAGCAATAACTAAACATCCTCCAAATAATAACCAGTGGGACAATTAAGACTATAAGATACAGGAGCAGAATTAGGCCATTTGGCCCATTGAGTCTGTTCCACTATTTCACCATGGCTGATCCATTTCCCTCTAGGCCCCAATCTCCTGCCTTCTCCCCGTATCCCTTCGTGCCCTGACCCATCAAGAATCTATTAACCTCTGCTCTACAGACTTGGTCTCTACAGCTATCTGTGGCAACGAATTTCACAGATTCACCACTATCTGGATAAAGAAATTCCTCCTCATCTCTATTCTAAAAGGGTGCCCCTCTATTCTGAAGCTGTTTCCTCTGGTCCTAGACTCTCCCAGTGTGGGAAACATCCTCTCCACATCCACTCTAATGAGGCCTTTCACCATTTCATAGGTTTCAATGAGGTCACTCCTCATTCTTCTGAATTCCAGTGAATACAGGCCCAGAGCCATCAAAACGCTCTTCATATGACAAGCCGTTCAATACTGGAATCATTTTTGTGGACCTCCTTTGAACCCTCTCCAGTGTCAAAACATCCTTAATCTTTAAAACAAAAATTGGACAGGTATATGGACAGGAAAGGAATGGAGGGTTATGGGCTGAATGCAGGTCAGTGGGACTAGGTGAGTGTAAATGTCGACATGGACTAGAAGGGCTGAGATGGCCTGTTTCCGTGCTGTAATTGTTATATGGTTAATTGGAAAGTTAACACACTTCCTTGTCATCTCTGAATATATCTCCAGAAATCCTCCCCTCTGGAGAGGCTGCAGAAGAGATTTGCCAGGATGCTGCCTGGTTTAGAGGGCATGTGCTGTCACGAGAGGCTGGACAAACTTGGGTTGCTTTCTCTGAAGTGGCAGCGGCTGAGGGGAGATCTAAGTGATGTTTATAAGATTATGAGAGACATTGATAGAGTTGACAGGGAATATCTGTTTCCAGGGTAGAAATGACTAATACCAGAGGACATGCATTGAAAGTGAGAGGGGGTAAGTTAAAAGGGGATGCGTGGGGTAAGTCTTTATTTACTCAGAGAATACACTGCTTGGTATGGTGGTAGAAGCAAATACGTTAGAGGCTTGTAAGACTCTTTTAGATAAGCACGTGAATATAAGGAAGATGGAGGAATATGGACATTGTGTAGGTAAGAGGGATTAGTTTTTTTTGGGAGGGGGGTTGATTTACTTTTTAGCTGGTCCGGCATAACATTGTGGGCCATAGGGCCTGTTCCTGTGCTGCACTGTTCTACAAGATCATAAGATATTGGAGTCAGGTCACTCGTCTGAGTGCTACTGGTACCATATAACCCAGTATGACCCGTCACATGGTCGGGTGGTCGGCAACTAAACCGGCTCCCCCCCCCCAGGTTCGCCTGGCGAGGAGGGTGGCTAGACACCCCGCAGGACGACAAACAAGACCTGTCAAAGGGCGGATGAACCCTCTCGTAGGGTCAACAGCCATCTATGTGCTGTGAAGCGCGGAAAGGACATCCCTTGCGTCGAAGCTTGGTCTGGCCATTGACTGCAACAGAACTTCCCCCAGCCGCGTTGGACCCCACCATGCTGCTGGATCCGGGAGGGGACGTCGAGAGGGTGGGTCTGGACCTGTGCAACCCCCGACTCACCTAAAATCCATTCACACACACGCTGTTCCTTTCTGAGGAGCGGGGTACCCTCAACACACCCCAGTCCTGTAGCGATGGACAAGTGGCGAAGCGGTAGGCTTGACCAGCTGGGAGCCGTACTCACAAGTCTGCATGCAGGCGGCAGGGGGAGAGTGGTCACACATGGACTACAGAACGGAGATCTGGTGAAGGCAGCATTCTCTGTGTCTGAGCAGCCCTGTCAGGGAGGCATTGCTCACCCTACAATTAGGGAAGGGCCTAGAAAAGGTGGCTCAGACACAGCCCGCTCACCAACCTGGCCAGTCTGCCGTGGCTGGTGGGTTGTCCGACTCTAGCGGTAAGATTCACAAGCAGAATCTGATCGTCGCCTCGTGGAACGGACGAACTCTGTTGGACAATGGTAACTCTGATCACCCAGAGAGACGCACTGCACTTGTTGCTCGTGTGCTCGAGGACTACAATGCGGACATTGCGGCTCTCCAGGAGTCTCGGTTCGCTGGAGAAGGCACGCTTTGTGGAGAAAGGAGGGTACGCATTCTTCTGGTCTGTCAGGCCCGAAGAAGAACGAAGAGAATCTGGTGTGTGCTTGGCTATCAAGAACTGCCTCACAGCAGAGCTACCAACCCTGCCTGTTGCTGTAAATGACCGAATCCAGATCCTGCATACACCTCTGCAAGGAAAGCGCCACCTCACCATAGTCAACGTTTACGTCCCAACTCTGACTAATCCCAGTGAACTCAAGGAGGCATTCTACAGTGAGATGAAAACCACCATCAGTAGCATGGCAACTTCTGATAAGCTGCTGTTGCTGGGAGACTTTAATGCTCAGGTTGGCAAGGAGTCCACTGTGTGGCCTGGTGTGATTGGACGCCAAGGGGTTGGCAAGAGTAATGGTAACGGTCTACTGCTCCTCACGATGTGCACAGAATTCAAACTGTGTATTACTAACACACTCTTCAGATTTCCAGACAAGCTCAAATACACATGGATGCATCCCCAATCAAAAAGCTGGCATCTCATTGACTGTGTCATCACCCGACAATGAGACATCTCTGACGTTCGTATCACCAGAGTTAAGCGTGGAGCTGAGTGCTCAACTGATCATCAAAAGGTGTGATTGGATCTATGTCTATCGATCAAACCTCCACGCAGACTGAATGCTGCCAAACCACCCAAACAGCTGAACACCACCAAACTGAAACACCGTGAGATGCTGATGCCCTGAAATCCTCTACGGAAGCTGCTGTAAGCAGACTGGTTGAGAATCCACCAGACGATATTACTGAGCACTGGAATGCCTTCAAAGAAACGGTCTACAGGGCTGCCCAGGACACCTTGCGGAAAGTCAAGTGCAAGCATCAGGACTGGTTTGATGAGAGCAACCAATCTGTGCAGGACCTTCTAAGAGCTAAGGCAGCTGCACACCAGGCTCTTCTTCGACGCCCAAACTCAAGTTCCAATGAACCTGCAAAATCAGCTTTGCAGAGGCAGCTCAGAGCTGTGAAAGACCAGTGGTGGGCAAACAAGGCCAAGGAGTTACAAGCCTTCGCTGACTGTAATGACTCAAGAAGCTTCTATGAAGCAATCAAGGTTATGTATGGTCCATCAAAACAAGGCACCGCACAACTCCTGAGCAAGGACAGTACATCCATCTTCACTGAGAAGTCAGAGCACGTGGAAAGATGGCAAGAACACTTCCACGGGCTGCTGAACAGACCAGGAGCCATCACCGATGAAGCACTGGGCAGAGTACACCCTCGACCCATACTGTTCGAGCTAGATGCTCCCCATACTCCTCACGAGGTCATCAAGGAGGTGCAGCGGCTAACGGACTGGTGCAGAGCCAACAACCTGTCTCTGAATGTGAACAAGACAAAAGAGATGGTTGTTGACTTCAGGAGGGCATGGAGCGACCACTCTCCACTGAACATCGACGGCTCCTCGGTAGAGATGTTAAGAGCACCAAATTTCTTGGTGTTCACCTGGCAGAGAATCTCACCTGGTGCCTCAACACCAGCTCCATAGCAAAGAAAGCCCAGCAGCATCTCTACTTTTTGCGAAGGCTGAGGAAAGTCCATCTCCCACCCCCTATCCTCATCACATTCTACAGGAGTTGTATTGAGAGCATCCTGAGCAGCTGCAAAACTGCCTGGTTCGGAAATTGCACCATCTCGGATCGCAAGACCCTTCAGCGGATAGTGAGGTCAGCTGAGATGATCATCGGGGTCTCTCTTCCCGCCATTACAGACATTTACACTACATGCTGCATCCACAAAGCAAACAGCATTATGAAGGACCCCACGCACCCCTCATACAAACTCTTCTCCCTCCTGCCGTCTGGGAAAAGGCACTGAAGCATTCGGGCTGTCACGACCAAACTATGTAACAGTTTTTTCTCCCAAGCCATCAGACTCCTCAACACCCAGAGTCTGGACTGACACCAACTTACTGCCTTCTACTGTGCCTATTGTTTTGTTTATTATTTATTGTAATGCCTGCACTTTTTGTGCAATTAGAGAAATGTGTTGAGCAGCAGAGAAGCCTCTATGTCACATTTGTTGATCTGACCAAAGCGTTTGACACTGTTGGTAGAGATGGCCTGCGGAAGCTCCTACCAAAATTCGGTTGCCCCCCCACGCCCACGCCTAACCAACATCATCCGTCCGTTCCACAAAGGCATAGAAGGCCGCATCAGCACGTGTGGTGAGTTGTCAGACCCATTTCTCATCAGCAACGGCGTAAAACAGGGTTGTGTTCTGGCTCCTGGTTCTGTTTGGACTATTCTTCACGGCTGTTCTTCAGGATGCCACATCAGACCTGAAGTCAGGGGTCTTCCTACAAACGAGGGTCGATGACGGGCTTCTCAACCTCGCAAGACTGAGAGCAAAAGCAGAAGTCAGGGACATTGTGGCGCAGGAGCTACAGTTTGCTGATGACTGGGCACTGGTTGCACACTCTCTCGAGACTTACAGGAGATCACCAGTCGCTTTCTCAGTGTAGCCAAAAGCTTCGGTCTGACAATCAGCCTGAAAAAAACGGAAGTTTTGTACCAACTGGCTCCTGGCTCAGCTACGAAGGATCAACTGTCCTCATTGATGACACTCGTCTCAATGCTGTCAACAAGCTTTGCTACTTGGGCAGCATAATAACATCCTCAGCTTCTCTGGATGCAGAGATTGAGT
Source organism: Hemitrygon akajei (assembly GCF_048418815.1). Taxonomy (NCBI): domain Eukaryota; kingdom Metazoa; phylum Chordata; class Chondrichthyes; order Myliobatiformes; family Dasyatidae; genus Hemitrygon; species Hemitrygon akajei. The sequence continues at coordinate 172,728,973 of NC_133133.1, forward strand.
CAAGAAGCAGAAAAGCCTGCTTTGCCTTTGGTCAGCTGAAAGATCGAGTTTGCTCACAGAACATTAGGTTGGTCACCAAGTGTGAGGTATACAGGGCTGTTGTCATATCAGCCTTGCTATATGGATGTGAGACGTGGTGCCCATATCAGAGCCAGCTTGGCCAACTGCAGCAGCGTCACCTACATTCTCTGATGAAGATCACCTGGTGAGACAAGGTCTCCATTACCAAAGTCCTCTCTCGACCCAGAGTGCCAGCAGTTTCAACCTTGGTGATGTCAGCCCAACTGCGCTGGGCAGGACACGTTGTCAGAATGCCTGATGGAAGACTGCCCAAGGACATTTTGTACGGCCAACTGTCCAGTAGTACCCGAAAACGAGGAGGCCAGCGACTACGGTACAAGGATGTTCTGCACAGGAGCCTCAAGAAAGCTGACATTGCCCCATCAAAATGGGAGGATCTGGCTCAAGGTCGCTCACAGTGGAGGGATGCCATCAGAAAAGGTGTGGACGCTGTGAGAACAAGCTCATAGAGGCAACAGAGGAAAGGCACAGGAAGAGCCACAACAGAGCTTCTGCCCCTGCTGCCCCTCCAGGCCTCACCTGCCAAGTATGTGGCAAGCAGTGCCTGACAGGGATCGGCCTGTACAGCAACTCCAGGGGACGCACATATCAAACCCCAGTAACTGACTGAAAGCAACCATCATCATCCCATGGGATGGATAGCCAGAGAGAGAGAGAGAGAAAAAAAATATTGGAGTAGAATTAAGCCATTGGTCCATCATGTCTTCTCCACCATTCCATAATGGCAGATCCATTTCACTGTCAGCCTCAATCTCATGCCTTCTTCTGGTATCACTTCATGGCCTGACTAATTAAGAATCTATCTTCAATATACACAATGGCTTGTTCTCCACAGCAGCTATGGCAATAAATTCCACAGATTCACCACTTTGTTCTATGTTCCATTTTCTATAACTTTATTTCTCTCTTTCACTTACCCTTTTTGGTCTTTGTTCTGGACCAAAGGTCACCATCCACACTTGATGCTGGGAAGCCCAAATGTCTTGCGCCTAACTGTTGTTTACAAGAGCAGCATGCTGGATGCCAGTGTCTAGGGTCAGATGGGCTAGGCTTGGAATGTGGCCATTACCTTATAGAGCAAAGGTCTTAAAGAAACTGCTAACAGCCCTTTGGCAAATGCAGGATACAGCAAGTACTGTCTTAAAGAAACTGATGACAGCCCTTTGGCAGACAGCCAGGTCAAATACCAGCTCTGACACCTGACAAACCAATGCTCTTTTTTTAATCAGTGCTTATGAATATGTAACATTCAGAAACATTCAAAAACTATTAAAGTTTGAAACTAACAATTAAAATCAACTGAAAACACTTTTAAGCCATTAAAAGCATCACCGTCAACACAAGCAATTAATAAATCTTTCCCCCCCCCCCCCCCGGCTCTTCTATTCTATTCCCCACTTTGGCCTTTTACCTCTTCTCACCTGCCAATCACCACCACCTTCCCCTCCCCGACCTCCCTCCTCCTTCCCTTTCTCCTTGTTACGTAACCTCGTAACTAGGTAAACTTACCAGCAAAGATAGCGGGGTCAGCTGAGTCAGATGCTACTATTTTCAAATGTTTTATTCAAAAAGGGGCACAAACGTATGGTTAATACAAAACATTCAGATCATATACGTCGTCACAACTCAATCTAAAACACCGGTGTAATAATAATCAATCAGAAATAAGCTCTATAGTTGTCTAGGGGGTAATACTGAGTCCAATTGAAATATAAAGAGTCACTCAGAAGTTTGCAGGCTTTTCCCTTTTGGGAACCGCTGGGGTTTTCACGTTGGAGAGAGAGAGATGGTTGAGAAAGGATAAACACTTGCCCGTTGTCTTTACAGAGCAAATCCTTGGAATCAGGGGAGCAGGCTTCCCTGTTGTTAGTTAAAAGCGATCTAACAAGGTTCTAGCCACAGATTCAAAATTCGGAATCTAACGCATGTGGCTTCCTTCAAAATGGCTTCCCGCTCCCACGGGAATTGGTATCGTGCTTCCTTGGTGTCTCCTTGGTGCGTCTGAGGGTTGGCCCCCCCCTCAGACCCTCCTTTATACTTCTTCACGGGATCGCAGGTGTCAATCAGGTTGCAGGTGATGCGATCTCTCTCTCAACCAGCCCACTTTGCCCGAGGGCTTTTCACGTGGTCTTCATGAGACAATAGTCAATATCGCCTTTATTCTGCTTCTCGGGAGAACGTGGTCTTCCGCACGTCTCTCTCTCTCTCTCTCTCTCCCATTTCCTGTGTCTATTCAGCACGTCTCTCCCCCTCTTGGGTCAGTTGACCCCCCCTTGACTAGGGCTCTTGCGATTCTCACAAAGGAGGGGGCTGAGGTCATAACATCCTATAGTCCACTCTCTTCTATGGTCCACCACCCTTCTTCTAGAGGATGCTCCACGAGGCTGTGGTGGCCAGTGCTATCATGTTTGCTGTTGTGTGCTGGGGCAGCAGGCTGAGGGTAGCAGACACCAACAGAATCAACAAACTCATTCGTAAGGCCAGTGGTGTTGTGGGGGTGGAACTGGACTCTCTGACGGTGGTGTCTGAAAAGAGGATGCTGTCCAAGTTGCATGAAATGCAGAATGTAGGATGCAGAAAGACTTAGACAGATTAGGAGAATGAGCAAGAAAGTGGCAAATGAAATACATTGTTGGAAAATACAAGGTCATACACTTGAATAGAAGAAATAAATGAGCAGACTGTTTTCTAAAAGGGGAGAAAATCCAAAAATCTGATATGTAAAGGGACTTGGGAGTCCTTGTGCAGAACACCCTAAAGGTTAACTTGCTGGTTGAGTCAATGGTAAGGGAGGCAAATACAATGTTAGCATTAATTTCAAGAGCAGGGATATGTTGTGCTGAGGCTTTACAATGCTCTGGTGAGGCCTCACCTTGAGTATTGTGAACAGTTTTGGGCTCCTCATCTATGAAAAGATGTGCTGGCACTGGAGAGGCTCCAGAAGAGGTTCACAAGGATGATTCTGGAATGAAATGGTTATCACATGAGGAATGTTTAATAGCTCTGGATTTGTACTCACTGAAATTTAGAAGGATGGGGGGGTGGGGTGGAGTCTCATTGAAACCATTTTAATGTTGAAAGGCCTAGACGGAGTAGATATGGTAAAGATGTTTTTTAATGATTGCGTTGAGAGAGCTACAGTTTTTCCTGCTGTGTTATTTTCAAGGTGGATGCTCACTTACATTTGGCAGAACATAGTGCCTATGTAGATACTTGACTAACTATTTGGCAAGAAGAATGTTTGGAGTAAAAATGGCAAAAATAAATTAAAAGTAGTATAAGGTTGGTGGAGTTGTGGATAGTGTAGAACGCAATGGGATATTGACAGGATGGAGTGCTGGCCTAAGAAGAGGCAGATGGAGTCCAACACAAACAAGTGTGAAATAATTGACTTCAGAATATTGAATTTGAAGGCAGAATACAGGGTTAATATCATGATTCCTGATGGTGTGGAGAAACAGGGGGATCTTGAAGTCTATGTCCATAGAGAGGAACAGAGGAATAAGAACATATAAAATCGGAGCAGGAGTAGACCATCTGGCCCATTGAGCCTGCTCTGCCATTCAATAAGATCACGGCTGATCTGGCCATGGACTCATCTCCACCCACCTGCCTTTTCCCCATAACCTTTATTTCCCCTACTATGCAAAAATCTGCCCATCCTTGTCTTAAGTATATTTACTGAGATAGCCTCCACTGCTTCCCTGGGCAGAGAATTCCACAGATTCACCACTCTCTGGGAAAAGTAGTCTCTCTTCATCTCCGTCCTAAATCTTCTTCCCTGAATCTTGAGGCTATGTCCCCTAGTTCTAGTCTCACCTACCAGTGGAAACAACTTTCCTCCCTCTATCTTTTCTATCCTTTCATAATTTTATGTTTCTATATGATTTCCTCTCATGCTCCTGAATTCCAGTGAGTACAGTCCCAGGCGACTCAATCTCTCCTCATAGTCTAAACCCCTCATCTCTGGAATCAACCTGGTGAGTCTCCTCTGCATCGACTCCAAAGCCAGTATATCCTTCCTCAAGTAAGGAGACCGGAACTGCACACAGTACTCCAGGTGCATCCTCACCAGTACCCTGTATAGTTGGAGCATAACCTCCCTGCTCTTAAATTCAATCCCTCTAGCAATGAAGGCCAACGTTCCATTTGCCTTCTTGACAGCCTGCTGCATCTGCAAACCAACCTTTTGTGATTCATGAACAAGTACTCCCAAGTCCCTCTGCACAACAGCATGCTGCAATCTTTTACCATTTAAATAATAATTTGCTCTTTCATTATTCCTTCCAAAGTGGATGATCTCGCATTTACCAACATTGTACTCCATCTGCCAGACCCTTGCCCACTCACTTAACCTATGTATATCTCTCTGCAGACTCTCTGTATCTTCTGCACAATTTGCTTTTCCACTCAATTTAGTATCATCAGCAAATTTATATACACTACACTCAGTTCCCTCTTCCAGATTGTTAATGTATATGGTGAATAACTGCAGGCCCAGCACCGACCCCTGCAGCACACCACTCACCACTGATGGCCAACCAGAGTAACACTCATATATCCCAACTCACTGCTTTCTATCAGTTAACCAATCCCCTATCCTTGCTAATACATCACCCCCAAAAATAGAAATTTAAAAAAAATCATTGAGAAATCGCACATAAAAACTGACAAAGAACCAATGTGCAAAAGAAGACAACCTGTGCAAATAGGAAAAGACAGATAGAGTGATAGAGAGATAGAGAAAGAGATCTGAGAATAAGAGTTGTTGAGTCTTTGAAAGTGAATCCATAGATTGTGGTCAGTGATCAACTTAGTGTTCTAGTGAAATAAAATACAATATATGATTATAAGGCTGCATGAATAAAGCAGCTTTCACTACATTATCACAAATAAACAGGTTTTAATTGTGATTCGATTTTACTATTTTTCAGCACATTGTATTTGGGGTGAAATTCCTTGTGTCGTATGTGATTCCTGATGTTCCAGCACACATTAAAGAACAAATTAAACGTGAGAAGTATTTAACACAGAAGATTCTGCATGAAAATCATCTTCCAACCTGGGACAGCGCAATAAGAGGTGCAACCAGCAGGTTTATAGAAGGTTCAGTCAGCCTGAAGGACCAAAGCATGAATATATAAATATCTGTTGCAAAAAAATGTTTTCTATAATGCACAATATTAAGGAGGAATCTCTTGAAATGCTAATCTGTTTGATTTCCAAGAGAGAATGTTTTTATCTGCCTGTAAGTACCTATGATTTTTCTATCTGTTCCACTGGTTTATCTCAAATTCCATTTTGACTATAAAATTGTTCAAGCTGTTTCAATAGTCTATGGAAAAGATATTATTGCACTTAATGAGAAACACAGTTTTGGAACTTTTTTATAATCAGGAGGAAATTCTTGTATGAATAAGAAGGCTGTGAACAAACATGGATAATAGTTATCAGATTTACTGAAAATTGGAAAAGAAATTAATGACACTGCAATGTTGTCATGTGTTGCTAACTGGCAGGATAATGTATCCCAACAAATATGGCAGGATTTTCTAAGTGACTGGTGATATGTGTTATAGCAATCCTGTCATATGTTAAAGTTACTGACTGCACGGAGTGAAGGGTTTCCCCCAGATATTTGATACGCTAACTAAATGGATGGTGTAGGTGGTTTCTCCTATTTTGACCATTTGATTATTAAATTTATTATGAATTTAGTTAGCAAAATGCTCTTGCCTTTTACAGTGCTTACCATTACAGTATATTCAAGTTATTTGCCCAGGAAATTGTGAAATCCGAAAGAGTTTTAAACTATGATAGTTCTACGTTTAAGCCACTCTGGGGGCAATATCTAATTTCTAGTCATGCCAAACAGTTTAGTGGGCTTACCCTGAAATCATAAGTTAGATCAGTGTATTAAAAATCGGGACATAAGGAACAGGAGCAGTAACTCCTCAAACCACCTCTATTATACTATAAGATCATGGCTGAAATTCTACCTCAGCTAAACCTTCAAACTGGATCGTCATGTCGTTGATTTCTTACTGTCTAAAGGATCTATCAATATGTGTCTTGAAAATACTCACTGATCAATGATGCAACAACCTGTGGGATAGAGAATTCCAAATGCATAATATCGTCTGATTAAAGGAAACCCACCTCATCACCTTTCCAAGACTTTATCCCCTTATTCTGAGTCAATGTTCTTAGTCCATAGGATATAGGAGCAGAATTAGGCCATTTGACCCATCGAGTCTACTCCGCCATTTCATCATGGCTGATCCACTTTCCCTCTCGGCCCCAGTCTCCTGCCTTCCCAACGTATCCCTTCTTGGCCTGACCAATCAAGAATCTATCAACTTCAGCCTTAAATATAGTCTTGCCCTCCACAGCTGCCTGTGGTAAAAAAAAATTCCGCAGATTCACCACTCTCTGGCTAAGTTCCTCCACATCTCCGTTCTAATAGGACACCCTTCTATTCTGAAGCTGTGTCCTCTGGTCTTAGAATCTCCCACCACAGGAAACATCCTCTCTGCATCCACTCTGTCAAGGCCTTTCACCATTCAATACGTTTCAATGAGGTCCCCTCATTCTTCTGAATTCCAGCGAATACAGGCCCAGAGCCGTCAAATACTGTTTGCCATTTCTTGTTGCTATGTGTACAATTTGTTTTTTGTGGGGGGGGGGGGGGTGTTGATGTTCTTGTTGCCCATTGTGTAATTTGTTTTTTGTGCATGGGAGGGGGTTGATGTTTTTCTTTTAATGCCTTCCATGGTTTTCTTTGTTTCATGGCTATCTGGAGAAGATGGATCTCAGAGTTGTATACCGTATACATACTTTGACAATGAACCTTGTCCCTAGCTATGATCGATCAAATGTTATAAAATATAGGCCATCACCCAATTCTGTTTGGGTGTGATGAAATTTAAACTTTCAGTGACCAGCTATGATAATTCTAGTGTTTTCAAAGTTCAAAGTACATTTATGATCAAAGTATGTATACTTGACAATCATCTCCTTGCAGGCAGCCACAAAACAAAGAAAGAGACGAATTGTAATGATATTAAAACAACACTGTATTTTGGAGAGTAATACTTTACATTCTAAAGTACTCTTGCTATTTACTGTTCTTATATACACAAGATGCCATTTTCATAAAAATGTTCTCCCTTTATGATGGTCTGTGCATCAGATTATGTACTGATGACTCCGCCGGGATCAATAGACTTTTTAATTTTGTCCTTTGGTGCTGACAATCAAGCAAAAAAGAAAGTTCAATATATGCTTGTTTTTTTTATTTTAACAATGTGAACTTAACAAAAGCTGTATTGTCCTTTATGTGAAAAGCTCAAGGAGAAAGCAAAACAATATTTATTTTTCTTTTTATATTTCATATCCTGCTCTTCACAAAAAGTTAGCTTTGCGGAGAAAAAGATATTTAAAAACATTCAAATCATGAAAAACGTAAAATTGGGTGGGAGGAAGGCACAAACAAGGAATGATGTATTTTTGTTTGTGAGTAGTTCTGCTTTATTCACTCATAAATTTCTCATCAGCAAAGCCTCTATTGCCCATTTCTAATTACCCTTGAGAACGCAGTAGTGAGTATTTTTGAAAGGTTGCAAAGATGCTGTTTGAGAGGGTGAGGACTTGTCAATAATGAAGCAGTAGTCAATGGTAAATGGGACAGGAATCTGCAGATTGTAATACCTCTGCACCATTTACTGTTGAACATCTAGACCAGGGGTTCCCACCTTGGGGTCCATGGACCCCTCAGTTAATGGTACCAGTCTATGGCATAAAAAAAAGTTAGGAACCTCTTGCCTAGATAATATAGGGTGTGGATTTTGGAGATACTATCAAAGATTAGGAGAAATGTGTTATTATTTTTGAGGCACCTTGTCTTGCAGTCAGTAGCAAAGTAAGTGAGTGCTCAATATGCTGGATAGTGTACAGATAAAAGGGTCCTTTTCCACTGGATGATGTTGAACTTCAGTGTCAAGGTGGAGACAAGTCTCAACCAAAGGAGGTGTAAGGCACTCCTTCCCTCTGCTCGCCCTGCAGGTCACCCTTAGAGAAGGTGTAGCACCTGCTTAGCCCACTCCCACCCTCACCCCCAAATCAGGGTCACATGAAGCCATGGGTTCAGGTAGTGGATGGTTGTACAAGCAGCTGATGCACATCACAAGTCCTGGTTACGCGACCACTGACCACAGGCAGACAATGTTTGAAGAGTATCGATAATGGCAGGGGCCAGCCGTCTTGTAAAGACACTGCCCAGAAGAAAGCAATGGCAAATCACTTCTGTAGAAAAATTTGTGCACTGACCATTGCTCTGAACAGGAAATTTTTACACAGCCTGGAAACTGTGTGGCACTTAAAATGTTTTCTTTGTAATATGCATACTATGAATATTTAGAATGAAAATTGAAAAGAATCACATACTTTTGACTATATTTATTTAATTGAAGGGTATAATGAAATACAGTACAACAAAAGTATCTTACTTAAAAGAGAATTCCAGCTGGGCAGCAGCAAAGGCTATGTAAGTGGGAGCGTTTCAGTAGCTGTGCAGTGGTGCACCCATGCAGCTCAGAGGGAACAGATTCCAGGAAAACAGGCTGGTTCGCTCCTGACGGAGTATTACTGATTGCATCGTGTCGAGTGTGAACGCTGTTTATCTGAGTGAGTCTGAACATTGTCCAGGTATGTTGCATTCAGGGACAAATTGCAACATTTTCTGGAGTGACAAATGGAACTGAATGCCACATGATCATCAAGAAACATTCCCATTTCTGGAACTTACAACGGGGTGAAGGGATCCACTTCTGGCCATTGATGAAACTGCTGAAGATGATAAGACCTGGAGTTCTGTATAGTGGAACTCCAGCAGCAGAGGCATAAGGCACTGACTGGAGCAGAGTTGCCAGCCTTTTTTACGCCATGGACCAATGCCATTAAGCAAGAGGTCAGTGGACCCCAGATCGGGAACCCCTGGTCTGGAGAGTTTCTCCCTATTCCCCAATTCCTAGTGACTTCAATATTAACATATTTGAAGTATTAGACCAGATTGTAATTTTTATTTCCAAGCAGATAATGCTAAAGAAACTAATTAAAGATCATAGCAATGGGAATGCATTTCTACAGATTTAAAGTTCAAAGTAAATTTATCAAGTACAGGAGATATATGTCACCATATGCTACCTTGAGATTCATTTTCTTGCAGGCATTTATAGAAAAGATGAAATACAACTGAATTTTACAAAATAATATCATGAACTAAGTAACACACACAAAATGCTGGAGGAACTCAGGTCAGGCAGCACTGTAGAAATGAATAAACAGCTTATGTTTCAGGGCAAGGTCCTTCTTCAGGATTGTGAAGGAAGGGGGAAGACACCACAATAAAAAGGTGGGGTGGGGAGAGGATGCTAGCTGGAAGGTGACAGGTGAAGCCAGGTGGGTGAGAAAGGTCAAGGGCTGGAGAAAAAAGAATCAGATAGAAGAGGAAAGTGGACCATAGGTCAAAGGGAAAGAGGAGTACCTTCTGCCTGGGTAGCCTCCAACCTGATGGCATGAATATCAATTTCTCCTTCGGTAAACAAACCCCCCCCCCCTTTCCACCCACTTCCTCTATTACCCCATCTGGCCTTTCACCTTTACTCTCCAGCCTAATACTTCCCTCTGGGTCCCCCCACGTTTTACATCCTGGCATCTTCCCCCTTCCTTTTGTGAGAGCTGCTTTGGATTTGCAGACTTGTGTTTAAGCATAAACAAGAACTGACAGAAAACCGAGACAGACTGAGCAGGTAAAAGGAGAGCATGAGCTGAAGAGAGTCTTTGAAAGTTAGCCTGTAAACAGTAGAATCGGTTCAGAAGGACATCTTTTCATTCTTGGATTATGGGGCCCAAAACAGCTCACAATACTCCATGTGGTCTGATCAGTGCCTTACAAAGTCTTGCTTTTATATTCTAGTCCTCTCAAAATGAACACTAACATATCCTTAATAAATGAAAATTAATTAAGACAAATCAATGCAGATGTAACACCCGCACCATCAAAAATGTAATAGCATAGATATATATTCCATTACTGATATTGCTGTTAGACAACAATAACCTACTTTACATTTTTATGATTTGATATGCTAATTAAAACAATTATCCATTAAGGAGAATCTTTCAGAGGCCATATTGTTGTACCATCAAATGGATTGGAGGAGCATAAAGTTCAAAACCTCAAAGTAAAATTTATTATCAGACTACATACATATTACCACATACAACCCTGAGATTCTTTTTCCTGTGGGCATACTTAGCAAATCCTGTTTACTGAACTGTAAACAGGATCAATGAACAACTGTGCAAATGCAAATATAAATAAAAGCAATAAATAATGAGCAGGAAATAACAAGGTAAAGAATCCTTAAAGTGAGACCTTTAGTTGTGGGACACCAGAAATGAGTATCTCTTTTTTTGTTCAAGAGCCTGATGGTTGAGGGGTAGGAACTGTTCTTGAACCTGATGGTGCAAGTCCTGAGTCCCTTGTACCTTGTACCCAATGGCAACAGTGAGAAAGGAGCATGGCCCGGGTGGTGAAGATCTCTGATGATGAATGCTGCTTTTCTGTTATTGAAAAATAATAAATTAATGGTTTGAGCACAACAGGGGTGTCACATACCATTGGTCTCCAAAACATTTTATGAATTTCATGCACGAGTGTGAACCACAAGATAATCTTTCACTCATAAGCTATTATAAAATGTACTTTCTTACATTTAAAGATTCATTAACATTCTAAAAATAGGCTCAGGCCAGTTTTAATTCAACAATAATACGATTCAATTGCCCTTTAAATTATCAATAGTTATTAATTCTTGAAAGCACTTCTTTTGAATAGCCCAATAACTCTGTTATTGAGTACAAGTATTTAAAAGCAAATTCATAACATAACTCTTGTAATGTAAACACTCACAATGTAAATGTTTAGTAGAATTACCTATTCAAACCTGAGCCCATAGGGATTTCTGTTGTTGATAAGTGTGACATTTGGAGAACATATTTTAGAAGTGGTAATCTCTCTAGGTCTGAGTCCTCTCTTATGAACACTCCAACTTGAGGTAAATTGGCATTTTTAACGTTTTGTAATCTGCTAAGAGGAATCATCGTATACAATTGCAGGTTTAAAGATTTTTTTTGTCAGTTCTGTTTTTAAGTGCCAATTTAGCAGCATGAAGAGAGATAATTGCTGTGCCACATTTTATGATAAAAATCCTAATGAGACTTTAGTACTGAAGTTACTATTATGATTATGTAAATTAGACAGCGACTCCCAGCCACTGCACATTCACTGATAAATGGATAAATGCAGAGCTGCCATGAGATTCATCATTCAAATATATTTATTGGCAAGAAGTTGTTTTATTTAACAGAAGTACACTTCAAACTCACCAGAGTCATTGTTTGGCAACAATTAAGAATGTAATATGAAGAGTACTTTTAATACTCTTTTAATAACATTACATTCTTAATAGATGGTACGAGAATTAAAATCCAATAAGTATGGAGTCTCATTTCCTGACTTTAATTAACGGATGTCTTCAAATATTTTTGTTTTTATCTTTCTTATCTCATTTTCTTTTTCATTTCTGTATGTGTTGGCATAGAATTCATTACTTTTATATTTCCTGGTTCAGCCTCTGCAATACTAATTAACATCACTTTGGTTATGGAGTTCAAAGTTCAAAGTAAATTTATTATCAAAGTACATATATGGCACCATATACAACACTGAGATTCATTTTCTTGTGGGCATACACAATAAGTCTATAGAAAAATAACCATCACCAAATCAATGAAAGACTGCCCAACTTGGGCGTTCAACCAGGGTGCAGAAGACAACAAATACAAAAAGAAATAATAATAATAATAAATAAATAAGCAATAAATGTCAAGAACATGAAGAGTCCTTCAAAGTGAGTCCATTGGAGTTGTGCAATAGGTTGCATTTTTTTTACACAAGTTTCAGATGCTATGTAGTAATTGACTGTGCCAATTTGAATAGTTGACTAATAGGAACTTTGATAATAAAGGCTCAGGAATGACAAACAGAATAAATGATATTAGAACATAGAACAGTACAGCACAGGAACAGGCTCTTTCGCCCACAGTTGTACCAAACTGGCTAAAAAAAAATAATCAAAAAACCCCAAAAACCAATCCCTCCCATCTGCACAATGTCCATATCCCACCATCTTCATATTCATGTATCTATCTAAACGCCTCTTAAAGGCCTTCAATTTATTTGCCTCTACCACCATTCCAGGCATCCTCCACTCTGAGTAAACAAAAAAACTTACCCCTACGTCTCCTTTGAATGTACCCCCTCTCGCCTTCAATGCATGCCCTCTGGTATTAGACATTTCAAACCTGGGAAACAGATATTCCCTGTCTACTCTATCTATGCCTCTTATAAACCTCTAACAGATCTCCACTTCAGCCTCCGCTGCTCCGCAGAAAAGAACCCAAGTTTATCCAGCCTTGCGTGATAGCACATGCCCTCTGAACCAGACAGCATCCTGGTAAAAACTTTCTGCACATTGTTCACTGCTAATTGCAGAATCTGGCCCAGTGATCATTTCTGATTGGCCAACTTTTTCTTCATTCTTGTAATCAATTCATATTACATACTTCTCAGATTAGATTGTATTTTTGATTTTGTGTTTTATTTAACAGAAGTACCTAAGCTCCATTAACATTAATGGAGTAACATTAAACCTAAGCTCCGTCATGTTACTATTCTGTACAAGTGTATTGGAGTTATTCCTGGTTTCCAGGCCAATATTTACCCCACACGCTGCATTGCCAGACAATTTTCCAGTTAATATCACAGTACTGTTTGTGGGAACTCATGATTTAAATTGGCTATCGCATTTCCTAGATCGCAAAATTGGCACATTTTAAATGTATTTAATTGGTCAGTGGCTGCAAAACACAACACAAATACACTTTTTGCAAAACACAACACAAATACACTTTTTTTAAAATGATATTTGTCCTTTGAAATCAAAAGAATGGGATATACAGTCCTATATAACTCATAACCTTTTACTGTCTTCTCATTGAAACGTACAATTTTACACAAAGCTGGAATTAACAATACAGATACTTTATGAGAACCCCCAAAATATCATAACAGAAAAAAGAGGAAGTACCATCCCTGGCTGTGACATAGCTTCTGGTTCAAAATCAAAATCAATTTTTTGGTCCACATCAGTTACAACTATAGAGGGGAAGAAATTGTGAATTGTTAATACATGAACCAATATTGTAGTTAACTCTTCCTCATCATTGATTGAGTGGGAAAGTCTACAATATGTTTGTATTACTGGGAGAGGAATTCATTCACCTGTGCATATCCATAATCTAATTTTGCTATGTTTTAAACTCTGATGAGTAAATATATTATTTTTCAGTTTCATGTGTTTGCATCCAATGTCTAAGACGCTGCACTTATTGTTTAAGCAAATGGTAGATAAACTGATAATGATATGACTTACTTAATTGAATGAGTTATAATTCAATATATGGCTGAATAAATATACAAATGAAGTATGTTGATTCTGTTAAGAATGATCGACATATCTTAATAAGCAATTTTTCTTTTAAGTCTTGTCATGAAGTCATAACTTAGGACCAATTTTGTTCTAGTATTATATGTACAATTATTGAACATACTTTATTATTCACCAAAGAATGCCAATAAACTGGAATAAAATTTTTACATTTTTGTATTTGTCTTTTTCTTGAAAATATTTGCTTTATTGTAAAGGAACAATTTTCCTTTAGTTCTGTTGTAGCTGTGAAAGTCCTTGGACTATCTGTATTTTAAAGAGTGTGTTTATTTGAAAGGGAAGATGCCTAGTAAAGCAGTGGTGCTGATCTTTATGAGATCCTTCCTTTCCATTCTCCCTTCTCCAAAATATTACCCTGCTCTCCATTCCCTCTGGTCATTAATCCATGTATTTTTAAAAATTGAGATACAGCATGGAATAGGCCCTTCCAGCTGAACTGCCCAGCAACCCTGATTTTCCCTAGGCTAATCACGGGATAATTTATAATGACCAATTAAACTACCAACCAGTACATCTTTGGACTGTGGGAGGAAACCAGAGCACCTGGAGGAAACCCACGTGGTCATGGGGAGAATGTATAAGCTCCTTACAGGCAATGGCAGGAATTGAACCTGAGTTGCTGGTACTGTAAAGCGGTGTGACACTACTGTAATGCCCTATAAATCATATATTTATGATATATTCCAAAGACAATACCTATATTTGGAAGCAACTGCTTCTGTGCATGTCACCAAAGCGTTTTTTTCTTTCAAAGTTTGAAGTAAATTTATTATTAAAGTGCCTATATGTCACCTTATATGACCCTGAGATTAATGTTCTTGCAGGTGTACTCAGTAATTCGTAGAATAATAACCATAACAGAATCAATGAAAGACCGCACCAATTTGGGCATTCATCCAGTATGCAAAAGGCAATAAATTGTGCAAATACAAAAAGAAAGACATAATAATAAATAAATAAGCAATAAATTTGGTGAACATGAGATGAAGAGTCTTTGAAAGTGAGTCTATCAGTTGTGGGAACAGTTCAGTGATGGAGCAAGTGAAGCTATCTCCTTTGGTTCAAGGGCCTGATAGCTGAGGGGTAATAACTGTTCCTGAACCTGGTGGTGTGGGACCTGATGGTTGAGGGGTAATAACTGTTCCTGAACCTGGTGGTGTGGGACCTGATGGCTGAGGGGTAATAACTGTTCCTGAACCTGGTGGTGTGGGACCTGATGGTTGAGAGGTAATAACTGTTCCTGAATCTGGTGGTGTGGGACCTGATGGTTGAGGGGTAATAACTGTTCCTGAACCTGGTGGTGTGGGACCTGATGGCTGAGGGGTAATAACTGTCCCTGAACCTGGTGGTGTGGGACCTGATGGCTGAGGGGTAATAACTGTCCCTGAACCTGGTGGTGTGGGACCTGATGGCTGAGGGGTAATAACTGTCCCTGAACCTGGTGGTGTGGGACCTGATGGTTGAGGGGTAATAACTGTTCCTGAACCTGGTGGTGTGGGACCTGATGGCTGAGGGGTAATAACTGTTCCTGAACCTGGTGGTGTGGGACCTGATGGTTGAGAGGTAATAACTGTTCCTGAATCTGGTGGTGTGGGACCTGATGGTTGAGGGGTAATAACTGTTCCTGAACCTGGTGGTGTGGGACCTGATGGCTGAGGGGTAATAACTGTCCCTGAACCTGGTGGTGTGGGACCTGATGGCTGAGGGGTAATAACTGTCCCTGAACCTGGTGGTGTGGGACCTGATGGCTGAGGGGTAATAACTGTCCCTGAACCTGGTGGTGTGGGACCTGATGGCTGAGGGGTAATAACTGTTCCTGAACCTGGTGGTGTAATGAGGCTCCTGTGCCTTCTTCCCGATGGCAGCACTGAGAAGAGAGCACGACTCGGGTTGTTGATGCCCCAGATGATGGATGCTGCTTTTCTATGATAATGCTTTGTATAGATGTGTTCTATGGTGGGGAGGGTTTTACCAATGATGGACTAGGGATGTAATTAATGGTGGAGAGGGTTTACCCATGATGGACTGGGCCATATTCACTGATTTTTGTAGGTTTTTCTGTTCGAGGGTATTAGCTATGAGGCAGCCCTTCGCACCACCCCACCCTCCACCATACAAACTGCAGATTTATAGAAGTACATCAAATTTCACAATCTGGTAAATCAAACCTTCTGGACTTTAAAAAAAAACAAATGCATAAAATACCTGACACTTGTAATATAGTCCCAACGCGCAGAACAATCAGCTACTAATCTAAAAGCTTGTGTATAGCTGATCTCTCCTGCTGTTGACAAGTTAGCGCTTGCGACAGTGTATCTCTGCTAGATACTAAACCCCCCATTGATAATGACATCCAGTATGAATTACCTCGCAGTTGTGTAGGTGAACAGTAGATGCTCGTTAGAACTCTAGGCGGCGCAAGTAATGTAGCCATCGGAAAGCGGGTACAGTAATGACTCAATTGTTTTTGCCCAGTGCATCAGCTCCACTCTCTGGTTACAGAAGGTATTATGCTACCTCAGTGTCTGCCCAGGCAAGTACTGCACAGAAGATACTTCAACCAGCTTGCAGAAGTCGGATGATTGTGAGAAAATGCACTATCAAAAAAACAAGAATTTTGTTGCTAATAAGATTTGTGAAGATTCTGCCATCAATGAAATGGACTATAGTTGCAATTCTTTCATTTAAAGGCATGCGTTCCTTCATTTTTCAAAGTACATTTAATATCACAGTATGTATACAGTACACAACCAGAAGTCCGCCCTCCTCACAGATATTCCCAAAAGAAACCCTATAGAACAATAGCAACATCAAAGACCCGAAGCCCCCCTCCCTTCGCACAAACAGCAGCAAAATCATCGACCCGCCCCACCCTCCACCATACAAACATCAGCAGAGTCCATTGATCCACGGTCCATCAAACTGCAGTTCACAACGCAAAACTTCGGTATCGCAGACAGGCTCTCTCCAGCGAGTGAGAGAGGACACGCCTGCAACAACGAGAGCGGAGTCCAGCAACTCGCGGTTACGATGTTACAATCTTCCACACTGTTTCTCTAGTCCCCGCCCCTCCCTCTCTCCCCAGTCACTTTGACATCTCTCCAGATCAGTCACAGGGCACTTAAACTGATTGCGTTTGTCAGATCCCCAGTGCTATGTAAACAGGTGGGTGGCAATACTAAACTGTCCTCCATTCAGCAACACATTATAAAACTAACCGTTGGCAATTTACCTACCCGTTCACTTTCTCCCACACCACTATTCCGGGCCCCGAATTGTCCTCCCAGGTGACGCAACACTTCACCTGCAAGTCTTTTGTGGTCAGCTACTGTATCCTGAGTGGCCTCCTCTACATCAGTGTGATCTGACCTAGCCCACTTTGTGGAGCACCTTCACTCCATCTGCAACAGGGAGAATATCCCGGTTGCCACCACTTTAATTCCACTCCTCACTCCCAGTCCGACATCTCCCTCCATGGACTCTATTCGATGAGAGCTCTCTCAGGCTGGAGGAGCAACACCTCGTATTCAATTTGCGTAGCCTCCAACCTGACAGAATGAACATCGAATTTCCAACTTCTGATAGTCCTCCCCCCTTTCCATTCCCTATTCTGGTTGTCCTTTTATCTCTTCTCTTCACCTCTTCGTCACCCCCCTCTGTGGAGGCCAAGTCTTTACATATATTTAAGGCAGAGGTGGATAGATTCTTGATGGGTTAGGGCATGAAGGGATACTGGGAGATGACAGCAGTTTGAGTCTGAGATGGAAAATGGATCAGCCATGATGAAATGGTGGAGCAGACTCAACGGACCAAATGGCCTAATTCTGCTCCTATATTTTATGGTCTTATGGTTCCACTCCTCTTCTCCTATTAGATTCCTTCTTCAGTCCTTTCCCTTTTCCACCTACTACCGTCAAGTTCCTCAACCCACCTAATTTCTCCTATCACATCCCCACTTATACTCTGACCCTCTCCCTCATCACCTTATTCTGACTTCTTCACCCCTTCCTTTCCAGTCCTGGCCCAAAATATCAACTGTTTATTCCTCTTCATAGATGCTGCGTGACCTGCTGAGGTCCTCCTGCAGCTTGTGTGTGTTATTGTGGATTTCCAGCATCTGCAGAATCCCTTAAGTTCACAATAATTTAACTGATGAGCTCAGATGACATAATTAATTGATAGTACAACCCTGTGGTCAGTGTGGCAAGGTGGAGATACGTCTCTGCTAAAGGAGGTGTAAGGCATTTCTTCCCTCCACTAGCCTACGGATCTCTCTTGGTCAAGGTGTAGCACCTGCTTAACCACCAACCCCCCACCACCACCCCTGGATCAGGGTCACGTGAAGCCATGGGAGCAGGTGGTGGATGGTCGTATGAGTAGCTGGTGCATATCACAAGTCCTGGTTATATGTGACCACTGACACCAGGCAGACAATCTCTGAATGGTATTCACCCATCTTTCAAAGACACTACCTAAAGGGAGCAATCTCAAAACCACTTCTGTAGAAAAAATTGCCAAGAACAATCATGGTCATGGTTAGAGAAATTAATTAGAACAACAGATGGAAAGACAGATTAAAGACAGATGGAAGACCATGATTGCCCACGTCACAACACATAATAATGAACTCTACAGTAATTTGTAATAAGCTATTTGAACTCTAATAATGAATTGTTTTTTTTACAATTGCTGTAGGTTCCCTCGCAAACTGACTTGCTTTGCTTTCAAGTGTTGCTAACAAAATTGCTGGAACTCAAAAGCCAAAGCCAGATAGCGCAGGAAGAGCTAGCTGCATCACAGCCTGGTATGGAGTCACAGGTGTCGTTGAACAGAAAATCTTACAAAAGGCAGTGGATTCGGCCCAGTTCATCACAGGTAAAGCCCTCCCCACACTGAGCACATCTACATGAAATACTGCTGTGGAACAGCATTCATCAGCGATCCTCACCACTCTGGCCATGCTCTTTTCTTGCTGCTAGCATCTGGTAGAAGGTACAAGAGCCCCAGGACTCGCACCACCATGTTCAGGAACAGTTACTACCCCTCAACCATCAGGGTCTTGAACAAAGAGGATAACTATACTCACTTACTCATCCATTAGGATGCTCCCACAACCAACAATCTCACTTTAAGGACTCGTTATCTTGTTATATTATGCTGTTATTCATTGCTATTATTTATATTTGCAATTTGTACAGTTTGTTGTCTTCTGCGCTCTGGTTGATCTTTCACTGATCCTGTTGTAGTTACTATTCTATAGAATTGCTGAGTATCCCCACAGGAAAATGAATCTCAGGGTTGTATGTGGTGGCATACATGTACTCCGACAATAAAATTTACTTTGAACAAGGCTCAAAACTAATAGGACTGCTTCACATACTTGGTCAAACCACACAGACCCGGATGCCTAACAAGATGTGAATTGTCAAGGTGTGAAGTAGATTTAGACTGCAAAAACCCAGGGATTAAAATGTTAATATTGCAATAAAGGCCAATAATACTGCTAGATCTGGAGATGATCTGAACAGAAAGTTCTTCAGTGTCAAGAATGAGGTACATATCTTGTGGTTACAGCTGTTTTATTACATATAACAAAAAGTAACCATAAAGCACTGTGAGGAGGTAATACAGCAGCAGGTATGTAACAAACTCACTCTGCCTGCTGTTCCTTCTTTATACGGAAGATCAGTTCAAGCTGGACAGATAAGGGAATCTTCCCTGATAAGAACAGCCTGCGAGCCAACAGGGACAGTCTTGATTTATGCTGCCATAACATCTCCGCTTGCTTACTGCCTGCTATGTTGCTGGCGTTCAGGGCAGCAATGAAGGTCCTTCATCTCGGTCTGTCCTTGACCACGCAGATGTAGAAGCGCTCTTCAGTACTGTTTGTGTAACAGTGATATCTCAGGGTTCCGGGCAAAAAAACTACGGAAGTACAGAACCAGCTATACTACAAGTTACTGAAAATCCACCAAATGCTTATAGACAAACAGGCACTGAAGCAAATGCATAAGAAAGTTAACTATAAGAAAAATAACAATTTAGATCCTAATCCAACAATACCATTAAGAAACGACAGTCTGGTGCAAAGGTGACAGGATGTAGAAGGAGTGGCACTTTAGTATAGTGGTTAATGTTAATGTGATGCTATTACGGCTCCAGTGACCCAGGTTCAATTCCCGCCACTGTCTACTTGATCTTTCACTGATCCTGTTGTAGTTACTATTCTATAGATTTACTGAGGGATGCATGTGGTGACATATGTACTCAGATAATAAAATTTACTTTAAACTTTGGACAATGTTCAAAACTAATAGGAGTGCCTCATATACTTGAAAGCAGTTTGTACGTTCTCCCCATGACCGCATGGGTTTCCTCCCACAGTCCGCAGACGTACAGATGGGTCAGTAGGTTAATTGGTCACATGGGTGTAATTGGGTGACACAGTCATTGGTCTGGAAGGACCTGTTATTGTGCTTTAACTCTAAATGAAATAAATACAAATAATAAATAAAATCTGAAGAATTGTTTTGATGATTTTGTGGCTGTGTTTGTATCCTGACGTGGATCATATTAGCAATA
Source organism: Hemitrygon akajei (assembly GCF_048418815.1). Classification (NCBI taxonomy): domain Eukaryota; kingdom Metazoa; phylum Chordata; class Chondrichthyes; order Myliobatiformes; family Dasyatidae; genus Hemitrygon; species Hemitrygon akajei. The sequence continues at coordinate 172,749,270 of NC_133133.1, forward strand.
TCTATCTGAGCTAATCAAAGAGGGCAAAAAGGTTTTAATTTCTTTGTAACATTTAAATATGACCAGGCAGGATAGAGACAGATATGGAGAACATGCAGACAGATGGAACAAGTTAGATTAGTATCATAATCAACACGGAGCAGACATGGTGGGTCTAAGGACCTGTTCCTGTACTTTAATGGGGAGAAAATGTTCTGTTGACCCCCCCCCCCACCTACTAACCCGTCTGTACGGCTTTGGAAGGTGGGACCGAGGAAAGTTCAAAGTAAATTTATTTTCAAAGTATGTATTTGTCACCATATACAACCCTGAGATTCATTTTCTAGCAGGCATTCACAGAAACTACGAGAAACACACGAGAATCGATTAAAGACTTCACTCAACAGTACAGACAAACAACTAATGTGCAAAATAAAAACAATAAACTGTGTAGATGCAAAAAGGAAGAGGAAAAAATATAGCAATAATAATAATAATAAATAAATAAGACCATAAGACATAGGAGCAGAATTAGGCCATTTGGGCGGTCCATCATGTCTGCTCTGCCATTTCATCATAGCTGATCCAATTTTCCTTTCAGCCCCAATCTCCTGCCTTCTGCCCATATCCCTTCATTCTCTGACCAATCAAGAATCTATCAACCTCTGCCTTAAATACACCCCACGACTTGGCCTCCACATCCACCTGTGGCAACGAATTCCACAGATTCACCACTCTCGTACTGAATAAATTCCTCATCTCTGTTCTAAATGGACACCTCTCTATTTTGAGGCAGTGTCCTCTGGGCTTAGAGTGCCCCACCATAGGAAACATCCTTTCCACATCCATCCGATCATGGCCTTTCACCGTTTGATATGTTTTAATGAGATCCCCCCTCATTCTTCTGTATTCCAGTGAGTACAGGCCCAGAGCCATCAAACACTAAAAACTGGGATAAATATCAAGAACGTGAGATGAAAAGTCCTTGAAAGTGAGTCCTTAGGTTGTGGGAACAGTTCAGTGATGGGGCAAATAAAGTTATCCCCTTTGATTCAGGAACCTGATGGTTGAGGGGTAAATGGGAGAATATGTTCCTGTAATGTACATGGGGAGAAAATAGGAGAATGGGGTTGAGTGGGATAATAAATCAGCCATGATGGAATGGTGGAGCAGACTTGAAGCGCCGAGTGCCCAGTTCTGCTCCTATGTGTTATGCTCATACAGTCACAGAGAAGTACAGCACAGAAACAGGCCCTTCAGCCCATCTAGAAACTATTTAGCCTGCCTACTTCCGTCAACCTACACCAAGACCATAGCTCTCTATACCTATGCATGTACCTATCCAAACTTCTATTAAAAATTGCAATCAAGCTCGCATGCTCCACTTGTGCTAGTAGCTCATTCTACACTCTCACAACCCTCTGAAGGAAGAAGTTTCCCCTCATGTTCCACTTAAATCCCTAACCCATGACCTCTAGCTGTAGTCCCACCCAACCTCAGTGGATAAAGCCTGCTTGCATTTACTCTATTTATACATCTCAATTTGGTATACCGCTATCAAATCTCCTCTCAGTCTTGTACGTTCTAAAGAATACAGTCCTAAACTGTTCAATCTCTGCTTATAATTCAGGTCCTCCAGACCCGGCAACATCCTTGTAAATTTTCTCCATATTCTTTCAACCTTGTTTACATCTTTCCTGCAGGTAGATGCCCAAAACTGCACACAATACTCCAGATTGGGCCTCACTAATGTCTTATGCAACTTCAACATACCACTTTCATGAATTGTGAAACTGTATTCCCTGATCCCTTTGTTCTACCACACTCCTCAGTGCTCTACCATTCACAGTGTAAGACCCACCCTGGTGGGTCCTACTGAAGTGCAAGAGTTGTGTTTTACATTTCATGCACCCATCAACAAATAGATATTCAGCCGGTGTCTTAGAGTGGCATGATCACGTAGTGGTTAGCATAATATTATTAGAGTGGCAGCTGTAAGGTCAGGGTTCAATTCCCACTGTTCTAAGTAGGGAGCTTATACACACTCCCCAGACCACATGGATTTCTTCCAGGTACTCTGGTTTTCTCCCATATTCCAGAGATGTATGATTAGAATTAGCAATGGAAGCGTGGCAACACTTGTGGGCTGCCCAGCACAGTCCTCGCTGATTTGATTTGATGCAAACAATGCATCTCACTATGTGTTTCAACATACATATGACAAATCAAGTTAGTCTTAAAAAATCTATTCTGCCAATTCATCTCCAAGCTTGCCGTTGTAAGCTGAGAGTTAATTTTGAGATGTTTCTTCAGAGTTTATATTTTTCGGTCTGTAACTAGATTTAGCTTTCTGAAAAGCACTTTATGTTAGCGCTAAATAGTTCTAAATTAGAGATTATTGTGGAGCATTTAGGGAAGCTACTTGTTTTCATAAGCCTATGATTGCTTTCCAGGTTTATTCTGAAATAATAAGTGATTTTACTGAAGGAAATAAACCATTGTTCTGCTCTATGCACATACAATTGATTACTAACTCAAGAAAGTCTGCAGATGCTGGAAATCCAAAGCAACTCATGCAAAATGCTGAAGGAACTCAGCAGGTCAGGCAGCATCCATGGAAATGAATGAACAGACAACACTTGGGCCAACACACTTCTTTATGACTCGAAGCATTGACAGTTTATTTTACCTCCCCCCATAGATGCTCCCTGACCTGCTGAGTTCCTCCAGCGGTTTGTGTGTTGCAATCGATTACCAGACTGGTTGTAAACCTCTGACTAGGGACCCTGATGAAAACTAGATTAGGGTGGCAGTAGTGCAGAAGATGGTGGGAAGTTTGTTCAGGATGCAGACATCAAAGGCAGCAATTTGCCTCATCTATTCCTACTCATAGTATAGCTGTATGCTAAGCAAATGACAGGAACAGAACATTGCAAATAATGGGAAACACATCATTACTACGTTCTCAAGCAATATCCCAGTGATGTACACCTTTCAAATCTTTTTCCTAGACAGCTCCGGTTATAGTTTTTTTTCGAAAGAAACCTATTCATGTTCTTCTTTTGGATTTTGAACAGAAGCCACTTGCTCACCTGCACATGTTGAGCTCAGTGGTGCAAGTACGGTACTTGGATACTAAAATATTTAGAATCAGAATTACCGTTGCCATACGTCATGAAATTTGTTGTTTTGTGGCAGCAGGTTATTGCTCCTTATGAGACAACTGTAGTTCTTGATCTGTGGGAGCATTCGTCAGACCTGCTTTGTCACAACAAATGCTACAGTGCTACCCAATAAAACTGTAGGTTGAAAAATTGGATAAAGCATTATTATTAACTAAGGCATAAAAGAGTTGCAGCTGTAGATTACACCAGTTAGACCACAGCTTGAGTACTGTGTACAGTTCTGCTAACTATTGTACCTCACAGACAAGACGTGATTGCTTTGGAGAAAGTGCAGAAATCTATCAGAATTTTGTCATAACTGGAAAGTATTAGTTTTAGAAAATATTGGATTAGCTGTGTTATTTTCTAAGAACGTAGAAGGCGGAAAGAAAACAGAAATTGGAAAAAAAGCCATCCATCCACTATAAAACTCAGTTTTTCTCCCTTCACTAATGTTGCCTGATCTGCAGGATCTTTCTTACAGTTCTGACACATACAGCTTTGAAATCCTTCTTTGTTGCTTTTTAACTGCCCACATCAAAAACTTCCAACTAAAAAGTACCCATTAATGTTGAGGTAATTGTTATCTCTCAATTATATCACCATTTTCAGAAATGTGCCATTCCGTCAGAATGAGAATCAGGTTTAATATCATTGGTGTATGTCATGAAATTTGCTGTTTTGCACATTGCAGTACATAACAAAAGAGAAAAAAATTGATTAGAGTACATATATTTTAAATAGTTACATTAAATAAGTACTGCAAAAATAAAAATAAGAAAAAATAGTGAGGTAGTGTTCATGGGTTCAATGCCCATTCAGAAATCAGATGTTAGAGGGGGAGAAGCTGTTCCTGAAGATGTCCTGGATACTACAGAGACTAGTGCCTATGATGGAGCTGACTAAGTTTACAGCTCTCTGCAGCTTATTTCGATCCCGTGCAGTAGCACCCACCCCCATACCGGACAGTGATGCAGCTAGTTAGAAGGGTCTCCATGGTACATCTGAGGAAATTTGCTCCCTCATGAACAATTTATCACCATGGCAAGACTGTCTTAACCCAAGATATCATCTCTGCAAGTTAAAATTAACTTTTTTTTTCTTTTCTAGTTCTGACAAAGGATTTTAAACTTGAAATATTGACTTAATTTTCCTTTCCATAGATGCTACCTGACCTGCTGAGTGTTCCAGATTTTCACTTAAGGACGAGAGGGGACTTGGTAAATGCTTCTGAAATCATTTAGTCTCAATAGAATCAAAGGTGCCCAGCTTGGGGCCACAGACCCCTTGCTCAATGGTATTGGTCCATTGCATAAAAAAGGTTTTGGACCCCTAGAATAGACAGGCTTGTGTTAAAGCAGAGTTAAAAAAAAGTGTTTTGAGGCAATTGACAGAAGCTTTAGACAGATGCTGAAGCAAGTTTCTTTTGACTAGAAAGTGATGGGGGCTGTAATGCATTGCCAGTAAGCATAGAATTGACTTTTACGATGTTGCAGCAAGTTTTTATTGCGTCTGCACTTGTGCATATGATAATAAACTTAACTTTGACATTGTCCATTGAATAGACCAGTTATTTGTTTTTTTATATCTAATATCTGTAATCAACCCTTTAAAGGACACAAGAAACAACACAATAAAAAAACCTATGTTTTACTAAGTGGCAATTTCAATAATGTTGAATTTAATTACCTTCCTCCAAAAGGACCATAAAAACTTAGAAAACCTACAGCACAATACAGGCCCTTCGGCCCAGAATGCTGTGCTGATGTACTTACTTTAGAAATTACGTATGGTTACACATAGCCCTCTATTTTCCTAAGTTCCATGGCCCTGTCCAGGAATTTCTTAAAAGACCCTATTGTATCCGCCTCCACCGCCATCATCAGCAGCTCATTCCACGCACTGACCACTCTCATTTACCTCTAACATCTCCTCTGCACCTACTTCCAAGCATCTTAAAACTGTGCCCTCTTGTGTTAGCCACTTCAGCCCTGGGGAAAAAACCTATGACTAGCCACACGATCAATGCCCCTCATCTTCTTATACACCTCTATCAGGTCACCTCTCATCCTCCATCGCTCCAAAGAGAAAAGGCCGAGTTCACTCAACCCATTCTCATAAGGCATGCTCCCCAATCCAGGCAACATCCTTGTAAATCTCCTCTGCACCCTTTCTATAATTTCCACATCCTTCCTGTAGTGGGGTGATCAGAACTGAGCACAGTACTCCAAGTGGGGTCTGACCAGGGTCCTATATAGCTGTAACATTTCCTCTTGGCTCCTGAGCTCAATCCCATGGTTGAAGGCCAAAAAGATGTACAGGAGATGAGAATAAGAGCCATACAGGGTAACAATTACTGACCAGAAAAATATTGTTGAGTTAGGAAGGAGTTTAAGATGGATTTTAAGTTTGAAGTGATGAGTGTTCCAGTACAGGTGTGTTTGAATATGGACAACAAAGTTTTGGATGATCAGGTTTACATAGTTAAACCAGAAAATGGTAGAAATACTCAGTTTGGGTCACATCCATGAAGGGAGAAACAGAATTAACTTTTCAGATGAATAATCTTTCTTCAGAACTAGGAAGAGGTGCGGACTAGATACTGGTAAATGGGATATAGAATAGAAGAGATATTTATTTACTGATTGATTGAGATACAGCATGGAGTAGGCCCTTCCGGTCCTTCGAGCCGTATCATCCAGCAGTCACCTGACCTAGCCTAATCATGGAACAATTTATATTGAACAGTTAACCTACCGACCCCTACGTTTTTGGATTCTGGGAGGAAACTAGAGCATCCGGAGGAAACCTACATGGTCATGGGGAGAATGCGAACTCCTTACAGGCAGCGGCAGGAATTGAACTTGAGTTGCTTGTACCGCTAACCACAACACTACTTTGCCATTCATGGTTGGCATAGATGTGGTTAACCAAAGAGCTTGTTTCTCTATGACACTGACTTCAATGATAGAGAAACAGAAGGGTTTAAAAAAAACAAATGGGATAAGATGGAAAACAGGAGAAAAAGCATGGCACAGGTGCTGTGAAAAGCTAGTGAAGGTTTGTCAACTGCTGTTAATGGTATGTTAATAAGTGGAAAAACAGAGGGGGGGGGATGTGTGTACTGTGAGACACAGAACGTAACAGCTGCTAGAAATCTGAAAGAAAGAAATCTGGAAATGTCCACCAGGCCAGGCGTCATCTCAGGAGAGAAAAACTGAGTTAACATTACAGGTCAATGACATTTCCTCAGAACTGGTCTATAACTGTGCCTGCATTATAGATTAGATACTCTTCCTCAATATTTTATTGGGATTGTTTCAATCAGTGCAATACACAAAATCAGAGTAGCAGTGGGGTGGAGAATTAAAGTATCAGACATCTGGAGCCTCAGAGCCATCCTTACGGACTGATCAGAGGCATCTGCAAAGCAGGGTCACAATCAACATCTGATGTAGAAAATATCACATCAGGAGCACTGAATGAACACAACTGGAAGAAGCCTTAAAGAGACAGAGAGAGATAGTGAGGAAATGTACCCTGGGACCATTGAGTGCATACTATCAGCCTGTTATGGTTTCTTCCAAATACCCTTTTTAACACTAATCCTACCCTAAATCACTTTATACTCCTCACACTCCCACAAACTCTCAGATTCTAAGTCAACAGTATACACACAAGATTCAAAGTACATTATCAAAGTATGTATGCAGTATACAACCTTGTGATTTGTCTTCCCGCGGACATTCACAAAACAAAGAAATATCATGGAACCCACTCAAAGAAAACATCAAATGCTCAAGCACAAAAAAAAAACCGAAACCAAATCATGCTAACGGCAAAAAATGAGTGAAAACCACAGGATATAAAACATCAAACTGCAGAGTCATTGTAACAATCTAGACAGGCAAATGATGAAAATGAAGCAAAAACAAGTTGCTTAGAGGAACTCAGCAGGGCAGCCAGCATCTGCTGATGCCTTGGATCAGGATTAAGAATGGAACCAGGAGACAGGGAGATTGGTCATATTAGTGTAATTGGGTGGTGCAGCTCTTTGGGGCTGAAGGGCCTGTTACTGTTCTGCGTCTCTCAATTTTAAGAAAAGAAAAAAAGGGCAAGGTGAGGAATAAGGCGGGAGTTTGTAAGCACATGTAGATCCGGGTGAGGAGTGAAGGTTAGAGATAATGACAGAGGTGATAAGTGGACCAAACAGGGTTGTAGATAATGCATTATGCGAGAGAATGGGGGCAGAGAGGGGCGAGACGGGACAGGGAGGGTGAGGGGGGCGAGACCTGGTATATTAGGTTGTGAAGGAACAGAAGCTGTGACCTGGGTTCAATTCCCACCACTGTCTGTAAGGAGTTTGTATGTTCTCCCCGTAACCACTTGGGTTTCCTCTGGGTGCTCCGGTTTCCTGCCACAATCCAAAGGATGAGGTCTTAAGGTGGAGAAGTCACCTGGACCAGATGGACTACATCCCAGAGTCCTGAGAGAGGTTGCCGAAAAGATATCAAATGCATTGGTTATAATCTTTCAAGGATCACTTAATTCTGGCATGGCCCTGGAGGACTGGAAGATTGCAAATGTCACTCCATTCTTTAAGGGAGGAAGGCAAAAGAAAGAAAATTATAGGCCAGTTAGGCTAACCTCAGTGACTGGGAAAGTGTTGAAATCTATTATTAAGGACGAGGTTTTGAGGTACTTGGAGACTAATGATAAAATAAGTCAATGTCAGCATGGTTTCTGTAAAGGGAAATCTTGCCTGACAAATCTGTTAGGGTTCTTTGAGGAAATAACAAGCAGGATGGACAAAGGTGAGGCAGTGGATATCATCCTCAGACAGGATGAAGAGGTCAATACTCCCCAATGCCATTAGGCTTTACAATTCTACCACCAGGACTTAAGAACTTTTTAAAAGCTATTATTAATGCTTTTTGAGACGGTGATTTAGATGCATATCATATTTTTTTACTGAGTTAAGTATTGTATGTAATTAGTTTTGCTACAACAAGTGTATGGGACATTGGAAAAAAGTTGAATTTCCCCATGGGGATGAATAAAGTATCTATCTATCTATCTATTTACTTGGATTTTCAGAATGCATTTAATAAGGTGCTGTGCATGAGGCTGCTTAATAAGATAAAGTCCTATGGCATTAGGGGAAAGATACTGGCATGGATAGAGGATTGGCTGACAGGCTGGAGGCAATGATTGGGAATAAAAGGGGCCTTTTCTGGTTGGCAGCCAGTGACATAGTGTTCCTCAGAGGTCAGTATTGGGACCACTACTTTTCACATGTTTGTCAATGAATTGGATAATGGAATTGATAGCTTTGTGGCAAAGTTTGAGGATGATACCAAGATAGGTTGTGCTGAGGAAGCAATGTGTTTGCAGCAGGGCTTTGACAAAATTGGAAAAATGGGCAAAAAAGTGGCAGATGGAATACAGTGCTGGGAAATGTATGATAATGCATTTTGGTAAAAGGAACAATTGTGTGGCCTATTATCTAAATGGAGAGAAGATTCAAATATCAGAAGTGCAGAGCAACTTAGGAGTCCTTGTGCAAGACTCCCAGAAGGTTAATTTACAGGTTGAGTCTGTCGTAAGGAAGGCAAATGCAATGTTGATATTTATTTCAAGAGGAATAGAAAATAAAAGAAATGAGATAGGCTGAGCCTTTAGAAGACACTAGTCAGGCCGCACTTGGAGTATTGCCAACAGTTTTGGGCCCCATATCTCAGAAATGATGTGTTGTCATTGGAGAGAGTCCAGAGGAGGTTCACGAGGATGATTCTGGGAATAAAGGGGTTAACATATCAGGAGTGTTTGGCAGCTTTGGGCCTGTACTCACTGTAATTTAGAAGAATGCGGGGGGTTCTCATTGAAATGTACCGAATGTTGAAAGGGCTAGATAGGGTGGATGTGGAGAAGATGTTTCCTGTGTTGGGGGTATCCAGAACTAGAGGTCACAACCTCAAAATTGAGGGGCAACCTTTTAGAACAGAGGTAAGGAGGAATACTTTTAGCCAGAGAGTAGTGAATCTGTAGAATGCTCTGCCACAGACTGCAATGGAGGCCAAGTCCGTGAGTATATTTAAGTTAGAAGTTGATTGTTTCCTGATCAGTCAGTGCGTCAAAGGATACAGGTCTATGGGGTTGAGCGGGATCCAGGATCAGCCATGATGGAATAGCAGAGCAGACTTGATGGGTTGAATGGCCTAATTCTGCTCCTGTGTCTTATGATCTAAAGACAAACACGTTGGTAGGTTAATTGGTCATTGTAAAGTGTCCTATGATTGGCCTCAGATTAAATTAGGATGGTGTGGCTTGAAGGATCTACAATAAGTAAAAACACTGGCATAAATGTTGAATTCTGTAATGGGCACACACTTTAAACCTTTCTCTCTCCAGCTGATCTCTCAGGTCCTTTCTCACCTGCCTCTTCTCACTATTCTTCCCACCTCCCAACTCTCCTTACCCAGTTTCTTTCCCTTCCCATACCCATTTTCATATACCTAGCATTGATACACTCAACCCATCTGGAACCCCCATCCCCACCCCCTATTGTTCCCATCAGCACACCATCCCTCCTTTATCTGGTTTCACTCATCGCTTTCCTTTTCAAAACAAATCAGACTATAATCTGCAGCCCTTTGTCTCCACTTATCTCTGAACCTCTTGCTATCACCAACCTACCCTCCTCATGCCTTTGTCTACCCTACAAGCCCTCTTCACTTTTGTCCAAGCTATTTCACGTTTACACTCTCAACCTGAAATGTTGACAATCCCTTTGCCTCTATAACTACTGACAGAGCTGCTGAGTTCCATCAGCAACTATAATTAACTTCACACCACCCACTATATACACATCACTGAGCACCACTTTACGTACTGTATATACAGTCAGTCTATGAACATATACACATTACTTGAACATTGTGCTTTATAGGATCACTTTCTTTAGTTTTGATGGTGTTCTTTGTGCTTATTGTTTACTAATACTGCATCAGATCCAGAGTCCACAAAAGTTGCTTCAATCAGAGCTTCTCCTGGAAGAAGTGCCTGGTTCCCTTGACAATAGACAGGTGTTGTATCATTTGCTACTGCATGGAAAAGGTGCTGTAGGAAAGGACAGGGTATCAAAGGAGATGGAAGCATAAACAAGGGATTTGCTGAGGGAATGTGTACCCAGAATGTTGAAAGAGTGGGGGTGGGGGGAAATGGATGAAATTATGGGTTATGACTCACTGAATTTTGAGGTAAGTTTAGAGTGGTAGGTGACAGTAATGGGAACATTAATTCTGTTTCTCTCCACACAGTTGCTGCCTGACCATCTGAATATTTCCATTATTTTCTGCGTTTGTTTCCAATTGCTGATATTGGAAGCTTGGTGCTTTTCAATTCAACTTTAAGGTGGATGGCTCCCGAATAGAGTGTGAAAAGTCATATCTGGTGGGAAGAATAATCACAAAAAGGGGGTCTCAACTGCCAATAGCCTGGTGCAGGGGTGGTCAAGCAATACTAAAGCGAATACAAACAAAATATACCAGATGTTGGAAATCCAAAGTAAAAAACAGAAAATGCTTGAAATAGTAAGTCGGGCCACAACTGTGGAGAGAGAAAAACAAACCTTCTGAGACCTTTCGCACCTATTTACATTTCTCCATTCGTGCAGAGATTTGTTTCAATAATTAACAATTTAAAAAGAATTTTAGTTCATTACTTACAAGGAATATCTATGTAAATAGTTGATGCACTTTTAGCAAAATCAAAGAAAGTTATGGTATTGATTAAGGTATCCTGCAGTATTTGAATCTAGCAATTTCTCCATCACATCCACTTCTGGTTAAAAAGAGAACATGGGAAAAAAACAGATTACTCATGGGAAAAATTAAATTGTTCATGAATGTGGAGTATTTAGTAAGTTATTAAAATATGTTCATTTTAATATTTACTGAATAGCTTATCAGAAACATAGAAAGACCTACAGCACAATACAGCCCCTTCGGCCTAAGATGCTGTGTCAAACATGTACTTACTTTAGAAATTACCTAGGGTTACCCATAGCCTTCTATTTTTCTAAGCTCCATGTACTTATCCAGGAGTCTCTTAAAACACCCTATTGCATCCACCTCCACCACTGTCGTTGCCTATTCCACGCACTCACCACTATCTGCGTAAAAAAACTTGCCCAACATCTCCTCTGCACTTACTTCCAAGCACCTTAAAACTGTCCCTTCTCATTTTAGCCACTTCAGCACTGGAAAAAAGCCTCTGACTATCCACATGATCAATGCCTATCATCATCTTATACACCAAGATTACTGCTGTTGAGGTCCCGCTTCTCAACTTCCTTCCTAACTCCCTGTCGTCTGTTTTCAGGACCTCTTCCCTTTTCCTACATATGTCATTGGTAGCAATATGTACCACGACCTCTGGCTGTTCACGTTCCCACTTCAGGATATTGTGGACACGATCAGAAACATCCTGGAACCTGGCACCTTGGAGGCAAACTACCATCCATGTTTCTTTCCTGCGTCCACAGAATCGCCTGTCTGACCCCCTAACTATAGAGTCCCCTATCACTACTGCTTTCCTCTTCCTTTCCCTACCCTTCTGAGCCACAGGGCCAGATTCTGTGCCAAAGGCACGATCACTGTCGCTTCCCCCAGGTAGGCTGTTCCCCCTCCCCCCCAACAGTACTCAAACAGGAGTACTTTTTGTTAAGTGGGACAGCCACTGGGGTACTCTCTAGTATCTGACTCTTGCCCTTCCATCTCCTGACTGTTATCCACTTATCTGTCTCCTGAGGCCCTGGTGTAACTACTTGCCTATAGCTCCTTTCTATCACCTCCTCACTCTCCCTGACCAGACGAAGGTCATCTAGCTGCATCTCCAGTTCCCTAACACAGTCCCCAAGGAGCTGCAGCTCAACGCACCTGGCGCAGGTGTGGCTGTCCAGGAGGCTGGGATTCTCCCAGACATCCCACATCTGACACCCAGTGCAGAACACTGGCCTCACAGACATACTTCCTATTCCTCACAAGTAGTTTATATTGCCTCGACTGGTTGAGCCAAAGCCTTCCTACTTTGTCTCCCACCTGCTCTATAAGGGCATGTGAGAAGGTCTTGGCTGACAGGATTAAGGAAAACCCCAAGGCATTCTACAAGTATGTGAAGAGCACAAAGGCGTGAGAGAATAGGACCAATCAAGTGTGACAGTGGAGAAGTGTTTATGGAACCAGAGGAGACAGCAGAGGTACTTAATGACTATTTTACTTCAGTATTCACTATGGAAAAGGATCTTGGGATGACAAACAGCGGACTGAAAAGCTTGAGCATGTAGATATTAAGGAAGAAGATGTGCTGGAGCTTTTGGAAAGCATTGAGTGGATAAGTCACTGGGACCGGGCAGGATGTACCCCAGGCTACTGTGGGAGGCGAGGGAGGAGATTGCTGAGCCTCTGGCGATGATCTTTGCATCATCAATGGGAATGGGAGAGGTTACAGAAGATTGGAGGGTTGCAGATGTTGTTCCTTTATTCAAGAAAGGTAGTAGAGATAGCCCAGGAAATTATAGACCAGTGAGTCTTACTTCAGTGGTTGGTAAATTGATGGAGAAGATCCTGAGAGGCAGGATTTATGAACATTTAGAGAAGCATAATATGATTAGAAAGTAAGGAGGCATGGGACCCAAGGGGACATTGCTTTGTGGATCCAGAACTGGCTTGCCCACGGAAGGCAAAGAATGGTTGTAGACAGGTCATACTCTGCATGGAGGTCGGTCACCAGTGGAGTGCCTCAGGAATCTGTTCTGGGACCCTTACCCTTTGTGATTTTTATAAATGACCTGGATGAGGAAGTGGAGGGATGGGTTAGTAAATTTGCTGATGACACAAAGGTTGGGGGTGTTGTGGATAGTGTGGAGGGCTGTCAGAATCTACAGCAGGACATTGATAGGATGCACGTGTGGTGCGTGGTTAAGTGGTTAAGGCGTTGACTAGTGATCTGAAGGTCATGAGTTCGAGACCCAGCCGAGGCAGTGTGTTGTGTCCTTGAGCAAGGCACTTAACCACACACTGCTCCAGTCCACCCAGCTGAAAAAGTGTACCGGTAAAATGCTGGGGTTAACCTTGCGACAGACTGGCGTCCTATCTGGGGGGGGGGTGGGGAGTCTTGTACTCTCAGCCCCTTCACGCCATGGAAACTGGCATAAGCACCGGCCTGTTGAGCCTATAAGGCTCAGGACAGACTTTAATTGATAGGATGCAAAACGGGGCTAAGAAGTTCAATGCAGGTAAGTGTGAGGTGGTTCATTTTGGTAGGTCAGATATGATGGCAGAATATAGCATTCATGGTAAGACTCTTGGCAGTGTGGAGGATCAGAGGGATCTTGGGGTCCGAGTTGCTACGCAGGTTGACTGTGTGGTTAAGAAGGCATACGGTGCATTGGCCTTCATCAACCATGGGACTGAGTTTAAAAGCCAAGAGGTTATGTTGCAGCTACATAGGACCCTCCTCAGACCCCACTTGGAGTACTGTGCTCAATTCTGGTCGCCTCACTACAGGAAGGATGTGGAAACCATAGAAAGGGTGTAAAGGAGATTTACAACAATGTTGCCTGGATTGGGGAGCATGCCTTATGAGAATAGGTTGAGTGAACTTGGCCTTTTCTCCTTGGAGCGACAGAGGATGAGAGGTGACCTGATAGAGGTGTACAAGATAATGAGAGGCATTGATCGTGTGGATAGTCCGAGGCTTTTTCCCAGGGCTGAAATGGCTAACACGAGAGGGCACAGTTTTAAGGTGCTTGGAAATAGGTACAGAGGAGATGAGATGTCAGGGTAAGTTTTTTTTTAATATAACACACAAAGTGGTGAGTACTTGGTATAGGCTGCCAGCAATGGTGGTGGAGGTGGACACGATCGGGTCTTTTAAGAGACTCCTGGATAGATACACGGACCTTAGAAAAATAGAGGGCTATGGGTAAACCTAGGTAGTTCTAAGGCAGTGGTTCCCAACCTTTTTTTGGCCATGCCCCACCTAATCACCTCTAAAATCCTGATGCCCCCTGTGGTGATATATAATTCTTATTATTCAAAAAGTGAACTCCTATTCACCTGGAGGAAGCCTAAAAGACCATTAACTTGGTTTAAACAAGCTTCCAAAGAACATAGCATTCATGAAAGAGAAAAATAAAAGAACCAAAGGACTGTTAAAGTTCTGAGGAAGAAATTACTATGAAATTGTAAAAAAAAGAACATTAAGTGATATTAAAATAATAATAATAATAAATAAATAAAACAATGCCGATTCGTTTCTACAACATACAAAGACAGATACACTGTTTAAAAGAGATGACGCAATGTACACACCTTCACACCACCAAGAACGGAAAGCTACTGCAAAAAGCAGCATTGGCGCGACCTCGTACGAGTTTCTTACGCGTTTTGACTTGTTCATTCGTTCCTTCCTACATCAGTCAATTCATTAATTTAATTGTGAAAGCCATTTGATGGTTGTAATGATGGTGATACACTATATATACAGTACATACGCAATTACACATGTACATACACACAAGTATTTTTATGTATGCATACTGTATATACACATATGTATTAACTCGCACACACACTCATACTCAGACTTACTAGAAAAAATTCACTGTTAATAACTCGTTCTCGAATTGCCCCCCTTAAAAATAAAATTACCCCCCTGTGGGGCGTACGCCCCACATTGGGAACCACTGTTCTAAGGTAGGGACATGTTCGGCACAGCTTTGTGGGCTGAAGGGCCTGTATTGCAATGTGGGTTTTCTATAAATTTGTCTTCTTTTAAACCCTTCCCGCCGGTCTAACTTGCTGACGTTCACGCACTTGCGCAGTTGTGCCCCAATCACACTGCTGAGGAAAGTTTATTGCAGAAACTGTACAATCACATTTTGAACCCATTTCACACAAGTCCATAAAAAACCTTGAGTATGATCCATCAACTAGGAATTAAGTGATCTACCGTAATCGAAGGGCTGAGAACTCAATGTTTTATATCTAAGAGAATATTGTATCCTGTTAAAATCCATTCTACATTATTTGAGGTTTGATAATATAGGGGGCTGGTTTCAGATTTCTGGGTCATTGGGATCTCTTCTGTGGAAGGTATGACCTGTACAAAAAGGAGGGTTACACCTGAACCTAAGGGGCATTGACATCCTTGCCAGCAGGTTTGCTAGAGCTGTTGGGTAGGGGGGTGGGAAACTGAGTGATCGGGCTGAGGACTGCGCATCACTGCAGTCAGTGGAATAAGACGCAGTGTGAGAGGAGGACAATATCGAAAAAGGTAATGAATACAGGAGAGCAGTGTTATATTTGAATGCATTCTATATGACAGAATAAAGTACATTGTAGTGCAGTTAGAGATTGGCAACTTTAACATTATGGGCATCACTGTGTCATGGCTGAAAGAAGATGGAGCCTAACATTCAAGGATACACATTGTATCAAAAGGTAGGCAGAGGGGATGGTATGGCTCTGTTGGTTAAAAAAAAACATGAAATCAAATCATCAGAAAGTGGTGACATAAGATCATAAGATGTAGAACCATTGTGGGTAGAGTTTAGGAACTGCGAGGGTAAAATGACCCCGATGGCAGTTACATACAGGCCTCCGAACAGTAGTCAGGATGTAGGCTACAAATTAAAACGAAAGATAGAAAATGCATCTCAAAAGGCAATGTTATCATGGGCGATTTCAATATGCAGGTAGATTTGGAAAATCAGGTTGATACTGATTTTGGATCCCAAGAGAGAGAAGTTGTAGAATGCCTCTGAGATGGCTATTTACAGCAGCCTATGGTTCAGCCCACTAGGGGATTAACTATTCCAGATTGAGGTGTTGTGCAATAAATTGGATTTGATTAAGGAGCTTAAGATAAAGGAACTCTTAAGAGACACTGATTATGATAGAATTCATCCTGCAATTTGGCAAGGAGAAGCTAAAGTTTAAAGTATTACAATAAAGAGGTGAGAGGAGAGGGCCAAAGCTCATGAGCAGGGATGATGGCAGAGCAACAATGGCTGGAGTTTCTGAGAGCAATTCAGAAGGTGCAGGATAGATACATCCCAAAGAGGTAGTATTCTTAAGGCAGGATGATGTAACTGTGGTTGACAAGGGAAGTCAAACCCAAAATAGAAACCAAAGAGAGGGCATATAATAAGTTATTGGGAAGGTAGAGGATTGGGAAGCTTTTAAAAGTTAACAGAAGGCAACTAAAAAAGCCATTAAGAAGGAAAAGATGGAATACGAAGGTAAGCTAGCCAATAATATTAAAGAGGATACTGAAAGTTTCTTTGGATACTTAAATTGTAATAGAAACAAGAGTAGATATTGGACCACTGGAAAAAGATGCTGGAGAGATAGATAGATAGATAGATAGATAGATAGATAGATAGATACTTTATTCATCCCCATGGGGAAATTCAACTTTTTTCCAATGTCCCATACACTTGTTGTAGCAAAACTAATTACATACAATACTTAACTCAGTAAAAATATGATATGCATCTAAATCACTATCTCAAAAAGCATTAATAATAGCTTTTAAAAAGTTCTTAAGTCCTGGCGGTAGAATTGTAAAGCCTAATGGCATTGGGGAGTATTGACCTCTTCATCCTGTCTGAGGAGCATTGCATCGATAGTAACCTGTCGCTGAAACTGCTTCTCTGTCTCTGGATGGTGCTATGTAGAGGATGTTCAGAGTTATCCATAATTGACCGTAGCCTACTCAGCGCCCTTCGCTCAGCTACCGATGCTAAACTCTCCAGTACTTTGCCCACGACAGAGCCCGCCTTCCTTACCAGCTTATTAAGACGTGAGGCGTCCCTCTTCTTAATGCTTCCTCCCCAACACGCCACCACAAAGAAGAGGGCGCTCTCCACAACTGACCTATAGAACATCTTCAGCATCTCACTACAGACATTGAATGACGCCAACCTTCTAAGGAAGTACAGTCGACTCTGTGCCTTCCTGCACAAGGCATCTGTGTTGGCAGTCCAGTCTAGCTTCTCGTCTAACTGTACTCCCAGATACTTGTAGGTCTTAACCTGCTCCACACATTCTCCATTAATGATCACTGGCTCCATATGAGGCCTAGATCTCCTAAAGTCCACCACCATCTCCTTGGTCTTGGTGATATTGAGACGCAGGTAGTTTGAGTTGCACCATATCACAAAGTCCTGTATCAGTTTCCTATACTCCTCCTCCTGTCCATTCCTGACACACCCCACTATGGCCGTGTCATCAGCGAACTTCTGCACATGGCAGGACTCCGAGTTATATTGGAAGTCTGATGTGTACAGGGTGAACAGGACCGGAGAGAGTACGGTTCCCTGCGGCGTCCCTGTGCTGCTGACCACTGTGTCAGACCTACAGTCTCCCAACCGCACATACTGAGGTCTATCTGTCAAGTAGTCTACTCCCATCTCCATTAGTTTGTGCCTTAAGATCTTGGGCTAGTAATAAGGGACAAGGAAATGGTGAACAAGTGAATAAGTATTTTGCAGCAGTCTTTACTGTAAAATACACTAAACATTAGCAGTATGCTAGAAGTTCGAGAGTTTTAGGAACTGTGAGGGATTCCATCCAAAGGGGTCAGTGTGGACATGGTGGAGGATTACAAATACTTGGGGATACGAATTGACAATAAACTGGACTGGTCAAAGAACACTGAGGCTGTCTGCAAGAAGGGGCAGAGCCGTCTCTATTTCCTGAGGAGACTGAGGTCCTTTAACATCTGCCGGACAATGCTGAGGACGTTCTACGAGTCTGTGGTGGCCAGTGCTATCATGTTTGTTGTTGTGCGCTGGGGCAGCAGGCTGAGGGTAGCAAACACCAACAGAATCAACAAACTCATTCGTAAGGCCAGTGATGTTGTGGGGGTGGAACTGGACTCTCTGACGGTGGTGTCTGAAAAGAGGATGCTGTCCAAGTTGCATGCCATCTTGGACAATGACTCCCATCCACTCCATAATGTACTGGTTAGGCACAGGAGTACATTCAGCCAGAGACTCATTCCACCGAGATGTAACACTGAGCGTCATAGGAAGTCATTCCTACTTGTGGCCATCAAACTTTACAACTCCTCCCTTGGAGTGTCAGACACCCTGAGCCAATAGGCTGGCCCTGGACTTATTTCCACTTGGCACGATTAACTTCTTATTATTTAATTATTTATGGTTTTATATTGCTATATTTCTTCACTATTCTTGGTGTGGAATGAAACCCAATTTCCCTCGGGATCAATAAATTATGTCTGTGTCAGACGGTGGAAATAGATAGATAGATAGATACTTTATTCATCCCCATGGGGAAATTCAACTTTTTTCTAATGTCCCATACACTTGTTGTAGCAAAACTAATAACATACAATACTTAACTCAGTAAAAAATATGATATGCATCTAAATCACTATCTCAAAAAGCATTAATAATAGCTTTTAAAAAGTTCTTAAGTCCTGGCGGTTGAATTGTAAAGCCTAATGGCATTGGGGAGTATTGACCTCTTCATCCTGTCTGAGGAGCATTGCATCGATAGTAACCTGTCGCTGAAACTGCTTCTCTGTCTCTGGATGGTGCTATGTAGAGGATGTTCAGAGTTTTCCATAATTGACCGTAGCCTACTCAGCACCCTTCGCTCAGCTACCGATGTTAAACTCTCCAGTACTTTGCTCATGACAGAGCCCGCCTTCCTTACCAGCTTATTAAGACGTGAGGCGTCCCTCTTCTTAATGCTTCCTCCCCAACACGCCACCACAAAGAAGAGGGCGCTCTCCACAACTGACCTATAGAACATCTTCAGCATCTCACTACAGACATTGAATGACGCCAACCTTCTAAGGAAGTACAGTCGACTCTGTGCCTTCCTGCACAAGGCATCTGTGTTGGCAGTCCAGTCTAGCTTCTCGTCTAACTGTACTCCCAGATACTTGTAGGTCTTAACCTGCTCCACACATTCTCCATTAATGATCACTGGCTCCATATGAGGCCTAGATCTCCTAAAATGAATGCAGTTGCTATTACTGGTAAGCTGCTTAGGAAGCTGAAAGGTCTGAAGGTAGACGTCACCTGACCTGTTTGACTGCACCCCAGGGTTCTGAAAGAGGTAGCTGAAGAGATTGTGAAGACATTAGTAATGATCTATCAAGAATCACTGGATTCTGGAGGATTGGAAAATTGCAAATGTCACTCCATTCTCCGAGAAGGGAGGGAGGCAGAAGAAAGGAAACTACAGGCCAGTTAGCCTGATGTCAGTGGTTGGGAAGATGTTGGAATTGATTGTTAAAGATGAGGTTTTGGGGTCCTTGGAGGCACATGATAAAATAGGCCAAAGTTAGCATAGTTTCCTTAAGGGAAAATCTTTCCTGACAAATCTGTTGGAATTCTGTGAGGAAATAACAAGCAGGATAGATAAAGGAGAACCAGTAGATATTGTGTATTTGGATTTTCAGAAGGCCTTTGACAAGGTGCCACTCAAGGCTGCTTAACAAGCTGTGAGTGCATGGCATTGCAGAAAAGATACTAGAGTGGATAGAGCATTGGCTGATTGGCAGGGGGCAAATAGGGGGAATAAAGTGTTCCTTCTCTGCTTGATGCCGGTGACTACTGGTGTTCTGTAGTGGCTGGTATTGGGACTTTTTCTTTTTGCATTGCATGTTATATGTATTTGGATACAGAACTGAAGGCTTTTTACACAAGATTGTGGACAATATGGAAATAGGTGGAGGGGCAAGTAGTGTTGAGGAAGCAGTCAATCGGTAGAAGGAGTTAAGACAGATTTGGAGAATGGGCAAAGAAGTGGCAGATAGAACAGTGTCAAGAAGTGTGTGGTCATGCAGTTTGGTGGAAGGAATAAAAACATAGACTAATTTTCTAAATGGATAAAAAATTCAAAAATTCAATGTGTAAGTGGACTTGGGAGTTTGTGTGCAGGATTCCCTAAAGGTCAATTTGCAGGTTGAGTCAGTGGTGAGGAAGGTAAATGCAATTTTTGCATTCATTTCAAGAGGATTAGAATATAAAAGCAAGGATGTAATGTTGAGGCACTTGGTGAGGGCTACTTGTAGTATTGTGAGCAGTTTTGGGTCCCTTAAGTAAGAAAGGATGTGCTGACATTGGAGAGGGTTCAAAGGGGATTTACAAAAATCAGTCTAGGAATGAAAGACTTATTATATGAGGAGTGTTTGATGCATCCAGGGCTGTACTTGCTAGAAGTTGGAAGAATGGATGGGCAGAGGGAATCTCATTGAAACCTATCAAATGTTGAAAGTCCTAGATAGAGTTGATGTGAAGAATGTTTCCTGTAGTGGGGGAGTCTAGAACCAGAAGGCACAGCCTCAGGATAAAGGGACGGTCATTTACAATAGAGATGACGAGGAATTTCTTTAGCCAGAGGGTAGTGAATCTGTGGAAATCATTGTCACGGGTTGCTACAGAGGCCAGGTCATTTGATGCATTTAAGGCAGAGGTTGATAGGTTCTTGATTAGTCAGGGTGTGAAAAGTTACAGGGAGAAGGCAGGAGAATGACACTGAGAGGGAACTGGATCAGCCAAGATAAAATGTTGGAGCAGACTCAATGGGCCGAATGGTCTAATTCTGTTCCTGTGTCTTATATTGATTATGACAACATGTAATGTTGAGATATTCTAAAGAAAGACCATCCATAGAAAAGTAAACTTTCTCAGTATGTTTATGCCCTATGCGGAGATGAATTCATAAAATGTTTCACTTTTGGCACATGCAGTTGGAGGTGTGAAAAAAACTGAGCAATCTAGTCCTATTTATATACTTCAAAGTCATCAATGCAAGCCCACAAAGGAAGACAGTTGTGATAATAGGATGCTGCTAATCATCGAACATAAAATAGTATGGGCCCTTAGGTCATGATGTTGTGCCGATCTTTTAATCTACTCCATGACTAATCTAACCCCTCTTATATAACTCATAAGCCTTTCTTTCATCTATGTACCCATCTAAGAGTCTCTTAAATGTCCATAGTGTATCAGCCTCTACCACCACCACTGCAAATGCATCCCAGGCATTCAGCAATTTCTGTAAAAAACTTACATCTGACGTGGTCTTACAATTTCCTTCACTCACCTTAAAAAGATGTCCTCTGGTATTAGCTATTTCCATCCTGCGAAAAAGGTGATAGCTGTTTACTCTACCTATGCCTCTTATAATCTTATAACACTGCCAAGTTGCCTCTCATCGTCCTTCACTTCAAAAATAAAACCTACGTTGCTCAACCTTTCCTCATAAGGCATGTTGTCTAATCCAGGCGGAATCTTGATAGATCTCCAAAGCTTCTACATTCTTCCTATAATGAAGCAACCAGAACTAAACACAATACTCCAAGTGTGGTCTAACCAGTTTTATAGAGCTGCAATATTACCCCATGGCTCTTGAACTCATGAATGCTAACACATCATACACCTACTTAACCACCTTATTAACTAGCAAAGCAATCATTTCAGCCTCAGGACACATATTAAGCCTGGGCATTTTTAGTTGCCTCAAGAATTTTCCTTCTATCACTAGGTATAAGAGTGCACAATATTCAGTTCCAGTTAAGTCATACTGTACATGGCTTTTTGCAACAATATCAGGCAAAAACCGGAAAGATCTTCTAAGTTTGGCCCCAAATATTAGACAACATTATCATCTTCACTCACCTTTCTGACATCCAATAGAACTACAATGGAAATTTTCTCGTGTGGATTAGTATACTAAAACAGTACGGCATAAAACTCCATTTTGTAGTTAGTGTTTGTCCTCTGACTCCCAATTCCTTTCAAACATTCAAAGCTCAGCACCAAGAAACTTTAATTTGCCCATCAGAAGTGCATCATTGCTTGTGTACACCAGCTGCAAAGTGTGTTAGAGTAACTTATGAATGCTGCTTCAACAACACTCCAAAGTTCCATGATATGGATCATCATGCAAGATCTGGGCAGATGGATGTGAAAATCACTACTACCCAAATTTCTCACAGCTACATCCCATCCAGCTTCCAAGAGGACCACAACCTTGACGTGGTTTGGAGGCTTGTGTGCCTCAATGACCCAGAGAGCTATGTTGGCTGAAGTCAGGGCTTTATGTGTTGGTTCTTGATAGAGTCACCCATGCCAAATCGGTTAAAGGGTAGAGGCCAGATTAAGAATGGTCCACTGGTCCTCTGCGTTCAGGGATTCAGCTCAGGGGCTAACAACTCTGAATGGTCTAAAGAACATTGTTATGGAAACAGCAATCAAGAATCCTTCTACATCTTAGTGTGATCATATTCCTGAGTCTCCAGACAGGACTGTAGCAAAATCTGAGATAAAGATTGAACACCATCAGAGATGGAGGACCTTCATTGCTGCCCTAAACACCAGTAGCGTAGCAAGCAGTAATACACACCCCATCCTGACCTGGAAATATACTGCCTTTCTTTCATTGTCTCTGGGTTAAAATACTATATCATGATAAATTGAATGACTGTTTAAGGAACAGGCTATTTTAGATCTAGGATTGTGTCATGTGAAATGGTTAATTGATGACCAAGTAATTAAGGGGTCTTTATGGAACAGTTTTTAGAGTTTTATATAAAAAGTAGAAAATGATTTGATTGAATCTTTAAGAAGTGTCCTAAGTTTGAATAAAGCAACCAAAGGCATGAGTTTGTGATGGTAGATTTTAAAACTATTAAATATTATAACAGTAAAAAAGTGATAACTAACATTTAATAATGGTTTATGCAATAAATTTCTTTGAGGCAAAAAAAAAGTCATGGGATTCAAGTTTAATCTGATATTAAATCAAAGGAAATGCCTATAATGATTCCAAAAATAAATAGGACCATGAAAATTTCAGTATTTAGCAGAGGTGGACTAATGCATCGATAAGGAATATGAAAGAGCAGGTTGTGAAAAAAATAGAGCAGCTGAAGTCAGTGCATCTATTTCACACAATGACAAATTGAGTTTATTGTCATAATCACAAGCACACTGGCGTACAGGTACAATGAAAAACTTGCTTGCAGCAGCATCACAGGTGTGTAAATTCAGACAACACAAGGAATATACATACATTATACAAGACAATGAAAGAAAAAGATACTGTATTAAACAATTATATCTATGGAAGTTGACACAGAATCTCCTGGGGTATTGCAGAGCCACGGGTCTACCATGATACGAGGAGCTCAAAGAATATAGTATTAATATAAAGATCTGTATCAAGAGAAATTGGTGGGACTGAGGTAATAATACTTGGGACCTGATGACTCACATCTTAAGGTTTTAAAGACCTGCAATGGAGATGGCAAATTCACTGGTTTTCATGTTCCAAAATGCCATATATTCAAGACTGATTCTGACAGATCGAATGCTAACAATTTGAACTCTACCAGTTAAGTAGAGAAACAGAAAAACAAATAAGTATAGATCCTGAGTTAGCCTGTCAGCAGTAGTAGAGAAAGCCTTGCAATTTGTTATCAAGGAAAAGGTAACTGGGCACTTAGAAGAAAATAAAAAGATCAGGCAGCGTACAAGGATTTACGACATGTTTATGATAAATCTGTTTGTTTTTTGAGGATTTAACCAGCACAACAGAAAAAGACGCACCAGTTAATGTGATGCATTTAGCCTTTCAGAAGGCCTTCACCAAGGTGCCACAGATGGGCTTATGAAGTAAATTTACAGCATCTGGCACAGGGGAATACATATAGTAGTTTATATTGAAGACTGGTTCCCAGCCAAAAAAACCATGTAGGAATAAATACTTATGTTAGGAGGCTTAGGTGGTGTTGGAACTTGTGCTCTAAATTTTTGGATGAGATGTTCATATGTAATATATCCTTTCTTTTGGTAACAAAGCTGTTTGGCATTATGGAAGGGATAATCCAGAAGCAACAGGAGGATATAGAAACGTTCCACAAATGGTCAAGAACCTAGCAGATGGAATATAATGTTGAAAAATATGAATCAACAATACTTGTATGAAATTTATAGGCTGCTTGTATATATTGAAAATAGTGAAAGGATTCTTTACAGCGCTTGCCACTCCAGGCTGATAAACACTCGACTTCTCATATATCCAAGCCAGATTTCCTGGCATAATGCCCAGAGAACTAGCTTGATTATTTAATAAAATCAATTCAATCACTCCCGTTTACTGGATGTATTATGTGACGTTGGACAACTTCTTTCATTTCAATAGATGGAAACATACTATTATACGACTATTGTCCAAATCACCAATTATTTGAAAAAAAGCACTGTAAATACAAACATAAAAAAATACAATAAGAAACATTCAAGTGCTCACTCTGTTGAAAAGTAAATGCTTATCCTGCTTTTGGATAGCGTATTAGATTAACCACGTTCTTGTGTAGCAGAAGACACTCAAGTTCTCTGACCAGCCTTGGATTTATGTTGGATATGTTGGATTCATATTAACCAATATGTTGAATATATGTAATCAGACAAAAATCTCCTGAAAACTGTAGCACCAAGGTGCAGATTTATCAAGGGGCACAAACTTGTTTCAGTCAAACCTTTTACCTTGAAAAAGATCCCAAAGATTGCAATCACATAGAATATTTCAATAGAATGGCTTGATTGCATTCCAATAGATCATAGATCATCTGAATCAATTAGTTCAATCCATGACCACAGAAAATTAATATAATTATTAGGAACACTGTTGGATATAGTAAGTTCTTAGCTCTGCACTTTTACACTATATTTTTGTAACTTAAAAAAGCAAATGTTTGCTAACTTTAACCTCCTGCCTTCCATCAAGCAATATAAAATTCTATCTTTCAGCTTTGCCAATTTGAATTTGTTCCTGCAGATTTTATGTATTTCATCACTTCCTCATGTTGCACCATCCACATATTGATTTAAGAAACCTTTCTTGATACTGTTACGTACCCGTGACACGTGACAGTGGTACCCTTGTCACGTGACTGGGGTTGAAGTTATACTGGACATGAGGTAATGGTTTTGTGATGGTGGAGTGATGTCATTTTCCCGCCAGTAGAGGTCATGTGACAGGTTTTTTCTACAGGGTATAAAAGGAAGACCCACCCTGTCAGGTGGGGCAGTTCGTGGCTAGATTTGCCAAGATGACTTCATATCACTGTGTGATTTAATGTGATGACGCAGTTTAGTTAAAAATGAAGTTTTATATAATGCCTAAAGTTTAAAAGGTCAGAGCCAACGGTTTCTTTGCTAAGGGGGAGTGAAGTTTGGAAAATGGAGATCGAGGAAAATCGATTTTCGATGGATTGACTTCGACCTTGTGTGATCCTCATTCGGAAGGATTTCGTTTACTATTCTCATGATAGTCTCCGCTGGAAAAAGCGGGAGATTGAGAATATTGTGGAAGGAAGGTCAGTCACTTTAAGTTGTTATATTTAATAAAATTCGACGTGGGAGTTCGACGCTGGGAATCGAAGGACATCGACGTGGAAGAGAATTTACATCGCTTTAAAAAGTCTCTCCTTTTAAAAGTACCGTGAGCTTTTAAACTGTCGGCATATCGTTTTAACGTACTGTTTTCTTTCGGCATATCGCGTTAAAGAACTGAGTTCTTTTCAATATCGCTTTGAAGACTGTTTGGGACTGCAACGCTATTAAGGACTGTTTGAGCAGCTGAGCTCGGATCATTGTTTGGGTTTGTTTACATTTGAAGGGGGTTTGTTATCAGTGTTTAATAAACGTGTTATTTGTTATAAAACCCTTCGTCTAACTCATCTATAATTATTGTTGCCTGAATACGTAACATAAATATGGGGGCTCGTCCGGGATTGAATTGTTTGAATTTAATAAGCTTTTTGAATTTTGAATCGGTGTTTTGGTAACGGGGGAATACTCGATTCTTTTTGTTTGATTGGCTTGTGAGTGGTATTCGGCAACGATGAATATTGATGAGTTTCTGGATTCGCCAGACGCGGATTTGTTAGCGAAGGCGAAAAAAACTGAAGTCTCTGAACTTGCTAATCGGTTGCATCTTAAAGGGATTTTGTCGACTACATCAAAAGCTGTAATACAGAGAAAGATCGCATCACATTTTGTGGCTTCGGGTCATTTTGAAGAATCGATTTTAGAATCGTTTCCAATAAGTAATCTGGAGATGCAGTTACAAATTGAACAAATTAGGTTGGAACAAAGTAAAGCAGAGTTAGAAAGGTGTAAATTGGAATCTGAGCAGAAGAAAAGAGAATTTGAATATGCAATGGAGAATTTAAGGTCTGAGAATCAGTCTTCTGATTCTAGAAAACCGTTTGTTGCTAGCCAAGAAATTAAATTGGTCCCTCCATTTAGTGAAACAGAAGTGGAGAGATATTTTCAACATTTTGAAACTATTGCTCGGATGTCAGACTGGCCGAAAGATAAATGGTCAGTGTTATTACAGAGTGTAATCAAAGGCAAGGCACAACAGGTTTACACAGCTTTAACTGCTGCGCAAGCACTTGATTATGATATTGTGAAAACGAATATTCTCAAAGCATACGAATTGGTCCCAGAAGCGTACAGGGAAAGATTCAGGAGTTTGAAAAAGTCTGTGGAAAAGACTTATGTGGAATTTGTCTATGATAAAGCTATGTGTTTTGAGAGATGGGTTTCTTCTAAAAATGTAAATGAGGACTATGATACATTGAAAGAGCTGATTTTGATGGAGGAATTTAAAAGAAGCATTCCTGTTGAAGTAAGGACCTACTTAAATGAGAGGGATACTGATAAATTGCAGGACTGTGCTAGATTAGCTGATGAGTATGTTTTAATCCATAAGAATAAATTTCCTCAGGGTAGAATTTTCAAGAGGAAAAATAATATGGAGACTCCAGGTAAATTAGAAATTAAATCAGAGGTTAATGAGAGAGGTAAGGAGGAAGGAAAACCTGTGAAGGAAAAACAGTTTGGTCTTATTTGTAACTATTGTAAGAAGCCTGGCCATGTAATAGCTAACTGTTTTAAATTGAAAAAGAAAGAGAAGGAAGCAGTTCCAGATGCTTGTGTGCAACATACTGAAGCACCTGTAAAGTTACAGGGTTTGGTAAACACAAATGAGGATTTGTTAGAGTCTGACAAAGTTAGAAAGGGATATGATCATTTTATAACTGAAGGGTTTGTATCCTTGAAAGAAGGATCTACTCTGGTGCCAATAAAAATTCTTAGGGATACTGGAGCTTCTCAATCACTGATGTTAGATAGTGTGTTGAAGTTTAATGAAGAGAGTGATACTGGTGAGGTAAATTACATAAGAGGTGTTGGAAGTGATTTTATGCCTGTACATTTACATGAAGTAAATTTAAAGTCAGGGTTAGTTACAGGATTTGTTAAAGTAGGACTACAGCATAGCTTACCTGTGAAGGGTATTTCTTTATTGTTAGGTAATGACTTGGCAGGTGGACAAGTTTTTCCTGAAGTGCATTTGACAATGGAATCAGAGGAACCAGAGGTGAATTCTAACACAGATTCTTCCTGTGTTGTGACTAGAGCTATGGCTAAAAAAATTGATGTGCAGAATGAGGTTGTTACTCATGACTGTTCAACTCAGGATTTGAGTTTTGAGGATGTGCCCGAGACTTTCTTACCTTCGTTGTTTGAACAAGATTCTGGGAGTAAGTCTGACTATGAAGATTTATCTCTGTCTCGGAAGGAGATGATAGCAGAGCAGAATAGAGATCCTGAGATTATAAAATTAAGGGAACAAGCTTTACTAGGTAGTGAAATTGAGAAGGTGTCAGTAGGATATTATTTGGAAAAAGGAGTGTTGATGAGGAAGTGGAGGTCGCCTACAATTCCTGCAAGTGAGGAATGGAATGTTGTTTATCAGGTAGTTGTTCCTAAAGTTTATCAGAATGAGATTTTGACTTTAGCTCATAGTGTGCCTTTAGGTGGACATCAAGGGGTAAGGAAAACTGTGGACAAGATTTTAAAACATTTTTACTGGCCTGGTTTAAGAAAAGATGTGGCGATGTTTTGTAAGACGTGCCATACTTGTCAAATTGTGGGTAAACCAAATCAGGTTACACCAGTAGCTCCATTACAACCTATTCCAGCATTTGGTGAACCATTTTCTAAAGTTATTGTAGATTGTGTTGGTCCATTACCAAAGACAAAAACTGGTTATCAGTATTTGTTGACTATCATGTGTACTTCGTCTAGGTTTCCAGAGGCAGTACCACTTAGGAATATAAAAGCTAAAACTGTGACGAAGGCTCTTATAAAATTCTTTACTTATTTTGGATTGCCTAAGGAAATACAAACTGATCAAGGTAGTAATTTTATGTCTGGATTGTTTCAACAGATAGTTTATAAATTGGGAGCTAAGCAAATCACTTCGTCTGCATACCATCCAGAATCGCAAGGTGCCTTGGAGAGGTTTCATTCTACTCTCAAGAATATGATTAGGATATATTGTGTGGAGAATGAAAGTGACTGGGATGAGAGTATAAACTTACTTTTATTTGCAGTAAGGGAATCGGTACAGGAATCTTTAGGTTTTAGTCCATTTGAACTTGTGTTTGGACATAGAGTTAGAGGACCTTTAGCTTTATTGAAGGAACAGTGGATTAGTAAGGAAGTGCATACTAATTTGTTGGACTATGTTTTGAAATTTAAGGACAGGTTACATAAAGCTTGTAGCTTAGCCAAGGAAAATTTAAAGTTGGCTCAGGAGAAAATGAAAACTTGGTATGATAAGGAAGCTAGGATGAGGATGTTTAAGCCTGGAGATAAGGTGTTGGTTCTTTTCCCAGTGCAGACAAATCCTTTACAAGCTAGATTTCATGGACCTTATGAAATTGTGTCTAGAATCAATGATGTGGATTATGTAATAAAAACTCCAGATCGTAGAAGGTCAACACAACTTTGCCACATAAATATGATTAAACCATATTTTGAGAAACAATCTGATACTGTGACTGTTGTGGTTAGTGAGAATGAGTTTGATTTAACTGGGAACATGATAGATGATTCATCTGACTTTCATTCTAAATCTAACATTGTTTCTGTTAGGTTACCTAATTCGATCATTTTGGAAAATATGGATGAGAAATTAGCACATTTACAGCTAGAGCAGAAACAACAGATGAAGGAATTGATTTTTAAGTATAAGGATTTGTTTCCAGATGTTCCGAGAAGGACTACTATAGCTTCACATGATGTAGATGTTGGAGATGCCAAACCTATTAAACAACATCCATATAGGATGAACATGGAAAAATGTGAACTTGCTGAGAAAGAAATTGAATACATGTTAGAGAATGATATTATTAGACATTCTAACTCGAATTGGAGTTCGCCATGTGTTATGGTGCCAAAACCTGATGGTAGTATTAGGTTTTGTACGGACTATAGGAAGGTGAATGCTGTAACGAAGACAGATGCCTATCCAATTCCTAGAGTAGATGATTGTGTAGATAAGGTTGGAAAAGCAAAATTCCTTACAAAGATTGATTTATTGAAAGGGTATTGGTGTGTTCCGTTAACGGACAGAGGTAGAGAGATTTCTGCATTTGTAACTCCATCTGGGTTATATGAGTATAATGTTCTTCCATTTGGGATGAAGAATGCCCCAGGTATTTTTCAGAGGATGATTAATTCTGTGATTCAGGGATTGAAAGATACTGATGCTTATATTGATGATTTAGTGACAGGAAATGATACTTGGGAAGCACACATAATTGCGGTGGAGAAATTGTTTGAAAAGCTTTCAAAAGCTAACTTGACTATTAATTTAGCCAAGAGTGAATTTGGACATGCCACTGTGACTTACCTTGGTTATGTTGTAGGTCAAGGTAAGGTAGCTCCTGTTCAGGCAAAAGTTCAGGCACTTTTGGAAATTCCCACTCCGACGGGGAAAAAAACTCTCAGAAGATTTTTGGGAATGGTAGGATATTATAGAAAATTTTGTAAGAATTTTGCTAATGTTGCCCTTCCATTAACTAACCTTCTGCAGAAGAATGTGAGGTTTGTGTGGACGGTGTTTTGTCAGGAAGCATTTTGAAAAATTGAAAACAATGATATGTGAACAACCTGTGCTTAAGGCACCTGACTTTGGAAAACCTTTTTCATTAGCTGTAGATGCTAGTGATGAAGCTGCGGGAGCAGTATTGATGCAAAGGAATGAGGGTGATGAGGTTGATCATCCAGTAGCTTACTTTTCTAAGAAATTTAATAAGCATCAAAGAAACTATTCAACAATAGAGAAAGAATTGTTATCTCTTGTTTTAGCTTTGGAATATTTTGAGGTATATGTTGGTACAACTCAAAAACCACTTATTGTTTACACTGATCATAATCCGTTAGTTTTTCTGAGTAAGATGAAAAACAAAAACAGAAGATTGTTAAATTGGAGTTTGATGTTACAAGAGTACAATATTGTGATAACTCATATTAAAGGTAAAGATAATGTGGTTGCTGATTGTCTATCTCGATGTTGAATGTACAATGTAATTTTTTTTTTGGAGTGGTTTTTTTTTATTGTAACACTCCTACTGTATTGTATATTGTGTATGTTATATAATTTATACCTTTGTTTTTTTTTCGGTTTTTTTTTGTAAGTAGTTGTTAAAAATTTTTGTTCTTGTCAGACCAAAAATGTTTTTTTTTGGAGGGAGGTGTTACGTACCCGTGACACGTGACAGTGGTACCCTTGTCACGTGACTGGGGTTGAAGTTATACTGGACATGAGGTAATGGTTTTGTGATGGTGGAGTGATGTCATTTTCCCGCCAGTAGAGGTCATGTGACAGGTTTTTTCTACAGGGTATAAAAGGAAGACCCACCCTGTCAGGTGGGGCAGTTCGTGGCTAGATTTGCCAAGATGACTTCATATCACTGTGTGATTTAATGTGATGACGCAGTTTAGTTAAAAATGAAGTTTTATATAATGCCTAAAGTTTAAAAGGTCAGAGCCAACGGTTTCTTTGCTAAGGGGGAGTGAAGTTTGGAAAATGGAGATCGAGGAAAATCGATTTTCGATGGATTGACTTCGACCTTGTGTGATCCTCATTCGGAAGGATTTCGTTTACTATTCTCATGATAGTCTCCGCTGGAAAAAGCGGGAGATTGAGAATATTGTGGAAGGAAGGTCAGTCACTTTAAGTTGTTATATTTAATAAAATTCGACGTGGGAGTTCGACGCTGGGAATCGAAGGACATCGACGTGGAAGAGAATTTACATCGCTTTAAAAAGTCTCTCCTTTTAAAAGTACCATGAGCTTTTGAACTGTCGGCATATCGTTTTAACGTACTGTTTTCTTTCGGCATATCGCGTTAAAGAACTGAGTTCTTTTCAATATCGCTTTGAAGACTGTTTGGGACTGCAACGCTATTAAGGACTGTTTGAGCAGCTGAGCTCGGATCATTGTTTGGGTTTGTTTACATTTGAAGGGGGTTTGTTATCAGTGTTTAATAAACGTGTTATTTGTTATAAAACCCTTCGTCTAACTCATCTATAATTATTGTTGCCTGAATACGTAACAATACACTTAATAAATTCTGCCCCATCTAAATCCTTGCATTAAGAAGGTCCCAGTTTATATTAGGGAAGCTGAAATCCCCATGACAACAATCTTATTATTTTTGCACATTTCCTTAATCTGATTACCTATCTGTTCCTCAATGTCCCAGTAGTTATTTGGGTGGGTATGTATGTAGTATGGATGAGGATGAGAAATGTTGTTCAGCATTTAAATAGATTATAAGTGAACAAGATTCCAGTTACACTAAGAACACAAGAACTTTGGATCTTCTCAAGTTTAGAGGGGAGAATGAAATAAGCTGGCATGCAAAAAGTTTGAATGCTCATGCCAGGAGTGACAACGGCATGGTCAAAAGCTCCAGTAGTAGGAGAGCTGAGGTGGGGGCAGTGTTACAAATGTGGAAAAATGCAGTTTTTGCATTGGGATTAAAATGTGGTTCAAAAATTGTTATCTTCTATGTAAAATTAAGATTAATATAGTTTTTCTTTGGGGATTAAAACATCGGGGAAGAGGAAGTGTAAGTTCATAAGTAATAGGACTAGTGATTAAAAGCAGTAACTCCAGCCTGCTTAATAGTTGGGAAGATTATTTCAGAAAAGTGGCAGAGGTCTTGACAGAGGGAGATCAGATAGAAATGGTTGCCATCTGCATACCAGTGGCAAATGATTCTGTGTTTTATGTAACATTGCCAAACATTATCAAATACAAATATCAACATATAATACGCTAGGAAATGCTACTTTGGTTGGTGCCACAGAATGGATAATAAAGACAGAAAATGCTGTAAACACTCAATAGGACAGACTGAATTTGTAAAGAGAGAGAGAGGGAGAGGGAGGGAGGAGAGAGGGGGGAGGAGAGTGAGGGGGGAGAGAGTGGGGGG
Source organism: Hemitrygon akajei (assembly GCF_048418815.1). NCBI lineage: Eukaryota > Metazoa > Chordata > Chondrichthyes > Myliobatiformes > Dasyatidae > Hemitrygon > Hemitrygon akajei. Next base: position 172,781,831 of record NC_133133.1, read on the forward strand.
GAGAGAGTGGGGGGGAGAGAGTGGGGGGAGAGAGTGGGGGGGAGAGAGTGGGGGGGGGAGAGAGTGGGGGGGGAGAGAGTGGGGGGGGAGAGAGTGGGGGGGGAGAGAGTGGGGGGGGGAGAGAGTGGGGGGGGAGAGAGTGAGGGGGGAGAGAGTGAGGGGGGAGAGAGTGAGGGGGGAGAGAGTGAGGGGGGAGAGAGTGAGAGGGGAGAGAGTGAGAGGGGAGAGAGTGAGAGGGGAGAGAGTGAGAGGGGAGAGAGAGTGAGAGGAGAGAGAGAGTGAGAGGAGAGAGAGAGTGAGAGGAGAGAGAGAGTGAGAGGAGAGAAAGGAAGTGTTAACATTTGAGTTTAATAACCTTTATTTCATGCAAGGTCATTAATGTAAAATCCTAATGGTTTCTTTCTCCAAAAATGACAGCCAACCTACTAAGTATCTCCAGGGTTTTGTACTCACTATTGCAGATTTCCAGCACTTATCGCCTTGATTACAGCATAAATATACCCACAAAGAAACAGACAAAACCTATAAAATGAAGTAGTATTGATTACTTTTATTGCAACTATTCATAATCATCTATATTTCTTGATAATTCCATGAGGATAACTTCACGTAAGTAATCACTACAGGAACATGCAGAAGATTTTAACACTTAGGTAACAAAGCTAGAAACAAATCAACTTGCTAACCTGTGGGTAGGTGGTTGTTAATAAATAAGGGAGTTATTTCAACAATTCTTTGTCGAATCTGGAAAGTAATTTGGCTTTATGTGAAAGTACGCTTTACCTGATTAGAGTCAATGAAGAATCTTAATTGTTAATGCAAAACAATTAAGTGAAGTTATGTGCTTTCTAACCAACTCACACAATAAATGATTATCAGATTATTTTGAATTCTACAGAAATACATTTTTTTAGCAATGTTGTATCATAGCTCTCAATGGTTCTGCTCATGCAATGTTTTGTAATGAAATGTACCATCTAAAATATACAATATACAAAACATGTAAGATTACAAGGGCAAATAACTTCAGACTAATATATTACAGAATATGCTACCAATTAGAATTCCTATATATTTACTCTGGGTCAAAAGAAGACACTTCTCTCTGGTATTTTGCATTCTTTAAGCTTCTAAATATGAACTTGCCAAGCATAGTTTCAGTAAATTATATAAATTCATCAGAACTTTCATATTCTCAGCTATAGAATTGTTGTAACTTGTACAACTGTGCTACACAACCATAATTTACATTAAATGTCTCAATTTAAGGGCAGACACTAAAGTGTTGAACTGAGCACAGAATGGATATGTCCAAAGGAGGAAGAAAGATGATAAGTCTCTGGAAAGTTTGAGGGTTTGGACAACTGTGCAAGTAATGGTCTAATTAGACTAACTACAAATAAGACATTTGAAAGGTCAATACAACTTCCAGTAGTATATCAAAGACCTAACAATCCTTAGAGAAATGGATGTATATATAGCATAACTACCACCATAATCTTTCAAATATCCTTCAATGAACCAGAGATGGCTGGCTTAAGAACAGAAAATGGATGATTAATTAATACTTTTAGAATGTAGGAACGCAAATGGTAGGGGTTTGCAGAAGTTCAGTAATAGAACCATTGCAATTCCCAATATAGAATCTTTTTCTTTGAGTAAAGTGGACAAATTATGGAAATTGTAACAAGTAACATAACACAAACATTATGCTACCATTCCCTACGTGGGCCTAAGTAACTAGATCAGACAAAGGTTCAAATTTGATCAGAACAATTGGTCTCTTTATTCAAGAATTTTTAAAAATACAAATAACTAAAATAAGATTGGAATCTAAAAACTCTCATCTGCAATGTAGTCACGTACAAGACAGTTGTTTAAAAAAAAACAAAATCTGCTATCCTTCCTCATCTGGGATTCAGAAATACAGAATGATCAATTCACCATTACCATTTTAAATGGGCAGTGGGGGTGGGGGGGGGGGGGGGGTTTATGAATTTAAAGTAAATGCTGGCCAAACCAGGGATGTTCTGTGAGGACAAATATCTCATTGTACATTGGAATCTAATCAAAATATCAATTATGAAATGAAATTACTGTATTGATAAAGTAAAATTCTTCTAGATAAAAATGGAAAGTCATGCAATTAATTGCAAACTCTTTGCGTGCCATGGATATTGCAAACAGAGAATTGAGGAGCATTTCAACTCCTCGGACCCCCGGCTCATGTGGCATGGCATACAGGTCATTACAGACTTCCGACCTCCGATGTTTGCACCAACCCGAGCAGGGTGAATGTACGGAAGGCAGCTGGTCCGGATGGAATACCTGGCCACGTGCTCAGAGCTGGTGCAGGGCAGTTGGCTGGGGTCTTCATGGACATTTCAATCTGTCCCTAGCCCAGGCAGTTGTCCCCACAAGCTACAAGATCGCCACCATCGTGCCAGTGCCAAAGCATTCCACTGCCACGGGCCTGAATGACTTTTGCCCAGTTGCACTCACCCCCATCATTGCAAAGTGCTTTGAGAGACTGGTTCTATCACATCTGAACTCCTATCTGCCCACTACCCTGGACCCCCATCAATTTGCCCATCGCACCAACAGGTCAACAGAGGACGCCATCTCCACAGCACTTCACTCTGCCCTGACCCACCTGGACAACCCCAACTCTTACGTCAGAATGCTGTTCATTGACTTTAGTTCGGCATTCAATACTGTGACCCCCCTCCAAGCTGATCGCCAAACTTCACCAGCTTGGCCTCAGCTCATCCCTCTGCATTTGGACCTTGGACTTTCTGACTAACAGACCCCAATCTGTTAAGATAGACAACCTCTCCTCCTCCACTCTCACCCTGAACACCGGCGTGCCTCAAGGCTGTGCGCTGAGCCCTCTTCTGTACTCCCTTTTCACCTATGACTCCATTCCTGTACATGGTTCTAACTCCATAATCAAGTTCACAGATGACACCACGGTGGTTGGCCTGATCAGAGGGGATGACGAGACAGCCTACGGGAATGAGGCCCAGCACCTGGCTGCGTATTGTGCCAACAACCTGGCCCTTAACACCCAGAAGATAAGGTCATTGTGGACTTCAGGCAGGCTAGGAGCCACACTCACATCCCTATCTACATCAAGGGAGCTGTAGTGGAGCGTGTATCAAGCTTCAAATTCCTTGGTGTCCATATTTCTGAGGATCTTATCTGGTCCCTGAACTCCTCCATCCTGATCAAAAAGGCACAACAGACCCTTAATTTCCTGCAGAGCATCAAGAAAGCTCACCTCTGTCCCAGGATACTGACTTTACCGCTGTACCATTGAGAGCATGCTCACCAACTGCATCTCAGTGTGGTATGCCAGTTGTCCCGTATTGGACCGCAAAGCACTCCAGCGTTTGGTGAAAACTGCCCAGTGGATTATCAGTGCCCAATTGCCCACCACTGAGAACATCTACCATAAACACTGCCTGGGCAGGGCGAAAAGCATTATCAAGGATGCATCTCAGCCTAACCATAGACTTTTTACTCTCCTCCCATCCGGTAGGCGCTACAGGAGCCTCCGCTCCCACACCAGCAGGCACAGGAAGAGCTTCTTCCCTAAGGCTGTGACCCTGCTGAACCTCACTTCACGGCGCTAAGCAGTATTGCACCCATATTGTACTGTCTTTTATATTGTGTGCTGTAGCACTTATTTTTTATTTGCAATTATTTTGTAAATAACACTATCTTTGCATTTCTGGTTAGATGCTAACGGCATTTCATTTGGCTTGGTATCTGTACTCGGCACAATGACAATAAAGTTGAATCTAATCTAATATTTTTACATGATTTTGAAACCAATGTACAAGAGTAGCCAAGTAACTCACAAACAGTAAAGATTGTTGATGTCATGGAATACCAATCACAACGGTATTCCCCGGTTTTGACCCCTCTGTTAAGGGAAATATCCCTCCCATTTAGGCCCCTCATAATTTTCTACAATGCCTTGTAAAAGTATTCAGCCCCCAACCCTTCATTCACATAAATTAATATCACAATCAGGGATTTTGATAAATTCAACTAAGAATTTTTGTGAATAACATGTTCCTTTTTTCACAGTAGAGCCAAAAAAATCAGGGAGAATTGTAAGCATAAAAAACTAAAAATTCAAAAACTTTAATCACACAGTTCAAAAATATTCATCCCCATTTGCTCAGTACTTAGTTGAACCACCCCTGGCAGCTTTTTCAGCCAGTCGTCTTTCTGGACAAGTCTCTACTAGCTTTACACAATGTGAAGGAGAAAGACTTGCCCATTGCTCCTTGCAAAAGTGCTCAAGCTGTGCCATGTTAGTTGGGGAACATTGGCAGACAGCAACCTTGAGGTGTTGCCAGAGATATTCGATTGGATTAAGGTCAGGACTCTGACTGGGCCACTCAATAACATTAGTTTTCTTCATTTGAAGCCATTCCATTGTTGCTCTGGCAGTGTGTGTTGTCTTGCTGAAAGATTAACTTCCTCCCCAGTTTAAGCTTTCTGTCAGAAGCTGGCAAGTTTATTCTCCAGGATCTCTCTGTACTTAGCAGCATTCATCTTCCCATCAATCCTGACCAGATGTCCAGTCCCTGCTTCTAAAAAGCATCCCCACAGCATAATGCAACCTCCACCATACTTCACAGTTGGCATAGTGTTACCTGGCTGATGCACAGTATTAGATTTATGTCACATGTATCACTTAGTGTTGAAGCCAAAAACTTCTACTTTAGTCTCAGCTTACGATGAGACCTTCATCCATATCTTTACACTATCTTCTGAATGATGCTTTGCAAAGTCTTTACAGGCAAGGATGTGTTTTTTTTAGCCAGGGCTTCTTTCTTGCCACTCTACCATAAATACCCTTTTTGTGCAAGGCCTTATAGATTGTGGAGCCATGGGCTTCATCTCCAGTTGCAGCCATTGACTTCTGCAGCTCACTCAGAGGGTCTGTTGGCATCACAGTAGCCTCCCTATCAAGTGCCATTCTTCCCCAGCAAATAAATTTAGAGGGGTGGCCTGACCAAGGTAGTGTGGTTGTGGTTTCATAATTTTTCCACTTTCTCACAATGGACTGCACTGAGATCCAAGGTACGTTCAGGGTCCTTGAGATGGTTTTACACCCTTCCCCAGATTTGTGCTTTTTTTTTAATTATCATGTCCTTGACTTGTCTTGAATGCCCTTTTGTTTTCACTTTGACTTGGCTGTTGAAAATCTACATACTGATGGACTTTACAGAGACAGGGGGTATTTATTTTTATGAATTCTACATCAACAAATTGGATGAGTTGGTAAGGTAATACGTACTGTATATTGCACCTGATGAAAGTTAGTGTAGTAATTAAAAGGGGATGAATAAACACAAGAAATTCTGCAGATGTTGGACACCTAAAGCAACACACACACAAAAGTGCTGGAGGAACTCAGCAGATCAGGCAGCATCTATGAAAATGAATAAACAGTTGACTATTTTTCAGCCTCATAGATTTGGTTTTAAATTTTCAGAATTGTTGACAGGTTTTTTGATTTTAAAAAATTGATATGATACATGTTTTGCAAATAAGCTCAAAAAGTCCTACTTCAGTATATTTTAAATTTAGAAAAAAGAGCCAGTAAAATGTGAAAATAGCTTTGGGCGCTAAGTACTTTTTCAAGGCATTGCACATCTTAATTAAGTTTCCCCACCCCCAGACTTTGTTCCAAAGAAAACCTAGCTTATCCAATCTTACCTCTTAACTACAATTTTCTAGTCTTTGTAACATCAGCACAAGCTTCCTCTTCACTGTCTCCAGCACAATCACATTTTCCATGTACTGTGATCAGAACTATATAAAGTGGTCATAGTTAGCTGTGTCCTAACTAATGCTGTGCACTAGTGTTAATTAAGAGTTCCCCTGAAAATTAAGAGTCTGTAATGTGCCATGTGCTCAGCTGATTGGAAAGAGTTTTGTTTTGATGAGACCATAAATAACACAATTGAGAATTGAGTGCATGTCAATTTGGTCCATAACGTGCCAGCGTCATCTTTAAGGTCATCAGTTACCTTCTAGTGACACTTGAAAGACATCGCTAGGTATATGCAAACTATTTTTAAATGATAACCCATTGACTTAAGTAGGTCCAATAATGTACTACTTAGTCATTGGACCACTAATTTGACACTTAAAATCCAGATAGATCATTGGAACAAGCCCACTATCTCAGGATGGCAAAGAAACAAATGCATAAGGTTTCTTGTTTCACTTTGCAATAAAATAATGCTTAATACCAAAATCAGCAGGTAAAATGAGAAAAGGATAATCCTCAGTTTTGATACCCTTACCACAGAATAGACTCCTTACACCACAAACTAAATCAGAATATACACGATAATTCATTAAAAGGGAAAAGTATTTAAAATGTAATTTGGGGGATTTGTCTCTTTGAAAAGGCAGGGTGACAACTGCCAATGTTACTTCTGAGTCAGCTGCTGGAAATGAATGAGAGTACCCAGAAGCTGACATAACTGTTAATTTTCCACTCTCTCATGGGAAAGCAAATGAACAACTGGTATTCCATGTGCTTCTGTTCTGCACAGCACATGCAAAAGTAGCATCATACTAAATTAATTCACTGGGCTCTATTCAGGTTATAAAAAAACTATCATGGAAAAAGAAAAGCCTTGAATTTGAACATCTTGATATTCTAACTACAAATTCCCTTTCTTTAATCCTTGAAGATGTTGATTCCTTGCTGCATTACTGTTCCACATACAGTGCATTCCAGTTTTTTGGGATGCCTTGGGACCAGTACATTTTGGCCCAATTAAGCAGTTGCCTCAATTAGCCAAAGTTCCTTGGAAATAGTTAAAAAGGAATAAAAAGATAAACTACTGATTAACTGAGTAACAAATTGTGTATTTAAATGAAATACACAATAAATTAGGACACTGCAGTACTGTAAAACTGTGTATTAGCTCCTAATGGTTTTCAGCAGAGGAGTTCATCCAGTGTATGCTGCTGAGCTCTATTGATCGAATGTCAATGAACAAAATCAGCACCGACACCTAGTGCAGATAATGGACAGCCTTCATACAATGCTATCAACAAGCTTCACTTACATTTTAACATGATTGTCAATATCTTTGTAATTCCTAACTTGTTGAAGTAGTGGAAGTTTCATTTTCACTCTTGGCTGTTTCTGACATCTCCAAGCCTTTATGCTTGAAACTGCAGTGAACAAAACAATTCTGAATTGTCTTGCTGCTTATTTCACACCTACTATCAGAGACAAAAATCACTGCTTTTGGAACAGAAACACACAACTGACGCTTTTTAAAACTGTTCGCTCTAAACATGGTGTAGCATCTCACAGCCACACAAGTGGACACAATTGACATTAGTTCAGCAACAGCCTCCTGTCCCAATTAAACTGCATAGTGTCCCAAATAAACAAAGGGAATCCTAGCTATTTTCTCGATTGTTTTTGTTCTTTAAGAGTTGTCCCAAATAAGCAACTGCTACAATTAACCACCACATATCCTTCAGTCCTTCATTCAAACAGACATCATTTGTGTATTCACAGTAAATGCTGGTAATATTTTGTGTGCAACTGAATTTCTATTAACTCCGAAGCTCTTCCAGCAATGATCACTAAAATAGGAACTCTGTTTATCTCATGTTCTCGTTATTTATATTTGAATACGCAGATTGTTGTCTTCTGCACTCTGGCTAATCTTTCATTGATCCTGTTATAGTTACTATTCCATAGATTTGTTGAGTATGCCCCCAGGAAAATTAATCTCAGGGTTGCATATGGTAACATACATGTACTTTTGAGAATAAGTTTACCTTTACTTTGAACTTCTGCTTAAAAAGCTACTGAACCCAACTGTAACATTTCTGGCTTGTGTCATTATGGCCTCAAAGCTGAATGAAGATTGGCCCATGATTGTCATGGTCTATGGCTTAGCTAAAGACTGGATAAGTTGGCTGACGGAACCTGCTGCTTATTGTTCAGAACTGGCCAGTTGGAAAAACACTTTGCAGGTGTGGAAACCACATTATATAAAAGTTAGCATAAATGTACCCTTCCAAAATGGTTTCAAGAACAGATTGTGCAGTTCACAAGTTATAAAAATAATTGAACTTAATGTAATTTAATCACTTCTGTAGAATATTCTGGGTAACTTAAGAAACAGGTAACAGGATCATCCCCAACTGAACAAGCTACTCCGGTTTTAATTTTTTTCCAAATTGCTATTTATCACAAACTGCCATTTCTTCTCTAATATTTGAATCACTCAATCAATGGTCAGTTATTCTTGTAATTCCCTTCTCAACTTCTTTTGATTACCAATTAATTCAATTCTACATCAGAAATGATACCCATTTAGGAAAATGACTTTAGATTGCAATGACTGTCAAGTTCCCCGGAGGATCTATCCAACTTATAATTTGCACAATGCCTATTTATTAACATCATAGATGCTCTCAGATGTATATCACAAAGACTTAAGTACATCTTTAAGTTTCTACCACCAACTCTATTGTTGGTCACTCATTCCATTCACTGTCCAAATTACTGTTGCAGGTTGTATCAGACTGTTCACAACCCTTAATCTCCAATTTTAAGGCTTACTTGCAAAGCTCAGCCCTTTGATCATGCTCTCGCTACTTCCTTCCCATTTGCCCTGTCTACTGTTATGCATCCTGTTTTTTTAAAAAAAAACTAAATGACAACTTATCAGACTGGGGGAAAAAAGCACAGAAGACATTTTGGCCTATTATGCTTGGGTGGTTTTTTGAAAGAGCATGCCAATTCCTATTTCTCCACAATTCAACAAGTACATTTTTCCAAATTCTTTTTAATAATTTCTAAGCAAGCTGATTTCACCACCCTTTCAGGTAAGGACAACTTTAAAATTAGTCATTATCATTTCTTCAGTCTCTGGTCAACAGAAAATTTCCTTACTTTTGGTACATACTGGAATTATCTGTGAGGAAATGCATGCATTAAATTTCAACTGGATTCACAAAAGTTATAATCTGTATGATTTACAGTATTCCAACTTCAATTTTCATTGCATTACATTTTATCAAGATTTTCCATTCAACTGTGCAAGTAAACATGTGCATAATTGTAGGCAAGCTGGTTCTGACTTTACAGGAAGTGTATTTAAAATATTGAAGGTTCTCTTGCAGTCACTCGACTCAACACTCAGAGAAGAAAATGAGAGGGGGAGTGGAGGGAAAAAAAGCGCACACACAGAGACGAAAAGGAGGCGGAGAGAGATATATTCTCTCTCTTAAGGTTTAGAACACAGTACACATAGGAATAGGCTCTTTAGCCCACAATGCCGACATAAACATCTGATAGACAGCCCTCCATTCCATGCCTCTTGAATGTCACTATCCCATCTACCTCCAAAACCACATTATTAACAAACCATTTCAGGCACCTACCACACATCCACCAGTACCAAATAACATTTCTGGACGCTAATTAGGGAACTAAAACAGTTTTACATGACATTAAAATGGGAGAATCACTAAGCCCCAAACAAAGCAATGGCAGTTGTTAAACTGTTTAAAAAGTAATAATTGTATATATTTTTAAAATTGTGCACATTTCATAATTTAACAATCAAATTAAAAAGCCGTTAAAGTGTTTAGCAGCCGGGATACCAGTTAGCGAGCGAGTAGCATTGAGCCTGTGATTCCTTCAAGGTTAGTTACTGGACGCAGCGCACAAAACACTCATCACGAATTGCCCGTTAAACTACCAGTTTTCTCGTTTAATTGTTTTTGGCCCTAACGTGTTTCTCTAAATTCCCCGAAGGAATGAAACACTCCTCTCACACACTCTCTCTCTCTCACACACACACACACACACACACGCACGCACAGATGGGAGTCTCTTCCACCGCAGCCACCATGTTTGTTTCTTAAAACAAACCCCAGAATCACGACGCGGCTCCTCAGGCGCAAATCTGCGACGTTACTGACAAAAAATAAATCCCAGGTCGAACTCGACCGTTCGCCGGCTGTTTTGCGAAGACTACAAATCAAAAGCGATCGCACACTTGTATTTAAAAAAAAAACCCACAAACGCAGCAGCTCAGATTCCCCCGCCCCCCCTCTCTCTCCCCGAGCAGCAGGATGCGAGCAGCCGCCATTTTGTGCGAGGCGAGCTCGGCCGGTGTGTGTGCGAGAGAAGGGGGAGGGGTGTCGTGTAATGGTTGAATAGGGGCACCCCCTCCCGGGGCCCAGGCTGTGGTGGCCGGTCTGCTTGAGACGAGGCGCTATTGTCTCGCTTCTCGGAGGGAGGCTCGAGCCGCTGCTGTTTGGTGCCTCGGCCGCCGCTGCCAGCACCAGCGCCGCCGGGGTGGTTTTATCCCTCTTGTGTGTGTGTGTGTGTCTTTCTCTCTCTCTCCCCCTCCCTTTCGTCTCTGTGTGTGTGTGTGTGTGTGTGCGCTTTTTTTCCCTCCACCCCCCTCTCATTTTTTTTTCTCTGAGAGTGTTGAGTCGAGTGACTGCATGGAGCCGCTTACACCACCGCAGCCTGTGTAACAGCGTCAAAAAGCAGCAGCAACACACACACACACACACACACACACACACATAAACCACAACAGTACCACACAATAGAGAACAAGATGTAAGTTTTCCTTTTGTATTTATTTCTTATTCTTCATCTGGCGATCGAAAGAGTCCCGAATCGGGTCGTTACTCCTTTTTTTCCCCTCTTTTTTTTCATTCCTTCTTAAAACTTTCGTACTCGCTCCACCATCAATGACTGAGCGGCAGTGGAATGGCTCTCTCCTTTAGATATTGAGGGAAGTTTGAGGGGGTTATTCTTTTCCATTTGTTTTTACACACACACGCACCCTACACACACAACACAATAACAACAACAATAACAATGAAAAAGATGGCAAATCCGACGGGGAAATTGCAACCTTTAGAGCCGCGGAGAAAAAGACTGGCGTTCTTGGAGGAGCTGCGGCAATTTCACCAGAACAGAGGGTAAGAAACAGGTATTTTGTACCTGCCTGGGGGAGGGGGGGAATAAAACTTTTTCTGAAATGGAAAACACTTGGCTGATGATCCTCTGCCTTTTTCAGGACGCCTTTTAAAAAGATCCCAATAGTAGGTGGCAAGGAGCTGGATCTTCACGCTCTCTACACCAGAGTCACCAGTCTAGGTGGATTCGCCAAGGTGATTATATTTAGGGAGATGAAATTTTATTTCTTCTCCGGTTCTGGGTGAAAAAATGTATATTGATTTATATTTTTATTTAGTTTCTGCTTGCAAAGATTGTGTGTGAGAGAGATGTAGATGGCATTTGTTGCATGTAAAGACTGCCTGCCTGGCCTGGTGCGTGGGGCTGAGCTGCACTGAGCGCACTTAAGCGAACTCAAAATTAGCGGGCATGTTTAACATCGATAATCGTGAGTGTGCCTGGGGTAGGAAATACTCTTCAGGGGACCGGCTCGCACTATTTGTTTGCCTTTATCCTGGACGGATCGGGTGAGATGGTCCTACGTATTTCTTCGCCGTCTCAGGCTTCGTGCTTCTGATGAAAATCGTAGGCCTCACATTAGGCCCATAGGATCATTAGGACGGAGAAAGTATAACATCTTTATCCTTTTGCATTCTCGTGAAACAAGTAGGTAGATAACTTTAGGTTTAGGAGCTCGTGGTGTAAAATAGTGCCGGTCGCGGTATTTAAATGCGTAAGGTCCTTTTCGATATTTTTATATCTGATAATATGTATACGCATATTAACCAGGAATATTATTTTTGATGCAGGTAACCGATAAGAACAAATGGTCACTGATAACAGAGGAGTTGAACTTTCCTAAAGGTTGTCCAAATGCAGCATTTGCCTTAAAGCAATATTACTTACGGTGAGTTTATTCTTTATGTTTAATATTTCTATTAAATTAGGATAAATTATATTGGAAATACCTCAACAGCTGTATGCATTTCTTTTAAAAGTGCAAGGACTATTGTAGCATAATCATTTCTAAAATGGAAAAGCATTAAGAATGTCTGATTTGTGATTCTCCCGTGTTTTGTTCAAGTGTATTTTGAAGAATTGGACAAACTTGTTGAACAAGTGTACGAAATATTTGTACAGGTGTGTGACCCACTTTTGTGCCGATCTGTGCACATTTTGTATTTACAGCTAGCAGCTAATATATAAGCTACCTGGAAGGCATTAGATAGCCTGATTATGCTAACAAAAATTTTACGGGCTGGTAGTTAGTGAATTTTTGTGACAGAGATGAACTATGTGTTCACGTGAGATTATTTTAATTTTTAAAAATCTGGATAAACATTCATATGTCAGTAGCTCATTCCATGAAAATGTTTGTTGTGCATGTGTGGTATATTTTCGTTGTTTATCTGTTTAAACTTTCTGTTGATACTGTAGTGAGTTCTATGTAAATATCCATATTTTAGGCTATTATGACATGTTAGTCCATTTAGGATTATGTTGATCCTTCTGCCTTTCAAGCAAAAATTAAATAATGCAATTGTCACTGAACAAATCATAGTTTGAAAAAATTTCATTGGCCAATTATGATGGGAAGAAGACAATTTCAGTTTAAAGTTCAAAAGAGGGAATAGTAGTTTAGAACTATTTGGATTATCAGGTAGTTAGGTATGTACATTGCTGGATAACTGTCCAGGCAACTTCTGTGTTTTAAATAAAATATGACACTGAAATTTTTTAACTGGGCTCTGCAAAAACTGTTTTGATTGTTTATGTTAGGGTATTGAAGTCTGGTGGCTAAGGTTCATTTAAAATTATTTTATCCATTTTGAGGGACTGTAACTGTTGAATTCAAGACATTAGATCTCTGGTTTCTTTTCAGTAACTTGTGCCCAGATTTAGCAGTTGAGCAGTATAGCACAAATAATAACTCAAATTTATTTGGAAGCATTAGCAGTAATGAAATTGCCAGGTGTTTCTATGTATGTTCAATTTTATGTGCAAAGCATGAGGACTATGATATTCTTGCATTCAAGTTATGGTTTAAGACTTGTTCTCAGTGATTTGCCATTACTGTGATTTTTAGGAAGCATTTGCTAAATTAGATGTGGCATTTTATTGTTGTAATAGTTTTTGTAATAACTTCCTCATTTAAATTACAGGATTTGATCCATTAATATTTCCACATTTTCATGCTGTTGTAGAATCCAAGTATTTTTCACCTAGTCTTTTTCAAAGGCCGTGTGACATGTATGTTTTCATGCATTAACAAATTTTGATTTGTAAAATTAGTCAAATGTTCCCCATAATAATTCTTGGAAAACCCCTAATGGTTTATACATAAACAAAAGAAAATCTGCAGATGCTGGAAATCCAAGCAACACGCACAAAATACTGGAGGAACTCAGCAGACCAGGCAGCATTTATGGAGAAGAGTACAGTTGACATTTTGGGCCAAAACGTTGACTGTACTCTTTTCCATAGATGCTGAGTTCCTCCAGCATTTTGCCTGTGTTGTTTTAATAGTTTATATGTTGAGCTGTCATAATGTTTCATTAAAGCTTTGTAAGTTTGCAAATTGAATACCAATTGCATGCATATCGGGTGCAAATAGAAATCTGTATTGTTGTTGTACTCCCCCTTTAATTTTCAGCTGCATGAAGAGTGCAGCTTAAAATGAGATGGGGAATATTTAGAATGCATGTTTTTTCATCAAATGCTCACAGTTGTGGTTAGCAGTAAATCTCCTTAACACCATGGTGCAAATTAACACACTTGCTTCTCTGAATTTTCATATGACAGTCGCATTTACAGTATTGAGGGAATCTTTAAAGCATTTTGTTTTAAGTGTATTTTAAAACAGGATGGATTTTTTGATCTAACATAGTTACCAGAAAAGGCCAAAGCATAACACTTGCTTATTCCTCCTCTTGGCTCAAGGTAATGGACTTTGCAGAGTTTTTTTTACAATTTTATTTTTTCCAAAAAGAATGCTGCAGAATTTCTTGTGCTTATGCACTTTCAGACTGAACTTTACATTGAGGCTAGCATTTGAGAAAGGGAAATGTGTGTTTAATTAGTTTCCTGATTCAAAGCAGTATGGTAATCAGCATAAAATAGCAACATTTTAAACTAATTAATGTTAAAGTTCTAAACTCGATTATTTTTTATGGGATTGAACCAGTAACTATACTTTTAATCGTACTTTTGATTTCCATAGTGTATGCTCGGGTTAAACTGCTATGCTTGTGATTTTTTTTGACATGTGCTATCCCAACAGTTTAAAGTGTTTAAGTATATGTGACAAATTCAACTTAGACCATAAGACATAGGAACAGAATTATGCTATCTGGCTCATTGAGTCTGCTCCGCCATTCAGTCATGTCTGATCTTTTTTTTTTAATCTCCTCAACCCCAGTTACTGGCCTTCTCCCCATAACCTTTAATGCCTTGTCCAATCAAGGACCTATCAATCTCTGCTTTAAATACACCCAACGACCTGGCCTCCACATGTGGATGTGGCAACAAATTCCACAAATTCACCACCCTTTGGCTAAAGAAATTTCTCCGCCTCTCTTTTGAAACGGTGCCCCTCTATCCTGAGGCTGTACCCTCTTGTCCTCTCTCATGGGAAACATCCTTTCTGCATCTACTCTGTCTAGGCTTTTCAACATTCAAAAGGTTTCAATGAGATCACTCCTCATCCTTCTGTATTTCAGTGATTACAGACCCAGAACCATCAAATGTTCCTCACGTGATAACCCTTTCATTCCTGGAATCATCCTTGTGAACCTTCTCTGAACCCTCTCCAATGCCAGCACATCCTTTCTAAGGTGAGGGGCCCAAAACTGTTCACAGTACTCAAGGTGATTTAGGTTGTATTCTAGGCCTCTTGAAATGAATGTTAACATGGCATTTGCCTTCTACACCACCGACTCAACCTGCAAGTTAACCTTCAGGGTGTTCTGCACAAGGACACCCAAGTCCCTCTGCATCTCAGATTCGTGGATTTTCTCCCCGTTTAGAAAACAGTCCGTACATTTATTTCTACTACCAAAGTGCATGACCATGCATTTTCCAACATTGTATTTCATTTGCTACTTTCTTGCCTATTCTTCTAATCTGTCTAAGTCCTTTTGCACCCTACCTGTTTCCTCAACACTACCTGCCCCTCCACCAATCTTCATACAAAGCCATCTATTCCATCATCTAAATCATTGATATACGGCATCAAAAGAAGTGGTCCTGGCACCAGCTCCTGTGGAACACCACTAGTCACTGGCAGCCAACCAGACAAGGATCCTTTTATACAACACACACAAAATGCTGGTGGAAACGCAGCAGGCCAGGCAGCATCTGTAAGGAGAAGCACTGTTGACGTTTTGGGCCGAGACCCTTCGTCACCAACATTTTGTGTGTGTTGTTTGAATTTCCAACATCTGCAGATTTCCTCGTGTTTGCTCTTTAAGGATCCTTTTATTCCCACTGGCTGCCTCCTACCAATCAGCCAATGCTCTAACCATGTCAGTAACTTTCCTGTGATAGTGGGCTGTTAACTTGGTAAGCAGCCTCATGTGTGGCACCTTGTCAAAGGCCTTCTGAAAGTCCAAATATACAGCATTCATTGCATCCCCTTTATCTCTTCTACTTGTAATCTCCTCAAATAATTCCAACAGGTTTATCAGGCAGGATTTTCCCTGAAGGAAACCACGCAGATTTTGTACTATCTTGTCCTGTGTCACCAAGTACTCCATCACCGTATCCTTAACAATTGACTCTAAAATCTTCCCAATCACTGAGGTCAGGCTAATTGGTCTATAATTTCCTTTCTGCTGCCTTCCTCCTTTCTCAACAAGTGGAGTAACATTTGCAATTTTCTAGCCCTCTGCAACCATGCCAGAGTCCAATGATTTTTGAAAGATGACTTGTAATGCCACCACAATTTCTAATGCTACCTCTTACAAAAACCTAGGATGCAGTTCATCTGATCTGGGTAATTTATGTACCTTTAGGCCTTTTAGGTTTTTTATTTTCTCTCTTGTAATAGTAACTGTACCCACTTCTCTTCCTTCACTCACTGCACCATCAGGCATACTGCTGGTGTCTTCCACAGTGAACACTGATGCAAAATACTCACTTTGTTCACCAGCCATCTCCTTGTCCCCTGTTATTATTTCTCCTGCCTCATTTTCTAGCAGTCCTATATCCACTCTCATTTATTTTATTTTTAACATACTTGAAAAAACTTTTACTATCCACTTTGATATTATTTGCTAGCTTGCTTTCGTATTTTATCTTTTCCTTTCTAATGATTTTTTTAGCTGCTCTCTAAGTTTTTAAAAACTTCCCAATCTTCTATTTTCCCACTAATTTTTGCTTTGTTGTACGCCCTTTTGCTTTTACAATAGCTTTGACTTCCCTTGTCAGCCATGGTTGTATTATTTTACCATTTGAGTATTTCTTCATTTTTGGAATACATATGTCCTGCACTTTCCTTATTTTCCCCAGAAATGCATGCGATTGCTGTTCTGCTGACATCCCTGCCAGCAGTTCCTTCTAGTTCACTTCGGCTGGCTCCTCTCTCATACCACTGTAATTTCCTTTACTCCACTGATACTGTTACATCAGACTTTACTTTCTCCCTGTCAAATTTCAAGTTGAACCCAATCATATTGTGATCACTGGTTCCTAAGGGTTCTTTTACCTTAAGCTCTCTAATCACCTCCCATTCATTACATAACACCTAATCCAGTATAGCTAATCCCCTAGTAGGCTCAATGACAAACTGCTCTAAAAAGCCATCTCTTAGGCATTCAACAAACTCACTCACTCGAGATCCATTACCAACCTGATTTTCCAATCGACCTGCATGTTGAAATCTCCCATGACTACCATAACATTGCCCCTTTGACTCGCCTTTCTATGTCCTGTTTTAACCTGTAGTTCACCTCCCAGCCACTGTTGGGAGCCCAACAACATCCTTTTACCCTTGCAGTTTCTTGATTCAACATCTTCTGATCCTATGTCACGTCTTTCTACTGATTTAATGCCATTCTTTACCAGTAGAGCCACACCGCCCCCTCTGCCTACCTTCTTATTCCTCTGTTATAATGCATAACCTCGGACATCAGCTCCCAACTACAACCATCCTTCAACCACAGATCAGTGACCTGGCAATCTGTAATACTGCAACAAGATCATGCACCTTATTTCTTATACTATGTGCATTTAGATACAACACCTTGAGTACCGTATTTGCTATCCTTTCTGATTTTGCATCCCTAATGATTTGATACTCAGCCTGTTGGCTGCAACTAAGTCCCATCACCTGCCTGCCCTTCCTGACAGTCTGACTGCGTGCTATCTTTACATTTTTATATCTCTTCTATCCGGAGACCTTTCACTCCGGTTCCCACCCCCCTGCCAAATTAGTTTAATCCTTCCCCAACATCTCTTACAAACCTGCCTGCAAGAATATTGGTCCCCCTCGGGTTCAGGTACAACCTGTTAATTTTGAACAGGTCATACCTCCCCCAGAAGAGATCTCAATCATCCAAGAACCTGAAGCCCTGCCCGCTGCACCAATTTCTTAGCCATGCATTTATCTGCCAAGTCATCCTGTTTCTACTCTCACTGGTGCATGGCACATGCAGCAATCCAGAAATTACTACCCTGGAGGTCTTGCTTCTCAGCTTTAACTTGTGTCAATGTATTTTGTAATTACAGTACCTTTACAGTTGAAGCATTTTTCATGATTGACCGTACTAGTGCATTCAGGTGTACAATTGACATGTTGCTTTAACTGCAGCCTTTGTACATAGACAGATCAGTGTGTCCTAAAGCAGATGTGTAAGATGTCTTATTGACCTAGCTACTCAAATGAATGTTCATCCTAATCTAATGCAGTGTTGTATCTATTTTCTCCATAAACTCTTGTGGGCCAAGCTGCAGTACTAGATCCCTAACTATATTTTGGAGTTTTAAAGTTGCAAGGATATGAAATTGCACAATGTTTTTGCGTGTTGGGGAGGAAGCATTAAGAAGAGGGACGCCTCAAGTCTTAATAAGCTGGTAAGGAAGGCGGGCTCTGTCGTGGGCAAAGTACTGGAGAGTTTAACATCGGTAGCTGAGCGAAGGGCGCTGAGTAGGCTACGGTCAATTATGGAAAACTCTGAACATCCTCTACATAGCACCATCCAGAGACAGAGAAGCAGTTTCAGCGACAGGTTACTATCGATGCAATGCTCCTCAGACAGGATGAAGAGGTCAATACTCCCCAATGCCATTAGGCTTTACAATTCAACCGCCAGGACTTAAGAACTTTTTAAAAGCTATTATTAATGCTTTTTGAGATAGTGATTTAGATGCATATCATTTTTTTTACTGAGTTAAGTATTGTATGTTATTAGTTTTGCTACAACAAGTGTATGGGACATTGGAAAAAAAGTTGAATTTCCCCATGGGGATGAATAAAGTATCTATCTATCTATCTATCTTTAGTACTGTTTCATTATATCTTGTTTTGAAAAACTTCCATTTTAAGTTTATAGATCATAGCAAGTAATCTGCATAAGATTTTATGCAGAGTTATATAATTATCATATACCTATCTAAATTCAGAGATTGAGACCATAAGACATAGGAGCAAAATTAGGCCATTCAGTCTGCTCCGCCACTGCATCATGGCTGATTTATTATCTCTCAACTCCATTCTCCTTTTTCTCCATTACTTTTGATACCTTGACTAATCAAGAACAGTCAACCTATAAAGTGACCCTTTACAGGCAGCAAACAAAACTACGAACAATTCTATTAATTGCACTTTTTTTTCTGGACTATGATCACTGCAATTTACAGCTTGTAATTTCCCCTTGGGAGTTGTGCTTTGGAATCATCTGTACAACCTAGCATTTTTGCAGTATCCTGGAGGATCTGTGAACTGGACTCTCAATAATGTAGGTACAGCTGTGGTGGCCTTTGCTGGAGTGGACTTGTGGCTGGATCAAAGTGGTGGGGGCCTGGCCTGAGATTTGAAAAGCAAACATGTTTGGCCATTGCTGGAGCGGACTTGGGGTTGGATCGAAGTGGTGGGGTCTGGGCCCAAGTTCGAAACACAAACCAATGTTTCGCTGATTTAAGTGCTGAGCCAGATTGAAAAGGTAGAAGGCTGCGGTAGAAGGACAAGCTGGTGTTCAGCTTACTACTACACATGGTTTACTTGTATTAGTGGTGAACTATCTTTGCAGCTGCAGCCTGCAACTATTGGCACTCATCTCGGTGTTGATCTGGCTCCATTCTGTGGCCTGTAGCCATCGGGCTCCTGGACCGGCTTTACTCGCCTCAGCATTTAACTGGCTCTGTGGTTGCGGACTCGCTTTCAGTGACTTTACAGTTCACGTTCCATGTTATTTGTTTACTTTTTTATTGTTTGCATGATTTGTTCTTTGATTTTTGCACATTGGGTGTTTGACAGACTTTGTGGTTTTTTTAATGGGTTCCATTGTTTTTTGTGGCTGGCTGTAAGAAGATGAATCTCAAGGTTGTATAAAGTTTAATACTTTGAAATAGACCCAAAGACTTGGCCACTTTGGGAATGAATTTCACAGATTCACCACCCTCTAGCTAAATAAATTCTCCCTCATCTCTGTTCTAAATGGATGTCCCCATAATCTGAGGCTGTGCCCTCTGGATTCTCCCACTATGGGAATCATTCACTTCCCTGTCGCTAACTAGACCTTTCAATATTCGATAGGTTTCAAAAGATCAACCCCCCCCCCACCATTCTCCTGAACTCCAGCAAGTGCTGGCCCAGAGCCATCAAAGATTCCTCGTATTTTAACTCTTTCACCCTGGAATCATTCTCAGGAACCTCCTCTGGACCCTCTCTAATGTCAGCACATCATTTCTTAGATAAACGGCCCAAAACTGCTCACAATACTCCAAGTGTGATTTGACCAATGATTTTTAAAGCCTCAGCATTGTATCTTGCTTTTATGTTCTCTCAAAATGAATGCTAACATTGTATTTGCTTTCCTTACCACCGATTCAACCTGCGAAGTAATCTTTAGGGAATCCTCCACAAGGGCTCCCAGACACCATTGCACCTCACACTTTTGAATTTCCTCTCCATTTAGAAAATTGTCTGCACCTTTGTTCCTTCTAACACTTCCCTACACAAAATTCCATCTGGCATTTACTTGCCCATTCTCCTAAATTGTCTGTGTTACTGCAGACTTCCTACTTCCTCAACGCTACCTGTCCTTCCATCAATCTTCGTATCATCAAAAATACCATCAATTGTTATTCAAATCATTGACATATAATCTGAAAAGAAATGTCTCAAAACTGACCACTGTGGAACAGCACTAGTCGCTGGCAGCCAATCAGAAAAGGCCCCCTCTATTCCCACTTTTTCCCTCATGCTATTTGGCCAATGTTCTGTAAATGCTATTATATTTACTGTACTGCCATGGGCTCTTATTAAGCAGACTCATGTGTCACCTTGTCAAAGGCCTCTGAAAATCTAAGTGAACAACATCCACTGACTCTTCTTTGTCTTCTTAACCCACTGATTCCCCTCTGCCTGTAATTTCCTCAAAGAATTCCAACAGATTTGTCAGGCAAGATTTTCCCTTAAGGAAACCATGCTGACTTTAGCCTATTTTATCATGCGCCTCCAAGTATCCTGAAATCTTTCTTAATAATGAACTCCAACATCCAACATCAGTTGGGTCAGGCTAACTGGCCTACAATTTCCTTTCATCTGGCTTCCCTCTCTTAAAGAGTGGGGTGACATTTGCAACTTCCACATCCTCCGAAACCATTCCAGAATCTAGTGATTCTTGAAAAGTCAGTACTAATGTCTCCTCAATCTCTTCAGCTTTCTCTTTCAGAACTCTTGGGTGTAGTTCATCTGATCCAAGTGACTTATCTACCTTCAAACCTTTTAGCTTCCCAAGCATCTTCTCCTTAGTAACATCAACTAAACTCACTTCTGCCTCCTGACACTCTTGAATTTTTGGTATTGTGCAGTTGTCTTCCACAGTGAAGAGTGATACAAAATGCTTATTTAGTTCATCTGCCATATTTTTGTTTCTCCATTGCTACCTCTCCAGCATCATTTTCCAATGGTCTAATTACTTTCACTTTTGCTTTTTATATATCTGAAAAAAAATCTCTTGTATTCTCTTTTGGCTAGTTTACCTTCACATTTAAAGTATAAAGTGTAGTTTGTAAAGTTAATAAAGTAGAATTTAGTATATGACTCCATCTCCCACGCAGTCATAGGTTTTTTACTTTTGGTTTATTGGACTATTTGAGTATCTGTATACAGAAAATAATTTTTATCCATTACTTTCTGATGATGATGCTGCTTTCCTGTGACAGTGTTTCACGTAGATGTGCTCAATGGTGGGGTGGGCTTTACCTGTGATAGGCTGGGGCATATCCATTACTTTTTGTAGGATTTTCTGTTCAAGGATGCCTCCATACCAGGCTATGATGCAGCCATTTAATATACACTCCACCATGTGTCTATAGAAGTTTTAGACGTTATGCTGAATCTTCGCAAACTCGTAAGGAACTACAGGCGCTACTGTGGTTTCTTCATTGTTGCACAAGTGTTCTGGGCCTAGAACAGGTCCTCAAAAAAATCCACCAGAATTTAGAGTTGCTGCTCTTCTCTACCTCTGATCCTCTGTAGTCTGCTCATGGACCTCTGATTTCCTTCTGAAGTCAATGGTCAGCACCTTGGTCTTGCTCACATTGAGTAAGAGGTTGTTATGGCATTACTTGGCTAGCTTTTCAATCTCCCTCCAATCTTAAGAGTTGTCCTAAATAAGTGGCTGTCTCAATTAACCAATGGCCCAATTAACTGGAATGCATTGTACTTGTGTTCTTTGGTATGCAGATGCTTTCCAAAGGGCATGTTCAGTTTAAAAGTTACTTGCCTGTTACAAGTAGCTGATTATGTGTTTATACTGCTTGACCTGATGAATATTTGCAGTTCTTGTTCTCATTGATAACTTGTACTACTAATTGTATCCTTGATATTTCAAACATACTGTCTGACAGACGGTAAGAAATGATGTCTGCCTGTACATAGTAGTTCTCATCATTTATATGAACTGAGCATGCAAGTTTAAACAGTGCATTAGAATAACAAATCTGATCAAATGTTCTGAAAGCATTTTTTTTCTTGCATCCTTTTGCAGAATTCTAAACTGACATTCAAACACTTGTTAAATGAGTTTCTTCATGATGTTTTGTTAATTTTCATCTGTGTCACTTCGGTACTTAGTAATTGATTTAGAACTTGTTGATTAGTTGGCAAGTTTTGCTCGGACAGCCTTAATTAAAATCCGGTACAACATTGTTTAAGTTGAATATTCTCAATATATCGTCTTTAAATATTAGAAAATTTGATGAGCTAAGTCATTGCATAGAAATAAATTTTATATTCAATCATGCTGTCTCATTTTTGAAAACTGGGGGGTGTGGGGAGGTAATATTTATCTACCTTGAAGGGAGAAACAAGTGGATACACGAACATTCAGCAGAATAATATACTGAACCTGATCAGAGTATGTTGGATTTGAAATTTCTGCTAAACTTTCATTATATTTCAAAGGTGAGTTTAGCAGTCTTGCATCTTTTAGTAATCCCTCTTCAGAAATTAGCATTTAAAATCTAGATTGATATTCCAGAACAACACAGCTGTTCATACAAAATGCTTGAGGAACTCAGCAGACCACGCAGCATCTATTGGAAAAGAGTAGAGTTGACGTTTTGGGCCAAGACCTTTCATCAGAATTGGAGAAAAAAAGATGAGTATATTTAAAAGGTGGTGGGTAGGGGAGGGAGAAACACCAGGTAATAGGTGAAACCAGGAGGGGGAGGCGTGAAGTAAAGAGCTGGAAAGTTGATTGGTGAGAGAGATATAGGGCTGGAGAAGGGGGACTCTGATAGGAGAGGACAGGAGGCCATGAAAGAAAGGAAAAGGGTAGGAGTACCAGCGGGAGGTGATACGCAGGGAGATGAGGTGAGAGAAGGAAATGGGAATGGTAAAGGAAAGGGGTGGGGGCAATTATCAGAAGTTCGAGAAATTGATGTTCATGCCATCAGGTTGGAGGCTACCCAGACTGAATATAAGGTGTTGCTTCTCCAAACTGAGTGTGGCCTCATCGTGGCAGCAGAGAAAGCCATGGACTGACATATTAGAATGGGAATGGAAGAAAGAATTGAAATGGGTGGCCACTGGGAGATCCCGCTTTTTCTGGCGGATGGAGTGTAGATTCTCAGCATACTGATCTCCCAATCTACGTTGGTTCTCACTGATTATACAGGAAGCCACACCGGAACACTGGACACAGTATATGACCTCAACAGACTCACAGGTCTGTTGTCACCTCGCAGCCACCTCAGTTGGAAGGACTTTTTGGGGCCCTGACTGGTAGTGAGGGAGGAGGTGTAGGGGCAGATGTAGCACTTGTTCCACTTGCAAGGGTAGGTGCCAGGAAGGAGATCAGTGGGGAGGGATGAATGGACAAGGGAGTTGCATAGGGAGTGATCCCTGCAGAAAGCAAAAAGTTGGTGGGGGGGGGTGGGGGAGATGGATCCCCACAACAAGCACTTTTGGAGATGGCAGAAGCTACGGAGAATTATGTGCTGGACTCAGAAGCTGGTGGGGTGGTAGGCAAGGATATGAGGAACCCTATCCCTGATGGGGTGAGGGCAAATGTGCACAAAATGGAAGAGATGTGGTTGAGGGCTGCGTTGATGGTGGAGCAAGGGAAGCCCTTCCTTTGAAGAAGGAGGTCAACTCCTTAAGTTCTGGAATGAAAAGCCTCATCCTGAGAGCAAATGTGGTGGAGGCAGAGGAATTGAGAGAATGGGTTGGTATTTTTAAAAGTAGTAGGCTGCTGTTGATCCCATGGTATCATGGGTTTGTGACTCTGGTGGTCTGTGTACTCACCGAGGCGCAAGCCTGGGCAGGGAGATTTGAAGAACCGGCTGTTGCTCATGCAGCAGGTTCCCCTCTCCACGTCACTGATGTAGTCCAAGGGAAGGGCAAGTGCCGATACAGCTTTGCACCAATGTCATCGCAGAGGCTGCTAGAGTGAAGTTGTAAACAACATCAAAATGTCTTAGGGACCCCGGCTTCAGATTTCTTCCTAGAGGTTTACTCCTGAAGCCTTTCCCATGGGTGAGTATGGCTGCAAGGCAGCGGAGGTTTAAAATCAAAAGTTTTCCTTCTAGGCAGGCTGCCATCCAAGGCTGACGAGCCCCAACTTCCTGAAGCAACTGGCTTTGAGGTGCCGGTGGTCTGCCTTTGCCCCTTCTCTTGTCAGTAGAAACAATTCCACCAGACCTAGTAGCTTGGCCACAAGTGAAGGCTAAGAGTTGGACTTGGTTGTCAGAGGCTGTCAGTCGCACGCTATTTGGGGCACTTTAAAGGTATGGGAACTTATCCCCACTATCACTCCCGGCTATGACAACCTTAGGAACCTTTTACAAGTTACGCCCTGGGAAGAGGTATAGTCTAGGTAGCTGTGAGAGTCTGTAGGTTTATAATAGACATCAGTAGATAAGCTGTCTCTAGAGATAAAGACAGAATGATCGAGGAAGGGGAGGGAGGTGTCAGAAATGCACCAGGTGAAGGCAGGGCGGAAGTTGGAGTCAAAGATGATGAAGTTGACAAGCTCTGCATGGATACAGGAAACAGCACCAATGCAGTAATTGCTGTTGCTTAGGAAAAGTTAGAGAATGACACCAGTTTAGGCTTAGAATATAGACTGTTCCACATAACTAACAAAAAGGCAGACATTTCTGGGACCCATGTGGGGACCCATGCGAGTATCCATGGCTACTATACCTTCTGTTTGTAGGAAGTGGGAGGAGCCAAAGGAGGAATTATTGAGTGAGGACATGTTCTGCCAGACAGAGGAGAGTGGTGATGGAGGGGAACTGGTTGGATTTGATGTCCAGAAAGAAACAGAGAACTTTGAGGCCTTCTTGGTGTGGGATGGCAGTGTATAGGAGCTGGACATCTATGGTGAAATTAAGAGGCTTGGGGCCAGGGAACTTAAAATCGTTGAAAAGATTAAGAGTGTGTGAAGTGGCATGGGTGTAAGTAGGAAAGGACTGAACCAGGTGGTATAAAACTGAGTCGATGTTTGCAGATATGAGTTCAGTGGGGTAGAAACAGTGGGTCTACCTGTTAAGGTAGGTTTGTGGATCTTGGGTAGGAAGTAGAAACAGGAGGTGTGTGATGAGGGAATTAAGGTTTGTGGCAGTGGATGGTAGATCCTCAGGTTTATAAGGTCAGTGATGGTATGTGAGACAATGTCCTGGTGCTCCTTAGTGGGATCCTGTTCGAGGGGTAAGTAAGAGGAAATGTCTCGGAGTTGCTGTTGGGCTTCAGCAAGGTAGAGATCAGTCTGCCAGACTGCTATAGCATCCATCTTATCTGTGGGTTTGATGGTGAGGTAATGATTAATGGAGAGCAGAGCATTTGGAAGGAGTGAGGTTAGAATGGGAGAGAGGAGTGCTGAAGTTGAGATGGTTGATGTCCTGTAGACAGTTGCCAATGAAAAGGTGTAGAGTAGTTAGAAGATCAGAGTGGGGTGTCCAAGAAGAGGAGGAGGGTGAAGATGGGAGAAGAGGTAATCAGTGCGAGATGGAGAGCCCTCGAAGAAGGCATGGAGATGGAAGTGTGAGAAGAGCTCAGCATAATGATGGGCACAGAGCTCACTGAGGTCTGGGAGCAGGCGGATAAAGATGAGGCCCTTCCTGAGGACAGAATGTTACATGGCCCTTATTACAGTTGTCGCTGGGATTTGTAGGCAATGTTGAACAGAGGCCCTGTTAGGATTCTCAGAGATGTATAAGACCTCTGGGTGACTTGAAGGAAACAATAGACTTTCATTTTTAGTACACTAGCTGCATTATCATTTAAGTCCTATAGCAAGTTGTGTGGGTATTGCTATTTGTGAGAACTTGCTATATTTCCTACATTTTGTGAAAGTGTACAATAAACTTTTTTGTCAAAACTGTTCATTAAAGTCAAATGCTTGAGTTTAGTGATAAAACCTTAAGAGAAAACTTGGAAAAATGTTGTGATTTAACTGACTGGTCAGCAGCAGATGCTTTTAGGTAAATGATGGGCTGTGTAGGTGCTAAGTGAGTACTTGTGAAATTAGTCTTGACTACTGTTATTTCTAATTTTGAATAATCATAGATTTATACAGCAAGGAAGCTGGTGTTTTAGACTTATCTGTGTCTTTCTGAGCCTTTCTTACATTTGGCCCACATCCCTTTTCTTAACTTATCTATGTACCTCTTTAAATGTTTTTTTAAGTATGATTATACCCACCTCTACCACTATTTCTGGAGGTTTATTCCATATACCCACCATCCCCTATGTGGGAAAACGTGCTTCTCAGATCCTCTCTAAATCTCATCTTACCTTTAGCCCTATGGCCTTTAGATGTAAACTCTGCTGCCCCGGGGGGAAAAGGGCTGACAGTCCAACATATCTATGCCACTCATGATCTTATAAATCTCCTAAGATTTTTCATTCTTTTCAGTCATTTTCATTCCAGGGAAAACGGTCCTAGCCTGACCAGTCTCTCTTTATAACTAGCCCTCTAGCCCTGGCAACATCCTGGTGAATCATTTTGCACTCTCTTCAACTCCCTATAGTACATTGACCAGAACTGTGCACAATATTCCAGGTACAGTCTCAACACTATCTTGTCTAGCTGTAGCATGACATCCCAACTCTTGTACTCTGCACCATCCAGTGAAGACAAATGTGTTGTATGTATTAACTACCTTATCTACTTAGTTTGCAATTTTTTTCCATTGAATTATGTACTTTTAGAAGCATATAGCCAGTAAATTGGGTTCAAACTTCCATGCAAACTATCTATCTGGAACAAAAATAAGAGTGTATTGACTATTGAGGCTGCTGAGGATCAGTTACGGCCAGGTTTTTATAGGGCTCTAGTCCTATAATTATCTAGATGTTCAGAAAAATTTAAATAAATTAAAGATTGATGTTCATGTGAACATTGCAATTCTCATTGTCTTTAGCTTCTGATGCAGAATTTGGGTTAGAGTCAGTCATACAATATAGAAACAGATCCTTTGGCCTAACTTATCCATTGAAGGTGGTCCTATTTGCCTCTGTTTGGCTCAAATCCCTCTAAAGTTTTCCAACCAGGGGTTCCCAACCTGGGATCCACAGACCCCTCAGTTAATGGTAAGGGTCCATGGCACAAAAAAGGTTGGAAACCCCTGATCTAAATGTTTCTTACTGATATACTTGTTAAAGTATATTTTAAAAGTTTCATAAAGGGTAGTATTTGAGCACGAGTGAAAAAGAATCTTTGGCACTAGTTAAACTGTTCCTACATTGGGAAGTAGATATAGTTTAACTCATGCCAAAGATTCTATAGGTCACAATATGTTAGCAATACTTCTGTATCAGTCAGGAGTAGTGGGTATTTATGACAAAGAAGATCATAAGTGATTTTAGGCTTCACACAGACCTAGCAAATTAAAATTACAAAGCTAGTTCTAATGCACTCAAGCAATGCACTCAAGATGGCTTTCTTGCAGTGAAACATGTTTTAGATATTGGTATTTATAATGTGTATTTCATTAGTAATCTCATATTTAAATAAGTCTCTGGGGGTGAGTGATCAAAAGATGACAGGGTTATCATTCTTGCTGGATATAAAATTCTGAATCTAGAATCTTGTGCTTGAGAATGTCTAAACAAGGCAAGTTGTTTGAAGTAGATCAAGAAATTCAGATTAAAGCTATAATGCTTGTAGATACACATAACAAATATTCAAGTAAAATGTAATAATTCTTTTTAAATGTGTATTAGGAAATAAAGGCATACTCAAAAAAAACCTATGTTTGGCTAAGTTTAAAGTGGGTATTAGATTGAAAGTTGTATAGCAAAACCTATGGGCCTGGAGAACTAAGTTAATTTTAGGAACTAGAGAAAGATGGTTTAAAAGAAAAGGTGAGAACATTTATGTATGTCAGCTTAACAAAAATAAGAAATGGACTACATCTTTGTTTTGCTATTTAAGCTGTTATTAATACAAATTATAAATATCTGCCACAGGTATATTATAAGAGCAGTAAAATAAATGTTCCTTTGGAAGCTAAAGTAGGAATTAAGGAGGGGGGTGTGAAGTGGCAGGGAAAGGAATTAACAAACCCTTTCCATCTGTCTTGGTAAAACACTAAAAACATTGTAGAATAGTGGGTAACCAAACAAAAATGAAAGTAACAAAACAGCATCACTGGAGCGAAAAATTGTTTGGTGATCTAGATAGGCTAAAATGTCCACATAATGGCTTGTAGACCTGGTGCAAGCTTTGGTTGTGTTTGTTTTTTGCTGGCTTCTGGAAAGGCCCCAGCATTCAAGAAAGCAGTACTTGTAATATTTTTGCTCAAAGAAACTACATTTTCGTTGATAAAATGCTGTTAATCAAGAAAGTAATAAAATAACGCTATGCCTAGTCATATTGTTTCTTGAATAAGTGTGAGTTTTGTACAAGGGAAATGGCATTTGCCTTTTGGAATATAGCTTTAACAATGTCACTTGCAGCATGGGTAAAGGGGAACCAGTGGGTGTGATGTGTTTGGATATCTGGGAGGCATTTGATTAAAGCACTATACAAAGGCTCATGGGATTGAGATAATTGGATGGGAAGCAGAGAATTGGGATTAACAAGACATTTTTCTGGCTGGCAATTAATTAGTGGGGCTTCAGTGCTGGGGCTTTGATTATTTGAAATCCTGATTGACCTGGAGGAAAGGATTGAGTGGGATGTAATACTCAGTTTGTGGGCAATACAATGGCAGTGCTGGAAGAATAGAGTTTAGAGTCTGCTAAGGGATGTAGACTGGCTAAATGAGATGTGTGGTGGTGGTGGGAAGGGGTGGGGTTGGGCCTAGAAGGCAGGTGGGAGTGCAATGTTCATAAATTCTCAGGTTACCCATTCTGTTGGGAAGATGCCAAAAAGCATGAAATGTATGTGATAGTTAAATGTTGATGTTAGAGAATTTTTATTGTGCTTTGCAAATAAAATCCAGTGCAGTAACACTGGTAAGCCTGTCTGACTGGATGGAAATCCTGATAGTCATTTGAAGGAGGTAAAAAGTACTTTTCCCTCCGCTAGCTTTCAGGTCACCCTTGGGCAAGGTGTAGCACCTGCTTAGCCTCCACCCTGCCTCCTCAAATCAAGGTCTCGTGAAACCATGGGAGCAGGTGGTGGATGGTCATATGAGCAGCTGGTGCATATCACAAGTCCTGGTTATGCAATCACTGATGCCAGGTAGACAATCTCTGAAGAGTATTGATAATGGCTGGGGTCACCCATCTTGTAAAGACGCTGCCCAAGAGAAGACAATGGCAAACCATATCTGTTGGAAACAATTGCCAAAAACAATCATGGTTATGGAAAGATCATGATTGTCCATGTCATACAACATGGCACATGATGATGATATTACCTTTAAACTTACTGGGTTCAGTGGGAAATTAATTATAATACTGCAATATCTTGATCAATAACCTTGAATTAAAAATGTAAAGTTGGGATTATTAAGAATGCCAAGCAGTACTCTATAAAATATGAAAGTTTAGCACCAGAGGTCCAAATGTATTAGTTTATTGGAGTCTGATAGTATGTAGTTACAATCAACAATTAGAGAGAAAAATGGTCATTGTCCTTTATTGAAGAGGAGAAGGAATTGGATCCCATCTGGAATGCTGTGTACAATTTTGCACTCTTGAGTACATTCACACTTTTTAGAGTGCAGCAAAGAGTCACTGGATTGACTTGGAATGAGAGAGTTGTCATACGAGTAAAGAATGAACAGTTCAGAAGATAACATTGTGTTATCTGGCAGGGCTGTTCTGTGAGGATGTTTCCTGTGAGTCTAGAAATTGGGGCATGATCTCAGATTAGGAAGTGTTTGGAATTTCCTCTATTAGCCTATAGTTACTGAGTCTTGAATATTAAGTATATTCAAGCTGTCAGTTTGGACAGTATTGTATTTTGTGGAGATTGGCCTCCACTTTTGCATACAAAAATAAGATCAATTCTAACCTTATTGAATAATGGAGCACATTCAGGGGATTTCATGGCTTTCTTTTCTTTATTATTTGTGCTACTATGATGAATTTGCATGTTATCCAAATCAAATGAAAAATATATTAATGATACAGGAAAAAATGTTATGCATTTCATACATAGTTGCATAATTTACAGACCCAGATATATGTCAGAGATTAAATGTTGCATATTGGATTGTGACTTTTCTATCTTAACTTTTCTGCTCTTAGACTTTCTTGTGGGGGAAACTTAAATATGACAAAATTGAGGGCTATTATTTCTATCTTTAATAGGTATCATTTATAGTATGGTAGATTCCAATTAATGGGGACTCATGGGGATCAGTACATTTTGGTCCAATCAAGAAGCTGTTCCAATTAGCCTAAGTTTTAAGGAATTAGTTAAAAAGTTATAAAAATATAAACTACCATTTAACTGTGTAACAAATTATGTATTTAAGTGAAGTACAGAGCAAATTAGAACCCTACTAATACTGCTACAGTACTATAAAACTGTATTAGTTCCTAATAATTATCGATGGAAGAACTCATCTAGTGTACGCTGCTGTGTCCTTTTGACTATAAATGATCAAAATCAATGCAGACACCTAGTTCAGATAATGCTTTATGCCTGCATGTAATGTTTTAGATGATTGCAACCTCCAAATCTTCATTTTCATTGTAGCATTCAAGATGATTGTCAATACCTTCAAATTCTTAGTAATTCCTAACTTGTTGAAGTAATGAAATCATTTGATTTTTCACTCAGTGCCATTTCTGGCATCTCCAAGTCTGAATGCTTAAGCAAAACAGTTCTAAATTGTATTTCTGTTTATTATTTGCCAACTCGCAGTGACAAAAATCACTACTCTTTGAACATAAACATGCAAGTTGTTTTGTATGGCATGGCCTGGGAGGGAACATGCAAGTGATGCTATTTAAAAACTTAATTCTAAGCACTGTGTAGTGTGTCTATCTGCTATATAACCCTAATACATATGACTGACACTAGTTAGAAAATGTTTGGCAACCATCTTCTGCTCAAATTAAGTGGTACAATGTCCCAAATAAACAAAGGGCAAACCGGCTACTTCCTTGATTTTGTTATCATTCTTTTAAGAGCTGTCCAAAATAAATGGCTGCCCTGATTAACCGATGGCCCAATTAATGGAATCCACTGTGTTGATAATATTTTCAGACAAAGGGTCCATTGACCTGAAACATCAATTCTATTTCAAGTGCTGTCTGACCTGCTTTACAGTGTTTGCAGTTTTGTTTCTGATTACCTATACCGTGTTTTGTTTTATTTGAAAGTTAACATACTCCTTCCTTTGTTTAGTACTTTTATACCACATTTTCGTTAAGAATTCCCATTCAAAGTTAAGACACATGAAGTAGCTGTTTTAAAGACACACATTTCATTTGAGAATTTTTAAAATCAATGCTAGTTAATATATTCACAAAGTCCAAAGTTGTCAAGATGCTAAAATATTTTTAAGAACAGGGTTGTTGTAACCTGAAGTAGGAACCTAGCCAGTGCTTTTAGCTTTACAAGTGTAGACAATAGACAATAGGTGCAGAAGTAGACCATTCGGCCCTTTGAGCCTGCACCGCCATTCTGAGATCATGGCTGATCATCTACTATCGATACCCAGTTCCTTCCTTGTCCCCATATCCCTTGATTCCCCTATCCATAAGATACCTGTCTATCTCCTTCTTGAAAGCATCCAGAGAATTGGCCTCCACTGCCTTCTGAGGCAGTGCATTCCGCACCCCCACAACTCTCTGGCAGAAGAAGTTTTTCCTTAACTCTGTCCTAAATGACCTACCCCTTATTCTCAAACCATGCCTTCTGTACTCAGAGGTGTTATAATAAATAACAAAACTATTTATTTGTTTAACCCGTATGATGTACAGACTTTTTGGAAAGAGAATTTTAAAAGACAATGCAAGTGACAAAGGTAAATTTGAGTCAGTAAATAGTTTTTGTTTTATAGAATCTGAAGGTTGAAATTTGTACTTCAGTAATGTGATTTGGAGATAATTTCGAAACAAAATAACCTAGGAAGGAAGAGCAACTGAAGTTGCTAAGGTGTCAGAAGTTGCCTAGGTGTCCATGCTAAGTCTTTCTCATTCCATCTTTCCTTTTTGCTAGTGCAGATAATTAGTTGGACAAAGGGAAGTGTAGCTTGAAATAGATCATCTGTTTTATTGTCATCAAAGCATAAAAGTCGCCTCAAATTCAACTTCCATCACCTGGTAAATGATTACAGAATACTTTGTCATTTCATTCAGTAATATCCCTTAATTGTCTGAATATGGAACTTAGAATCCTACAGCATATTACAGGCTCTTTGGCCCAAATTGTTGTACCGATCATCCCTGGAACTTCCCTACTGCACAGCCCTCTATTTTTCTAAGCTCCATATACATATCTGATTCTCTTTAAAAAAAAACCCTATTGTATCTGCCTCTACCACTGTCGCCGACAGTGCATTCCACCCACCCACCACTTTCTATGGAAAAATATACCTCTGACATCCCCCCCTGTACTTACTTTCAAGCACCTTAAAACTGTGCCCTCTTGTGTTAGCCATTTCAGCCCCGGGAAAAAGGCTATCCACAGGATCAATGCCTCTCATCATCTTGTGCACCTCTATCAGGTCACCTCATCCTTCATCGCTCCAAGGAGAAAAGGCCAAATTTACTCAACCTATTCTCATAAGGCACGCTCTCCAATCCAAGCAACATCCTTGTAGATCTTCTCTGCACTCTTTCTATTGTATCTACATCCTTCATGTAGTAAGGTGACCAGAACTGTATAGCTGCAACATTACCTCATGGCTCTTTAACTCAATCCCATGGTTGATGAAGGCCACACATCCTGTGCCTTCTTAACAACACTGTCAACCTGCACAGCGGCTTTGAATGTCCTATGGACACAGGCCCCAAGATCTTTCTGATCCTCCACATTGCCAAGTGTCTTGCCATTAATATTATATTCTGTCTTCAAATTTGATCTACCAAAATGAACCACTCCACGTTTATCTGAGTTGAACTCCATCTGCCACTTCTCAGCTCAGTTCTGCATCCTATCTATGTCCTGCTGACAACCCTCCAGACTCTCCACAAATCACCCAACTTTTGTATCATCAGCAAAATTGCCAACCTACATTTCTACTTCCTTATCCAGGTCACTTTAAAAAATCACGAAGAGGAGTGGTCCCAGAACAGAACCCTGCGGAACACCATTGGTCATTGACCTCCATGCAGAATACAAACCATCTATAACTACCCTTTGCCTTCTGTGGGCAAGCCAATTCTGGATCCACAAAGCAAGGTCTCCTTCGATCCCATGCCTCCTTACTTTCTGACTGAGCTTTGTATGAGGAGCCTTATCAAATGCCTTATTGAAATTCATATACACTACATCTACTTCTCTACCTTCAATGTGTTTTGTTACATCCTCAAAGAATTCAATTGGGCTCATAAGGCATGACCTGCCCTTGACAAGGCCATGCTGACAATCCCTATACAGATTATGTCCCTCCAAATGCTCATAAACCCTGCCTCTCAAGGTCTTCCCCATCAACTTACCAACTACTGAAGTAAGACTCACTGGTCTACAACTTCCTGGGCTATCTCTACTCCCTTTCTTGAATAAGGGATCAACATCTACAACCCTCCAATCCTCCAGAACCTCTCCCGCCCCATTGATGATGCAAAGATCAATGCCAGAGGCTCAGCAATCTCTTCCCTCACCTCTCACAGTAGCTTGGGGTATATCTCATCCAGATCTGGTCCAGACCCTTCTCCAACAACTTGCCCACTACTGAAGTAAGACTACCGGTCTATAATTTTCTGGGTTACACTCTAATCTTCTGGTACTTCTCCCATCCCTATTGATGATGCAGAGGTAATCGCCAGAGGCTCAGCAATCTCTTCCCTTGCTTTCCACGGTAGCCTGGGGTACATCTTGTCCAGACCTGGTGACTGGGCTAACTTAATGCTTTACAAAAACTCCAGCACATCCTCTTTCTTAATGTCTATATGCTCAAGCATTTCAGTTTGCTGTAAGTCATCCCCACAATTGCCAAGGTCCTTTTCCCTGGTGAATACTGAAACAAAGTATTCATTAAGTACCTCCGCTACCACCTCTGACTCCATGCATGCATTTCCATTATCATAGCTGATTGGTCCTATTCCCACACGGCTCATCCTCTTGTTCTTCATATTCTTGTAGAATGCCTTGGAGTTTTCTTCAATCCTGCTCACCAATGCCTTCTAATGGCCCCTTCTAGCTCTCCTAACTTCATTCTTAAGCTCCTTCCTGTCAGCCTTGTAATTTTCTAGTGCTCTAACAGTACCTAATTTCTTGAACCTTTCGTAAGCTTTTCTTCTTAACTAGATTTTCTGCATCCTCTGTACACTGTGTTTCTTTTACTCTACCATCCTTCTCTGCCTCAATGGAACATACCTATGCAGGACATTCCCTGAACATTTGCTACGTTTCTGCCATGCATTTCCCCGAGAACATCTCCCAGTTAATGCTCCCAAGTTTCTGCCAAATAGCATTATATTTTCCCCTATCCCAATTAAATGTTTTCCCAAATTGTCTGCTCCTATCCCTCTCATAATCAATATAAGAATCTGCAAGTGCTTTCAGCAATATCTTGGTTAAGGAATACTTTAAACACTTGTCTAGAGGAAGTTTGGTTATTTACCCCATTCTTACTCTCCACACCCAAGTCACACAGTTAACACTCTAAATTCTGTTTGCCCATCATCCATTGCTTTGCTGTATCAACATTAGATTAAACATTCTTCCCCTTTTAAAAGTTGATACCTTTTCAAAACAATTCTTTATGACCGTGTCTCTCAATACTACAGTGATCTTGTCTGGTAATACTACTTTCCAAGAGTACCTAGTCTTCTACACATTTTAATTGAGCCATCATTGACACTCGTTCTTTCAGCTGCTGAGACCTCAGTTTCTGGAATTTTACCTGAAATCTCTTACTTCTGTCTTTCTCTTCCTTTAACTATCTGTTATGTCAAGTATTTGATCATTTGCTTTAATATCATCTCATGTGACCTGATATCAAATTTTGTTTGACAATATTCCATTAAACTTTAAAACGGAGTATAAATATTTGGATGGCATAATACCCCATAAAATTCTTTCCTGTTTAGAGCCAAGAAAACTGATTAGACATATAGTATCGTTTCTCTGATCTGTACAAGCAAAACATTGTTATTTGGGTTGCTTTTAATTGCCATCAAAGATGAATGAATGCATCTGTTGTTATTGGCTCTGTTGGCTGAGACCCTACATCAGTAATAGAAAGGAAGAAGTCAGAAGACTCTGCCTATCACCTTCACCTTCCTCCCTCTGGATCTCCTTTCCTTATTTCATAGTCTACAGTAGTGGTCACCAACCTTTTCAAGCCCAAGAACCCCTACCTCGGCCTTAGTGAAAGGCAAGATCGACTTCAGATCGATTAGTTACACGCATGCACACCGGGGCAGAAAAGACTGGAAGTAAAACCCCGCAACCCGGAAGTAGAAATAATGTATGAACACCAGGGGTACCCACCCTTTTTTTTTGCCCCGCAGACCGGTTTAATGTTGACAAAATTCTTGTGGACCGGCTGATGGGGAACGGAGGGGTAGTATTAATCACGACGGGAATACAGCGATACTTGAAGCAGGTTCCTTATGTTCAGTCTATTCCGCAATTTAGTTTTCGTGGCTCTTGGCACTTAGCTTCTGTCCCGCGCTGCTCATGTTTTTTCTGCTGAAAAAAAACTCTAAGGGTTTGTCTCTACGTGCAAGGTGCTTGGACAAGGTACCAAAGCAGTTTTGAGGGCTTCATTGCCTCATTAGACAGCATCCGGGCCCAAACTCGGCCTCCTGCCCGCCAGACGTCTTGGCCAGGTGCGGCTGGTCATGGGTGGGGTGAGAGGACAAGGTAAGGGCCGGAGGTCCCCGTGCCGGGGTTGTGGCGGTCGCAATCCAGAGAGAGCGACTGACCGAGCGAGGAGTGTGACAGGACGTGCGCCTGCCCCCTTGTAGGATCTATTGGCTGACAAAAGTTTGTTTCAGTAGATCGCAGCGAGGTAGCTACTCTGTTACTTATGAAACCCTGAGCCCGAATTAGGTCATCTGCGAATATTTTTGCACCTGGTTCCCCACGAACGTTCGGTGTGCTAAACAGGTTTAGAGGTGGCGCCCATCTGTCCGCCCTCCAGACTGGTAGCAACAGCACTTCCCGCTGGCCACACATGGCGGCCAGTTACCCAAGGCCAATTAGTGATCCCTGGCACGCAGGTATCACTGTGTTTAGGTGACTGATGACCTCGTGTGCATTCAAGTTCAACAGTGGGCGTGACAGGGAATGAGGAACAGTGCAGCTGATTCATATCGTTTCCTCATGTTCTGGTGGTTGGGGACCACTGAAGTACACTGTGTAGTGTGGGGGAGTTACATGCATGTGCACTGGGCAGAAAGAACGGAACTAAAACCCCGCAACCTGGAAACAATCTCTCAACAGTATTTTTGTATTTATTTTTCTTTTTTTTTCGGGATCTGTTGGGAAAGACTGAAAAGATCAACCAGTCGATCACAATTGATAGGTTGGCAACCACTGGTCTACAGTCTTCCTATCAGATTGCTCCTTTAGCTCTTTACATTGTACTTTGCAGTCTGCCATGGTAGAATTTGAACTCCCTGGGTTATTTTAAAATGAGTTTATCCATTGTACCTTGCTTACAACACAAAATACAGGAGGAACTCAGCAGGTTAGGCAACATTCATGGAATGAAATGAACAATTGATGTTTTGGGCTTTGACCCTTCATTAATGGAAAGGAAGAGGTCAGTAGCCACTGCTCATCACCTTCACCTTCCTCCCTCTGGATCACCATCTCCTTTCCTTATTTCATAGTCTTCTGTCTTTTCCTATCAGATTGCTCCTTCAGCTCTTTACCCCTTCCACCTATCACCTCCTAGTTTCTAACTTCAATCCTTTTTTATTACCCCTTCCCCAACCTCCTCTCACCTGAACTCACCTATTATCTGCCAGCTTCTGCCCTACCACTTCCTCTTCCCCATCTCTTTTATTCTGGCTTCTGCTGTCTTCCTTTCCAGTCCTGGTGAAGGGTCTTGGCCTGAAACGTTGACTGTTCCATTTCCCTCTCTATATGCTGCCTGACTTGTCAAGTTGCTCTAACATTTTGTGTGTGTTGCTCCAGGTTTCCGAATTCTGCAGTCTCTGTCGTGGCTCTATACCTTGCTCAGTTTTTGAGAATTTTTCAACATGAATTTATTTGCCAAAGGGCACTAATTAGTATGAAGAACCATTTCTTGCACATGCATG
The DNA here is from genome assembly GCF_048418815.1 of Hemitrygon akajei. NCBI lineage: Eukaryota > Metazoa > Chordata > Chondrichthyes > Myliobatiformes > Dasyatidae > Hemitrygon > Hemitrygon akajei. The sequence goes on from NC_133133.1 coordinate 172,819,345, forward strand.
TATACTGGATCTCTAGTGGTCATGTTGTTTGTGACATGCCTTAACTAAAATATAATATTTAGTGTATATAACTGCTGCCAAAAATAGTTTTCTGTATCTCAAATTTCTATTACAAACTGACCTCTTAAATTGTGCATTATCTCTGAAATACTGACTTGAGAAATTTATTAATTATGAAATGTAAATTTCTTATTTATTTCACCCAGTTGCTCAAGTGTGTTTTTCAAATAAAGTATTTGTGGAGAGGCTGTTATATCATTTTAGGAAAGGTTTTGATAAGTACTTGGAAAGGACATTGAGTACCGAGGAGAGAACAAAATTATGGAATTATTATTGTAGTAAAAGGTTCATGAGGATTGGCATTTTTTCATACTGTACATTTTTATGGTGCTGTGAATACCAGTTGACTACTCTGACTATTTTGATGTATTATTGAAAAATGCTATGACAGTTGTTAATCCTTTGTGCTGAATCATAAAAGATGAGATTGTTAACTTGCCTCAAGTAAAACCTGAAAAAGGGGGAAAAATGTGTAAACCTGAGCTGTAGATCTCTTCCAAATGCCTTGCAATTCATATGAATGTAGAATAAGGTTGCTTCTGGACTAATTTGATGAAAAACCAACCCCAATAAGTTTGTAACATTAGTATTTCATTTCTAAAATTAACTGCATATATTAATAATTCAAAAATTTAAAAGACATTGAATAAGATTGTTTTCTCACAAAAATATTCCACCCTAAAATTATATAAATGGATATATGGTGGTGTTCTTTCTGAAACTGAATACTTAGGAAGTGGATTGTAACTGCGGTTAGTTTTTGGCTTGGAAAATGCTTAGAAAAATGTAATTTTGGTAAAAAGACTTGCATTTACATGGGGTCTTTCAGAACCCTGAATTACTGTAAACTGCTTTAGAGCCATTGCTACATTACTTTTATAATTTTAGGAAAGGCACAAATTGAAAAAAAAAATCTGAGTCTTATTCCATTATTGTTTGTTAAAAAGAATACTTGCTCTATCAAATATTCAGCATAATGTTTGCAACATTGGGATGAAAATTTAAATGATCTGCAATGTTTATTGTTTGATATAATAACTAAATTATTTTAAATTGAACTACATTTGTTCAGAAATATTACATTAATTATCAGGATAATAAATTGAGCTTGCATTTGTGATGTGCTGGGTCTGCAGTTGACTGAGAGCACATTATGTTGTTTGATAATTGAAGCTATTTGCATCGGGTCACTAGAGAGAAGCAGCAGTATTCAGTTCACCTCTTGACAACTGTGGAATGTGGTTTCCTGTTACCATATTGTGAAAATTTGGCAATTAATGGGTTTCTTTGTTTTTAAAACATTTTCCTTGTGTAGAAATAATTTCAGTTTTTTTTTCAGTGTTTGTGTGGCAGAAGTTGGGATACTGCAGTGCTATTTCATTTATACAGTTGCTTGTCTTTTTCATTGCTTATGATTCAGATTTGAATATGACAAAGATGGTGGAATAGTCAACATTTGCTGTCATTACACTTTGGAAAAATAGCAACTAGTGTACTGGGGCCAAGTATTTTTGAATCACTGTCTCTGAAAAGGCCTGGAAAGGTTCAAATGATTTTTATGTGTATAATAAACCACAAATACATTTTGGCAAACTTTTTAATTCACGGATCATTTAAAAATATATAACTGCTTTTCAAAATTTAGTGTGATTGTTTCGGCTTTATGTATGAAGCATTTAAAATAGTAGCTAAGAGTAGTAGTCTTCAGTTCCTAGTTTGAATTATTCATTACAATTGGATGCTTGGAGAGGCTGATGATCTTCATTGCTGGACCATTGGGAATCATGTATGACAGCAACCAACTTTGGGAGACTGGAAGTCTGTATGAATATTGTCAAGGACATCCATCCTTGGAGAGTAGCGAATGTTGTTACTTTGCTGCTGACCTCAAAATCTAGCCCACTGATGTTCCAGTTGGAGTTGAGGCCTAGATAACTATTTGGGTCAAGCAGACTTAAAAATGGTGCCAGAGGCCAACTGGATTGTTGAGAAAAGGTGATGTAAATTGGGAAAAGATGATGATGGTGTTAAATGGGTGGAGAGAGGATAGTCCTGTCATATAAGTTGGCAGGAATTTTGTGGGAAGGTCAACTAAAATGCATGAAAGAAGAGCCTAACGGGTTATAGAAGACTGAGCAATGGAGTGAAAAATGATTGTGTGTTGGGGGGTGGGGGGGGGGGGAAGAGGAAGAAGATATCTATGGACGTATTAGAAGCCAAGCAGGTCTTTTAGCAGAGGGGGGTAGTTTGGGACTCCAGAATTGCTATTGGCTTCAGCAAGAAAAAAGAACCAAATAGTCATTCATTATTAGTTTTCCACTTTCTGTAAACAATGTTTGTAAATATCTTGCTGTGAATTTTTATTATGGTTTACCTCCATTTATATTCTGTGGGACTGTTCCCTACAATTGGAGGTAGCTTTACCACATCCATTTGATTAAGCCTAAGGCTAGTAAGTTTATAGACAGTACAAAGATCTTTTGGTTTTAGATGGAGCTGGTGATGCCCAGCAAGTATGTATCAGAAGCAAAAAAAGAAAACTACAGAATTCCATATTAATAACACTTTAATGATCAGCACTAACAATGGGAAGGCACACTTGGGAAATAGTTGAGTAAAGCAGAGGTGCAGGAAGGGCATGTTCAGACAAGTGATGGCAGACTCAAGACAGAGTTGTGAGCGAAGAAAATTCCATTGTCTGATTGACTTAAGCACTGGGCCATATTGGAAAGGTCAGGTAGGGACTGAATCGTGGTGGCAGGGTTCAGGACCCAGAGTGGTCCAAGGGCGAGGAACAACTCTGGATGATTTGAGTGCCAGGCCAGACTTAAAAAGAACATGGTGTCAAGGGAGGAGTCGAGGGCAGTTCTGCTCACTATTCTGTGATGTTTACTCAGCTCAGCGCTGAACTGAGGCTATGGCCTGCTCCAGCTGCAGTGATGCCTGGCTCAGTGTCTTTTGTAAAACTTCAGTTCTGAAGCTATTTTCTTACTTCAATTGATTACTTGATTTATTTTCTCTCTGTGCATTAGGTGTTTGCCAGCTTTTTTTCATGGGTTCTTTTGAGATGTCTGTTTTGTGACTGCCTGTAAAGAGATGAATCTCAAGGTTGTATAATATACCATATATATATATATATATGATGATGACATCTGTTAGTCTCGCGAGACCATGGATCTGTGCCTGAAAAGTCTTACGGTAGAGCAGCATCTGTAGGTGAGGTGACGCTGTAGTGTCCTCTTCAGGGTGCAGGCCTGGGCAAGGTTATATGGAAGACCGGCAGTTGCCCAAGCAGCAAGTCTCCCCTCTCCATGCCACCGATGTTGTCCAAGGGAAGGGCAAGGGCTGATGCAGCTTGGTACCAGTGACGTTGCAGGAGTTGCCAGAGTGAGGTTGAAGGCAACGTCAGACTGCCTTAGGGACTTCAGCTCCGGATTTGTCTTCAGGGTTTACTCTCCAAGCCTTTCCCATAAGTGGGTATGTCTGCAAGGCAGCGGAGGTTTGAAATCAGAGTTTTCCCTTTCTTAGATGGACTGCCTTCCCAGGCTGATGAGCTCTATCTACCCAAAAATGTATATAGTTAATAAATTAACTTTGAAATTGTGAATAGTATAGAAAATTACCTAGGGATACAGTGGGATTCAGATCAGGGTGGAGAAATGTTAGAGATTTTAATCCAGCCAAACTTGGTTTTTGAGAGATAAAATGTAAAGGGATAGTACAATGTTAATGGCAAGACCCTTAAAAGTGCTGATGTACAGAAGGACCTTGGGATCTAAGCTTGAAGGTTTAATTAAAGCTTGCCTTTATTAGTTGAGGTATTGCATTCAAGAGTCACAAAGTTATGTTGCAGCCTAATAAAACTCTAGGCTGCATCTGGAGTATTGATTTCAATTCTGGTCATAGCAATGTACAAAGAATGTTGAGGCTTTGGAAAAGATGTAAAAGAGGTTTACCAGGATGCTGTTTGGATTCGAGGACATGTGTTATAAGGCGAGGTTGGACAAACCTGGGATGTTTTCTCTGGAGTGGTGGAGGCCGAAGAGAAATTTGTAAGGTATATAGAAGGTTTATAAAATTATGGCAGCCATAGCCAATAGACAGCCAGAATTGATTTCACCAGAGTTAGAATGTCTAATACTAGAAGTTGTGCATTTAATGTGAAAGGGGTAAGTTTTTTTCACAAAAAATAGTTGATGTTTGGAATGTGCTGCCAGGGTTGATAGTGTAGGCAAATACAACAAAAGTGTTTAAGAGAGAATGAAGGTATATGGACGTTGTAGGCAGAAGGGATTAATTTAGTTAATAGATCATTGGTTTGGTACAACATTGTGAGCTGAAGTGCCTGGTCCTGTGCTGTATTGTTCCATGTTCGATTGAGTCTTTTAAGTTGATTTCAACATTCTTTTTAGAGATGGAGAGTACCTTTTCAGCCATCTATAATAGTTAAGCCCAGTCATTTTGGCACTGTCATGGTAGAATCCTTTTGTATTGCTTGCAGAGCTTGTATTTCTGTTTGTGAAGACAAGACTTGAGGAGAGAATTGTGATCTAAGTAAAGTTTTGTATAGGTTTAACATATTGACTAATTTTGGTTACGATTGTATTACTCTAGAAATGAAATGCAGTGTTTTGCAATGCTATGGCCTTATTATGAAAAGGAATCCAAGAAACATTTGGACAGAATATGAAATTGATGAAAACTGTTCCAGAGACACAATGTGCATTAGAGACCAACAGAGGTGAATTATGGGATTAGCACACACTTGAGTCTGTGGTCTTGTAATGATGAAAGCAGTACGAGTTAGTTATGGAATGAATTTGAAAGAAATGATCTTGTTATAATTGAAGATATTTGGAACAATTGGGACTGTTGGTTGCATTAGATAAAGGGAGAAGGGACCCAAACTTCATTGGGGCCATTCCACATAAGATTCCTAAGTGTAGGGGACCATACAGCTGAGTTTGTGCATAGATAATTTGATAGTCCTTCAGCTTTTCCCAGTCACAGCACTTATTTCGTAGCCCTACAGGTGACAACATTTTTCTGTCAGTATTACTATCTGAATTAAAAAAAAAATCCTCCTCTCTTTCAATCCTTTCTGCTGACTTTATGCACCTAGTTTTGACTTTGCTGCTATGGTAAATGAAGCCTTCCTATTGATTGTATCCCAGTCCTTCATAATTGCCTATAGTTCAATTGCCTCCTCTTCCCAAGAAAGCAAACCTAACTCTGAGAAAAGACTTGGATAAACACATTAACTAATGTGCTAGTTGCCAGAAGCACTGCCTTTTGCTTCTTTGTGCCTTCATGTTTTAAGATGTGGTCCTCATGTAACCCGAGCTTGCAGTAGGCATGTTGGTGAGGTGTTGTTTATTCATAAACATTTTATATATTATAAAATTTCCCCTCAAAAACTTTGGAAATGCTTTGAAAGAGAATTTTTAACTAAAATAATCAATTTAAGTTATTTTGTGATGCTTTTCAATTAATACAATAAACTTTTTTAGAAATTGGAATAATGGAAAAAATTATAAGACACATTCTTGCAACACACACAAAATGCTGGAGGAACTCAGCATGCCAGGCAACATCTGTGGAAAAGAGTATAGTCAAAGTTTCAGGCTGAGACCCTTTTGCAGGACTGGAGGGAAAAAAAAAGGTGAGGAGACACCTTCTAACTCTGGCTCAAATATTTTTTTTTTCTCTCCAGTCCTTCTGAAGGGTCTTGGCCCAAAATGAGATAATTTGTACATTGGGACCATGAGAATTTCAGTACCTAAAAATAAAATTCTAATTGAAGTGCCAGAAAAGCAGCATTTTTAATTTGTGTCATTTAGATTTTGTAGTTAAATGTTCATTTCCATTTGACATTCAAAGGTGTATCAGAGAAACTTGGAGATTTTGGGACAGGAAATCATTTGGATTCATATTTTGCAGTATTATTTGAGAAGGTTTAATATAGGAACTAAAAAGAATGGTTTGAAGTTGAGAAACAAATTCAATATATTATCTTCAAATCTCCCTTGATTTTTGTTTCTTCTTTGAGCAGACCCTATGTAAAATTCATAATTATGTTCTTTGATGCCCTGCTCATGGTCTTTTTATGCCCCTCCTATCAGGGAGGAGGCTACATAGCATCCACCCCAGGACCACCAGACTTGTACAGTTACTTTCTCCAAGCAGTAAAGCTGATCAGCACCTCCACCCACTAACCCATTCCTCCACACCCCCCACCACCACTACTTTGTCATTCCTTGTCAAATTATCTTATGTATAGACACTTCAGTGTCTAGTGACACTTTATGTATATGAGCTTTCTTGTGTATTTATTGTGTTTTTTGTTTTCTGATGCTGAACCGGATCGGTAGTTCCTTTACATTTTTGTACAGATGACATTAAAGAATCTTATATCTTTTATGATTCTTAAATTCCCTCAGTGAAGCAAGTGAAACTGAGAGCTTTTACAGAAGAAAAGCTTGTAGCTTACTTTTTAATGAATAATTGTTCAGTTCAGTAGTGGCACCAAAAAATGTTAAACATTCTTTTTTGTTCTGTCTCAGCACTCAAGTCTTCAGTAGCAGATTCATTTTGCCTTCTGTGATCATATGACTTTCCCTACTCCAACTCCCACTATATGTGGTATCTGCTAAAGATAAGTCATTCACACTAGTCTTCATTGAGGACTCAGCAGTGGAAAGGGTGGAGCAGCTTCAGGTTCCTGAGTGTCAACATCTCAGAGCATCAAAACAAAGAAACCCAGGAGAACACACAAAAAAGACTGTCAAACACCCAATGTGCAGATAGAGGAGGGGAAATCCTGCAAAGAATAGAAGTAAGCAAATAGCATTCAGAACAAAAGTGAGTCCATAGACACAAAGCCTGGAGTAGGCCACAGCCTCAGCATCAGTTTCAGTGCAGAGCTGAGTAAACGTTACAGAGTCTTCAGAAGGTCACAGGCTCCGTCACAGTTTAGCACAGAGCTAAGTAAATGTCATGGATACTCATTAGGAGTATGTGATTGGGAAAGTCACCAAAGACTCTAGCGAATTTCTTCTGATGTATGGTGGAGAGCATCTGACTGGTAGCATCACCACCTGAAATGGAGACTCCAGTGCACCGAATTGAAAAGGACCTGCATAGGATTATATATTCAACCAGCCTATAGTTTCCCTACCAAGGAGGACATCTTTAAAAGATGGCACCTCTTGAAGACGTCATTAAGGACCCTTACTAATCAGGGCATGCTCTCTATTTGTTTCCACCATTGGGGAGGAGGTGAATGCACCCTCTGTTTTTCAGGAACAGCTTCTTACCCTTTGCCATGGATTTCTAAATGGTCCATAGACCACTACTTCACTCTTTTTATACTCTTTTATATTCCTTTTTGTAACGCAGTAGATTTTCTATGTATTGCACTGCACTGTTGCAGCAAAACAACAAATTTCACAACATATATCAGTGATATTAAGCCTGAACCTGATTCTGATAAGAAAGCACAATTACCGGAAGTGAAAGAGAAAATAATTTTGCCATTCATAGAATCAAACATATTTGTGTGCTTACATGTGTGTTATGGAAGCTAATTTGTACTTATAGGTGTTAGTAAGTCAGGTGCCTGTACTACTTCATAGTTAGTAGATTTTGTTTCTTATCTCGAGGGATCATGTTGGACAAAATATAGAAACACTCCTTAATGGTTGGCAACGTCAAGGTGGGCAAGCTCAGTGTTATCTATTTTACAATAAAAGTTGTGCATATTGTGTTTAAAAGAATTGGACATACATATTCAAAGAGTGTGAGGTCATTACATTCTAATAGAATTGCCCTAAATGGCTCATTTTCAGAAATGGAATTCCCATTAATAATACAGAACAGGTTACTGTATCATCCCTTGCCATCTCTAGACACCTGCAAATGCCATTTATCCTATTAATACAAAAGAAAGGTTTCTAAATAATTTCTGAAAAAGTTCCTTTATAATTCATTTACCTGATTTAAAAAAAGGCAAAGTTCTTGATAATCTTTAAAAATGAATTAGATACTGGTAAAATACTTTGTTCCTCACATTGGCAAAGGCTGCTATATCTTTTAAAATTGTGTTAAAGGAGAGAATCTTAATATAATTAAAATCAGTTAAGATTTTTTTTCCCTGTAATTTTAAAATTTCCTGCCGTCCATTTAGATTTAGAGATGTACAGAAACAAAGTTATCCTTTATTTCCCTGCCTCCCTACTCAGTCTCTTATCGGATCAATTATGTTCTTATTTTTTGTTTATATAACTAGTCTATATGTGAATGCATGTGTGATGTTGCTCCTATTATGAGACCATAAGATATAGGAGCAGAATTAAGCTATTTGGCCTATCGAGTCTGCTTCGCCATTTTGTTAAGGCTGATTCATTTTTCCTCTCAGCCCCAATCCCCTGCCTTCTTCCCGTATCTCTTCATGCCTTGGCCAATTAAGAAAATATCAAACTATGCCTTAAATATACAGGTTTCCCCTGCTATCCGAAGGTAGAGCGTTCATATGAAACCGTTTGTAAGCTGAAATGTCGTAAAGCGAAGAAGCAATTACCATTAATTTATATGGGAAAATTTTTTGAGCGTTCCCAGACCGAAAAAATAACCTACCAAATCAAACCAAATAACTCATAAAACTTAAAATAACACTAACATATAGTAAAAGCAGGAATGATATGATAATATACAGCCTATATGAAGTAGAAATATTGTATGTACAGTGTAGTTTCACTTATCAAAATCGGGAAGACAGCGAGCCAAAATCAATTTGGAGAAAAAAAATCGGCACGTACATGGCTATGTACATACACGCATATGCACGTACATGCATGCACACATAACTGCCTGCACAAGGCTTCACGGTCATGGTAGTCTTTCTCGGGGTAAACACACATATAAAGCGGGCGTCTTTTTTTCGTAAAAGCAAAAACCCTCTTTGGTTAGCGAAAACAGGTATTAATGTAGGTCTTTCGTAACAGCGAGCTGTCATAAAGCGAACGTTTGAAAAATGGGGGCCACCTGTATGTAAATCAGGATCAGGTTTATTATCACCGGCATGTATCATGAAATTCGTTACCTTGGCAGCAGTTGAATGCAGTACCTGATAATGTAGAAAGAAAAAAAAATCTGTGTGTCTGTGTGTGTGTGTGTGTGTAAAAATTAAAATAGTGCAAAACCAGAAATAATATATATTTTAAAATAAAAGTGAGGTAGTGTTCATGGGTTCATTTAAGAATTGTATTACAGAGGGGAAGAAGCTGTTCCTGAATTGCTGTGTGTGTGCTTTCAGGCTTTTTAACCTCCTTCCTGATGGTAACAATGAGAAAATGACATGCCCTGAGTGATGAGGGTCTTTAATAACGGATGTCACCTTTCTGACGCACTGCTCCTTGAAGATGTCTTGGGTACTGTGGAGGCAAGTACCCAAGATGGAGCTAACTAATTATTCAACTTTCTGTAGCTTTTCATTCCTGTGCTGTACCCCCCCCCCCCCATACCAGACAGTGATGCAGCCTGTCAGAATGCTCTCCAGCTTCCTGTGGCAAAGAATTCCGCAGATTTTCCACTCTCTGGCTAAAGAAATTCCTCCTCGTCTCAGTTCTAAAAGAACCCCTTTTATTCTGAAGCGGTGTTTTCTAGTCTTGGACTCTTCAACCATAGGAAATACCCTTTCTATATCCACTATTCAAGGCCTATCAGGACTTTTGCACAGTATTGTATGGTGTTTGTCAGTTTTCTTGTAAATTGGTTCCTCATATAATGCTTGGTGCATTGAGTTCTAAGTTCTCAGATCTAAAACTGGTGTGTATCTGCTATCAATTGTAATTTTTCTTTTTATGAAAACATGGTATTAAGAGGAAGAGGTCAGACTAGTTCTATAGTGAAGGAACTGTTTTCACTATTTGTATTGCTGACTGCTGCCCAAGGAAATGACTGATATTGGGGCGCAAACTGTCTGAAGATACTCCAGAATGGTGCACTGTGCACATTATATCTGATATTTCTGAGAGGTATGCAGAACAGAGAGGCTGTTCAGCTAATCGGGCTTAAGACACATCAATCCTTTCTAACATATCGGTTCAGATTGGGGACTTAAAAAATGGAAAATGTTAACTTGTGCATATACTGAATCCAGTGGTACAGATGAGAACGAGAGAAATCAGAGACAGGTGAAAGTTTGAGAATGTAGCGATGTGCTACACACAGCACTGAAATAACGCCACACAGTTGGTAAGTCGTTTCGAGACTAGTTTATTCAAACTTCATGGCGCTGGCATTTAATCCCTAGTGCCCGCCCTCTCCGGGCGGAAATGACGTCAGAAGTGCATTACCAAAGTCTCCTCCCGCGAGCTGACTATTTGTGAGCCGGTTCGCCTGCACAGGAAGTGGGTCACCACATAACCCCCCCCCCCCATCCCCGAACGGGCGATACACCCCCCCCCCCCCCCCAATGTCTACAGTCTGGATCAGCCTCTGTTTGGGAGGTCTGCCTCTGCGCTGTGATGCCTGAACCTTGACCGGCTACGCCGTCCACATGGGCTGGTTTGAGTCGGTCCACTGTAAAAACCTCCTCTTCCCCCCCAATGTCCAGAACGTTCGTGGACCCGTTGTTGTTGATCACCTTGAACGGCCCCTCGTACGGCCGCTGTAGCGGTGCCCGGTGTCTGCCCCTTCGTACAAACACAGACTTACAGTTCTGCAGGTCTTTGGGTACATGGGTCGGGGTCCGTCCGTGCTGTGAAGTTGGTACGGGGGCCAGGTTGCCAAGCCTTTTGCGTAGTCTGTCCAGGACTGCTGCGGGTTCTTCCTCTTGCCCCTTTGGGGCTGGTATGAACTCTCCCGGGATGGCCAGGGGTGCTCCGTACACCAACTCGGCTGATGAGGCGTGCAGATCCTCTTCGGGCGCTCTGTGAATTCCAGGCAGGACCCAGGGAAGTTCGTCCACCCAGTTAGGTCCTCACAGGCGGGCCACGAGAGCCGACTTCAAGTGATGGTGGAAGCGTTCCACTAGTCCGTTCGACTGTGGGTGGTAGGCAGTAGTGTGGTGTAGCTGCGTTCCCAACAGGCTGGCCACAGCCGACCACAGGCTGGAGGTGAACTGGGCACCTCTGTCAGAGGTAATGTGGGCCAGTACCCCGAAGCGTGCTACCCAGGTTGCGATCAGTGCTCGGGCGCAGGAATCGGCAGATGTGTCAGTGAGCGGGACCGCCTCTGGCCATCTCGTGAACCGGTCTACCATAGTTAGGAGGTACCGTGCTCCTCAGGACACTGGTAGGGGGCCCACGATATCCACATGAATGTGGTTGAACCTCTGGTGGGTGGGTTCAAACTGCTGCGGCGGGGCTTTAGTGTGCCGCTGCACCTTGGCTGTTTGGCACTGCGCGCACATTCTGTCCCATTCACTGACCTGCTTGCGAAGTCTGTGCCACGCGAACTTGCTGGAGACCAGCCGGACGGTTGTCCTGATAGATGGGTGTGCCAAACCGTGTATGGAATCGAAAACTCGCTGCCTCCAGGCTGCCGGGACGATGGGGTGAGGTTGGCCGGTAGCCACGTCACACAGGAGGGTCCTCTCACCTGGGCCTACGAGAAAGTCCTGCAGCTGCAAACCCGAGACTGCGGTCCTGTAGCTGGACATCTCGTCGTCTGCCTGCTGCGCCTCCACCAGTGCTGCATAGTCTACCTCCAGGGACAGGGCCTGGACAGCTGGTCTGGAGAGTGCGTCCGCCACGACGTTGTCCTTTCCCGAGACGTGCTGGATGTCTGTCGTGTACTCGGAGATGTAGGACAGATGTCGCTGCTGGCGAGCCGACCAGGGATCGGACACCTTTGTGAACGCAAAGGTCAACGGTTTGTGGTCCGTGAATGCGGTGAATGGCCTGCCTTCTAAGAAGTACCTGCAATGCCGGATTGCCAGATACATTGCCAACAGCTCCCAGTCGAAAGCACTGTACTTGAGTTCAGGTGTTCGTAGGTGCTTGCTGAAGAATGCCAAGGGTTGCCAGCACCCCTCGATGAGCTGCTCCAGCACCCCACCGACTGCTGTGTCGGATGAGTCCACCGTGAGTGCGGTGGGAATGTCCGTTCTGGGGTGCACCAGCATCGAGGCATCTGCCAAGGCTTCCTTGGCTTTAACGAAAGTGGCCGCGGCCTCCTCGTCCCAAGTAATGTCCTCGCCTTTACCCGACATCAGGGTGTACAAAGGGCGCATGATATGGGCTGCTGAGGGGAGGAAACGGTGGTAGAAGTTCACCATACCAACGAACTCCTGTAGGCCTTTGACTGTGTTGGGCCGGGCAAAGTGGCGGATCGCATCTACCTTGGCGGGCAGAGGTGTTGCCCCATCTTTGGTAATCCTGTGACCCAGGAAGTCGATGGTATCGAGGCTGAACTGGCATTTGGCCGGGTTGATCATGAGGCCGAAACCACTCAGGCGGGAGTAGAGCTGGCGGAGGTGGGACAGATGCTCCTGGCGACTACTGCTGGCTAAAAAGAATGTCGTCCAAATAGATGAACGCAAAGTCCAGGTCGCGTCCCACTGCATCCATTAGCCACTGGAACGTCTGTGTGGCATTCTTCAGGCCGAACAGCATTCGGAGGAACTCGAACAGGCCGAATGGAGTGATAAGTGCTGTTTTGGGGATGTCTTCAGGGTGCACCGGGATTTGATGGTATCTCCAGACGAGGTCTACTTTGGAAAATATTCTTGCCCCGTGCAGGTTTGCTGCAAAGTCCTGTATGTACGGCACGGGGTAGTGGTCTGGAGTTGTAGCCTCTTTCAGTCTGCGGTAGTCCCCAACCCCCAGCTGCTTTGGGCACCATGTGCAGGGGGGAGGCCCATGGGCTGTCAGACCTCTGTACGATCCCCAATTCCTCCATCCTCTTGAACTCCTCCTTCGCCAGGCGGAGCTTTTCCGGGGGGAGCCTTAGTGCGCAGGCGTGGAGGGGTGGTCCCTTGGTTGGGATGTGGTGCTGAACCCTGTTTCTGGGCATGCAGTGCCAGAATCGATGGAAAGTCTGCCAGGATTCTGGTGAATTCGTTGTCCGACAGCATGATGGAGTCCAGGTGTGGGGCCGTCAACTTGGCTTCACCCAGGGAGAACGTCCGAAAAGTCTCGGCATGTACCAGTCTTTTCCCTTGCAAGTCAACCAGCAGGCTGTGAGCTCGCAAGAAGTCCGCCCCCAGGAGTGGTTGGGCCACGGCGGCCAGTGTGAAGTCCCACGTGAACAGGCTGGCGCCGAACTGCAGCTGCACTGTGCGGGTGCCGTAGGTCCGTATCGTGCTGCCGTTTGCAGCCCTCAGGGTGGGTCCTGGCTTCCTGTTGTGGGTGTCATACCCCGTTGGGGGCAAGACGCTGATTTCCGCTCCGGTGTCGACCAAGAAGTGGCGTCCCGACTGTTTGTCCCAGATGTACAAGAGGCTGTCCTGGTGGCCAGCCGCCATAGTCATTAGTGGCAGCTGGCCCTGGCCCTTGCAGGGTGGCCGACAACGGTGGGCTTTTATGCCCCACCGTTGGTGGTAGAAACACCACTGTTCACTGGCCTCCTCAATCCTGCCCTTGTGTTGTGTGCGCCCCCGGGCCTGGTCTGGTCTGCTGTTGGGCGCGTGGCCTGATAATCTGACCGACGGACGCCACGCTCTCCCTCTTGGCTTTCCACAGCACGTCTGCCCGGGCCGCCACCTTCCGGGGGTCGCTGAAATCTGTCAGCCAGCAGCAGATGTATTTCCTCGGGCAGTTGCTCTAGGAACGTTTGCTCGAGCATGAGGCAGGGCTTTTGTCCGTCAGCCAGGGCCAGCATCTCGTTCATCAATGCTGACGGCAGTCTGTCTCCCAAACCATCCAGGTGAAGCAGGCGGGCACCCCGCTCATGCCATGAGAGGCCAAAGGTCCCAATGAGCAGCGCTTTGAATGCTTCATATTTGCCTCCTTCTGGGGGCGACTGTATGAAATCCGCAACCTGGGCGGCCATCTCCTGGTCAAGAGCGCTCACCACGTGATAGTAACGCGTGGAATCAGAAGATATCTGCCGAATCTGGAACTAGGCTTCTGCTTGGCTAAACCACACGCGTGGTCCAGAAAGTCAGCAGTTTTAGCGAAACTGCGTGAACAGATGAAGAGTCGGTCATCTTTGGTCCAAATCCCGTTTGGACCGTCGGGGTCACCAATGTAGCGATATGCTACACGCAGCGCTGAAATAATGACACGCAGTTGGTAAGTCGTTTCGAGACTAGTTTATTCAAACTTTGCAGCGCTGGCATTTAATCCCTAGCGCCGCCCTCTCCGGGCGGAAATGACATCAGAGGTGCATTACCAAAGTCTCCCCCCGCACGCTGGCTATTTGTGAGATGGTTCACCTGCGCAGAAAGTGGGTCACCACAAGAAGAAAATTAAAAGGCCTTTAGCTGTAACTTTTCTCTGTGTACTTGAAATTTCACGCTTGAAAAATTGATTGCCCATACCAAGGAGTTTAAAAAAATATTTTGTCATTTATTGTGGAATTTTAGAGTCTCACTTAATTCTGAATGAGCTAATCCAACTTTCATTACCCTGTTCATGGAGAGCTAGTGAGCAAATTCAACTGTTGCATTCATCGTAACTTTTGGAGGAGCCAGGTGGTACATAACAGCAGTTTCCAGATTTGTATGTTTAACCATTTGCATAAGCTTCAAGAAATAGCTGTTTGAATTTTGCTGCATAATAATGGCAAATGCTTTCAGAGTGAGGCTATTATTACTACAAAAATTGGGCCAATAACTTGACTCTCCTGTTTTTAATCTCCCAGAATCGAGTAAAACAAATCCCAATGTCAAGGTTGTTCTGTGAATTCATACAGAAGGGCTTCTTTTCCTTTTTTCAGTTTTGTGAACAGTAACTGTGGTAGCATTTTTTTAAAAAAAGGTACATATGTTACCAGAGATGCAGACTTGTAGTTTGTAAGATCTGGATGGTGTACATACAGATTAATGAAAGATTAGTTTCTGCAATTGAATCTTAACCGTTCATTCCTTCCATGACTAACATTTGGGAATACTAACATTTGGGAATAAGTTACACACCTCACCGATAAGTAATTTATGGAGATGTGTACATATACACAGGGTGGCAGTGGTTTTTTTTTACGAGGTCGAGTTGCGAGCTTGACATCAACCCGGCACGGATAGAGAGTGCACTCGGGTGGCGTGTCACTGGATCGAACTCGGGAACCTCCGTTCTCGAGCACAGCATTGATCTCACTGTGCCACCAGCCGACCTTTACACAATGTAACCAGTGTGTGAAAGATATTAAAGTGGAAAAGCCTTGCACAGAGACGATCCCACTCTCTCGGCCTCAGAAGTCAGGATCCAGTGGCATGAAGAATTGTTACATCTGGCAACTTCCTTGGCTGCATTGGATGACCGCGTCTTCTGAAGTGCTCTGCCGTGTCCTACAAACTACATAATGTGCTGTTGCAACACCTCCTCAGCAGTTGAACCCCTGGGGTTTCCTCTGTCTGATCCAGTCAGGCAGTCTTCGCATGCTGGGATGAGCAAATTCCTATCTCACCAAGGGTTTCAGACCCATTGGCTACCCTCACCTGGTTTAGCCAGCCTGTCGAAGCCATTGCCCGGGGTGTGGCCGCTGTCGCATGCAAACAGCTGCGAGGAGCCACAGGTGAGAGCTAGGCGTTGGTGGGGACCAATAGGTGACGAGCCACTCCAACTAGTGCGACAAGCCACCCATTTAGAGGTGCTACCCCTCCCATGCACCCCATGGAGATGTAGAACTTTCAAAAGATGCACAGGATAATCAACTTGTATGAAGATCCTTGTATAATGTTTACATGAAAGCACTGGATGGTGCTTTGTGTGCCCGAAGAAATGTTTGAAATAGATGTTGCTAAACAAAGCAGAAATTGCACATATGATATAAAATAAATGATTTGGAATTTGGGTAACAACATTAAAAATATTAAGTAATGTAATTTGGTTAGATATTCAAGTTTATGTAATGTAGTAGACTTTTGCTGAAAGAGAAAAAGAATTTTCTTAATTGCTTATTTCTAAGGTTGTTATTAGTATGCCATTCAGTTGTATTGCAAAAAACAAAAAAAAACAAGAAATCTAGTTTTATGAAGTTCAAAGTAAGTTTATTGTCAAAGTACGTATATGTCACCACATACTACCCTGAGATGTATTTTCTTGTCAGCATTCACAGTATATACAAAGAAATACAATAGAATCAGTGAAAAAACACACTCAACAAAGATGGACAAACAGCCAATTATGCAAAAGACAACTAACTGCCAATACAAAGAAGGAAAAAAGAGCCATAAATATTGAGAACATGAGCTGAAGAGTCCTTAGAAGTGAGTTCATAGGTTGTGGAAACAGTTGAGTGTTGGGGTGAGTGAAGTTACTCCTCTGGTTAATGATTCTGATGGTGGAGTGGTAATAACTATTCCTGAATCTGGTGGTATGGGACTTGAAGCTTCTGTACCTCCTTCCTGATGGCTGTAGTGAGAAGTGGCTGTTCTTTTGGTGTATATCTGTATTGTTTCAATCAACCTGCCCTTTTACTGACAATTAAATGCTGTTGCCAAGCCTTTCTTTAGAATAAAATGCAGATGTGTATGTGTGCAACTTAAGAAATAATTCTTCAGCTTGCCAAACCAGAATGAGGGAGTGTTGTAGTAAAAAGTCACAAGAGCTTTTAAGTAAAAGCTTGACCCTTATATGGTAGTCTAATGTTTGCAACTGTAAGTTATGTTTCATAAAATTTGTTGCCTCATTTTTGCTGTCCCATTTTCTCCACCCCAAACCCAAGTCATAAGAATCCAGAGTGTGTTTGTACCGTTTGGCCATTATCTCTACATCTTTTTGCAAAGTATTTGTAAACCTACTTTCTATTTGTATCATCAGTCTTTCGGACTGAAGTTTCAAGCTTTGTAAAGTTTCTTCTGTACAGTTTGTACTTGTGGCAAATACTTATGGCAGTTAGTTATGAGAAATGATGAGTAAAAGTCATCATAGAAACATGAAGGATGATTTCAGAACTTTCAGTGACTTTGTGGGACATTTAGTAGACTAGAAGTTATTTTTTCATGAATGGAAAACCTCACTCCAAATTGTTGACTTGGTCATAAATGGGTAATTGGTGGTCAGCATGGATGTAGTGAACCAAATGTGCTGTTTCCCTTCTGTATTTCT
This sequence comes from Hemitrygon akajei, assembly GCF_048418815.1. Classification (NCBI taxonomy): domain Eukaryota; kingdom Metazoa; phylum Chordata; class Chondrichthyes; order Myliobatiformes; family Dasyatidae; genus Hemitrygon; species Hemitrygon akajei. Next base: position 172,836,618 of record NC_133133.1, read on the forward strand.
TTATAGCTAGCTTAGAAAAGCTTAAATAAAAAGCTTGTGTGGATATTTTTTTTGAGAATATTGAACAGTGGTATTCTGATTTGCCTTAATTTTGTGCAGTCAGTGAAATGGCATCATAAATAATTTTTGACATGCAGACATTTTGCACTTTGGATATTTGATATTGTTCTGTTTAGTTTTTGATTTATCCATAATTTTAAAGATCAGTTTTTTTCCAAATGCACCTGTAGCTGTAACTTGGAGAATCTGTGATTTTGGGCAGCAACCTTTGAATATCAAGTGAGTAAATATGGGTTAAACAAAATCTGATTTCAGTATTGGCCAATTAAAGTACCGTAGATTCCGGACTACAGAGCGCACCTGATTAAAAGCCGCTGGCTCTAATTTTAGAAATAAAATCAATTTTTTACTTGTACAGGCCGCACCGGATTTTCGGCCGCAGGTGTCCCACGTTGTAATATGAGATATTTACACAGAAAGATATTACACGTGAGGATTTTTTAACTTTTAATTAAATCCATATGGTAACATAAACAAATACATATTGCAAATGCTTTTTTTCGAACCGTGCCTGTAACGCGGCTACTTTTAAATATACGTTGCGTATACTTCTTTACTGAACAACATTCCAATATCTCCTAACGACTGGTAAAAAATATATATACTGCAGCCTACCAGGAAAAGTTATTGATCGCCTTTAACTTAAAAGCAGCGTTTTCGCTCCGCCGCTCCCCCCCGCCGTCCCGTTTATCGCAAACCGGTATCCCACAAGACGCGGCGAAACCGGGTGTGACGTCATAGCATCCCGCGATGTAGTACAGAAAACAAATATAGTTAAAACAGTTCTAACTTTAACTAACAAATGAATTACTAAGCGAAAATATTATAAACTAAATAACTGCCATAAAGGCAGCACAATGCTTTTCTTCGAGTGTTTTCCATGTTGATGAGGGTGAGTACAAATGACTGATTTACAATAATTTAATTGTGAAAGTGCGCTTGATTTATCGTACAATTTCATTGGACCTCTGTGAACTACTCATCAATTTTATTGGTCTACTGTTACGAGGCAAAATGTTTTTGGCGGCATGAAAAAAAATAATGCAAATAATGAAAAAAAATAATGCCGCAAAGTTCAAAGCTGTTCAAAATGTGGGAAAAAAGTAGCGGCTTAAAATCCGGAATCTACGGTAACTATTACTGTAAATTGGCTAGATGAGATAATGAAAATTAAGGTTTGGATCCCACTAACTCAAAATAAGTGCTTTAACTGATTTAAAGATTTGAATGTGTCTTTGAAAATTCTCATTGAAATTCAGTGTTCAACCACTACATTTTTCTTTTCGAGTGTGGTAAGCTTTAGCTCGATAACTACTTATCTTAAAATATAAACATGTTCACCATTGTAACCCTTATTATTAAATGGTACAGCAGCTGACACTGCAAAAAGAACTGATGTCTTAGTAAATTGATCCTGATGTCTGCTTGCTGCTTGGTTAGTTAAAGAAATCTATGCAGAAGCATACTAAGTGAAAGCCTCATTCACAAAATAATCTGGAAATCTTAATTTTTTCCCCCTCCTCTCTACAAAATGGCATAATGGGGAAACACTAAAAAGCATGAGAGATTAAAAAAAAAAAATTCAAGTGTGTAGAATGAGCAAATGAGAAGGATCTATTACACTTGGTAGAAGGGTTAAAGCCCAGGAGGTCGTATATTTAAAGTAATTGATAGACGTTTAGGGGGAGGTGAGGGCGAAATGGTTTGTATCCAGAGAACAGAGCGATTCTGGAACATTGCCTGAGAGACTGAGAAGCAGAAACCTTAAATAGTACTTGGATGTGTACTTGAAGAGATATGACCATCTGAGTTTATCAGTGCTTGGTGTTTAGCTCACAGTGTGTTGGATGATTCAAGTACTCCAACATGTACTGCTCAGATGAAATATCCACCGCAATGGTATTTCTGAAATTTCTATAATGCCGTTATGCTCTGGCTCTTGATGCAACAGTAAAATAAGCAACTGTGTCAATTCCACTGATAGTTGTATCTTAAATTAATGTTAATTGAAAAGATGTTAATTTATTCTGTTTGCTCAACACCAAAGGAGAATTTATAGTAAATAATGAAGTATTTATTTCTTATTTATTCTTCAGGCTGATTTAAAGCTGCGATTGTGACAGCAAAAGAAATCATTGATTTTGAAGTTGGCAAATGTGTTGCTTGGTTTTCAGTTGTAAAATCAATATCCTTAATTGTTGATCATACTACTGTGCATTCATAATATTTTGATTTATTGCAGTTACCTTGAAGCTTATGAAAAGGTACATCACTTTGGGGAAGATGATGACGAGCTTAGTTCAGGTGGTCAACGAGGAGCAGTTCCTGTTGGTGGGGTACCTTCATCATACAGTTACCAGCAGCATATATTGTCAGGTAAATGATTTTAAAATCGTATTACTGGCTTGGTGCTACTGAATCAACACGAAATATAACAGTCTACTGTAGTAATTTTATGAAATGTCCAATTTCACTTTATTACACCTGTCACTGGAATCTTAAGAACATTATTTTAGCTGATAAAGTTGGGGGTTGATAGGAAAAGTAAAGCAGGCTTAATGTCATTTGTAAACATTTCAGATCTCACTTTCTAAAATTAATTTGTTCTTTTTGCAGGTTCATAAATAACATTTGCAAAATGTCAATAATAAAATGCAATTTATGAACCCAAGATTTATCTGTTATCTGGAATTGGAACAGATCTTTTAATTACATAATTAGTTTGTGCATTATCTTTTTAAAATCCACTGGTTTTGCTTTAAACCATAGTTTGGTTAGAGCAGCAGAGGAAATGTTAATTGTATTCTTTTCCTGCATCGGTTGTTTGGATATGTAAGTAAAAAGTACCACATGGGTATGTAATATAAAAAAAAAAGTTCTGGCAGATAAATTACTGAAATAGGGCTGCAACTTTATTGTGCGTGGTGTAATTTTGAATAAATTCCCTGCCATAATGCTTTTCAAAAAACAGCCAAATGTATCAAATTTTATTTTGTCAGTTTAGAAATGCTACTGGTATAATAATAATTGTTTAATTATTTTATCAAAAATGGTGGAGAACATCCTTGCCTATATCTTATAAGAAATATGTTGGAGAACTGTATAGCAATACCCTTAACAATTTTTTGAGAGGTGTTTGAATTTACAAGGTGAGGTAATGGCTAGAAATACTTGATGCCAACAACGAGTCTGTGTATTACCTCTAGAAATTTAGTTTGTGATGCCTTCAGCCTGATATAAACATCACATAATCAAAAATTGATTTGAATATGAAAAAATGTAAACTTGAAATTCGTTTTATATTTTGCCAACCATATCTCTGTGTAGCCACATTTATTTGGGTATCACAGTTTATAAAAGGCTTTCATGGTAAAGAAGATGGCAAGAATGGTTAACTTTGAGGAATGTACTTGGGGGATAATTAGTTGTTTCTTTTGAGGCACAGTTTCATAATTCAACTGAAATTCAGTATCTTTTATTTATAACAGTCTTGATTGACTAGCATGATATGCTGTTTAACTTAGTTTACAAATACTGACCAATTTCTGATGTGAACATCTGAAGTCATTTAGTCACATCATTTGTGGATAAATCACTCCTGAAGCTTCAGTTGTATTTCTAATGAAGAGGGTATAATTGTTGTAGGCTTGTGGCTGTATAGCATGAATTTGGAAGCTTCAAGTGGTTTGCTTATTGTGTGGCTTCTCTATAGTTCTAAAATTTGTATTTCCCTATCCCACCACTATTTTATATAGCATTTTTGAAATTACGTGAATTCTGGTTAATTAGGACCAGAATATTTTGGCCAAATTAGGTGACTACCCCAATTAGCCAAAGTTTCATAGAAATAGTTAAAAAGGTATATTAAAAAAAAACTACTGTTCAATTCAGTAACTAATTATATATTTACATGAAATACAGGAAAATTGGAAACCTGGATATGTTGCTGCAGTACTATAAAACTGTACTAGTTCCAATTATTATTGGTGGAGTAATTCATTCATTGTACGCTTCCATTGAGGTGTCCAGGGATGGGGCGCACTTCTGGTGAAGGGACTTGTGTCCATTCTGGGACATCTCGCTCACCTTTGGTCTGGGCAATGCAGCTCTCACCTATGGCTCTAAGTAACTGTTTGTATGCGACAGCGGTCACACCCCGGCACACTGCTTTGACGGGCAAGTTAAGCCAGCTGGCCTTATGCCCCGGTGAAATAGGGACATGCCTGTCCTAGCTTGTGAGGTCAGCTCCGGTGGACTGTTTGGATGAGATCAATAGTGAGATCCATGGCCAAGAAGGCAGTTATGTAATGCTTTGTGAAGAATGATAGGCACAGAAGAAGGCATGGTTATCTACTGCACAACCAATGAAGACCCCAATTTGTGAAAACTACTTGTAACACTGGACCCAGACTTCTGAGGTCTGAGAGTGGAACTGTTCCGGTGCAGTGCCTTTCCACTTTAAAGATTCTCCCACACAGGTTTAACTGTCATTGTAGGATACAACAGACAACCACTACGTTGCAGTTTTCTTTTGGTTGACTATAAATAAATAAAATTAGTGGCTACACCGAGGGCAGATAATGGGCTGCCTTCATACAATGATTTTGATGATTGCATCCTCCAAATCTTCATTTTCATTGTAACATTTAAGATGATTGTTGATATCTTCAAATTCTTTGTAGTTCCCAACTTACTGAAGTAGTGAAATCATTTCATTTTCACTCCTGACTGTTTCTGACATCCCTAAGCCTGAATGCTTGAAGCAGCAGTGAGCAAAACAGTTCTAAATTGTCTTACTGCTTATTTCACACCATCTGTGACAAAAAAATTACTGCTTTTTGAACACGAAGTACACACAACAGATGCTGTTTAAAAATTGTTCACTCTATGGTGTTCACTCTAGGGTTTGATGTCAACAATCTCCTGTCCCAAATAATCAAGTGAAATCCTGGCTATTTTTTCCAATTAGTTTTTGTTCTTTTGAGTTATCCCAGATAAGTGGTGGTTCTGATTATCTGATGGACCAATTAATCAGAATCCACTGTGTTTCCAAGTGCATCTTTTGTTTTAGATACATTTTTTTACTGTTCCAGTGATGGATGATAACTTGCATCCCACAACAGTCCATCTGATGCTTTAGTTGTATCTATAGATTTATCCATATTTGAGCAAAATGCCACAGGGTTGAATTGATCAGCACAAGATGGAGTTTTAAGTTATGCTGCACATGTGTATCTTATTGTCAGTTGTTCACTCTTGATTAGAGGCGTAGCTGAAAATTTCAAGGTGGTTCTATGTGGGATTATATGTGATCATCTTGCAATTAGAATATCCAGGAATAAAGTACAGTTCTCTTGAGGCTGAATTATCACAGTACCCATTGACCATAGGCTGTGGCTTAAATCACTGGCTTTTTAAAAAATTTACCTTTTCTAGTAGCATAATAAAGCAAAGTCTTGTTTAGTCTAGTTGAAGTCTAACTAGAATGAACATAGTAGCTCAAATAATATTTAAAATTAATTTGTAGCTGAGTTCCCGACTTTAAACTTGTTCAATGTATTAACTGCTTATGAGAGGTTTAGCAAATATGTTGATTTATTTTCTCCTTTCCATTGATTTATTATGGGAAAATGTATAAACACTTTGGAAATTGCAGCAATGCACTAACCACTGAGCGGAGATTATAAAACATTATCAGTGAGAAGATTGCATGGAAATTCAGTACATAGGAAAGATTGCTGCCAGATTCAAGTACCAAGACTAGAACCTCTGAAATGTTAAATGGATAGGAATCTAGCAAATCATCTTAGTTACTGCCCATTACACCGTTTAAGGCAGCAGTGAATGCCCTCCATCTCTGTCTTTGAATCTTAGGGTTAATGGTGTTCAGGGCTTCCTTCGTTGTGCCAGTAGCTTCCTCTCAGTTTTCACTGCTATCATTCGTGCAAATCATGGTGAAGACTCAGGAATCCTGTTGCACACAGAAGGAGAAGGACTCTTCATTGTTGTTTCTGTAGCAAGGTTTCTGCATTTTCATCTCGTTTCCTAAAAGGTCTAAGGATGCACTTGGTTAGACCATGGGATTTTATCCACTTTACTAGTCTTGAGGACTGCAAATATGTTGTCTTTCATAATTCATGTATGCTTTTTTCTCTAATGGGATAAAATTTGAATCAAATCTGCAGTATAAAGCAATCAATGCAGCTGCACCTCAAGAATACATATTTAGCTTGCTGCCCTGCTCTAACTTTGTGGTTATGCTTCAAGTTCTTGGGTGTCAACATCTCAGAGGCTCTATCCTGGGCTTAACACATTGTTGCAATTATGAAGAAGGCACACCAGTGGCTATACTTCATGAGAAAATTTGAGGAGATTTGGTATGTCACCAAAGACTAGCAAATTTCTACAGGACCATCCACTTGATCTGTACCCATTCTATGAGGTCACACCTCACTCATTCTTCTACACCTCAAGGCATAAAGATTCACCATGGCCAATCTCTGCCTATTACTCAGGCCCTCTAGTCCAGACAGCATCCTTGTAAATCTCTTACGCTCTCTTTCCTGTTTAACTATGTCTTTTACAGGGAGATCAAAGATATATGCAAAACTCCCGAGTGCAGTCTACCACTGAATTGTATAACTACAGTGTAATTTCTTCCTCCTAAACTTGATGCCTTGACTGATGCACATCAGCATACTAAATGCCTTATTTACCACCCTGTCTTTCAGTGAACTGTGCACCTGTACTCTTGGGTCCTACTGTTCTACTTGTCAGAATCCTGTCATTCACTGTCCTAGTCCTATCCAGGTTGAATATCCAGAATTCATCACCTCACACTAAATCCATTTGTCATTCCTCAGCCCATCTACCCCCCCCCCATCAAACTAGTCAAGACCTCTTTGTAATTGATCATAACCTGCCTCACCATCAACAAATCCCTCTAATTTACTATCATTAGCAAACTTGCTAATCATTTCATGTACATTCACACCCAAATCAATCATATAAATACAACATAATAGGGATCCCAACGCTGAACCCTGTGGCACCCCACTAGTAACAGTCCTTCAGTAGTGCAATCTATCTTCAGGCCCTTATCCACTACTTCCTATTATTGACCCATTTCTGAATCCATCTCACTAGCGCACCCAAGGATTCATAAATGTTGGTTCTTTAACTTCCCCGAGATATGCAGACCTAGGTTCCAGCTTTTCAGCCTTGACTTCTGGACTTCCAATTTACCTTTGGGCTTTGATCAGGACCCCTGATCGATGTGGTCAACTCTTTTCCTTTATGCTGGATATTTAAGGGGATGGTCAAGGTCTGGATAGTGAGTCATGAAGAATAAATTAGATAGGCTGTGGTGTGTTCTTTTGGAAATGGAGGAGGGTAAGATAATGGGGCTTAAAACAGAGAAAACCAATCTTTTTCCTGTGTACGCGATAGTAACTGAGACACCAGCTTCAGGGTGGTGGTTACAGAATCAGTCCATGCTTTTAGAAGGGATTTGGATAAGGAACTGGAGAGCTGAGGTAAACCTGATGAAGAAACTGTTTCCTGTATTTAAATACTATTGTAATGGACTAAAAGTATTGAGTGAAATATTTTGGAAAAATTGAATTTTTTTCCTTTTTCTTCTCCCAGACTTGAGGCTCACTGTCTGGACTTTCACTTTTCAGTTTAAAAAAAATGAAGTAGTTATTAAAGTTATTGGTGTAGTATATTGTAATAGATTGTTGTTGAACTGGTTGTTGTTCATCTATCAATCAATTTACAGATTTCTGTGTAAGCTGTCTTATCAGTTTATGGATCTAACCTTCAAATTTAAGTTTGCAGCCATGAAATGCAAAGTAAGTTTCAGTCTTTGGTCTGTCACATAAATAGCATGAATATGTGCAAATGGTCTGAGCGTAGGTTTGCTGGTTTTGGTTTTGGTGTGTTCACTTGACAGCAGCTGGGGTTACAATTTTATGATCATGTTCTTTGCGGCCAGTTTTGGCTCTGTGAGAATATATTTTCATATGCTGATGCATGCCTGTGTATATATTTCAAAATTATTTCAGTCTGACAAAAATTTAGAAAGTAACTTGGAAATGACAAAAATAATAATACTTTTATATTGAATGTTTGGAATATTTCTGCATATCTTATAAATATCATGGATAATTGTTTCCAGTGACAGTTTTAAAATTGAAGAAGATGTAATCGCTAAAGTCAGCATATTCTTCTGGTTTGGATATTTTTCTGATCTCTAGTATTTTAAAGTTCTGAAATAGTGGTGCAGCGTAGGGTTTGTGTAGTAATAATCAACCAACATTTATTACTATTAGAAAATGTTGCCAGTAACAACTTCTAATGTTGACAGTTGTGGGAGAAGTTAAAGTCAGATGTATCAATATTAAAGTGGAGTAGAGGGAATTACAGAGGCGTGAGAGATGAGTTGACCAAAGTTGATTGGAGGATATAATAGCAGGAATGATGGCAGAACAGCAATGCCTGGAGTTTCTGGGATCCATTCGGAAGGTGCAGGATAAATCCATCCCAAACATGAAGTTTTTCTAAAGGGTGGCTGATACAACTGTGGCTGTACAAGGGAAGTCAAAGATTGCGAAAATTAGTGGGAATTTATAGGATTGGGAAGCTTTTAAAAACCAACAGAAGGCAACTAAGAAGTCATAAGGAGAGAAAAATGAATTATGAAGGTAAGCTAGCTAATAATATAAAAGGGGATACTAAAAGTTTTTCCAGATACATAAAGAATAAAAGAGAGGTGAGAATGCATCGGACTGCTGGAAAATGATGCTGGAGAGGTAGCAACGGGGGCTGGGGGACAAATAAATGGGCAAATTTAATAAAGAACATTACTTCAGTCTTCACTGTGGAAAACACTTGCTGGATGCCAGAAATTCAAAGGTGTCAGGGCAGAAGTTGCTATTACTAAGGAGAATGCTAGGGAAACTTAAAAGGTCTGAAAGTAGATAAGTCACCTGGACCATTTTGACGATACCTCAGGGTTCCAAAATAGGTAGCTGAAGAGATTATTGGAAGCATTAGTAATGAACTTTCAAGAATCACTAGATTCTAGAATGGTCCTGGAGGACTGGAAAATTGCAAATGTCATGGCACTCTTCAAAAAGGAAGGGAAGCAGAAGAAAGGAAATTATTTAGCCTGACCTCACTGGTTTGAAAGATGTTGGAGTCGATTATTAAGGATAAGGTTTCAATATGTGGAAGCACATGGTAAAATAGGCCAAAGTCAGCATGGTTTCCTCGAGGGAAAATCTTGCCTAAAGCATCTGTTGGAATTCTGAAGTAACAAGCAGGATAGACAAAGGAGATTTTGTGGATATTGTTTACTTGGATTTTCAGAAGAGCTTTGACCGTGTGCTGCACATGAGACTGCTAAGCATGATAAAAGCCCATGGTATTACAGAAAAAACACTAGCATCAAGAGAAGATTGGCTGACTTGCAGGAAGCAAAGAGTGGGAATAAAGGGAGCCTTTTCTGGTTGGATGCCAATGACTAGTGGTGTTCTGCAGGGGTTAGTGTGGCACTACTGCTTTATGCATTGTGTGTCAATGATGTGGTTGATGGAATTGATGGCTTTGTAGACAATACAAAGACGTGGAGAGGCAGGTAGTCCTGAGGGAGCAGAGATTTTGCAGAGGGACCTGGGCAAGGTCAAAGAAGTGGCAGATGGAATATAGTGTAGGGAAGTGTATGATCATGCACTTTTGTAGAAAGAATAACTGTAGACCTTTTTCTAAATGGGAAATAATTCAAAAATCAAAGGTGCATAGGGACTTGGGAGTCCTGGTGCAGGATTCCCTGAAGGTTAACTTGCAGATTGAGTCACTGGTGAGGAAGGCAAATGTAGTGTTAGCATTCATTTCAAGAGGGCTAAAATACAAGAGCAAGGATGTAATGCTGAGGCTTTAAAAGGCAATGGGCAGATTGTACTTGGAGCTTTGTGAGCAATTTTGGGCTGCTGATCTAAGAAAAGTTGTGTTGACATTAGGGAGAATCATAGAAGGTTCACAAGAATGATTCTGGGAATGAAAAGGTTAACGTATGAGGACTGTTTGATGGCTCTGATCCTGTATTTGCTGGAATTCAGAAGAATGAGGGGTGACCTGACTGAAACCTATTGAATATTGGAAGTCAGTCAGCCACTTTTTATTGTCATTTCGACCATAACTGCTGGTACAGTACATAGTAAAAATGAAACAACGTTTTTCAGAACCATGGTGTTACATGACACAGTACAAAAACTAGACTGAACTACGTAAAAAACAACACAGAAAAAAACTGCACTAGACTACAGACCTACCCAGGACTGGATAAAGTGCACAAACCAGTGCAGGCATTATAATAAATAATAAACAAGACAATAGGGCAGTAAGGTGTTAGTCCAGGCTCTGGGTATTGAGGAGTCTGATAGCTTGGGGGAAGAAACTGTTACATAGTCTAGTCGTGAGAGCCTGAATGCTTTGGTGCCTTTTCCCAGACAGCAGGAGGGAGAAGAGTTTGTATGAGGGGTGTGTGGGGTCCTTCATAATGCTGTTTGCTTTGCGGATGCAGCGTGTAGTGTAAATGTCCATAATGGCGGGAAGAGAGACCCCGATGATCTTCTCAGCTGACCTCACTATCTGCTGCAGGGTCTTGCGATCCGAGATGGTGCAATTTCCGAACCAGGCAATGATGCAGCTGCTCAGGATACTGTCAATACAACCCCTGTAGAATGTGATGAGGATGGGGGTTGTGAGAGATGGACCTTTCCTCTGCTTTCACAGAAAGTCGAGATGCTGCTGGGCTTTCTTTGCTATGGAGCTGGTGTTGAGGGACCAGGTGAGATTCTCCGCCAGGTGAACACCAAGAAATTTGGTGCTCTTAACAATCTCTACTGAGGAGCCGTCGATGTTCAGCGGAGAGTGGTTGCTCCGTGCCCTCTTAGATAGAGGAGGGCATGGAGAAGCCTGGATAGAGTAGACCTGGAGAGAATGTTTCGCATAGTGAGGAGTCTAGAACCAGAGGACATAGCCTCAGAATAGTGCCGGTCCAGGTAGAACAGAGATGAGGAGGCATTTCTTTAGCGTGAGGGTAGTGAATCTGTGAAATTCATTTCCACAGACAACTGTGGAGGCCCAGTCATTGGGTATATTTGAAGTGTGGGTTGTTGATAGGCCTGTAATTAGTCAGGGAGGAGGCAGGAGAATGGGGTTGAGACATGATGGAATGGTGGAGCAGTCTTGATTGGCTCAGTGGCCCAATTCTGCTTCTATGTCTTATAGTAATTATTTCGTGAAATCATTACATGGTGTTTAAGAAAATTGAATCGTTTTTCTCCCTCTTGCTCAATTTAAAATGCATTGAAGGACTATATTTCAGGTATTTAAAATATCAATTCATTTATATTGAATGTGTAAAATTTACTCATTCTGTATTTTGCTCTGATATATTTGTGATTTTTGTCCTCTTTTAGATTATATTCGGCAAAGCTATGGACTTAATACAGAGTTTGTCACAGTTAGTATCTACAATAAACTGGTGCTTTCCCTTATGTCTGGACTACCTAATGAAGTAGATTTTGCAATTAATGTTTGCACTCTTCTCTCAAATGAGAGTAAGCACATAATGCAACTTGAAAAGGACCCCAGAATCACCACCATACTGCTTGCACATGCTGGCGTTTTTGATGACAGTAAGTTATATTATTTAATAGTGAAGTGCCTTAATTGTTGCTGTTGCTTGCTGTTTCAATTTAAATATAGCATTGTTGAACATTAGGAATGTGAGTTAAATGTGTTTATTGTCAATATTATAGCAGTATTCTGCATGACTGTATCATTTGAAGTTTGAAGTAAATTGTGATACATCATGGATGAGGTGTTTGTACGGACTTTCCTTAGGAGTATAAAGGTTATTCTGTAATAGTTAATCATTTTTTCTTCTATTTCTTCTAACATTTCCCATTATATTTAGAATGTTAGGAATACCATTCAAAGCAGTATTTAATGCTAATTTGTATTTGTTGAGCAATGTATATTTATAGAACAGAAGTAGGCCATTTACTACTGTTGGTTCATGCCTTGATTTAAGTGCTTGTCTGGGTAACCATATAACCATAACAGCACGGAAACAGGCCATCTTGGCCCTTCTAGTCCGTGCCGAATGCTTAATCTCGCCTCGTCCCACCTACCTGCACTCAGCCCATAACCCTCCATTCCTTTCCTGTCCATATACTTATCCAATATTTTTTAAAATGACAATATCGAACCTACCTCTACCACTTCTACTGGAAGCTTGTTCCACACAGCTACCACTCTCTGAGTAAAGAAGTTCCCACTTGTGTTACCCCTAAACTTTTGCCCCTTAACTCTCAACTCATGTCCTCTTGTTTGAATCTTCCCTTAAGTGTTACTTAAACATACTTAAATGTTATGAAAATACCTTCCCCTACCACCTATTCAGGCAGTATGATCTAGATCTAGATTTCAACCAGCCTTTGAGTGAAAGAAAATCTTCAGATTGCTTCCGAATGTTTAATCTCTGAAGATGTACCCTCTCATTGTAAATACCAATGCTATAAGGAAATAGTTTGTTAATTCTTAATTGTCTGTGCCCTTCATAATGCTGTATACCTATTTCTGATTTCCACCTTAGCCCCCCCCGCTTCAAGGAAAACAAACTCGGCCTATAAAATCTCACTTAGTAACTGAAGGGCTCCATCCCAGTCCATCTCACAGCTGGCAATCAGAACTGCACATTTTATTTCCTGCTTTGGCCTAACCAATGTTTTATAAAGTTTACTATAACCCCTCTACTCATACTCTGCTACTTTAGTAAAGTGTTCCATATGCTGCCTTCACTTTATCAATTCATGCCTTGCACCTGTGTACTGAGGTTCTTCAGTTTGTAAGGCTCTACCTGTTAATTTGATCTCCCAGTATTAAATCCCATCTACTACTGGTCTTACCAACATAGGAATGTCATCCTGTGGCTTTTGGCTGCCCTCAATTTCAATAGCGACATCAATTTTCAAGAAGTATCCAAGCTTCTTGATCATACATTCTGTATGATCGTGCATTTGTATCCAAATCATGAATGTACTTAGCAAACAGCAAGGTCCCAATACCAATCCCAGCGGTGTATCATTAGCCTCAGGAATCGAATCACAGAAACAAACCTCCGTCTGTCGTCACCCTCTTTCTCCTGTAACTAGATTCTTTTAACAAAACTATACTCTTTCTGATTAATCCCTGCCTTTCCAATTTTAAATAAATCCTGACCCTCAGAATTTTTCCAGTAACTTCCTTAACACTGACTTTAGACTCGAGTCTGTAATTTCTTTGTTTATCCTTGCCATCCTCCTTGAATAAAGATACCGCATATGCTGCTCTCTCATCTGGCATTTCATCTGTGGCTATGAAGATTTTAAAATCTGTCACGCAAGCAAAGATAAGGGGGGTGGGAGAGGAGAAACAAGATTTTCTAGATAAAATCAGTGTTGTAAAATATAAAATTGTAATTTTTGATGTTGAAAAGTGAGGAAATGTGTGCAGCTTTATGACTTGGTGTGCAGGTGATCGGAAATTATAATCCTTTGAGAAAGCCCTTAGCTAATGTAATTGAAACAGAAAATGCTGGAAATACTTGCCAGGTTAGGCAGCATCTATGGATAGAGAAATGGAGTTGATGTTTCAGGTTAATGGCCCTTTGTTTCAAGTGGGAAAGAAAGAAGGAAGAACCAGCAGAGCTGAATCTCGCTCGACCTAAATGGAGAGCTCAAAGTAAATTTATTATCAAAGTACATACTTATATGTCGTCATATTCAACCATGAGAACCGAGGTGTTGGAAACACATGAGATGCAGTTAAGGACTTTGTCAGCTACAAAAAGGGAGAAACCATGGTTTAGGAAGAAAGTTATCTCAGACATGCCTTTTGTGGAAAGCTTCATCATGATCAACAGGAATTGGGAGAATGGCATCGTGCTCCAGAAGTGATAGGATGATAAAACATGGAGACTTTTGGCCATCTTTTGGTGTCTATTGAGTCTACGACATTCAAACGTCCCTTAACTGTAACTTCACATTCATTTGACATTTTCATTAATATTCCCTTCATCCCTTTTTCTTTTAACCATTTATAACAAATGAGCAGCCTTCCTGTCTTTCTGTACCAAACCTACCATGAAACCCTGGTAAATGATGTTGAGACACTGCTGTTTGATTCATTAAGAGTCTGATATATTTCTTCAAAATTTTGTTTGCTAAATCTATTAATAATTAACTGAAGAGCACTACCACCTTCTCATGGGAAGCACGAGAGGAAAAATAAGTATTGGTATTGTTAATGATGCTCTTGTCTTGACAATGAATGACTGTTGAGCAGTGGATTAGTCTGTGGTATTATGTAAATGTATTTTAATGCAAAAATTCCTTTGACTGTTACATGTATTCACTCATGATTGGCTTGAAAAATAAATATTTGCGTTGTTACTTAAGTTTGGCGTTAACCGTGCATGTGAAGAACAGATGTAATGTAACCATATGATTGAATAGTTGCATCCTTAATTTCGCAGCTCTCCTGTTTCTGATATTAACAAATTTGAATGAGTTGTATGTTGTACAGTATAAGAATCATATGTTAAATACATTGGTACAGACTATAGTGTGCTTGTTGGTACTCACTTAAGTTATTTTCAGCATCCTGGCCTGTCTGTAGATTAGAAATGAGAATCCAAGTATTAGCTGCATTTACTTCCCTGACCTGTTACTACAGTGCCTATAAAAAGTATTTACCCCTCTTGGAAGTTTTCATGTTTTATTGATGGCCAAAAAGCTCAAGTTTGGCTTCATCAGACCAGAAAACCTTGTTCCAGCTGACTTCAGAGTCTCCCACATGCCCCTTGGCAAAGTCTAGGTGAGATTTCATGTGAGTTTCAGTTGTTTTCTCTTTGCCACTCTCCCATAAAGTTCCAACTGGTGAAGCACCCGGGCAACAGTTGTTGTATGAGCATTCTCTCCCAACTCAGCCACTGTAACTTGTAACTCTTCCAGAGTTGTCATAGGTCTCTTGGTGGCCGCCCATCACTCACCCCCTTCTTGCACAGTCACTTATTTTTTGAGGATGGCCTGCTCTAGGCAGATTTACAGCTGTGCAATATTCTTTCCATTTCGTAATGTTTGACTTAACTGCTCCAGGGGATATTCAGTGACTTGGAAATTGTCTCCATCTCCTGACTTTTGTTTTTCAATAACCTTTTTGTGGAGTTGCTTGGAGTGTTCCTTTGTCTTCATGGTGTAGTTTTTGCCAGGATACTAACTCACCAGCAGTTGGACCTTCCAGATACTAAGTGTTTTTTTTACTACAATCAATTGAAACACTTTGACTGCACACAGGTCTCCCAAAACAGATCTCCATTTAACTAATTGTGTGATTTCTAAAACCAATTGGCAGCCCCAGTGATGATTTGGTGTGTCATTCTAAAGGGTGTGAATAATTGTGCAATTATTTTGTGTTTTATATTTGTAATTAATTTGGATCACTGTGTAGAGATCTGTTTTCATTTTGACACAAAGGAGTTTTTTGCTGTTGATCAGTGTAAAAAAAAAGCGCCAAATTAAATCACTGTTAATCAATGTTGTAAAACAATAAAACATGAAAACTTCCAGGTGGGGGTAGATGAATTCCTTTTATAGGCACTGCATCTGCTTTTGATACACTGGAACTTTTTGTGTATACAGAGGGTCTCACTCGGTCCTTATTTTACCATAGAGTTTTCATTTTTTTAAGATAATTTGATTTCATTTGTGTCATAACTGTTCAAAAGTGCTTCAAACATTCAAATTATTAATAAATTCTATAGATAGCTTGTATCGACTAGGTGGGCTGAAGGGCCTGTTTCTGTGCTGTACCATGACGATTCTTCTCTTACTTTTTACCTAAAGACAAATGGCCTGCAAAGTGTAAATTTCATTATCTATCTGTTGCTTTCTTTCTCCTTTCCCTGTTTTAGTGATTAAGGTATTTGTTTTTTGTGGATGTTCATAACATCAAACCAACAGATGTACATGGGTACTAATTTTGCTTTTTCTGTGTTAGTTGTCCGTTGTTTCTAATCAGGGAGCTGCTTAAATTTTGTACAGTTTTTGTTTGTTTTGTGAAGTCAATTGAATATAATGATAGTAAAATTAAGAAAAGTTTCCTGATTGCATTTGAAATGGAGACCTAGTTTTCAGGTGATGCTAAATAAATTTTTGATGTTACAGAATATCTATTCATTCTGGTTGGATTGAATGGGCCAATGGACTGATTTGCTCTTTATTAATATGTATTGGCTTACTCTAACCCAGTGGTTCCCAACCTTTTTTTGGCCATGCCCCACCTAATCACCTCTAAAATCCTGATGCCCCCTGTGGTGATATATAATTCTTATTATTCAAAAAGTGAACTCCTATTCACCTGGAGGAAGCCTAAAAGACCATTAACTTGGTTTAAACATGCTTCCAAAGAACATGGCATTCATGAAAGAGAAAAATAAAAGAACCAAAGGACTGTTAAAGTTCTGAGGAAGAAATTACTAAGAAATTGTAAAAAAAAAAGAACATTAAGTGATAATAAAATAATAATAATAATAAATAAATAAAACAATGCCGATTCATTTCTACAGCATACAAAGACAGATACACCGTTTAAAAGAGATGACGCAATGTACACACCTTCACACCACCAAGAACCGAAAGCTACTGCAAAAAGCAGCATTGGCGCGACCTCGTACCAGTTTCTTACGTGTTTGGACTTGTTCATTCATTCCTTCCTACATCAGTCAATTCATTAATTTAGTTCTGAAAGCCATTTGATGGTTGTAATGATGGTGATACACTATATATACAGTACATACGCAATTACACATGTACATACACACAAGTATTTTTATGTATGCATACTGTATATACATATATGTATTAACTCGCACACACACTCATACACAGACTTACTAGAAAAAAACTGTTAATAACTCATTCTCGAATTGCCCCCCTTAAAAATCAAATTACCCCCCTGTGGGGCGTACGCCCCACATTGGGAACCACTGCTCTAACCAATCCAATTCTGAATATGTGGTTGCTCACTGTATCCTTGGTTATAGATTTCAGTAATGTACTTGCAATAGGTTATACTCTTGAGCAAAATTATGTCCAGTTTGTTGTTTCTCTTCCCTTCTCTCCTCCATCCCCTCCCCCCAACCATCTAACAATTGAATCTGCAGTTTTCCAAAGTGGACAATTGCAGAAGCAAAGTTAAAAGTAAAGCAGCTTCAGTTTCAACAGTTCATAAAACCTTGTCTCAGGTCCAGAGAATTTATTGGTCTGTAGTGCAAGTTAAAAAAAATCTTGAATTACTTCATTGTTGCTTATTGTTTGTGTCTGGAATGTTTTGCTCGACACTCTACAGTGAAGTGTGCTATGTAAGTAATCTAAAATGCCTTTTATTTACTTTTGAAGTATCAAGCCTATCTGTTTTGAAGACCCCATTTGATTACTCTTTTTAATTGTTTTAAAAGCAGCTAGCTTTAATATTTTTAAAGTATGATTTGTATTTTGTTTTGTAGCAGGAAACAGCAGCCTGGGCAAATGTATGGGAAATAGTTTGGTATAATGAATGAGGTGAGGCAATAAGGAATACTGTTATTAATAGGGTGCAGGTGTGGGTGCACAAATCATTGATAATGCTGGATTTTGTCAGTAAAGGCATAGAGAATAGGAAGGGGGAAGTCCTGGCAAAACTTTATAGACAACTGGTGTGGCCTCATTTGCTGTGTTGTGTTCATTTTTGATCACATTATAGGAAGGATAACAAGGCAGTGAACAGCTAGAAGAGGTATAAAGATGATTTTTGGGAGGAAAGATAAACAAATTAGTTTGGCAATGCTGATACTGTTTTCTTTGGAAAAGAGAGGCAACTGAGGCTCTAATAAAAGTTTACAAAATTTGAGTGCTGGACAAAGTAGAAAGTGCAAGGTTACAAACGGGAGATTACAGTTTTGGTCACTTTCCAACAGAAAAGATGAGAATACGGTTGAAAGAGTATAGAGAAAATTTACAAGGATGTTGCTGGGGCTGAGGGACCCGAGTTATATGGAAAGATTGAATAGGTCTGAACTTTATTCCTTGGAATGTAGAAGATTGAGAGGAGATTTGATAAAGGTATACAAAATCATGAAGACTATGGATGTGGTAAATGGATAGGGTTGCTTTTTAAACCACTGAGATTAGGTTGGACTACCACTAGAGGTCATGGGTTGCAGGTTGATAGGACCATAAGTCATAGGAGCAGAATTAGGCCATTCAACCCATCGAGTCTGCTTGGCCAATCCATCATGGCTGATCCCTTATCCCACTGACCCCCATACACCTGACTTCTTGCCATATCCTTTGATACCCAGACTGATTGGGAAACGATCAACTTCTGCCTTAAATATACCCATGAGCTTGGCCTTCACCACAATCTGTGACAGAGTATCCCACAGATTCACTGTTCTCTGGCTAAAAAAAAAACATAGAAACATAGAAAACCTACAGCACAGTACAGGCCCTTCAGCCCATAAAGCTGTGCCGAGCATGTCCTTACCTTAGGTATTACCTAGGGTTACCCATAGTCCTCTATTTTTCTGAGCTGCATGTTACCTGTCCAGGATTCTCTTAAAAGACCCTATCATATCCACCTCACATCACCGGCAGCCCATTTCCACACACTCACCACTCCTTGCATTAATAATAAACAAACAAACTAACTTACCCCTGACATCTTTGTACCTACTTCCAAGCACCTTAAAACTGTGCCCTCATATACTAGCCATTCCAACCCTGGGAAAAAGCCTCTGACTATCCACATGATCAATGCCTCTCATCATCTTATACACCTCTATCAGGCTACCTCTCATCCTCCGTCGCTCCAAGGAGAAAAGGCCGAGCTCACTCAACCTATTCTCATAAGGCATGCTCCCAATCCAGACAACATCTGTGTAAATCTCCTCTGCACCCTTTCTATGGTTTCTACATCCTTCCTACAGTGAGGCGACCAGAACTACAGTATTCCAAGTGGGGTCTGACCAGGGTCCTATATAGCTGCAACATTAACTCTCGGCTCTTAAACTCAATCCCATGATTGATGATGGCCAGTGCATCATATGCTTTCTTAACCACAGAGTCAACCTGCGCAGCAGCTTTGAGTCTCCTATGGACTTGGACCCCAAGATCCCTCTGATCCTCCACATTACCAAGAGTCTTACCATTAATACCATATTCTGTCATATTTGACCTACCAAAATGTACCACCTCACATTTACCTGGGTTGAACTACATCTACCACTTCTCAGCCCAGCTTTGCATCTTATCGATGTCCTGCTGTAACCTCTGACAGCCCTCCACACTATCCACAACACCCCCAACCTTTGTGTCATTGGCAAATATACTAACCCATCCTTCCACTTCTTTATCCAGGTCATTTATAAAAATCACGAAGAGTAGGGGTCCCAGAACAGGTCCCTGAGGCACTCCACAGGTTACCAACCTCCATGCAGAATATGACCCATCTACAACCACTCTTTGCATTCTGTGTGCAAGCCAGTTCTGGATCCACAAAGCAACGTCCCCTTGGATCCCATGCCTCCTTATTTTCTCAATAAGCCTTGCATGGGGTACCTTGTAAAATGTCTTGCTGAAATCCAAATACACTACATCTACTGCTCTACCTTCATCAATGTGGTTAGTCACATCCTCAACAAATTCAATCAGGCTCGTAAAGCACGACCTGCCTTTCACAAAGCCATGCTGACTATTCCTAATCACATTAAGCCTCTCCAAATGTTCATAAATCCTGCCTCAGGGTCTTCTCCATCAGCTTACCAACCACTGAAGTAAGACTCTCTGGTATGTAGTTTCCTGGGCTATCTCTACTCTCTTCATTGAATAAGGGAACAACACCCGCAACCCTCCAATCCTGCTGAACCTCTCCCATCCCCATTGATGATGCAGAGATCATCGCCAGAGGCTCAGCAATCTCCTCCCTCGCCTCCCACAGTAGCCTGGGGTACATCCTGTGCGGTCCTGGTGACTTATCCAACTTGCTGCTTTCCAAAGGCTCCAGCACGTCCTCTTCCTTAATATCTGCATGCTCAAGCTTTTCTGTCCATTGTAAGTCATCCCTATAATCGCCAAGATCCATTTCCATAGTGAATATTGAAGCAAAGTATTCATTAAGTACCTCTGCTATCTCCTCCGGTTGCATACACACTTTTCCACTGTCACAGTTGATTGGCCTTATTCTCTCATGTTTTATCCTCTTGGTCTTCACAGACTTGTAGAATGCCTTGGGGTTTTCCTTAATCCCGTATGCCAAGGCCTTCTAGATAGATAGATAGATAGATAGATACTTTATTCATCCCCATGGGGAAATTCAACTTTTTTTCCAATGTCCCATACACTTGTTGTAGCAAAACTAATTACATACAATACTTAGTAAAAAATATGATATGCATCTAAATCACTATCTCAAAAAGCATTAATAATAGCTTTTAAAAAGTTCTTAAGTCCTGGCGGTAGAATTGTAAAGCCTAATGGCATTGGGGAGTATTGACCTCTTCATCCTGTCTGAGGAGCATTGTATCGATAGTAACCTGTCGCTGAAACTGCTTCTCTGTCTCTGGATGGTGCTATGTAGAGGATGTTCAGAGTTATCCATAATTGACCGTAGCCTACTCAGCGCCCTTCGCTCAGCTACCAATGTTAAACTCTCCAGTACTTTGCCCACGACAGAGCCCGCCTTCCTTACCAGCTTATTAAGACGTGAGGCGTCCCTCTTCTTAATGCTTCCTCCCCAACACGCCACCACAAAGAAGAGGGCGCTCTCCACAACTGACCTATAGAACATCTTCAGCATCTCACTACAGACATTGAATGACGCCAACCTTCTTAGGAAGTACAGTCGACTCTGTGCCTTCCTGCACAAGGCATCTGTGTTGGCAGTCCAGTCTAGCTTCTCGTCTAACTGTACTCCCAGATACTTGTAGGTCTTAACCTGCTCCACACATTCTCCATTAATGATCACTGGCTCCATATGAGGCCTAGATCTCCTAAAGTCCACCACCATCTCCTTGGTCTTGGTGATATTGAGACGCAGGTAGTTTGAGTTGCACCATATCACAAATCACTAATGGCCCATAGAAACATAGAAAATAGATGCAGGAGTAGGCCATTTAGCCCTTCGAGCCTGCACCGCCATTCAGTATGATCATGGCTGATCATCCAACTCAGAACCCTGTACCTGCTTTCTCTCCATACCCCCGATCCCTTTAGCCACAAGGGCCATATCTGACTTCCTCTTAAGTATAGCCAATGAACCGGCCTCAACTGTTTCCTGTGGCAGAGAGTTCCACAGATTCACCACTCTCTGTGTGAAGAAGTTTTTCCTCATCTCGGTCCTAAAAGGCTTCCCCTTTATCCTTAAACTGTGACCCCTCATTCTGGACTTCCCCAACATCGGAAACAATCTTCCTGCATCTAGCCTGTCCAATCCCTTTAGAATTTTTTACATTTCAATAAGATCCCCCCTCAATCTTCTAAATTCCAGTGAGTATAAGCCTAGATGATCCAGTCTTTCTTCATATGCAAGTCCTGCCATCCCAGGAATCAATCTGGTGAACCTTCTCTGTACTCCCTCTATGGCAAGAATGTCTTTCCTCAGATTAGGGGACCAAAATTGCACACAATATTCTAGGTGCGGTCTCACCAAGGCCTTGTACAGCTGCAGTAGAACCTCCCTGCTCCTGTACTCAAATCCTTTTGCTATGAATGCCAACATACCATTTGCCTTTTTCACCGCCTGCTGTACCTGCATGCCCACCTTCAATGACTGGTGTACAATGACACCCAGATCTCGTTGCATCTCCCCTTTTCCTAATTAGCCACCGTTCAGATAATAATCTGTTTTCCTGTTCTTGCAACCAAAGTGGATAACCTCACATTTATCCACATTAAATTGCATCTGCCATGAATTTGCCCACTCACCTAAACTATCCAAGTCACCCTGCATCCTGTTAGCATCCTCCTCACAGCTAACACCGCCACCCAGCTTCGTGTCATCGGCAAACTTGGAGATGCTGCATTTAATTCCCTCGTCTAAGTCATTAATATATATTGTAAACAACTGGGGTCCCAGCACTGAGCCTTGCGGTACCCCACTAGTCATTGCCTGCCATTCTGAAAAGGTCCTGTTTACTCCCGCTCTTTGCTTCCTGTCTGCCAACCAATTCTCTATCCACATCAATACCATACCCCCAATACTGCGTGCTTTAAGTTTGCACACTAATCTCCTGTGTGGGACCTTGTCAAAAGTCTTTTGAAAATCTAAATATACCACATCCACTGGCTCTCCCCTATCCACTTCTAGTTACATCTTCAAAAAATTCTATAAGATTCGTCAGACATGATTTTCCTTTCACAAATCCATGCTGACTTTGTCCGATGATTTCACCTCTTTCCAAATGTGCTGTTATCACATCTTTGATAACCGACTTTAGCATTTTCCCCACCACCGATGTCAGACTAACCGGTCTATAATTCCCCGGTTTCTCTCTCCCTCCTTTTTTTAAAAAGTGGGGTTACATTAGCCACCCTCCAATCCTCAGGAACTAATCCAGAATCTAAGGAGTTTTGAAAAATTATCACTAATTCATCCACTATTTCTTGGGCTACTTCCTCAAGCACTCTGGGATGCAGACCATCAGGCCCTGGGGATTTATCTGCCATTAATCCCTTCAATTTACCTAACACCACTTCCCTACTAACATGTATTTCCCTCAGTTCCTCCATCTCACTGGACCCTCGGTCCCTTACTATTTCCGGAAGATTATTTATGTCCTCCTTAGTGAAGACAGAACCAAAGTAGTTATTCAATTGGTCTGCCATGTCTTTGTTCCCTATGATCAATTCACCTGTTTCTGACTGTAAAGGACCTACATTTGTCTTGACCAATCTTTTTCTTTTCACGTATCTATAAAAGCTTTTACAGGCCCCTTCTGGCTCTCCTAATTTCTTTCTTAAACTCTTTCCTGCTAACCTTATAATCTTCTTGATCTCTATCATTACCTAGTTTTTTTGAACCTTTCATAAGCTCTTCTTCTTGACTAGATTTACAACAGCCTTTGTACACTGTTCCTGTACCCTACCATCCTTTCCCTGTCTCATTGGAACGTACCTATGCAGAACTCCATGCAAATATCCCCTGAACATTTGCCACATTTTTTCCTGTACATTTCCCTGAGAATATCTGTTTCCAGTTTATGCTTCCAAGTTCCTGTGTAATAGCCTGATATTTCCCCTTACTCCAACACTTTTGTAACTTGTCTTTTCCTATCTCTCACCAGTGATATGGTAAAGGAGATAGAATTGTGATGATTATGTTCAAAATTCTCTCCCACTGAAAGATCTGACACCTGACCAGGTTCATTTCCCAATACCAGATCAAGTACAGGCTCTCCTCTTGGAGGCTTATCTACATATTGTGTCAAGAAACCTTCCTGAACACACTTAAACTCAACCCCATTTAAACCGCTGGCTCTAGGGAGATGCCAGTCGATATTGGGAAATTAAAATCTCCCATCATGGCAACCCTGTTGTTATTACGCCTTTGCAGAATCCGTCTCCCTATCTGCTCCTCGATGTCTCTATAAAAAAAGAACACCCAGTAGAATTATTGACCCCTTCCTGTTCCTAACTTCCACTCACAGAGACTCCGTAGACAATCCCTCCATGACATCCATCTTTTCTGCAGCCCTGACACTGTCTCTAATCAACAGTGCCATGCCCTCACCTCTTTTGCCTCCCTCCCTGTCTTTTCTAAAACATCTAAAGCCTGGCACTCTTAAGTAGCCATTCCTTCCTCTGCATCATCCAAGTCTCTGTAATGGCCACAACACATAGCTCCAAGTACTGATCCTTATTGATACTTCCTTACCTTTGTTCTAAAAGGTCACCTCTTGATTTTGAGTCTGTGCCTTCTAGTTCTGGATACCCCCACCATAGGAAACATCCTCTCCACATCCATCCTATCTAGTTCTTTCAACTTTCGGTAGGTTTCATTGAGATTCAACCCCCCCCCCCACCCCCGCAGTCTTCTAAATTCCAGTGAGTATAGGCTCAAAGCTGCCAAACACTCCTCATATGTTAATCCCTTAATTCCTAGAATCATCCTCATGAACCTCCTCTGGACTCCCTTTCTGAAATATTGGGCCCAAAAATACTCTAACTGCGGCCTGACTAGTGACTCAAAAAGGCTTAGCATTATCTTCTTGCTTTTATATTCTATTCCCCTTGAAATAAATGCCAATATTGCATTTGCTGCCTTTACCACAGACTCAACCAGTAATTTAACTTTCTGGGAGTCTTTCACGAGGACTCCTAAGTCTCTCTGCACCTCTGATGTTTGAATGTTCTCCCCATTTACTGTTGAAGTCAGAAGTTTACATACATTTAGGTTGAAGTCATTAAAACTCATTGTTCAACCACTCCTCAGATTTCGTATTAGCAAACTGTAGTTTTGGCAAGACATTGAGGACATCTACTTTGTGCACGACACGAGTAATTTTCCCAACTATTGTGTACAGACTGATGATTGCACTTTTAATTGACTAAATCTCAATTCCAGTGGGTCAAAAGTTCACAAATGAAATCAAAAGAAATCAGCCAAGACCTCAGAAAAAATAATTGTGGTTCATCCTTGGGAGCAATTTCCAAACGCCTGAAGGTACCACGTTCATCTGTACAAACAACAGTACACAAGTCTAAACTCCATAGGACCACGCAGCCGTCCTACCGCTCAGGAAGGAGACGCATTCTGTCTCCTAGAGATGAACTTTGGCGCGAAAAGTGCAAATCAATCCCAGAAGAACAGCAAAGGACCTTGTGAAGATGCTGGAGGAAACAGGTAGACAAGTATCTTTATGCACAGTAAAACGAGTCCTATATCAACAGAACCTGAAACGCTGCTCAGCAAGGAAGAAGCCACTGCTCCAAAACTGCCATTAAAAAGCCAGACTAAATTTTGCAAGTGCACATGGGGACAAAGATCTTACTTTTTGGAGAAATGTCCTCTGGTCTGATGAACAAAAATTGAACTGTTTGGCCATAATGACCATTGTTATGTTTGGAGGAAAAAGGGTGAGGCTTGTAAGCTGAAGAACACCAACCCAACTGTGAAGCATGGGGGTGACAGCATCCTGTTGGGGTGCTTTGCTGCAGGAGGGACTGGTGCACTTCACAAAATAGATGGCATCTTGAGGAAGGAAAATTATGTGGATATATTGAAGCAACATCTCAAGACATCAGCCAGGAAGTTAAAGTTTGGTCACAAATAGGTCTTACAAATGGGCAATAACCCCAAGCATACCTCCAGAGTTGTGCCAAAATTGCTTAAGGACAACAAAGTCAAGGTATTGGAGTGGCCATCACAAAGCTTTGACCTCAATCCGATTTAAAAAAAAAAAAAATAAATAAATTTGTGGGCAGACCTGAAAAAGTGTGTGTGAGCAAGGAGGCCTACAAACCTGACTCAGTTACACCAGTTCTGTCTGGAGGAATGGAACAAAATTCTAGAAACTTATTGTGAGAAGCTTGTGGAAGGAAGGCTACTGAAAACTTTTAACCCAAGTTAAACAATTTAAAGGCAATGCTACCAAATACTAACAAAGTGTGTGTAAACTTCTGACCCACTGGGAAAGTGATGAAAGAAATAAAAGCTGAAATAAATCATTCTCTCTATTATTCTGACATTTCACATTCTTAAAATAAAGTAGTGATCCTAACTGACCTAATACAGGAAATGTTTACTAGGATTAAATGTCAGGAATCGAAAAAAACTGATTTAAATGTATTTGGCTAAGGTGTATGTAAACTTCTGACTTCAACTGTAGGTAATAGTCTGCACTTTTGCTCCTTTTACCACAGCGCATTATCATACATTTCCCAACACTGTATTCCATCTGCCACTTCTTTGCCCATTCTTCCAATTTGTCTAAGTCCTGCTGTAATCACACTGCTTCCTCAGCACTACCTACCCCTCCACCTATCTTCGTATCATCTGCAAACTTTGCTACAAAGCCATCAATTCAGTTATCCAAACATTGACAAATAATGAGAAAAGTAGTGGTCCCAATATTGACCCCTGAGGAATACCACTAGTCACTGCAAACCAGAAAAGGCCCCTTTTATTCCCACAAGCATTAAAAATGGTTTGGCAGTGACTAGATGGGGTAAAGGGCCTGTTTCCATGCTGTACTTCTCTAAGATACAATAAAGGGGAGGAGAATTTGAAGTGTGATAGGGAAAGCTGTTTTTTTGGATTGTACGTCTGAACCTGGAATGCACGACCTGTAGATATAGTTGAAGCAAGTTAGAACTGGATAAACATACAGTGAGAAAAATGCCGCAAGGCTATGGAAAATTGGCTGAGCAGTGCAGAGCAAGATTTACCTTGGGTAAGAGAGCCAGTGGGAACACAATGGGCTAACTAGCCTCCTGTGCTGTAACTATACGGTGATTCTTTTTGTCTTTTTCTATAATATGTTTCCAGTGTTTTGATCTGTGCTCTTTGCACCCAACTCTTAAGTTTTATCTCATGTCTTTGCTCTACAGATGGCTGTTTAAGCTAAGCTCCAAATGTTAAGAATTTTAATTAGTTATTAATGCTTCAGATGCAAAACTGTTAAGTTAGAAGTTCAAAAAAGATCCCATTGAGAATATTTTACCTGAATCATTTAGTAATGTGTAATCCTTTTCCATTCTGTGTTTGAAATACATTTACAGCACTGCACAGCAGTTGGCCATTTACTAGTTACTAAAATTCATCATTTTATTTGAAGAGTTGGCAGGATCTCCTTTAATCCAGTCAAACCTTTCTGTCTGAGCTCCATTCCTAATTATTTGTGGGACTTTTCCTCCTCCACTCATATTTCCTGTAAAACTGCAGTTTTTTATACACTGGTGAAAATATTGAATTGTTGCATTTCCCTCAACCTGCCCTACTGGTGATAATGCTGATTTTAACATTTATTAAATATTTCAATATTACTCAATTTATTTTGTTCAAATAATAAAGGATATTCTGAAAGGCAGGATAAACCTGCTGAGTCTGGCAATCTGAAATAAAAAGTGCTGAAAATGTTCTGCAGCACGTTAGGCTGCAAAAGAAACAGTTAATGTTTCACATTAAAGACCCTTCCAGATAAATTCTACTGACTTGAAGGCTAATGTTTTGTTGTTAGACTGATAAATGAACACAATACGTATTATATGTGTTAATTACTTGTGTTATGTTCTGACGAGGCTCCAAGATGCTAATTCAGTTTCTCTTGCCGTGGATACAATATGACAGATTTCCAGCATTTTGTTTACATTTTAGAAGTGTATGCCATTACCATTATTTATTGCTAAGTGAAAACAAATTTGGCACACTGCTGCTTCTAGACATTTGCTGTGTGCAAAGTGGTCTCTATATTTCCAACATTGCAATTGTAGCCATACTTTGCAAGACTCGATATCATGAATGAGTAGTAATGTATTTTTAGTTTTGATTATTGTATAGTGGAACAAACTGTTTCTAGCCAGCAGCTGGATTATCTATTCCCTTTCAATTTATTACCAAGTATCTGAAATTAATTTTGGAAGGTCTGTAACTCAAAGCTTTGGAGGTAAGTAGTGGAATTAATACATGTAAAAAAAAACACATTTCTCAGAGTCTAAATGAAGACAAATTGGAATAATGGATAAGATCTTTTGTGATTTTATTTTTCCTACCTTTCAAGCATTTTTTTGCATAGTGTTTGCTACTGTAACTGCAACTGCATTAAACTTGTTCCAGATTTGATTTAGAAATTCAGATTTCTTTCAGGTAATTTGATTTTTATATGTGAAGAAATTTTAAAGCAATTTTCTTTGTTCTGTTTTGAGGATTATCCTTGACTTTTACAGTCTGAATATTTAAAGAACAAAAAGACTCCAATTACTTTACACCATGAGAAGTGGAAATCTAGTATAGAATGCTTTTAAGAGTTGGTCTTACACATTTATATTAGTTTACATGTTTAAGGTTTGTTTTAACAATATCCCTAATTTGTGACCAACATTTGTTACACATTGTTGAACAAATGACTTGGTAATTTTACATTTCATTGCATTGATAAGAAAAATGTCACATTTGTGTAGACTTTATATTTGCTTTTTGTGGGAAAAAAATTGTCAACGTTTTATTTACCTACCAACTTCGGCCTTTTGCATACGCAACAAAATTATCCTTACCATTAAACTGCAATAACTAAATCTGTAATGTATACTTATTGTCCCTAATGTTACTATATCCACAGCTTTGGGAACCTTGTCTTCTGTATTTGGAACAGAGTGGAAAGAAAAATCAGGCAGAGATTTTTTTCAGGTAAAAGAAATCAATAGATTCGTATGAAGACAATTTAAATTATAACATGAAATCAAATTTGAGATTCAGACCTTTCATGTGTTTAATTTCAACATAAAATGTATGACTTCCTGGGAATTTCAGGATCACCCTAACTCCATGAAAGGACCATTCAGCAGAAATACTGTTGGTATAGACCATATAGGTTCCTGGACACCTGTCAGTGCTAACTGAGGACCTTGGGTTCTGTGCTGGAGGGCATAGATCTGTCTTTAGCGCTATATAGCGCTATTTACAATTTCAAAGCACTCTTATGGAGAGAGATGGGCATAGCTCATTACGATTCTTTGAATTACCATCCCTAACTTGGCCTCCCTTTTTTTGGATATTACTCTTCCTAAAGCAGGCACATGTGCATGAACTTGTTATTGAGGATGGATGGAGAGGAAAATGTGTATACTTTTTCAGTGTGAGAACAGGTTTCACCAAGTGATTGAACATGCAAATGGAGGTGAACTAGTTGGGCTTCTTTTCAAGGAAGATGTGGAGGGCCCTCATCCTGGTGTGGAATGGAAATGTAGAAAGATTGTACGTCTGTAATAACAATAAGCAGGTTGAGACTAGAAATATGCCAAAACAGAAAAGATTATTTGAGATAAAAGTATACTGTACAGTCACCCTTTCTTCCAATAGAGACCTCAAGAGCATGAGATTTTCCTCAGAGTCTAATAAGAAAGTTTATGCCTTTTCTTTCTTATAAGTTGAATGAATAAGAAATTATATGAATAATATGAAAAATATGAATAAGATTGTCCCACTGGATGATCTTTTTATTGTGCCACTGGCAGTTTCTGGTCAGTCCTAGTAATGCATGTTGTTTTAGTAACCTGAAGTAATTTACCAGTTGCATACAGTGTTTGTGGTAAGGCAACTTACTTTTACCAATATGTGAAAATTAGAAAATGCAATGATTCTGGACCATTGATGGATAGATGATGTGGTTTGCTATACTTAATATGAGGTAAAATACAGCATAAAATACTCCATAAGCCAAGTTGGGGGACAAGGAATTATGGATGGTCAGGTGGCTAAAAAACAGGTGGTCAGAAACTAAGGCTAAAAAGATAACTACACATATTGTGAAAAAGGCGCATGTAGGTGGTGATTCATGTTGATTTGGACTTGGGAATCCAATGGACAGTTTCAGAATCTGTAATCATCTGCTTCGGTCAGGATGCTGGTGTAGAGAAAGCCTATGCAAACTGATGTTAGTGCATGAGGGAAAAGGGTATAAATTGACAAGCCATAGATAAGTATTGCAATGAAAACGTCTAGATATCCTGAAGAACTGTGAAGATCTGAGTACACAGATTCATCTGTTACTAGTTATGTATTTTTAATTCAATACACAGGCATTGTTACATTAAATAAAAAGAACATGTTCAACTTGTATTGAACTGCTTTTCAAGTAATTCTTCAGAATTTGGAATTTGCCACCAATTTTTTCTCTTTTAGCCGCATTCACAAAGTGAGTTTTGGGTTTACCGATGTTTTAGAAATTGAAATCCTGGTGTGGTAGCATTGCTTTTGGATGGTACACACCTTGTGTAAACTTGAAACAATTTTTAATTTTAAGCTAAGCTTTACTCATTTTAAAGATGAAAATACCTAATTTATTTATTGTACGTTGTGGGTTTTCAGTGCCTTAATAGTTTTGTACTTGTACTTTCACAGTAGTTACACTATGTTAGCATTTAAGTGAAGGTTTCATGACACTCCGTTTCTTAACTGCTCCTTGAAAACCAATTTGGAAAGTTTTCTATGCTTATATAATGATGTATATTCATCTATAAAATAGTGGATTCTAGTTAATTAGAACACACCAGGACCAGTAAATTTTGGCCCAGTTAGGCAGCTGCCCAATTAGCCAAAGTTTCATGAAAATGCTTTAAAAGGTATAAAAAAGATTGTAACTACCATTTAACTGGATAACACGTTGTGTATTTATTTGAAATGCAGAACAAATGAGAATATTACTGATACCATTAAAGCATTATAAAGCTGTGTAATAGTTCTTAATAGTTGTCGACAGATGAATTTATTCAGTGTAGACTGCCTTGTTTTGACAAATTAATAAAATCAGTACAGGCACCTAGTGCAGATAGATAATGGGCTACCTTCATACAATGCCTACGACAATTATGTTTTCTAAATCTTCATTTTCATTGTAACATTCAAGATGACTGTTGATACCTTCAAATTCTTAATTACTAACTTGTTGAAGTAGTGAAATCATTTTGAAGATGTGACTAAACACATTGATGAAGGTAGAGTAGTAGAAGTAGTGCATATGGATTTTTAGCAAGGCATTTGACAAGGTACCCCATGCAAGGCTTATTGAGAAAGTAAGGAGGCATGGGATCCAAGGGGACCTTACTTTGTGTATCCAGAACTGGCTTGCCCACAGAAGGCAAAGAGTGGTTGCAGACGGGTCATATTCTGCATGGAGGTCAGTGACCAGTGGTGTGCCTCAAGGATCTGTTCTGGCACCCCTTTATCTTTGTGACTTTTATAAATGACCTGGATGAGGAAGTGGAGGGATGGGTTAGTAAATTTGCTGATGACACAAAGGTTCAGGGTGTTGTGGATAATTTGGAGGGCTGTCAAGAGGTTACAGCAGGACATCGATAGGATGCAGAAACTGAGCTGAGAAGTGGCAGATGGAATTCAACCCAGATAAGTGTGAGGTGGTTCATTTTGGTAGGTCAAATATGATGACAGAATATAGTATTAATGGCAAGACTCTTGGCAGTGTGGAGGATCAGAGGGATCTTGGGGTCCGAGTCCATAGGACACTCAAAGCTGCTACGCAGGTTGACTGTATGGTTAAGAAGGCATACAGTGCATTGGCCTTCATCAACCGTGGGATAGAGTTTAAGAGCCAAGAGATAATGATAGATAGATAGATAGATAGATACTTTATTCATCCCCATGGGGAAATTCAACTTTTTTTCCAATGTCCCTTACACTTGTTGTAGCAAAACTAATTACATACAATACTTAACTCAGTAAAAAATATGATATGCATCTAAATCACTATCTCAAAAAGCATTAATAATAGCTTTTAAAAAGTTCTTAAGTCCTGGCGGTAGAATTGTAAAGCCTAATGGCATTGGGGAGTATTGACCTCTTCATCCTGTCTGAGGAGCATTGTATCGATAGTAACCTGTCGCTGAAACTGCTTCTCTGTCTCTGGATGGTGCTATGTAGAGGATGTTCAGAGTTATCCATAATTGACCGTAGCCTACTCAGCGCCCTTCGCTCAGCTACCAATGTTAAACTCTCCAGTACTTTGCCCACGACAGAGCCCGCCTTCCTTACCAGCTTATTAAGACGTGAGGCGTCCCTCTTCTTAATGCTTCCTCCCCAACACGCCACCACAAAGAAGAGGGCGCTCTCCACAACTGACCTATAGAACATCTTCAGCATCTCACTACAGACATTGAATGACGCCAACCTTCTTAGGAAGTACAGTCGACTCTGTGCCTTCCTGCACAAGGCATCTGTGTTGGCAGTCCAGTCTAGCTTCTCGTCTAACTGTACTCCCAGATACTTGTAGGTCTTAACCTGCTCCACACATTCTCCATTAATGATCACTGGCTCCATATGAGGCCTAGATCTCCTAAAGTCCACCACCATCTCCTTGGTCTTGGTGATATTGAGACGCAGGTAGTTTGAGTTGCACCATATCACAAAGTCCTGTATCAGTTTCCTATACTCCTCCTCCTGTCCATTCCTGACACACCCCACTATGGCCGTGTCATCAGCGAACTTCTGCACATGGCAGGACTCCGAGTTATATTGGAAGTCTGATGTGTACAGGGTGAACAGGACCGGAGAGAGTACGGTTCCCTGCGGTGCTCCTGTGCTGCTGACCACCGTGTTACAGCTATATAGGACCCTGGCCAGACCCCACTTGAGTACTGTGCTCAGTTCTGTTCACCTCACTACAGGAAGGATGTGGAAACTATTGAAAGGGTGCAGAGATTTACAAGGATGTTGCCTGGATTGAAGAGCATGCCTTATGAGAATAAATTGAGTAAACTGGGCCTTTTCTCCTTGGAGTGACAGAGGATGAGAGGTGACGTGATAGAGGTGTGTAAGATGATGAGAGGCATTGATCGCATGGATAGTCAGAGGCTTTTTCCCAGGGCTGAAATGGCTAACATGTGAGGGCACAATTTTAAGGTGCTTGGAAGAAGGTACAGGGGCGATGTCGGGTAAGTTTTTACGCCAAGAATGGTGAGTGTGTGGAATGGGCTGCCGGCAGTGGTGATGGAGGTGGATACAATAGGGTTTTTTGCAAGACTCTTGGATAGGTACATGGAGCTCAGAAGAGTAAAGGGCTATGGGTAACCCGAGGTAATTTCTAAAGTAAGTACATGTTCAGCACAGTATTGTAAGCTGAAGGGCCTGTATTGTGCTGTAGGGTTTCTATGTTTAATTTAATTTTTACTCCTGGCTGTTTCTGGCATGTCCAAGGCTAAAAGCTTGAAACAGCAGTCTCCTGTCCCAATTAAGCAGAGTGGTGTCCCAAATAATCAAAGACAATCCAGGCTACTTTCTTGATTAGTTTTTGTTCTTTAAGAGTTGTCTCAAATAAGCGGCAGCCCCCAATTAACAAGAATCCATTATATTGGCTTGTTTATTTAAAAAAAATCTATAATAAATTAAATTTTGAATTTGTTTCAGGATCCATCTGTCAAATGTTAATCACTCAATATCTTTTAACTTCAAATTTTTTGAAGCAGAGTTAAGTTTTGCTTCATTTAACAGGATGTGGATAGCATTTGCCTTTGAGAGCTAACATTTACTGCTCATTTATTTTGATTTCTCAAAAATGACGTAAAATGAATCTGAATATTTTTGTGTCAAAGAGACACAGTGTCTTGTATTGTGGTAAGATTTCAGAGTACATATCTACATTTTTCATTATGCTGGGATATTACTCCATGACTAATTAATACCAGTTGTAATATTTAATACAAGACCTTGATTAAATGGTGATAAAGTTATTAGTTTAGAATTTTAAAAAAGATATTGGTCAAAAAATGATAAAATTATAGCTTAATGTGATATTTTTCAGAACCTTGTTGCCATTCTTGTATTGTTTCCCTTAGTCTGAATTTCCCTTTAATAGAAATAATTAATTCAGTTAAGTATGGCAGAGCATGAGTGAGATTACTGGGAGTCAAATTTGATATGCATTTGACATCCAGTCAATTCAAGAATGGGGAAATGCAAAATTAACATTTGATTTGGAATTGGCTGTCAATATATTGCATTTTGTTGGCACTATCAGCTGATTTTAGAGTTTATGTAACTGATTGCTGCCTTCTACTTGGGATATTTTATACTGCTGCTTTTCAAGCTCTGAGTTGGTTTAGAAATCATTCTTCCTTCTAGACTTTTCCTGGATTTAGATGGCTGAATTGAATTAAATGGAAAAATTCAGAATGAGTATATTTGAGAACAATGTTGATTAGTCCACAATTAATAGTGATGGTGAATTTTGCTTACGAAGTTTGAAAATTTAAAGCGTATTTGAAAGTGGTATCTGATTGGGAAACAATGGCAATGTAGCATTTTGCAGTGGTAATTGAGAAATGCCCTGTTTCTTATTTGAAAGCGAATTGATTTTAACAGGGAAATGCAACAGGGAAGCCTTCTCTAAAGTGTCCAAAGAGACGTTTGTTAGGCCGTTGTATATCCATTGCTCTTTTAAAGTGAGTTATGTTTAAAAAAAAAAGATTGTAAAGCACTAATTCCACTGGATGGTTGCATATGCTGATTGCTAGATTTTAAAACAATCTATGAATTTAAAATGCTGCAGGTTTTTCTCTTGTGATTAGTTAGGATGCAAATATATTTATCTGGCCAAGTCGTATAAGCAATGTTGCATACTTTAAGTAGATCCCTTTAAAAGGATCCTGACTAACTTCTGGTTGCTTCAGTTCTAGGTGAACAGGCTTCAAGAAATTTTTTATAATTTATCTCAAATTATTCTGTTAAAATGGATATTTAGAACCCTAAACTGTAACAGAGAAACATAAATTATTTATTTAATGTGGGGATCGATATATATCTGCAATCATGTAGAATTAAGCAGCCACAGTCCTAGATGATTCCTCTTTACTTTTTCTTTAAAGGAAAGCTTAAAAAATGTTAAATTAAATAC
Organism: Hemitrygon akajei; assembly: GCF_048418815.1. Taxonomy (NCBI): domain Eukaryota; kingdom Metazoa; phylum Chordata; class Chondrichthyes; order Myliobatiformes; family Dasyatidae; genus Hemitrygon; species Hemitrygon akajei. The sequence goes on from NC_133133.1 coordinate 172,871,386, forward strand.
TGGAGAATGACATATGGAATTCTTTTGCACACTTAACTCATAAATTTATGGCCTAGCTTTAATATGTGTTTTCACTGTGTGTATAACAATTAAATACAAATTAGAAATTTGTTTAGAAAAGCATATTTAAAATGCCTCTTGTGTCTTCTAGTTTTGGAAAGACAATATTGAAGATAATGAAATACGAGAGCTCATTATTTTTAGGAACAATGGATCACAAGGTTAGTGAAACTTTTTAAAGGCTAAACAAGTGCTTATCTGAACAATTGATGTTATTTATCGTGAATAGTAGTTTCAAATGTATGTTTTTATGGATGTATGGTAAGAATTAATAATTACACGTTTATAAATGTCTTTTCCTAATTTTCAGGTCCTAATCTGTTACATTATTGAGTGACAGTCATATCGGTGATTATTCCTAAAGAGACAGAAAGAATACCAAGAAATTGTTTTGGTACAAATTTGCATTTATGGCTTTGTAACCAGGTTTTTATTTAATATTTTATGAACTTTTTTTCCATTTTAGGTGTAGATATAGAAATGGACGTGGGGAAGTCTTTATTTCACCCTTCTCATAAACTTGGCATTAATGATGTTGAAGGGCAACGGGTGCTTCAGATAGCAATAATCCTTCGCAATTTGTCATTTGAAGAAAGAAATGTGAAGTTATTGGCAGCTCACCGTACATGCATCCGGTTTCTTTTGTTGTGTTCCCATTGTCAGTATGCTTCTCTCAAGCAACTTGGGCTAGACACATTGGGTAACGTTGCAGCTGAGGTATGAACTTGTAGTATTTCAGTTATTAAAAGTTATATATATTCTTAATTATTGCAAAGTGCAATTTAAAATTGCAAGATACCAAAAATATTTTAAAGATAAAAATAAATGAGAGGGTTTACACTTTATTAAATTTTTGCACATTGGATGGTCAATCAAAACATAAGTAGATTTTTAAAAAAGTATAGGTAGCTTCCTTTATTTTTACTTATGTCTATGTGATCTAGGCTCCACTAATCTCAAATCTTCAACAATTGAATATATTGGATACTGTCCTTGGCATGTCATAATGTTTCTAATCTGTCAGTGCCTTTCTCTTTTAGCAGCTTGCATAAAATTAATTTTGCCCTTGCTGTTGTTTAATGTAAATCCCACATACCAGCCCAACAATGGAAACTTTTCAACCTTCCTTCATCAGAAATCTCTCTATCTGTGCTTTAAATTTATTTAAAAGCTGTTTCCAGCACCCTTGAGGTGACTTTCAACCCCCATATTTGAAACTGTGATATCCTATTTCTAAGTTCTTCCACAATTTGAAACCTATTCTCCATATCCACTCTGTTGAGATTTCTTATGATTTCATTGGGTCAGGCAGGATCTCTGGAGGGAAATTAATAGCTGATGTTTTGGGTGATGTTTGAGCCTCCACCTGAAATGTTGACTATTCATTTCCTTCCACAGATCTTGCCTAAACTGCTGAGTTCATTTTAGATTTTTGCTTCTGCAGTCTCTTGTGTGTCTGTTTCTTATGTTGCTCTGTGCCTCACTTCCTCAACTACTGTTCAGCCTTTCCTAATCAAATAACTCCTTCAGTTCCAGGTATAAAGCAAATAAACCTTCTCTGAATTGCCCCCAGTACTGTAATATCTTAAATAAGTTTTCCAGATATGGTCTTAAGAATGATGTATATGTGCCCATACTTCTATATTGAATTCCTCTCACATTAAATGTTCTTTTTTTATTTACTTGGTTAATTGGCCTAGCAGCCTTTGTTAATTGTGCATTAGGGTACCCAGATCTCTCTGCATCTTGATTGTCTCCATTTAGAGAAGATGGTTCTTTTAATTTTTATTTGCTGAAATGGGCGATTTCATCTTTCTATTATATTGCATTTGTCTAATTTTTGCCCATTCATTTAAACCATCCATATGCTTTTGTAGTCTACAGTCTAGAACATGTGGTTGTCAGGTGTAGAGGAGTGAAAGGGGGTGAGGGACTATTAATACGAAAAAAAATATTCCAGCCATGAGTATTATCATCTTTGCTATTTTTTTTTTGATAACAGTGCTAATGTAGGTTTTTTTGTTCATATAGTTTTAACACTTCAGGAATTGAGTTGTTGAGAAATGGGACTTCTGGGAAAATAGCACGATGCTTAAAAACTTTAAATTAAAAAAAAATGGACAATGGAAATGTGCCACTGTTAAGGTCTGAGAGAAGGAGGGCAGTTATTTTGGTGGTGAGAATCATCGACTAAATCAGCTTTGGAAATGAGGGAACCCAACACGTGGCAGAAATGATTTGGATCATGCAGAACCAGGAGAAGGTTGGCAGGAAATTGTTGAAGGTTTTGGAGGAAGATTGGTTTTGATTTGAAAACTAAGATATTGGAAATAATAAAGCCAGCTGAAGAGGTGGCATCAGATTGGTTACTGTACTGTGACATATTGTTCAGATGGATTTCAGGACATTGAGAAAAGGGACCAGGCAATAAAGTTGTGCTTTGACTTTTCCCACAAACCCTGATGTTAAACTGGAAGCTCAACTTTAAGGTAGAAAGCCACTATTTAAATGAGTGATTTCAAGAGGCAAAAGAGCTTTCAGCAAATTGCAGCAAGACATTGTCTTCTCATGGTAATGTCCTTGATAGAGATTTGTTTGATTACATATTATATTGTTACATCAAGTTACAATATAATGATCTGCTATAGAAGAGCATTTAATAGCCTTTACTATTAAATTTGTACTTGGTTGTTTAGTTTTTTTGTTTACCTGAAAAAATAAATATGAATGATAATAGCACAGTGCACAAATTAGATTGTGTACATACTATCTAGCACCATTAAATATGGATATGATACCAACCATTCATTTGCTTAGACATTGAAATTCTACTTTTCTTGGTAGTAGTTGGAATTAACCATATAGTTAATGGATCTTGATTTTATTCCTGTGAGTTTATACATAAATGCTGAAACTTGGCTCTTCTTGGTATCTTAAATTGAGGATGTGAGATGGGCTTTCTGCAAAGCAGAAAACAGCTTTGGCATTTTGGATGTTGCTATTAAAATGTAGAGCTCCTTAGTTAAATTTGCTCTCCCATTCCCATGTAACTAATGGCAAGTGTAATTAACCACAGCAACGTCCATCCCATTACACTGAACTTGAGTAATGATAGTCTGGCCTCTTGTTTGCTTCACATTCATGTTGGACTTGCTTTCAAGCTTGGAACAGCTTTGTAAAATCTAAATCAATTCTGTTGCTTTACTTTCATCACAGTATCAATGATTGTCAGAACTAGGAAATTATTATTGTAAAGCATTGTAACATGATTTCAGCAATGATTAAAAACAAAATTGGCTGTTATTTAATTCTAGTAAGCACTGGAGCAATTTGAACTTTACTTTTAAATGTCAATTTCATAGTGAAGTTGGATGTTAAAATCCTACTTGGCGTTCTGATTCACTTTTGATGTCTCTATCAAGGACATTACTGTTGATTATCAAGTTTTGAAACCCAGTGACAAATAATTAAGGCAAATGCAGATAGAAGATTGTATATATTGAAGAGATTAATATTAATTTGACTTTTTGTTTTTAATCTTACAGCTTCAGTTGGATCCTGTTGATTTTAAAAGTACACATCTAATTTTTCATACAGTAACAAAGTGTCTTTTTTCCTGTGACAAGTGTTTGAAGATAAGAGGTAAGCAACTTCAATAGAAGTTTCATTTTTTTAAAAAAGTTTATACGTACATTCCCTCAAACCTACTTTTTGTGTGTGTGATTTCTAGGTATGGAAATACTAGGAAACCTGTGTAGAGCTGAAGATAATGCAGACTTGATATGTGAATATGTGGATCAGGAGTCATACAGGGAGATCATATGCCATCTAACTTTACCTGATATGCTGCTGGTAATCTCTGCATTAGAGGTGCTATATATGCTTACTGAACTAGGAGAAGTACCCTGTGCAAAGATAGTTAGTGTGGAAAAATGTGTGGGTAAGTATAGTGAACTTAACAGGTAAAAATGGGAAAATAACCTCATTATTTCAACATCTTTACAGCTTGATATCTCACAATCTTAGATTTGAGTAGAGCTAAGTAAATTGCAGCATGTACTTTCGAATGTAATTAGAAAAAATTGATTTTTTGTGGCTTGTTATATTTTCTTAAAACAAAATGGAGATTATTCTGCCCATCAATTAACACTGATTAGTCTCATCATTCCCAGTCCCCCCCATCCACCCCCACCAAATATTTTCTCTCACATGCCTGTGAATTCCAATATTGATTTTACTGTTAAACACTAATTTTAAAGTGATCAATTTAATCTGTCAGTTAGCATCTTGGGATTTGGGAGGAAGGTGGAGCATTTGAGGGAAACCTACAGAGTGACAAGGAGAACGTGAAAATTCTAGACAGCGACAGAGCTTGGGATTGGACCTGGAGCTGTGAGTCACCTACACAACTCGCTCTACCACTGTGATCATTTATATAGGAAAAATAACTGGCATCAATTCATAATGACGAGTGTAATATCCAAGCATGTGTAAGTTACAGACAATGTTTTTTTTTGGGAACAAAACCAGAACATACTTTTTTTTTAAAAAAAAAGTCCAGCAGGCCTGCCATCAGTGGGGCGGGGGGCGGGGGGGGGTGGAAAACCGTCAATGTTTTGGGTCAAGGACCATTAAGCAGAACTGTAGAAGTGATAAATTGCAGGAAGTCAAAGGGATAGAGAGAACGGGTGATATTTATGATAGTGTAGGTTAAAGTTATTAATGTTATAATTACTTTTTTAAAAAAACTGGCTGTTGGAGATGGAAAAAATATTGAGATAGCCACACTATAGAGGAGAACAAAAACAGAGTGCTTACTTAAAACTATTAAATTAAATACCAAATCCAAACATCTTCAGCCCCAAAGGGAAGTTGAGATGTTGTGTTTCAAGCTTCTATTTTGGACCAGTGTAGGAGGTTGAGGTTAGAGTAATGCAGAGAATTAATGTGACATGCCTGTAAGCTTTGTAGAATAAAGTTAAGGAAACATTTGCTGTGAGAAACAGCATTTGCAAAGAGTTAATAAAGTAAACTAATTGTTATTTTGACAATTTTAGTCTGGAAAGCTTCTGTCACTTTAATTCTCCACACACTGTTGCTATGACTGCCTATGTTACTGCAATGTTGCCCAATATAAGCTTGAAGAATGGCACCTCATCTTCCATCTGGGTACATTGAAGTCCTTGAAACTTAATATTGAATGAACAATTTCATAATCTCTCTGTCTACAAGTATTGTTTGTTTCCATTTTCTCTTCTGTCTTTCATCTTGACAATCTTGGTCTGTCCCCTTTAAAGACATTCTCTTTTATTTTCTATTTCTTTCCCCTCTGCAACTTACCTTTTAAAATGTAGAAAATAACAGGAAGAGCATGCCATTTGTCCCTTTTGAACCTGCTTCATTATTCAGAATGAGTACGGTTAATCCTTTATCACAGTACTGTATTCCTGCTCTCCCTTTGTGTCTATCAATCGCCTTAGATAAATTTGTCAACTTGATCTTAAAAGCCTTTTTGTGGTAGTGAATTTCACAGATTCAGCTCCCTTTGAGTGAAGAAATTTCTTTTCTTGGCCCTAAGTTATTTTCCCTATGGGCTGAGATTGTTCTGTCTCAGGAAAGCAGCTAACAAAATTGAGGATGCCTGGTCATTGTCTCTTCTCCCAATGGGAAGAAGATTTAAGAACTTCAGAGAGCATACCACCAGACTTGTAGACCGTTTCTATGACAATAGAATGGACCTCTCATGCTAAAAGATGTCTTCTTGATCATACAATCTACCTCAATGTTGCCCTTTTGCTTTCTTGGTGTACCTACACTGCAATTTCTCAGTAACCTCAATGTGAAATTCTGTATTCTTTGGTTAATCATCTCATTATTATGCATGGCCTGATATGTCTGAATGGTGTGCATAACAAAAACATGTACCATATCTCAGTGCATGTGACAACGATAGGGGAACAAATAGACTGCATATTCTCATCTAGGGGAAACACCCTCCCTTATCCTGAACTTCTAGCCTCAAAGTAAGATAAATTTATAATGCACAAAATTAAAACGATAGTGTCAATTGATTTATTAAAAACAGCTTTGTTTCTTCAAACAACACAAACATGGCTGAAATGAAACGCACAGAAGACTCAAAAATAACCATTTTAAGTACATCTGCAATTTGTTGCCTCATTCACAAATTCTAATTCACAAGCATTTCAGAGAAAAGTACAAAATGTTTCTACATATATCAATTTGAGGTTATGCTCGATAAGTTACCAATTATTCTATTAAATTCTAGTGAATACATTTAGTCAACCCAATCTATTAATGAAATTGCCCTAATAGTTTGTTTTATCACTTTTTAAATTCTGATGAAGGGGGTTTTTGACCCAAAATGTCAACTGATGCTATCCGAAGAATGGTTCCATCATTCTGTTATATTTGGTTTGGATTTCTAACATTTTGCCCCACTGATTTTATGGAAATCATTTACAGTTGGCTTTGGATGTTCCATCTTTTGTGGCACATTAGCTTTAATATGCCCTCTAGCCTTTACCAATGAAAACAGCATGTATTTTGCTAAAATCAAAAATAGGCTGTTTTGATGACATCATCATCTTCAAATGAAAAGGGTATTAATTAAAAGAACAATTAAAAGGGGAACAAAAATAATCTCCTTTTACAAAAAGACACTGCACTGTGGTGGTGAAAATGTTTCCAAAATATATTGGGTTCAGGTAATGCATGTAAACCACCAATTAATAAAACTGCTCTGTGGCATTTCTGCTAATTGCTGGTTTATATGAATCAGGAAATACCAGGTATACCTGATTATACCAATCAGGTATAATTGGTGGTTTATACCTGAATTGATATATTTTGGAACATTTTGTACTTTAGTTTGAAATGTTTGTTAATTTGAATTTCTGAATGAGGCAACAAATTGCAGATATATTTAAATTGACTTTTTAACCCTTTGTTTGTGTATTGTGTTTCACCTATATTTTTGCATTTTTGGGAAACCAATGTCAGTCAAATCAATTGACAGAACAGTTTTAATTTTGTACATTATAAATTTATCTTTCTTTTGAAGATTTAAGATTTTGGAGAGAAGTTTGAGAAGTGAGAAAAGTTAGAATTAGAGGGGAGAGTGTTTAGGGGATGGGGGAAGTGATTCACATATGAAGGGCCTGATAAGAATCACAAGATTTAGGTTTTGCATACAATTATCTGAAAAATTATGTTACAAAATAGATGAGGATGACAAGAAATGATAGTAGTATCGGGCAGATTAAGGAAATGTGGTGGTCTAGAATTATACCTAGATGGTAAGTTGAAACTTGTTAGGAAATTAATATGTAGCATTTTACACTTATTTAGTGTCTTTTAACTTGGACAAACATTTAAAAGTGCTTCATTTTGTCACAAGTTTCAGTCCTTGGGAGAGGGTTAAGTCAAGTGATCCAAATCTTTGGAAGAGACTGGACAACTTGTGTTGTTATGAAAATTTAATATATTGATAAAAATGGACTATGCACAAATTACATCTGAGAGCCTGTAATATAGGGCTTCAAAATAGATTGTCAAATGACATTGAATCCAGCCTGGTGATTTAAAAGGTGATAATGCTTAGAATATGCAATGAAATAAAAAGGGAAAGTTAACTTTCTTCTGCCTTGCAAATTTGTGATATTTAAAGAACAGCATTAAGCAAAAGAGGCTGATTGAGAGGTGGTCATAAAGACCTATAAAATCACGAGGAACACAGTGTGATTGCAATTAATCTTTTTCATAGGCTTGGGAGATATCGAGCTAGAGAGCATGTGTTTAAGGTGAGGGAGAAAAGATTTAAGAACAACTTGAGCAACATTTTTACATAAAGGGTGGAAAGTATGTGGAATATGCTGTCAGATGGAATAGTTGAAGATGGTGTAGTAATGACTTTTAAAAGACAGGTGCATGAATAGGAGAGGTTTAGAAGTTATGGGCAGAATGCTGGAAAATGGGACTAGCTTGTATCTACCATTCAGGGTGCCAAATATTCTTTCCTGGTGAGGCGACACTTCAGCTGTTAGTCTGTGGGGGGGGGGGGGGGGGTCATCTATCATATCCGGTGCTCCCAGCTGAGGTCTCCTGTATATCGGTGAGACTACTTCGCTGAGTACCTATGGTCCATCCGCCAGAAAAAGTGGGATCACTCCATGGCCACCCATTTCAATTCTATTTCCCGTTCCATTTCGACATGTCAGTCCATGGCTGACTCTACTGCCGCGATGAGGTCACATTCAGGTTGGAAGAGCAACACCTTTCATTCTGTCTGGGTAGTGTCCCCTGATTGCATGTATACTGATTTCTCAAACTTCTGGTAATTGCCCCCCACCCCCCACCATTCCCATTCCCATCCCCATTTTTCCCCCTCTCACCTTATTTTCTTACCTGCTCATCAATTCCCTTTGGTGCTCCTCACCTGTCAGATACCCTCTTCTCCAGCCCTTTATCTCTTTGACCTATCAGCTTCCCAGCTCTTTACTTCACCCCTCGCCTCTCTCGGTTTCATCTATCACTTTCTCCTCCCCTCCCCTCCCCTCCCCCCACCTTCTTGCTCTAACTTATCTTTTTTTTCCTGTCCCGATGAAGGGTCTCAACCTGAAATATTGACTGTACTCTTTTTCCATAGTTGTTGCTTGGCCTGCTGAGTTCCTCCAGCATTTTGTGTGTGTTGATGGGATGTCTTGTTTGGCACGGACCAGTTGGGCTGAAGGGCTTGTATCTGTGCAGAGTGAATTCATGGAAACAAGCCCTTTCTAAGACTGGAAATTTGTTTAGTGCAATAGAGTGAAAGGCTTTGCGGCAAACGTTCTCCTACAGCTGTTTTGCTTGTAGTTATTTGCAACTTAATGATTTCTGTAAAGTCATTGGCTTAGATGAAGCACAACAAATTGTTAGTAATCAAATCGATAAAGCCTACTCTCATTTGAACATAACTGACAGCAAAAAAAAATGGAAAAGGGACCTGTGAGAAATTAAATGTTCTTTTTTAAAAAAAAAGTGTAATGTAGTGTTTGAATAAGTATGAGATTCACACTGAAGAAGATTGAGCTTTCTGTTGCATTCCAAATGCATTGTCAACAATTTAGCTGATAAGTTTATTTCTAGGAGCCTTAAGTAGCTAGAATGACACACCTCCCTTCATTTTGGTCAGTTTTGTTAGCTGATACTGGATTGGACAATGTTATGATCTCTCATTTTCCAAGTTAATAAAAGGTTTTATTTTGTAGGTGGTGCAGGAAAGGGGAATAAAGTTCTGGATCTTCATGTATTGTTTTGTGAACTGATTAGAACATTGCAGATGTTATACAATACAGCAATATTTCCCATTATTTGTACATAAGAAATATTCTTTTGGGTAAAAGTTAAAGGAATTATTAGAAACTGTTAACATAATCCAGTAAGGTGTGATTACTAAAGAAAAGAATGGCTTTTGAGATCTTTTCTGGTCCTCGTCTCCTACCAGCACTTGGCCAGATATGGCAAATCCAAACACAGCTGCAAGCATTTCAGATCAGCTGTTACATATTCCTGTACAATATCCACAATCAATGTCATTGAGTTTCACAGTTTAAAGAAAAATTCACCTTGTATTCACATCAGTTTCTCAGCAGGAGAACGTTATCTCTGACAAATGAAGTTAATGAGTACTCTTATTCAAATTTTAATTAATTTCTTTTTAATATATAACTTCTTAATATTTAGTTTTTGCACGATTTTTAATCTCTTCAGCATTGTGCTGCTGCTGCTGCTGCTAACTTAACAAATTTCATGACACATGATGGTGATAATAAACCTGATTCTGATTCTAAATTGTAAATTTAATAAAAACAATTGTTACATTATATGCCAAAGGTTAAATTCAAATTTAGTATTGGATATATTCAATAAGCAGTTTACTTTCTCTTGCCAGATATGTTGGTATGTCTTGTGTCAGTGGACATCCAGTCATTTGGGTCTGATACATCTACTACCTTCAAACTAATAGAATATCAGAGTTCCAACCACCAAGTAATTTCTGAGGTCAGACCACAAGCAATGGAGCACTTACAACAAGCGCCAATCCAGACTACACCAGCTTCAGGTATATGGTCAGCAATAATTTGAAAATAAATACATTTCAAGTGTTGGAAATCTGAAATCTAGAACTCCAAAAAAAATCAGACTGATGATTGAAATTGAATGTTTTGTACTCCAGTACTTTTGGTTTCCATTTCGACTTGTCTGCTGGAAAACTGATTTAGCTAAGAGAACTGTCATGTTTTCTGTTTTTGCATTACAATTTCATAACTTTTTAACTTCAATGTAGTGAATGGTCACTAACAGCTTCAGTAGTCCCTGAACGGGGGAGGAAGCTGAACGAGTTTAAAATGAGGGACTTGAATGGACTGAAGAACATTCAGATATATATCACAAATGTACACTGAAATTAATTCAGCATATTTGATCTTTATAACTAGAGTATTATGTGTTAATACTTCTAACTAGTACTACTTATTAAACAGTAACTTCCAGTTAATACTTTTACCAAGAAAATCAAAAGACAGAACTCTATTAATCAAACAGATAAAAAATGTTGTGACTATTTAAAAGTATCACATAATGAAAATGGAATTTGTATCACTATTTCGCCATCTAAAGCAATGTGAGAAAATAACTTGTGTTGTGGTAGAGAGAAGAGTCAGATACAATGTTTCCTCTTGGCTACATGGATTATGTAAGAGCTAAGCTTTGACATGATTCCTTCTTTGTGGCCACAAGCCCATGCCGCTGAATTTTTTTTTTAGGTAAACAAAAATTGACAGGCCCCACACACTAATTGTATCTGACACTTACAGCATGTCTTTAATGTGTTTCATTCTCTACCACATACCTACCAGTTGAGAACTCTGTCCAGTACCTGACAGTGGTTCACCTTGGAATCGAATTAACCATGACTGAGGAAAAAAATTATCTTTAACTAAATTTATGATATCCAGGCGAATGGAAATTGTTTTAAAATGTTATATTGGGAAGTATTTTCCCTGCATCTTTTAAACAAAAATCACATGAATTTGCCTGTGTGATGTGCGTAAATCTCGTGTAAACTATTTTGTTTCCATGCTTTTTTATTTAAAGGTTTTCTTTTCAAATTATATCTTCCACATACAAACACTTGGGTCTCCCTAACTGTAGTTGCACAATGATGAATGGTTTACATAATCTTCTTCACAGGACTCCCTGCATGCCATTGGTTTTAACCTCACATTGACTTTGATTTTTAAAACCCACATTGCCCATTTTCTTCTTTCTAACATTTCATCCTCTACTTTTTTTCCTTTTATGATCATAACTTTGTGCTGTTGAATGATTTCAAGTAGACTTAATCATTTCACTTGTAACAAACCAAGTAAACAGAAAGAACTTTGGCCATGTCCTTGCAGGGTAGTTTATCTTCAGATGATTGTAGTAAAGTTCTGGACATATCTGCTGTTAGTACATTCAGTTTGAGGAAATTAATGTGGTGTCTTAGAGGAGCTATATGTAAAATAACCTTTATTAGCAAAGACATCAAAGCTATCCAGTTACAAGCTAGTTGTTTAGGTTTGTCTAATAGGAATTTCTACATTTATTTCATTATTAGTACCTCTTCATCATAAAATTGATGACTTTTGGCCACAATTTTTTTTTTTACAAAGTAACACTTGATACCAAGCTATCTTGGGTAGCAGCTATGTCATTTGGGCAACTGGTTAATTAAAATTCATTCCCAAATATTCTCTAAACTTGTTAGTCAACTTCCTGTACACCACCAGAATTTTTAAACTTCCAACAAATAATTTGGCTCCACGCTAGGCCAGCCATTTGGCCTTTATTCCTAACCAACATGGACATGGTACGGCTGCTGGAAAATGACTGCCATCTTTCTTTGTTTAACAGCAGAGACCAGGCATATTCTCACAGAGAGGAAGGAAAATTTGGAGGGATGTTTTTCCTGGGGCCTTGTTCATGCACTTCCTCGTGACTTGGAGAATGGTCTGTGGCGTGGGGAGACCTGAAAAAGTGTAAGGGGAGAAAATATAAACTTACAACAAAATTTAGAAGCATTGTAGCCTTAAACTAGGCAGTAGGGATTTGTTCACTGTGGTTGCTGTATACTCTTGATTATTTTTTTAGATATGTATATCTCTGTCCCTGATAATCTATTTTATAGAAGCTTCCATGGATGGAAGGTCTGCTCTTGAAGGAGAAATGGAAGTTGCCCACTGTAATTTCTGTTCTCCAAAGAATGGTTTTCAGATAAAAATCTGTGGTCTCTTGACAAAAAAAAAAGCTCTTGATATGGCCATAGTGGTAGGGATAGGTGAGTTGAGTGGGATGGGGCACTGGGGAAGGAAAAAGTAATTCCTTTAATGGTGTTTAAGTTGAAAAAGAAACAGTCACCAGCTATAATGGAGTAAGTTATTGTTTTTTGCAAGCTGAAAAGAAAAGCACTGGACCATTTACAGATAACATCATTGTCTATCCCTTCATCTCCAATCTTTGTTTCTTCCTCTGCTTTCTTACTGATTTGTTTTGTGGCATATTTTAGCTTTACCCTCACCACCAAAAGATATTGAAGGCACATTTAATACCTCTTACAATTGTGATTTATTTATCTAACCATTAATTTTCAAGCAATAGTTTTCTGCCCTCACATAAGAATGTGAATTCTGGAGCAAATAGCTTCCTGAAGTCATAAAATCCTCATTCTCTCTGGGCTTTTGCCATCATTAAGTGCATAGTGAAGGCTAACTTCTTAGCAGTGTATTGCCAGTGGACTGCATGAGAGCAGAGGATCACTTTTTTAAAAAAATGCTTCCCTTCCTTGTATCTTCTCCAATTGGCCAGAGAATTTCAGAAGCTGTTCTGTTACACCACCTCCTGGTGCTAAGCACAGGTCACCTCCAGTAGGCAATTCAAGATTCTTCCAGCATTGTAAGGAATCGAGCCACTTATTATCCAAATGATGACACAAGAGCATGTGGTGACTTTTGAGAGTTTCTGCCTGCATACATACAATTAGGTAAACCCAAGTGTTTATATGCGTAGTTATGCTTGGAGAACAGAACTTACAATGAGGAGTAATTTCCCTTTATTTTGTAGTTTGAAAGTATATGAATAAAACATAAGCGTAAATAGCTATTTATCAACATTTGTTCAAATTGCTCTTAAACAATATGCCTTCATTGTATGTTATGCCACCAACTTGCTTCCTCTATTATTGATCCTTTTTTTCCTCACTCGCACAGCACCAAGAGTTGGCCCTGCAGCAGTAACCCTGCCAGGAATGGAAGTTGACAGTGAAAAGTTCTGTTGCCAGTGGTAAGTGTAAATCCTTATGACAAATAATCCTTGATTAATATTATGTATTTCAACAGTAGTCATTGAAAGCATGTATGTTATACATTGTTAATTATATGACAATCTGGTTCTGCCCAAATACAGCAACACTTTGTAAATAAAATACTACTGGGCTGTTTTCAAAGAGCAAATGGGAAGATGCATTTGTAGCGCAATACTTCAGTTCATCTTTGACTTTTGTTAATCTACTAAACATGAAAAATCTACTTTTGGTCCAGTTGTTTGAATTATATGATTTATAAAAATTAAATGCAGTGGATTCCATATAATTAGGGCACATTGGGACTAGTACATTTAGGCCTAATTAGCTGAAGTTTCATGGAAATTGTTAAAAGGTATAATTTCTTAAAAAAAGACAAACTGCCATTTAACTGAGTAACAAATGATGTATTTAAATGAAGCACAGAACAAATTAGAACACTACCAACACTACAGATCAGTGCTTTAGTTTCTCATAGTTACTGATGGAGGAATTCATCTAATATGTGCTGCTGTGTTCTTTAGATTGAACTAAATTGGCACCAACACCTAGTACAGATAGTGGATTGCCATCATAAAATGCTTTGGACTCCAAATCTTCTTTGTAATATTAAGATAATTGTTGGTACCTTAATCCTTCATAATTTCTTTCTTGTTGAAGTAGTGAATTCATTTAATTTTTACTCCTGGCAGTTTCTGACCTCTCTAAACCTGAATGCTTGAAACCATAGTGAGTAAAACCGTTCTAAATTGTCTTGCTTCTTATTTCTTAGCAACTATCAGTGATGAAAATCACTGCTTTTTGAACACAAACAACAGGCACTATTTCAAAAACTGTTTGCTCTAAGCATGGTATACTGTCTAGTGGCCACGCAAGTGCACGCAATGGACGCTAATTTGAAACTGTTCGGCAGCAGTTTTCTGTCCCAATTAAGCACACAGTGTCCCAAATAAACAAAGGGAATCCGGGCTATTTTCTCAATTACTTCTTGTTCTTTAAGAGTTGTCCTAAATAAGCTGCTGCCCTGATTAATTGATGGCCCAATTAACTGGAATCCACTGTATTGGGATAAAGTGCTATATCCTTAACAACCCATGGTGATTTAAATTTAATACATGGAAAATAACAAGTACTTTCACTACGGTTCAGATTAAATATTTAAGATTTATAGGTTCTGCATTTGGAATCTCTATCCTTTAGCCCACTTGCGACTCTTTAGAAAATAAGCTGGGTTTAAGACCAAAGCAATTCATACACTGAAAATAAATTTAACCTTTAGATTACTTAACTCAGGAATTAAGCTCTAGTACATTAGTGAAAAGTGAATGAAAGGATGGTTTGACAGTGAAAGCTGAAGGAAAGATGAAGGAAGTTTATGTGAACACTGGGCTGTCAATTGCATACAAATCGCTAAAATATAAGTTGTGCAGTTTATGGACCTTGGAGTGCCGTGGTATAAATTCAAGGTGTTTGTGTTCACGTTCCATGGCTGAGGTTGTTGGCCTTGACAGAAAGCACAATTTATCCTTCAAGAAGTAAGCTAGCCCAATTTAAATTGTTTTCTTGACATTACATTGTATATAAAACATGCATGAACTATCAAGATACATGGCGTCATTGTGCATTAATCTGAGAAAATTTTATTAATCTTGGTTTGCTCTTCTTGTCTAGGACATTGCAGTTATTTTTAGATTGATAATTTTTGTTGATGGATGATAGCATGTCAACATTTGAAATGGTTAAGAGACGGCCTTTATATCGTGATGTATTTTGCATATATTTACATGTTTTGACTGATAATGGACTGAAAAATTGGACTATTCTTTAGCCCATGCAGTCCAATTTTTAAAAAAAAAGATAGGGTAGACATGACAAAATTTTATTTTTCTAATAAATATGCATGAAAATTAGTTTGATTTTAAAAGCGCAATATTCTTTTGATTATTGTTTTGACATTGGAGAGGGTTACAGAGAAGATTCACTAGAATGATTCTGGGAATGAGAGGGTTAACAAATGAAGAACGTTTGACCGCTCTTGGACTGTACTCCTTGGAGTTTAGAAGAATGAACGGGGACCTCATAGAAACATTTCAAATGTTGAAAGGCATGGACAGAATGGATGTGGCAAAGTTGTTTCTCATGGTGGGTGAGTCTAGTACGAGAGGGCGTGACTTAAGGATTGAAGGGCGCCCATTCAGAACAGAGATGCGAAGAAATCTTTTTAGCCAGAAGCGGCAGTAAAGGTCAAGTCACTGGGTGTATTTAATGCAGATATTGATAGGTATCTGAGTAGCCAGGGCATCAAAGGTTCTGGTGAGAAGGCGGGGGAGTGGGACTAAATGGGAGAATGGATCAGCTCATGATAAAATGGTGGAGCAGACTCGATGGGCCAAATGGCCAACTTCTGCTCTTTTGTCTTAAGGTCTTATGATCTATCCACTTCCCACCAAGGCAGCAGTAAAGTGAAATATTCCCATGGTTGTAGAATGAGTTCACTCTAATCGTCCATTGGGGTACTCGAATGTTTTGGGATTTTCAGAAGCTGAAGCTTTGTCAAGCATTTTGGTGCATGATGTTTGGCTTTGTGTTAGACATCAGCCTTGTGCAAGATTTGGATGCTGGGGCCAGGGCTGTAAGTGGAGGGCCAATGAGATGCAGGGCTCATCTAGGGAGGCTAATTGGGTGGAATTGAGGAATGGGAAAGGTGTAGTAACACTTATAGGGGTGTATTATAGACCACCTAATGGGAAGCGAGAATTGGAGGAGTAAATTTGTAAGGAGATAGCAGATATTTGTAGTAAGTACAAGGTTGTGATTGTGGGAGATTTTAATTTTCCACACATAGACTGGGAAGCCCATTCTGTAAAAGGGATGGATGGTTTGGAGTTTGTAAAATGTGTGCAGGATAGTTTTTTGCAGCAATATATAGAGGTACCGACTAGAGAAGGGGCAGTGTTGGATCTCCTGTTAGGGAATGAGATAGGTCAGGTGACAGACGTATGTGTTGGGGAGCACTTCGGGTCCAGTGATCACAATACCATTAGTTTCAGTATAATTATGGAGAAGGATAGGACTGGACCCAGGGTTGAGATTTTTGATTGGAGAAAGGCTAACTTTGAGGAGATGCAAAAGGACTTAGAAGGAGTGGATTGAGACCATTTGTTTTATGAGAAGGATGTAATAGAGAAATGGCGGTCATTTAAAGGTGAAATTTTGAGAGTACAGAATCTTTATGTTCCTGTTAGGTTGAAAGGAAAGGTTAAAAGTTTGAGAGCGCCATGGTTTTCAAGGAATATTGGAAACTTGGTTCGGAAAAAAAAAAGGAGATCTATAATAAATATAGGCAGCATGGAGTAAATGAGGTGCTCGAGGAATATAAAGAATGTAAAAAGAATCTTAAGAAAGAAATTAGAAAAGCTAAAAGAAGATACGAGGTTGCTTTGGCAAGTAAGGTGAAAATAAATCCGAAGGGTTTCTACAGTTATATTAATAAGGGAATAATTAATATTCCCTTAGAGAATCAGAGTGGACAGCTATGTGTGGAGCCGAAAGAGATGGGGGAGATTTTGAACAATTTCTTCGGTATTCACTAAGGAGAAGGATATTGAATTGTGTAAGGTAAGGGAAACAAGTAGAGAAGTTATGGAAACTATGATGATTAACGAAGAGGAAGTACTAGAGCTTTTAAAGAATATAAAAGTGGATAAGTCTCCGGCTCCTGACAGGATATTCCCTAGGACCTTGAGGGAAGTTAGTGTAGAAATAGCAGGGGCTCTGACAGAGATATTTCAAATGTCATTAGAGACGGGGATGGTGCCGGAGGATTGGCGTATTGCTCATGTGGTTCCATTGTTTAAAAAGGGTTCTAAGAGTAAACCTAGCAATTATCGGCTTGTAAGTTTGACGTCAGTGGTGGGTAAATTAATGTAAAGTATTCTTAGAGATGGTATATATAATTATCTGGCTAGACAGGGTCTGATTAGGAATAGTCAGCATGGATTTGTGCGTGGAAGGTCATATTTGACAAATCTTATTGAATGTTTTGAAGATGTTACGAGGAAAGTTGACGAGGGTAAAGCAGTGGATGTTGTCTATATGGACTTTAGTAAGGCCTTTGACAAGGTTCCGCACAGAAGGTTAGTTAGAAAGGTTCAATCGTTAGGTATTAATATTGAAGCAGTAAAATGGATTCAACAGTGGCTAGATGGGAGATGCCAGAGAGTAGTGGTGGATAACTGTTTGTCAGGTTGGAGGGTGGTGACTAGTGGTGTGCCTCGGGGATCTGTACTGGGTCCAATGTTGTTTGTCATATACATTAATGATCTGGATGATGGGGTGGTAAATTGGATTAGTAAGTATGCAGATGATACTAAGGTGGTGGTGTGGATAATGGTTTTCAAAGCTTTCAGAGAGATTTAGGCCAGTTAGAAGAGTGGGCTGAACGATGGTAGATGGAGTTTAATGCTGATAAGTGTGAGGTGCTACATTTTGGTAGGATTAATCCAAATGGACATGCATCGTAAATGGTAGGGCGTTGAAGAATGCAGTAGAACAGATTGATCTAGGAATAATGGTGCATAGTTCGCTAAAGGTGGAATCTCATGTGGATAGGGTGGTGAAGAAAGCTTTTGGTATGCTGGCCTTTATAAATCAGAGCATTGAGTATAGGAGTTGGGATGTAATGTTAAAATTGTACAAGGCATTGGTAAGGTCGAATTTGGAGTATTGTGTACAGTTCTGGTCACCGAATTATAGGAAAGATAACAAAATAGAGAGGGTACAGAGAAGATTTACTAGAATGTTACCTGGGTTTCAGCACCTAAGTTACAGGGAAAGGTTGAACAAGTTAGGTCTTTATTCTTTGGAGCGTAGAAGGTTGAGGGGGGACTTTATAGAGGTATTTAAAATAATGAGGGGGATACATCGAGTTGACGTGGATAGGCTTTTTCCATTGAGAGTAGGGGAGATTCAAATGAGGACATGATTTGACAGGGGGCAAAAGTTTAGGGGTAACACGAGGGGGAATTTCTTTACTCAGAGAGTGGTAGCTATGTGGAATGAGCTTCAGTAGAAGTAGAGGCAGTTTCGGTATTGTCATTTAAAGTAAAATTGGATAGGTATATGGACAGGAAAGGAGTGGAGGGTTATGGCCAGTGGGACTAGGTGAGGGTAAGCGTTGGCACGGACTAGAAGGGCCGAGATGGCCTGTTTCCGTGCTGTAATTGTTATACGGTTATATGGCTGCAGGACAGGGCACTTTCATTAGACAGGGAATGGGGGAGCTGAAGTAGAGGATGTGGCGTTTGTATTTTGTGCGTGGTGTGTGTTTGTGTTTTAGACACTGCAGCCTTATCTCTAGCCACTTTGAACCTACTTACCATTGAACCAAGACAAACCTGATAGATGTTTTATCGTGATCATTCCTAACTAAAGGAATTCTGGCACTCTTCAGAGTGATTTGGCTGTGAAAATTATAAGAAAAGATGGGGACAAATAGAGTATTTGAACTATTTTAAATAATTTTAGTTACACCTATGTACTCATATTTCCAGGAGTGAGAACACTAATGGAATCAGTACTGAAGGGGCTCTGAGATGCATTACTGAGTGTACTGTGAACCCGATGCAAACTTCTGTACTTTCCACTGTTGTGTAGTCCTGTGTCGAGAATTTGACACGTACCCTTGCCCTCCCACTGTTGCATGCTGCCATACTGGGAGCTTGGCACAAAACCTAATCCTTTGCTGATGCTCCTGCAGCAATGAATCTCCCACAGCTTGGTAAGGAGAGCCTGCCTGTGTGTAGTGGTTTTAGGCCGGCTGGGTGAGTGCTGCAGCCGCTCACTACTGACGTAGGGCCTGTGGCTGCACACTGCCCATCACGGTGAGTGGAACTGGAAGCACCTACTACATGTGTTTTCTGTTTGGATGCTATAGTGTTCCTCAGCATTACCAGTTGAATTAATAGAAGCCATTAACTGACACTTTATTTGGCTGTTTACCTGTCTATAAACCGGGGTTCTCAATCTCTTTTTAATGTCATGAACCAATACTATTAAGCAAGGGGTCCATGGACGCTAGGTTTGGCATTTGCTGCTGTTATAGTAAGAGGCTCAAGCAATGACTGCTGTTGATCCTGTCACCACAGAAGTATCTCTGGGCTGGTGAGAGCTGTGCAGACAAAATGAAGAAATACAGAAATGGCATTTGCTGTCCAGATTGTTAACACATGGTGCAGGTGTTGCCTCTCCGCAGCAGTGGCCCACACTCCTCATACCTGACACCTTCAACCTTGGTCCTGAGCAGTGGTATCTGTCCCCCAGCGCATCAAGCTCCAGCCTTCACTGGCAGCCTCCATCCTGAATTAGGGGTGATTCACTTCTGGAGAAGTCCGGTGAAAGGCAGCCATTTGCACCATCCAGATTCCCAGCACAGCAGCTGTGAATGTGGCCATTCACATGGCTTATTGACACATGTCTTTTGGAACTACACAGGGGATTGTACTTATGTTTGGATATGAAAACCAGGCATGGTAGTAATGAGGGGCGGCTCGGTAGTGTAGCCGTTATCGTGATGATGTTACAGCTCATGGCCTCTGAATTTGGAGTTCAGTTCCGGCGTCCTTTGTAAGGAGTCTGTTTGTCCTCTTCGTGGATTGCATGAGTTTTCTTCATGTCCTGTGGTTTCCTCCCACAGTCCAAAGTTGTACTAGGTAGGTTAATTGGTCATTGTGAATTGTCCCATGATTAGGTTAGGGATAAATTGGAATTGTGGGGGTTGCTGGGTGTCACAATTCAAAGGACTGGAAGGGTCTATTCCACGTTGAATCTCTAAATAAAATAAAACACCTCATTGCTCTGCAGGTTAATGATAAACAGGGTACCAATGTTAATAAAACCCATTCTGATATTTGAGTAAGATTTACACATTGATTTTATTTAGCTGAAAAATTACAAAACTTTCAAAATCGGAGTGCAGTAATTTTTCTCAGACTTGAGATTAATCTTTGCAATCGCTTTTATGGCATCAATCAAAGTATTTCTGAAGCTCATTCAGACAGGGACCAGAGTGGCTTTAACAGTGATCTTTAGCTTGTTAACTACTGCAGAAAGAAAGTGTGTGCAGTTGCTTTGTAGTACAAAGCGAGCTGCCAGAGGGAATGTTTCTGGATAGCTCTCAAACCTAATGATTGATTTCAAATGCTTTTCACTATGTCAATATGTGTATGTAGTAACCTTTAAGATAAGTAATGGAATATACTTAAGGTCTGTGGTGGCCAGTGCTATCATGTTTGCTGTTGTGCACTGGGGCAGCAGGCTGAGGGTAGCAGACACCAACAGAATCAACAAACTCATTCGTAAGGCCAGTAATGTTGTGGGGGTTGAACTGGACTCTCTGACGGTGGTGTCTGAAAAGAGGATGCTGTCCAAGTTGCATGCCATTTTGGACAATGTCTCCCATCCACTCCATAATGTACTGGTTAGGCATAGGAGTACATTCAGCCATGACTCATTCCACCGAGATGCAACACTGAGCGTCATAGGAAGTCACTCCTGCCTGTGGCCATCAAACTTCACACTCCTTCCTCGGAGTGTCAGACACCCTGAGCCAATAGGCTGGTCCTGGACTTATTTCCACTTGGCATAATTTACTTATTATTATTTAATTATTTATGGTTTTATATTGCTATATTTCTACACTATTTTTGGTTGGCGTGACTAACGAAACCCAATTTCCCTCAGGATCAATAAAGTATGTCTGTCTGTCCAAGTTGCATTGCTGGAATGAGAGTTTGGGTCTTCAGAACTACCCTTTGACAAACTATTTTGGCAGAGCGGCATGTGTTCTGTAATCCAGTGAGCTGTTTGGTCTGTTATTACACTATTTTGCACAGAAGAATAGGAAAATGGCATGCAAAGGTTATAGCCAACAGAGCCCAAGTTTTACTTTTTAACACGTGGTTGAGTTCTCTGAGTTTCATTGAAATGCTGCTGTTGGCCACAATTGCAATTTATTTCAACTGGTAATTTTTTTTAAATCTTGGTTCATTTGTTATAAGTAATTTAATAAATAATTGTCATCACTGATTTTTGAATATATATCTGCAGTGCTGCCTAATCAATAAAAGACCCACAGCACCCAATAGTTTAAAAATAGTCTAAGCAGGACAGTCTTTTCTGCTTGTGTCATCCAGAATGTAAATATTGATCTTTTAACTTCTCACATTTGGTCTCCAGAACCAGTGAACTTGTGGTATTTTGCTTCTTACAGGTTAAGCACACACCTTGAGAGCTGTTTAGAAGGCTTTGTCTCACGAACAGACCTATACTCAGAGTACCTTTCTGTATGCAGCAAATTGGCTCGGGGTGGAATTCTGACATCAGCAGGATTTAACAAATGCCTCAGGTAAGTTTTTTTCAAAAAGAGAGTAAATTTGTTTATCGAATAGTTTGCTTGGCCAAGGTATTTTTTCAAAAATCAATTTGATAAAACATTGCAACATTATTTTAAGAACATCCGCTTTAAATGTTGATTTTGATGCTTATACTTGCATTCCAATAATACCTTCAAGAAAGGCTTGATCCTTGTATTGAAATGCCATGAACGTGTTGGAAGCTTTCTATAACAATTCCAAGATAAATTCCTGAAGAACAAATGTGCAAGTTTCTTTTTTAGTATTTGATTTGCTTTAACAGGAATATTTGCTCATCACTGAGTTTACTTTAAAATTCCTGTCTACCCTTGCTCATTTTTTTTTGTCTTCATATCTGTGTGTGGGGGCCGGGGGAAAGGAAGTGATCCCAAAATATTCACTTGCCATGCTATAATATCTGCATTGTTCAGTCTGAATAGATTTGGTTAAAAACTAATTTGGGCACTTAATGAGACTAAACATGTTTTTGTTTGCAAGGTCCCTGTTTCCAACACACACAATAAAACGAATAGAAGAAAATAATGGGCAAGCGCAAATACACATAGTGGGGATCCAGAGAAGGGCTACACCGCTTCCCATGCAGCCACAGTACCAGCAAATACAAGCTGTTCACTCGATCACACCAGAGCTGACACAAAGCCCACATCCTTCAGGTAAGAAGTTACTTATTCATTTGTGCAGTTAACAAAGAGCTTGATAAAAGTTGATAACTGTTAGATGTTTTTCAAACAATCATAGAGTTCTGCTTCATTCACAGTGTTAACAGTAACAT
The DNA here is from genome assembly GCF_048418815.1 of Hemitrygon akajei. NCBI lineage: Eukaryota > Metazoa > Chordata > Chondrichthyes > Myliobatiformes > Dasyatidae > Hemitrygon > Hemitrygon akajei. The sequence goes on from NC_133133.1 coordinate 172,894,052, forward strand.
GTCTGTGTGTTAATATTATTTAAGACACGAGGGTAAAGATGAAATATGAAGGTAAGCTTAGTCAATAATATCAAGTAGGATACCAAAAGTGTTTTTTTCAGATATATGAGTTAAAGATGAGAAGTGATATTGAACTGCAGGAAAATGACGCTGAAGAGGTAGTAATGGAGGACAAGGAAATGAACAAATTAAATAAGTACTTTGCATCCGGCTTCACTGTGGAAGACACTAGCAGTGTGCCAGAAGTTCAAGTGTCAGGGAGCAGAAGTGAGTGCAATTGCTATTATTCGGGAGAAGTTGAAAGGTCTTAAGCTAGTTAAGTCACCTCAACTCGGATATGGACTGCACCTCAGGATAGGGTTGGAACAGTAGCAGGACTTGGATAGATTGGGAGAATGGACAAAGAAGTGGCAGATGGAATGCTGTGGCAGGAAGTGTATGGTAATATGCTTTGGCAGAAGGAACAAAAGCATAGAAAATTCAAAAATCTGATGTGCAGTGGGACTTGGGAATCCTTATGCAGGATTTCCTAAAGATTAACTTGCAAGTTGAGTTAGCGGTGAGGAAAGCAAATTTGATGACAGCATTCATTTCAAGAGGCCTAGAATGTTAAAGCAATAGTAAATGTAATGTTACGGCACAGGTGAGGTTTCACTTGGAGTATTGTGAGCAGTTTTGGAACCAATTTCTAAGAAGGGGTGTGCTGACATTGGATAGGGTTCAGAGGAGGTTTATGAAAATGATTCTGGTAATGAAAGGGGTATGAAGAGCTCCGGGCCTATACTCACTGGAATTTCAAAGAATGAGGAGAGATCTTATTGAAGCCTATGCAATGTTGAAAGGCCTAGATAGAGTGGATGTGGAGAGGATGTTTCCTATGGTGGGAGAGTCAAGGACCATAGGGGACAGCCTCAGAATAAGAAAAGACATAGGAGCAGAATTAGGGCTTTGGCCATCGAGTCTCCTCCAGCATTCAATCATGGTTGATTCCTTTCTCCCACTCATCAGTCCCACTCCTTGGCCTTCTCCCCATAACCTTTGATACTGTGGCCAACCAAGGACCAATCAATCTCCACCTTAAATACACCCAATGACCTGGCCTCCACAGCTCCATGTGATAAGAAATTCCACAAATTCACCACCCTCTGGCTAAAGAACTTTATTTACATCTCTGTTTTAAATGGATGCCCTTCTGTCCTGAGACTGTGCCCTCTTGTCTTAGATTCCGCCAGCATGGGAAATATCCTTTCCACATTTACACTGTCTCGGCTTTTCAACATTCAAAAGGTTTCAATGAGATTTCCCCTTCATCCTTCTAAATTCCAGTGAATGCTGGCCTGGAGCGATCAAACATTCCTCATCTGCCCTTTCATTCCTTGAATCATCCGCTGAACCCTCTCCAGTGCCAACACATCTCATCTTAGTTGAGGAGCCTAAAACAGTTCACAATACTCAAGGTGAGGCCTCAGCAGTGCCTTATAAAACCTTAGCATCACATCCCTACTCTTGTATTCTAGACCTATTGAAATGAATGCAAACATTGCATTTGCCTTCCTCGACACCGACTCAACTTGCAAGTTAACCTTTAGGGCATTCTGCACAAGGACTCCCCAAGTCCCTTTTCATCTCTGACTTGGATTTTCTCCCTGTTTAGACAATAGTCTTCACATTTATTTCTACTACCAAAGTGCATCACCATGCATTTTCCAACATTGTATTTCATTTGCCACTCTCTTGCCAATTCTCCTAATTTGTCTAAGTCCTTCTGTAGCCTTCCTGTTTCCTCAACACTACCTTGCCCCTGCGCTAACTTTTGTATCTCCTGCAAACTTGGCAACAAAGCCATCTATTACATCATCTAAATCATTTATATACAGCATAAGGAGAAGCGGTCCCAACACCAACCCCTGTGGAACACCACTGGTCAGTGGTAGCCACCAGAAAAGGATCCCTTCATTCCCACCGGCTGCCTCCTATCAATCAGCCATGCTAGTAACTTTCCTGTAATACCATGGGCTCTTACCTTGGTAAGCAGCCTCATGTGTAGCACCTTGTCAAAGGGCCTTCTGAAAATGCAAATATACAATATCCACTGCATCCCCTTTATCTGGCCTACCTGTAATATTCTCAAAGAATTCCAACAGGTTCATCAGGCAAGATTTTCCTTTAATGAAACCATGCAGACTTTGTCCTATCTTGTTCTGTGTCACCAAGTACTCCATAACCTCATCCTTAACAATTGACTCCACCATCTTCCCAACCACTAACTAGTCTATAATTTTCTTCCTGATGCCTCCCTCCTTTTCTTAAAGAGTGGAGTGACATTTGTAATTTTCCAGTCCTCAAGAACCGTGATGCAAAATACTCATTTAGTTCATCTGTCATCTCCTTGTCCCCGTTATTATTTCTCTGTTTTCATTTTCTAGAGGTTCCATATCCACTCTCATCCTGCTTTTATTTTTTTTATATACTTGAGGGAGTTTTTTCTATCCACCTTTATATTTGCTAGCTTGCTTTCATATTTCATCTTTTCCCTCCTAACGGTTCATTTAGTTGCTTTCTGTAGGTTTATAAAAGCTTCCCAATCCTCCTGCTAAATTTTGCTTTGTTCTATGCCCTCTTGTTTGTTTTTACATTAGCTTTGATTTCCCTTGTCAGCTATGGTTCTACTATTTTGCCTATTGAGTATTTCTTTGTTTTTGGAATACATCTATCCTGCACACCTTCATTTTTCACAGGAACTTTCACCATTGCTGCTCTGCTGCCAGCATCTCCTTCTAATTTACTTTGGCCAACTCCTCTCTCATACCACTGTAATTTCCTTTACTCCACTGAAATACTGCTACATCAGACTTCACTTTCTCCCCATCAAATTTCAAGTTGAACTTAATCATATTGTGATTACTGTCTCCTAAGGGTTCCTTTACCTGAACCTCCCTAATTGCCTCTGGTTCATTTCATAACACCAGTCCAGTATAGCTGATCTCAATGACAAACTGCTCTAAAAAGTCATCTCGTAGGCATTCAACAGATTCACTCTCTTGAGATCCATTACCAACTTGATTTTTCCCAATCTATCTGCATGTTAAAATCTCCCATGACTATCATAACATTGCTCTTTTGACATGCATTTGATATTTCCCATTGTAATCTGTAGGCCACATCCCTGCTACTGTTTGGAGGCCTGTATTTCAGTTCAGTGAAGATATCAGAATACTTCCACTGTCTGATGTCAACATTACACAATAGCTTATTAATTCTTTTATTTCTACAAATTCCTTCAACATCTATGCATCAGTAACAATGAGCCATTATTTGAAAATCCTCCCTATGCCTCTTCACCTGTTGTTAAAAAAACTCATCAAAACCTATGTCTTTTTACTCGCTCTATTGGCCTTCTTCCTTAATGTTTTAATTGGTCGAGAGTTAAATTTTGTTTATAAAGTATCTATGTTATGCACTGAGGCAGTTAAATATGTACAGATGTGATGTGAATTATACATTGTTTATGCATGTTAACAAAACACTTATTTTATGGCCATAGCAGTTTTTGGGTACTTTAGCTGATTGGGTTATTATTGACTAATTTGTTATCTCTTCAAAAGATAGAACTTCAGTTGTATCACAATGCAAGTTATCCCTCTTACTGCTGATATTCATATCACAGCTAATCATCATGGAGTGGGAGATTTAGATTTATTTATCACATGTACTTCAAGATTTGTTTATCACATGTACTTCAAAACACACAGTAATTCGTGTTAACAACCAACTCGCTCAAACATATGCTGGTTAGCAGCCTGCAAGTACTGCCACACATTTTAATACCTACATGGCATGTTTGCAATATTCGTCAGAACACAACAAAACAGAACATACCAAGTAACAAGACGAAAACAAGCCTATTCCTCCCTCCCTCATGCCCGCGTGCATTCACAATCCTCTAACCCTTGCACGAGCCATCTTTGGCCTCCATCCTCCAGTGGACTCGTGGATTCGCATGTTAGCCATGATGATCAGCTGATAAATAACAGGAGAGAAAATTAAAATAAAAGCATGAAAGGAGCAATGGTTCATGCAGCTACATTTCAGGCAAAGAACTTTTGTCTGTACCCTTGTTTCTCTTTCTGCAGATGTTACCTGAGCTCTGACTGCTTAGAAAATTTTTGTTTTATTTCAGTTTCCAGTGTCTATACAAAATCTTTTGATTTTCACACAAAGGATAATTTTGTATTCAGTGAACGAGATGTTCGGTCTGATCTGAAGAATATGGATAAAGCTGTATTTCTGAATAAACTCGACAACTGAATTATAAGAGTTTGTTAAACTGTTGTAGGAAACCCAGTGGTATGCATTTGAACTAATTTTATCCCATTACCTTTTCAGCAGAGACGGTGGTAAGCCACTTCCAACGGAACCCTGTAGCTAACCTTTCTACTGCGCATCCAGGATCTCAAATGATCTACACATTTCAACAAAGTGTCCCAGCTCCAAACATTACAAGCAAAATACAAGACCAAACTGGCCTGGCACAACCGCACCAAAATGCTGCTGTGACTGTTGTACAAAGCAGAACTCCAGTTACAAGTGAAGCAGCAAGATGTTCACTTGTGCAGTCTTCAACTGTCAATACTCAAACCCCAGCTTCCGTACCATATTCATTGATGGGAAGCAACATTCCCCAAGGAACATTGATCCAAAACCATGCCACGACAACATTAACAACGACACAGCCTGTGACAACTTCTCAGCAATTGCTTCAGCATCCACACTTACTTCAGCAGCAGCTTCCTGGTCACCAGCTCTCTATACCAATTGTATCTTCTAATCAGGTGAATACTTCTGCCACAACAACTGTTACTGTGATACAGCAGGCTGTTTCTCACAGCCATTCAGCAAATATATCAGCCAACACAGTTATTGTTTCACAAGGACAGTTGTTACCGGGTACAGTAACCCATCCTGTACAGACGTCCTGTCACCAGCCAAAAACACACAACCAGCAAGACAATGTTCTGTTGGCATCTCAACACTATTCAACCACCCCTAGTCCTGCTGTTGTCTCTGGTGCTGCAGTACAAAATTTTCAAGTGTCAACAGGTCAAGTGGTTGCAATTACTGGTGTTCAAAGCTCTCCAGTCCCTAGGATGAGTTTCCAGACGATAGCACCAAAGCCAACTGGAGTGGTTCCACAGCACGTTCAGTCTACTCTGATGCAACAGCAACCCCAGCAAAGTGTACATATGATTGTTAGTCAGCCAGCTTCCCAGGGACAGAATTTTGCTCCTGCAATTCATCAGATATTGTTGACAAACCCAGCCTCTGTTCAAGCTGGCCAAGCTATTCAGTTGGCTGGGAATGCAAGTGTGACCCCTTCATCTTCGCCATCTCCCCTACCTGCCAACAGCAATCAGGTACAAATGGGGTTGGTTACTCAGCCTTCAACGCCTCAGATGCAGGGGCCTCAAACTGTGAGCAAAATGCTCTCTGTGAAACGGCAGCAGCAACAGCTGCAGCAACAACAACATCCCCAAAAGCAATTCCAGGTGCAGCTTCAGTCTCAGCAAACAGGGGCAGCTTCTAATCAGCCACCCTCTGGCGAGTCTAGTTTAATAAAACAGTTACTTCTCCCAAAAAGGGGTCCCCCTACTCCAGGAGGTAAACTTATATTACCTGCTCCTCAAATGCCTCCGCCTTCTCCTGCTAGAGCTCCTGGACCGCAGGTAGTCTACCAAATGACTCACGGTCAGGCAACGAATATTGGAGTTCAAGCCCCAGCTCAGCAATTAGTAGTTGGACAACAAAATGTGCAGCTCGTTCAAAGCCCCATCCACTCACAAGGGGCAATGCAAACAGTGGCAATTCCTCATATGCAGATCTTACCGGGTCAGTTGATCTCTGCTAGTAACACTGCTACTCTTCTCCAAGGGTCAACAGGTAACCAAGTGACCATAACGGTTGTGCCAAATACCACCTTTGCTACTCCTGCTGGAAGTCACTGCAGTGGAACGCAGATCATAGCCCCTGCAGGGATTTCCATTGGTGGGTCGCAAGCAGGTGTTGGCCTCCAAGTGCAAACGCCTTCACCTAGTGTGGCGCCATTGAGTGGACAGGGGAAAAGTTCGGAATCTGAAACCGTGTTTGCAGGTGATAAAATTATTTGTCAAAAGGAGGAAGAAGCAAAAGATACTACAGACTTGCATCTGCATGAACGTAAAATAGAAATCATGGAGAACCCCTCTTGTGCAGAGGGGGCTGCTGGTACAACCAATGGTGGCTTAAAGGAAAGTGATATGCAAGGGGCTAAACTTGTAAATGGAAAAGAACATGTTAGTTCACGTCTACCTCCATCTAACTCAGGGATTGCTCAGTCTCAGCCCATGCAGTGTACGCTGGCTTCAAATGGACCTTTGACAGGAGTAAGTCAAAATGTAACAAATGGGAAGCTGAATATAGATTGTGCAGAGGTGCAGGAAATTAAAAAAGATCCTTTGAAGCTCCCCATGGTAAATGGGATCTGTGACTTTGAAAAAGGGGATGGTTCACACTTAAGCAAAAACATTCCAAATCATAGAGCTTCCAAACACATGGAAAATGGTGATATTATTGCACAGGAGCAATTGGACAGTAATCAGCAAAATTCTGCCAAAAGTGTTCAATCAACCAAAATGCATAATGGACCTGTTTCTGTAGGAAATTCTAGTGCTAGCTGTACAGTGGTTTCAAACTCTGTCGACCAGCGGATCAGTGGTGCAAACTCAGGATTATCCAATGGACTTATGACAGCTGCCATGAATTCAGTGGTGCCTCAGCTTCCGCAATGTCCAAGTTCAGCCGTGTCTTCAGTGTCTAACTCAACAGCTTCACTCCAAACTGGGCCTGTAGCTATACATTCAGTACAGCTTTATCAGACTCCAACAACTAATGGTTCATCTGAATGCCACCCTTTAAAAAGGCCAGCTGATTGCAAAGATAATTTATCAGGAATTCCAAATAAAGTAGGAGTAAGGATTGTTACCATCAGTGACCCTAACAATGCTGGCTGTAGTTCAACCATGGTGGCTGTACCAGTAGGAGCTGATTCCAATAGTATAGCAAAAGTAGCAATGGACAGTGTAACACAACAAAATCAGCATCCACCTGTTCTTGCACAGGGGATAGTTAATCAGGTAAGAAAGATGTCAAATTATTGCTGTGAATGGGTACTTCCTTAAATCATAATTACAAAATTGTGCATTTAAATCAGTTGAAGATTGTTTGATTCCTATTTGGTGTAAACTGGTGTTTTGTCTCAGAATCAGACTTTGTGATCTTTGTAATTTTACTACTGCGTTTACAGCACATTTTATTTATTTACTGAAGAAATGTAAAATTACAGGATATATAAGGTGTTGAAAAGAGTTATGGGGGTTTGACCTAAGTTTTGTAGGTATAAAGATAACTGATAATTGTCAAATTTTACACTGAATAACATACAAGTAAAAGCAAGTACACCATGCTTGGGAAATAACATCACTGAGATTTTTTTGGTCCACATTCTTAAGAATTTAATTATATCCACAAAATTGACCTAATGGTGCATAATCTATTTTTTGTCATTTATATTAGATACTGTTATGTTCTCACTCATTATTGACGAATGGGCCAAAAAATTGAGTATATTTGGGGAGATTTAGAAGGAAACTTAGAAAATTGTTCAATATCTGAAGTGCTGCTTATAAATTTCCTGGCAGCAATTTCAAGATTGTGTTACAAATGTAGATTTTGTGAACTAAAATACTTCAAATATACTTAAGATGCTATTTTTTTAAAAAAAGTTTCATATACTTATAATGTTATATTTGCATTTAGTTGCCATACCAAAAACCACTTGTGTGCAGATTCTCATGTCAGACTTAATTTTAAGCAGTAATTAAAATGGCATTTTTCACAATTACAAATGTGAAGTAGGACCATATTGAAGTATTTGGTATCTGGTTTAATTTGTCTGGTCCAGGCCTGCCTTTTGGAACACTGGCTGCTGCTGATTGGCCTGGCTATTAATATTTTTCCCTTGCAATTCAAAATATTGATATTCAAGGAGAGGATGGGGTTCTTTTTCAGAACATTTTTAAATGAAAAATAAATTTTAATATCCATTTTAATGCAGTCTGAATAAGAATCTGCTGAAAGATAGTTAAGATTATTGATCATCCCGTCTTGTTTGATTAAATGTGGAATATGATGTTTTCAATAATTGAAGTGATAAATTATACTATACTAACTGACAAGTGGATCAGGTATCCATTGTTGTATTATTGTATTTTATATCATCTGTTCTGCAGCAGCAATATTGACATGTATTCTCTTGGTTAAGGGTTGTACATGGTTATCTTTAGATTAGTGGATTATTTACTTTGAATTTTCAAGCAGTTTAGCAGATATCGTAAATGATACCTATTTGCATTAGCCATTTCAACTTTTAGGATTTCCGATGTCTTTTTAGAAAGCTCCAACGATCTTGTGTGAGCCAGTGCCTAGGAATTGTGATGCTTTCTGTTTATTTAATGAAAGCACTGATATTTAATGTCAGTTGAAGTATAGTTATTACTGGAGTCTATCACCAGGGGTAGAGTGACAGAGCACTTGAACAAGTCTGAGCTGATCAAAGATTTGCAAGGATTTGTGAAAGGTTAGATCATGTCCAACTAACAGATGAATCTTTTGAAGAGGTCAGTAACATGATGGGCATAGAAGTATCTATGCATTTCCCAAGGATATCTGATATGATAAAATTCTCATAGATAGTTTTAGATGTTTCAGAAAGGACAGGGAGGGAGGCAAAAGAGGTGGGGGTGTGGAACTATTAATCAGAGATAGTGTCATGGCTGCAGAAAGGGAGAAAGTTATGGAGGGATTGGTTATGGAGTCTCTGAACAGGAAGGGATCAGTAACTCTACTGGGTGTTTTTTTTTATGTAGACCACCCAATAGTAACAGGGACATTGAAGAGCAGATAGGGAGACGGATGCTGGAAAGCTGGTAATAATAAATAACAGGGTTGTTGTGGGAGATTTTGCTTTCCCAAATATTGATTGGCATCTCCCTAGAGAGAGAGAGAGAGAGAGAGAGAGAGAGAGGGGTTTAGATAGAGTAGAGTTTAAGTGTGTTCAGGAAGGTTTCTTGACACAATATATAGATAAGCCTACAAGAGGAGAGGCTGTACTTGATCTGGTGTTGGGAAATGAACTTGGTCAGGTGTCTGATCTCTCAGTGGGAGAGCATTTTGGAGATAGTGATCACAATTCTATCTCCTTTACCATAGCATTGGAGAGAGATAGGAACAGACAAGTTAGGAAAGCGTTTAATTGGAGTAAGGGGAAATAGGCTATCAGGCAGGAGCTTGGAAGCATAAATTGGAAACAGGTGTTCTCAGGAAAATGTACAGAAGAAATGTGGCAGATGTTCAGGGGATATTTGTGGAGTTCTGCATAAGTATGTTCCAATGAGTCAGGGAAAGGATGGTAGGGTACAGGAACAGTGGTGTACAAAGGTTGTTGTAAATCTAGTCAAGAAAAAAGGAAGAGCCTACAAAAGGTTCAAAAAAACCAGGTAGTGATAGAGATCAAGAAGATTATAAGCCTAGCAGGAAAGAGCTTAAGAATAAAATTAGGAGAGCCAGAATGTCTTGGCAGACAGGATTAAGGAAAATCCCAAGGCATTCTACAAGTATGTGAAGAGCAAGAGGATAAGACGTGAGAGAATAGGACCAATCAAGTGTGACAGTGGAAAAGTGTGTATGGAACCAGAGGAGACAGCAGAGGTACTTAATGAATCCTTTGCTTCAGTATTCGCTATGGAAGTGGATCTTGGCGACTGGAGGAATGACTTACGGTGGACTAAAAAGTTTGAGTACGTAGATATTATGAAGGAGGATGTGCTGGGGCTTTTGGAAAGCATCAAGTTGGATAAGTCACTGGGACCGGATGAGATGTACCCCTGGCTACTGTGGGAGGCGAAGGAGGAGATTGCTGAGCCTCTGGTGATGATCTTTGCATCATCAATGGGGTTGGGAGAGGTTCTCGAGGATTGAAGGGTTGCAGATGTTGTTCCCTTATTCAAGAAATGGAGTAGAGATAGCCCAGAAAATTATAGACCAGTGAGTCTTACTTCAGTGGTTGTTAAATTGATGGAGAAGATCCTGAGAGGCAGGATTTATGAACATTTGGAGAGGCACAATATGATTAGGAGTAGTCAGCATGGCTTTGTCAAAGGCAGGATGTGCCTTATGAGCCTGATTGAATTCTTTTGAGGATGTGACTAAACACATTGAGGGTAGAGCAGTAGATGTAGTATATATGGATTTCAGCAAGGCATTTGATAAGGTATCCCATGCAAGGCTTATTGAGAAAGTACAGAGGCGTGGGATCCAAGGGGACTTTGCTTTGTGGATCTAGAACTGCCTTGCCCACAGAAGGCAAATAGTGGTTGTAGACGGGTGATATTCTGCATGGAGGTCCGTGACCAGTGTGCCTCAGGGATCTGTTCTGGGACCCCTACTCTTCATGATTTTTATAAATGACCTGAATGGAGAAGTGGAGGGATGAGTAAATTTGCTGATGACACAAAAGTTGGCGGTGTTGTGGATAGTGTGGAGGGCTGTCATAAGGATATCGATAGGATGCAAAATGGGCTGAGAAGTGGCATATGGAGTTCAACCCAAATAAGTGTGAAGTGGTTCATTTTTGGTAGATCAAATATGATGGCAGAATATAGTATTAATGATAAGACTCTTGGCAGTGTGGTGGATAAGAGGGATCTTGGGATCCGAATCCATAGGACACTTAAAGCTGTTGTGCAGTTGACTCTGGTTAAGAAGACGTATGGTGCATTGGCCTTCATCAATCTTGGGATTGAGCTTAAGAGCCGAGAGGTAATGTTGCAGCTCTGTAGGACCCTGGTCAGACCTCACTTGGAGTACTATGCTCAGTTCTGGTCGCCTCAGTACAGGAAGGATGAGGAAACCATAGAAAGGATGCTGAGATTTACAAGGATGTTGTCTGGATTGGGGAGCATTTCTTATGAGAATAGGTTGAGTGAACTTGGCCTTTTCTCCTTGGAGCGACAGAGGATGAGAGGTGACCTGATAGAGGTGTACAAGATGATGAGAGGCATTAATTATGTGGATAGTCAGAGGCTTTTTCCCAGGGCCGGAATGGCTAGCACGAGAGGGCACAGTTTTAAAGTGCTTGGAATTAGGTACAGAGGGGATGTCAGGGGCCTGTTTTTTACACAGGGATTGGTGAGTGCCTGGAATGGGCTGCTGGTGATAGTGGTGGAGGCGGATACGATAGGGTTTTTTAAGACACTCCTGGATAGGTACATGGAGCTTAGAAAAATAGAGGGCTATGGGTAACCTTGGGTAATTTCTAAGGTAAGGACATGTTCAGCACAGCTTTGTGGGCCGAAGGGCCTGTATTGTGCTGTAGGTTTTCTATGTTTCTGTAATCAGCAAAAATTAGATTGGGTGGAATTTGGAGAGCATGTTGGTATTTGGGTGGAAGTTTGGAGTCAGAACAGGGATTTAAAAGAAAAGTTGTTTCTTCCAGCATTCAGTACTGGGTTCTCTGCTTTTCATTTGAGATTAAATAAGGAACTACAGAGCTGGATTTTTAAGTTTGTGTTACTTGTTAAGTAAAACACTGAGTTTTAGTGAAAGGTTCCACCAGTTAGAAGAAAGTAAATGAATTGACTGAACTGGTAAGTTTGTTGTAGGGAAGAACAAGGTCATCCAATGGGATCTAAGAAAGCCATTCTGGAACTCTTTCTTGACGCTGAAATTGTACAAATTTGAAATTGAGGAAGACCAAAGACATTTTGGTATTCATGTTGTATACTTTTAAAAGATGATCAAAAAAGATAGTTGAATGTTTTTTTTTCCAGAGGGAATATAATTCAAAGCAAGTCAGCTAAGCCTGTTGTATGGAGTCTTGGTGAGATCCTGTTCAGAGTTTTAGGTACCACATTAAAGATGAGCTTGATTATGGGCTCGTCAGAATGGTACCAGGAATTGAGGGCCAAGTATGGGAACAATCTGTCTAAATCGGGGTGTAATCAGTAGAATTTTTTAAAAAATTGAGTGGAGGTGAGAGCCATCTTTAAATTTATTAGGCTGCTACAGGACAAACTTGCAAGCAAAGCCCATTCAATATGACATGAAGATTTCTACAATGGACTCCTTTAGTAGTGTCATCAGTAATGGTCCAACAGGTCTTTTCTGAACATCTTCAATACCAATATCTCTCATTATACTTGCACTGGGTATCGCTGATGAATTATGAAGAACAAGGTCAACCTTTCATTGAGTAATGTGGAAACTAACTTAACATCCATGCCATGACCACTGTAACTAGATAATTCAGCGAATATTAGGGTGTGGTGGATTGCTCAACTAATCGCTGAAGTACCTTGCTATATTAGGGATGCAATTCAGCTGTGTTTCATCTTATTTGAACAAATGGAGTGTTTAAATTGGTGTGAATTTGAATTTACCTTGTGTGATTGACTTTTCATATCACTCTCAAATGAATCCAGTGAGCATGACAATATTTTATGAAATGTAGGTGAATGTTTAGATTAAATACAACTTTGAACCTAATTACAAAGTGCTTCATTTACAGTGCCTATAAAAGGTATTCATTCTCTCCCCACCCCCCAACCCCCAGGCCCGGAAGTTTTCATGTTGTATTATTTTACAATGTTGAATCACAGTGGATTTGATTTGGCATTTATTGACACTGATCAGCAGAAAAAGACTTTCATGTCAGTGAAAACAGATCTCTGCAAAGTAAACTAAATAACAGATATGAAACACAACAAATAATTGATTGCATTCACCCTCTTCAAGTCAGTATTTAGTCAATGCACCTTTGTCAGCAGTTACAGCCTTGAGTCTATGTGGATAGGTCTCTATCAGCTTTTCACATCTAGGCACTGCAATTTTTCACCATTCTTTACAAAACTGCTTAAGCTCTGTCAGATTGCATGGGGATCATGAATGAATAGCCCTTTTCAACTCCAGCCATAAATTCTCAATTGGATTGAGGTCTGGACTCTGACTTGGCCACTCCAGGACATTAACTTTGTTGTTTTTAAGCCATTACTGTGTGGCTTTGGCTTTATGCTTGGGGGTCATTATCTTGCTGGGATACAGATCTTCTCCCAAATTGCAGTTCTCTTGCAGACTGCATCAGGTTTTCCTCCAGAATTTCCCTTATTTTGTTGCATTCATTTTACCCTCTACCTTCACATACCTTCCAGGGCCTGCAGTAGTGAAGTATTCCCACAGCAGAATGCAGCCACCACTATGCTTTATGATAGGAGTGATGTGTGGTGTTTGGCTTACGTCAAACATAGCATGTGGTCTGATGGCCAAAAAGCTCAATTTAGTTTTCATCAGATCATAGAACCTTCTCTTCCATTTGATTTCAGAGTCTCCCACATGCCTTCTGTCAAACTCTAGCTGAGATTTCATGTGTTTTTTTCCCCCCCAACAGTGGCTTTCTCTTTGCCACTCTCTGCAACTGGTGAAGCACTCGGGCAACAGTTGTATGCGCAGCCTCTCCCATTTCAGCCACTGAAGCTTGTAACTCCTTCATAGTTGGCTTAGGTATCTTGGTGGCCCCCCTCACTAGGCCCTTTCTTACACTTTTTGAGGATCGCCTGCTCTAAGCAGATTTTGATCTGTCAAATTCTTTCCATTTCTTGGTGATTGACTTAACTGTACATTCTGTAAGAGATATTCGGTGACTTCCAAATTCCTTGTATCCATCTCCTGACTTGTGCTTTTCAGTAATCTTTTTGAGGAGTTGCTTGGAGTGTTCTTTTGTCTTCGTGGTGTAGTTTTTGCCAGGGTACTGACTCATTAGCAGTTGGACCTTTCATACTTAAGTGTACTTTTACTATATTTAATTCAATCACCTTGACTGCACACAAGTGATCTTCATTTAACTAAATTATGTGATTTCTAAAACTACTTGGCTGTATCAGTCGTGATTTGATATGTCATTAAGGGAGGGGAGAATACTCATGCAATCAATTATTTGTGTTTTATATTTGTAATTAATTTAGATCGCTTTGTAGAGACCTGTTTTAACTTTGACACAAACGAGTCTTTTTCTGTTGCTCACCGTCAAAAAAGCCAAATTAAATCCACTGTGATTCAATGTTGAAAAACGATAAAACATGAAAACTTCCAAGGGGGGGGGGGGGGGAAGGGGGAATGAATAATAGTATAGGCTCTGTATATTTGCAGCTTTCAAAATCCTTGCTATTGGTTTTAGTGAAATGGTATTATTTTGTAGTTGGTATGTAAATTTAGAAAAAGTAAATGGATAAAATATAGCAATGATAAAATAATCTTTACAGGAATGCGCAACTTAGTGTACTACAAGACATCACAACCCAGCCAAGTCTGATATTTTCAAATTCTTGGCACTTTTTAATCTTGTATAATTATTGTGCAGAATGCATTGCTCAATCTCAATTGAACTCTTACTGTATATTTCAGTAATGGTAATACATCTACATTATTGTAATGATTCTGAATGTTCCTTTAGTCTTCTCCTTCAGCAGTAACATCATCAACACCACCAGCAACAGTCCAGCAAAACAGTTCCCAGTGCCTCCAGACTCAAATACCATCGCTGCAGAAAAATGGAGAACTAACACGAAAACCTGGACAGAATTTCATGTGCTTGTGGCAAGCATGCAGGAGGTGATCCACTTTTCTGATGCTTAAAGATTCATTCTGGAAGAGTTGCATATTTATTAATGACAGATTATTAGAATCACTGACATATGATGTGAAATGATCAAGAGGTGTGCAGTGTTGCTCTTGTATTTTCTATTTAGAGAAACTTTTTGAGGCTTATTATGTATACTAATGAAACTCATTAGAAGGCAAAGTTTTATAAGTTTTTTTAGGCAGTCTTGATTTTCCTCCCTTCTGGGTAACTTGCACGACTACAGAATTTTGAAGTAATGTTGTAAGGTAGCTTAGATTTCCAGCATCTGCAGGTTTTCTCGTTTGTAAGGCAACTTGTTATTTTTCAGTTGCAATCCTGTATCTCCTGCCCACCAGTGTCCCGATTATATACTACTGCCTACGTTCCTCACCTAACCAGCTTCATCCGTCTGCCCCGTACAGCAACTGCTGCTGCCCCTACCCAATATTCTGGTTTGGTTCTCTGACTCCATTAGCCATGTCTCTCTTCCCAAACCAGGTCTTTGACTTGACAGTTTTTAGCTTTGGGATATGCATTATGGAATTTTCCACTGTTAGGCTTGCAAAGCACATCTTGGCTGACTAGGCATTGCCTGGGAAGTTGCAACCACTGAATTCCTATGCTTCTATATTTTAAGCATTGAAAACATCTTTCAGGAAGTCCTGCCGAAGGGTTTCGGCCCAAAACGTCAACTGGACTCTTTTCCTAGATGCTGCCTGGCCTGCTGAGTTCCTTCAGCATTTTGTGTGTGTGGTTTTTTTTGGGAAGAAATGTTAATTTGCATTTAATCAATACATTGAATACTGAAACCATGCCCGTTGGTGGTATATTGCCAATATTGAAGATGAAGAGATCAAGATAGGGAGAATGTAGCAATCTGACAATTAGCCAGGGAGGAATGAGCCATTTGTACACAAGGATAAGCATATAAAATCAAAGCACTACTGCTGTTTTAAGCTCACTGAATTTATTGAAAAATAATGAAATGAGTTTGGGTACAGGCAGCAGATTTTTGATTTGTTTCAGTTTATAGAGACAGTAGTTGAGCAGATAGAAGTTTGTTTTCATAGTGTTGACTATACAAAGGTATAGTTGAGCATTTCTGGAGCAGAAGAGTTCAAGAAGTGATGAGCAATACTATAGAACATGTTAAATAGGTGGTCTGGATGATTATATCTGCATGTGGATGGAAGCTTGATTCTGGCACAAATAGGATGGGCTCTACTTCAGTCTCTGAGAATGACAAGGGAAATATAATGTTACGCTACCAAAGAAATGGATTGGACTTTTAAATATTAAAGAAAAGTTCTGTACAATGAAATGCAATGGGTTGCAGTGAGATTCTGGCATCATCAAAATCACACATGGATCTTGACTTTGTATAATGCCGTTGAGGGGTTAATGCAGATGAAATTTTGGGCTGGAGTTCAAGGACATACCATGAAGTCATAGTATGGGACTGAGAAGAAAGCCAATGGTAGTAGATCCTATTGAGGAAAAAAATCCTCTAGACCCTTGGATATAGCATAAAAAATGTAACCTATTATATCATATCTTAGAATTTGTGTAATATTCATTCAACTCATTCTTAGTTGTCTTGTATTATAGTTCTTTCAGTTGTCTGTCCTTTCATTTTACCAAAGCATTTCCTGCCTATTGATTGATTAAATGTATTGCACCTTAATGTTCTCAAACAGATGCAAAGATATAAGCAGTATAAAATGAAATTAATGGCTTTGTTGCAGTGTACAGGTGATAAGAAGTAGTCTTAGCAGCAGATAGTTTTGAGGAAGTAGAGAGGCTACGGAGGACTTTGACAGCAGAAAGAGCAAAGAAATGGCAGATGGAATAAAGTATCAGGAAGTGTAGGGGAAACAAAGGATTGGCTATTTTCTTAATGGAGAGGAAATACAAAAAACTGAGGTGCAAAGCAACTTGGGAGTCCTTGTGCAGCATTTCCTAAAGGTGAATTTACAGGTTGAGTCTTTGGTGAAGAAGGTAAATGTGATGTTTGCATTCATTTTAAGAGGATGAGACTATAAGAGCAAGGATGTAATGTCGAGACTTTATAAAGCACTGATGAGGCTTCACTTGGGAGTATTGGGAGCAGTTTTTAGTTACTTATCTTCGAAAGGATGTGCTGAAACTGGAGAGGGTTCAAAGGAGGTTCATGAAAATGATTCCAGGGTAGAATGGCTTGCATATGAAGAGTGTTTTTGGGCCTGTATACAGAAGAATTCAGATGAGGGGTGACCACATTGAAACCTATCAAATGGTGAAAGGCCTTGATAGAGTGGATGTGGAGAGTATATTTTCTCTGGTGGGAGTCTAAGACCAGAGGACACAGTCTCAGAATATAGGGGCGGCTTTTCAATAGAACATAGAATAGTACAGCACATTACAGGCCCTTTGGCCCACAATGTTGTGCTGACCCTCAAACCCTGCCTCCCATATAACCCCCCACCTTAAATTCCTCCATATACCTGTCTAGTAGTCTCTTAAACTTCACGAGTGTATCTGCCTCCACCACTGATTCAGGCAGTGCATTTCACGCACCAACCACTCTCTGAGTGAAAAACCTTCCTCTAATATCCCCCTTGAACTTCCCACCCTTTACCTTAAAGCTATGTCCTCTTGTATTGAGCTGTGGTGCCCTGGGGAAGAGGTGCTGGCTGTCCACTCTGTCTATTCCTCTTAATATCTTGTACACCTCTATCATGTCTCCTCTCATCCTCCTCCTCTCCAAAGAGTAAAGCCCTAGCTCCCTTAATCTCTGATCATAATCCATACTCTCTAAACCAGGCAGCATCCTGGTAAATCTCCTCTGTACCCTTTCCAATGCTTCCACATCCTTCCTATAGAGAGGCGACCAGAACTGGACACAGTACTCCAAGTGTGGCCTAACTAGAGTTTTATAAAGCTGCATCATTACATAATGTCTCTTAAACTCTATTCCTCGACGTATGAAAACTAACACCCCATAAGCTTTCTTAACCACCTGTGAGACAACTTTCAGGGATCTGTGGACATGTACCCCCAGATCCCTCTGCTCCTCCACACTACCAAGTATCCTGCCATTTACTTTATACTCTGCATTGGAGTTTGTCCTTCCAAAGTGTACCACCTCACACTTCTCCGGGTTGAACTCCATCTGCCACTTCTATCAATCATCCTATCAATGTCTTTCTGCAATCTTCGACAATCCTCTACACTATCTACAACACCACCAACCTTTGTGTCATCTGCAAACTTGCCAATCCACCCTTCTACCCCCACATCCAGGTCGTTAATAAAAATCACGAAAAGTAGAGGTCCCAGAACAGATCCTTGTGGGACACCACTAGTCACAACCCTCCAATCTGAATGTACTCCCTTCACCACGACCCTCTGCCTTCTGCAGGCAAGCCAATTCTGAATCCACCTGGCCAAACTTCCCTGGATCCCATGCCTTCTGACTTGCTGAATAAGCCTACAAATGCCTTACTAAAATCCATGTAGATCACATCCACTGCACTACCCTCATCTATATGCCTGGTCACCTCCTCAAAGAACTCTATCAGGCTTGTTAGACACGATCTGCCCTTCACAAAGCCATGCCAACTGTCAGGTTCTATGGGCATTTAAAGAATCATAGTCTATCTATAAGAATCTTTTCCAACAGCTTTCCTACCACAGATGTAAGGCTCACTGGTCTATAATTACCCGGACTATCCCTACTACCTTTTTTGAACAAGGGGACAACATTTGCTTCCCTCCAATCCTTCGGTACCATTCCCGTGGACAACGAGGACATAAAGATCCTAGCCAGAGGCTCAACGATCTCTTCCCTGGCCTCGTGGAGCAGCCTGGGGAATATTTCGTCAGGCCCCGGGGACTTATCCGTCCTAATGTATTTTAACAACTCCAACACCTCCTCTCCCTTAATATCAGCACACTCCAGAACATCATCCTCACTCATATTGTCCTCACTGTCATCAAGTTCCCTCTCATTGGTGAATACTGAAGAGAAGTATTCACTGACGACCTCGTTCACTTTCACAGCCTCCAGGCACATCTTCCCACTTTTATCTCTAATCGGTCCTACCTTCACTCCTGTCATCCTTTTGTTCTTCACATAATTGAAGAATGCCTTGGGGTTTTCCTTTACCCTACTTGCCAAGGCCTTCTCATGCCCCCTTCTTGCTCTTCTCAGCCCCTTCTTAAGCTCCTTTCTTGCTACCCTATATTCCTCAATAGACCCATCTAATCCTTGCTTCCTAAACCTCATGTATGTTGCCTTCTTCCACCTGACTAGATTTCCCGCCTCACTTGTCACCCATGGTTCCTTCACCCTACTATTCTTTATCTTCCTCACCAGGACAAATTTATCCCTAACATCCTGAAAGAGATCCTTAAACATCGACCACATGTCCAAAGTACATTTCCCTACAAAAACATCATCCCAATTCACACCTGCAAATTCTAGCCTTATAGCCTCATAACTTGCCCTTCCCCCAATTAAAAATGTTCCTGTCCTCTCGTTGATTCTATCCTTTTCCATGATAATGCTAAAGGCCAGGAAGCGGTGATCATTGTCCCCCAGATGCTCACCCACTGACAGGTCTGTGACCTGACCCGGTTCATTGCTTAATACTAGATCTAGTATGGCATTCCCCCTAGTTGGCCTGTAAACATACTGTGACAGGAATCCATCCTGGACACACTTAACAAACTCTGCCCCATCTGAACCCTTGGAACTAATCAAGTGCCAATCAATATTAGGGAAGTTAAAGTCACCCATGATAACAACCCTGTTATTTTTAGAACAGATGAGGAATTTATTTAGCCAGACAGTGGTGAATCTGTGGAATTTGTTGCAACAGGCAGCTGTGGAGGCCAAGTGTTTGTCTATTGAAGGCAGTGGTTGATGGATCCCTGATTGGTCAGGGCATGAAGTGACATAGAAAGAAGACAGGAGATTGTGCCTGAGAGTAAAATTGCATCAGCCTTGATGAAATGGTGCAGCAGACCTGATGGGCCTAATTCTGCTCTTGTATCTTTTGGTCTTAAACCTAGGAGTAGATAGAAAAAGAGCAAAATAATATGATTGTAGAATGGTATTCCTTTGGGCAGAGACTTTTGTACGAACTTTACTGGGATACAATCCGTACTCGAGCTGAATACAGAGAGCAAAATGAAACAGTACAGTTGAGTTTGGGAAAACTTAATGTTTTTCTTTACAATTTTAGATGGTTTGATTCTCCATCCCAGGTATACTACCATGCAGCAACTGAGCATGGAGGCAAAGATGTGTATCCTGGGGCATGTATGTGGGAAGCCTGTGAACAATTCCCACGACAAAGATTTTCCTTCATTACTCACTTGCAGGTAGGCTATCGTGGAGAAAGTGAACTTTATTTGTTTTGGATATAAAACTGTATGTGACATGGTTCAATTTCATATGTATTTATATAGGATAAACATTGCACAAAAGAAGCACTCCTCACAGGACTGAAGAAGCTTGAAGAGCAATCACACAATGGAAACAATCAGTCTTCTAACAAGTAAGAAGGCATTATTTAAATATGGGCAAATTTAGTTTGATTTGCTTCTACAGTGCATTGGCATTAAAATTAGATTGGGGTGTTAAAAATTATAATTGTAAGAGATTCTGCAGATGTTGGAAATTGTGAGGAGCACTCAAAACATCAACTGTTTATTCCCTTTCATAGATGCTGCCTGACTAGCGGAGGTCCTCCAGCATTTTGGGATGTTAAATTATCTAAATTGTGCACGAGTGGCTTAAGAACTATCTGTGCCTATTGTGCTGCTTCATTCCCCACCATCTCCTTGCCTTTAAAACCACCTTTGTTTTCCTTTCCTCCCTAAATTCCCTAAATTTCCCTAAATTATTGAATGCTGGGCTCCACCATCGATTTATAGGTATTGTGCACTAAAATTCCATTCCTAAACCCATGGATGCTTTCCCCTTTGCTCCTTTAGGCTCTTGAACAATTAGACCTCAAGAATTTGATTACCTTTCCTAATACCTTATTTGTCACAGATTCCTTTTATACATTAGCACCACTAAAAAAAACTTTGCAATACTTATCTGCAAAAGATAATACATAAATGTAAGTTGTGCTAGTACTTTAAAGTCAAATTTACCTGTGTTTTCCACAAACTCAGAATCTGAATGAGGGAATGCTAATTTTAACATCATTCAAATTTGCTTATTTAATCTTTCATTATTTCTGTAGGCAGACACCTGCTGGGGCTGCTTCCACTCCTAAAGCACAGAAGACTATTGTGAATCATCCCAGTGCTGCCTTAGTGGCATTGAGAAGAGGATCAAGGAACCTTGCATTTAGGGACTATATGGTGAGCAAAATAAAGTGGGTTAAGTTTGGTTAAGTGTTTAGTGTAATTTGGCAAAGCATGTTTTCTTTGCCAAAGCCAATTTAACTTTTACAATTCTTGTTTCTAGGATGAAAAAGAAAGCCCAATTACAAAACACATCCGGCTAACAGCTGCCTTAATCTTAAAGAATGTTGCTAAATATTCAGAATATGGTCGCAGGTAAAGCTTTTTTATTTGCATGAAATTCTATAGGCAATGTCAACATGAGCAAGGCAGTAAGTTGGTCAAGAGATCCAACTAAGTGGCTATCCCAATTAACCGATGTTACATGTAGTAAAAAGATATAAAAAGGACAAACTACAGTTTAACCAAGTAACAAATTATATCTTGAAATGAAATACAGAACAAATTAGAACACTACTAATAGTACTCTAAAACTATTAGTTCCTAATAGTTATTGACCAAGGAATTCATCCACTGCATGCTGGGGTCATCTTTTTATTGAATGTAAATGAATAAATCAGTGTAGACACCTAATGCAGATAATGGACTGCCTTCGTATAATGCTTTTGACAATTGCATCCTTCAAATCTTCATTTTCATTGTAACATTCAAGATGATTGATACCTTCAAATTCTTCCTAATTTGTTGAAGTAGCAAAATCATTTCATTTTCACTCCTGTCTGTTTCTGGCATCTCGAAGGAGTGAAAGTTTGAAACCACAGTGAGCAAAATGGTTCTGAATTAACTGCTTATTTCTCACCAACTATCAGTGACAAAAAAAAATCATTGCTTTATGAGCACAAATACACACAACTGGATGGTATTTTAAAAAAACTGTTCACTTTAAGCACTGTGAAGAAGTGTACATGACTAATGCTAGTTTGAAGTTATTCAGCAAGTCTCGTGTCCCAATTAAACAAAGGGAATACAGGCTATTTTGCTCTTTAAGAGTTGCTGCAAATAAAGTGGCTACCCTGATTAACTGATAACCCAATTAACCTGAATCCACTGTATTTTGCTTCTGTAACTTATATGAAATTACAATTCTCATAAGCTGAATGTGTACAGTGCTGTTCATATCTGACCAAAGTAGAATAAAACCTAAAAGTCTGAGGAAGGTATTTTGAAGTACACCAAAGGAAGTAGGACTATCCTGGACTGTCTGTGACACATTATTGAATGAATTTTCTAATTCAAGTAATGCAACTTACTGGAGAATTTGTAAAGTACAATGAATGTATATTAGATTGTTGGGATAATGAGCAGGGCACATTGCTGGCAGTTTATTTCACTGCAGTTTATAGAGCTTGTGGATGGGCCAGGAGGAGCAGCATTTAAAATGTCCTACTTTGTGAAAAATTATTTGGACATGTGTGATCTTGTACTAATTAGTCTTTCCACTGATTGATACATTGCACTCTGATTTAAGGAAGGCTATTACAAGGTGACAGAGCATTTAAACACGTTTTAAATTTCCCTTTCATTAATAGGTAGGTGAGAAAGTGAACAAGGTGGTAGTTATATGATCAGTCCATTACAGAGTTTGGAGATCAGATTTGGTGCTGTCTGTAAAAAGTTTGTATGTCCTTCCTGTGAGTGCATGGGTTTCCTCTTGCTACTCTGGTTGCAAAGATGTTCCAGTTAGTAGATCAATTCATCATTATAAATTACCTGCGATTAGGCTTGGGTTAAATGGTGGATTGCTGGGCTGGAAGGGCCTGGTCCACACTGTATCTCTGAATAAATACCTGCATATAAGGATAGACAGAATTTGACTCCCTAAATTTTGTTCCTACAGTGGACTTGCATTTAACAGGCAGCCAATTTACCATTCTTGTATGTTAACAGTGTTTGGTTTCAAAGGCCTGCAATATATTTGAAAAGACTTTCTACACGGAAAAGTACAAGAACTGCAGATGGCACAGTGCTTAAAAGTTATTTACTCTCCCTGAGTGTCAAACTATATTGGAAGTGTTTATCCAAAGCCATCTTAATGTAGATTAGTTTTGACAAGAGAAAAAAAGTGCTTGACAAGATGGGTAAAAGAACTCTTTAAAAACACAATTTAAGTATTTTAATAAACAATAAGATACTGTGTAATGTGTTTAAAGTTTTAATGTTTTGCATTATCTATGGATTCATTCCCCAGATAATTGAGTGTTGACTGTTTTTAGAATGTGAGTGGATATTTTCCAAGTTATTTAATAAATTAAGCCTTTTTGTGAGAATATCATAGTTGAGTTTAATGCAGGATTTCTGGCAAGCATAACTACACTCCTGATAAGACAACATCATTGCATATATTTGAACAAGTTTGCCAAATAGGAATATTTAAAATCTGATGATGTGTTTTGTTTTTCCCTACAGACTACTAAAAAGGCATGAGAACCAATTGTCTGTACTAGCACTTAGTAACATGGAAGCTTCCAGCACTCTTGCCAAATGCCTTTTCGAACTTGTCCATCTAGAACAATTACAACAACCAGAAAATAAAGTCTGAAAGGGTGAATTGAATTCTGAAGTATCGTTTACAGGGTTTTGAAGTAAGCAAGAAGTCTTAATGAGAAATGACCATTGTGGACAGTTTTTAAAAGAAAAACTTTTATCTGTAATGCACAGAAGCTTAACATTTTGATCACAAGTGGAGTCGTGTTGACAAGCTTTTAAAAGGAGTACCAACTGTGTGATCAGAATCCAGTAGCATTTTTAAAGTTGGATATAATAAATTGAGAGAGGATCAATACAGAATAATAGCATTAAATATTTTTACCCTGCACCCCCTATGAGCACATTTTTATATTTCAGAATTAGTGACTAAGCTGGGTTTAATAGAACAGAAATTGACACACTGGATGTAATCCCTGCCATCTGAGAGGTTGCAGTTATTTCTAGTGATGTGCTTTCTTGTTTAGAAATCGGTAGCTTGTTTTTTCATACTTGAGCCAATATATTTTCACTTATTTATTATCATATGATCAATTGTAAATATTTGTGAATAAAATTAACCAACTTTCATGCCACTGCAATCACTGGAAACACAACGTGGTGTCATAATAGCATTATTGTTAGGATATAGGACATTGTGTTTCCTGCCATTTGTAAGTAATTGTGATATATTGTCTGCAGTGGATGAATGTTCTTTAATTCTTTGTAAATAATTCTGTAATGGTACCAATGCTGTAAAGTCAAGAGCAGTTTTGTGGAACTGATTTTTTTGTATTATACACCTTGTAGAACTCATTTGCTGGTTGAAAGAGTATGGAATAATATATCTCATGTCATTTTGTAGAAAAAAACTATTGAAGGTATTTTTGGTTTACCCTAACTTGGACCCACTGAAGATATCACTTTGTACAAGCTCGGTGCTTGTACAGGATTTTTTCTATTTGTAAATTGGTTTAAATACGAGGAATTTTATACACTTTTTTCTCCATTGTATTATATTTACCTTGGGTGCTGGGATGTTATTTTTTCCACTATTCAGTGATTTCCCCATCCCCCACTCCAATTATAGTGCAGTATTTTAGTGCTTGTTCTCCCATCTTCAATATTGTACCACATCACATTCCTCTTCAGAACCTGTTCATGGTTATGTCCTGAATGGTGTGTTATGTGATTTTCATAACTGCCTCTTTGCCTGGTGTATTAGCATCCAGAGGAGGGAACACTCTCCCATTTCCTTCTGTGTCTGTAGAATGTGCAGTAAAGGCATACAACAGTTTTACATTAGATAACTTTAATTACTTTGACTGTTTATAGTTTTAAATAAAAAGACTGGACACTTTCATTTGTTTTCACTTATTTATTTCAAGTAATCTATAGGAAGTATGACACCAAAAAATCATTAATTAATGACTGATAATATAGTGACTGTTTGATTTATTTTAATTAGCACTGGAAGCTGTATAATTGAAACAGATGAGATAACAATATGAAGTAAAAGAAAATATGTTCAGCCTGTCTTATAAAGTTTTAACTGCTGGAAAAAGTGAAATAATGATTCTGATGAAAGATGATCCTTTGCTCTTGTTAATTCTGTTTTGGGATATTTCACTGACAAGTAGCATCTAACTTGGTATCAGCCCTATAGTCTGGCACGTAATTAAAATGGCTAAAAATCTGATGTCAACTAATACATAGACCAAATGTTCAGTGTAGAAGTCAGGACCTCTACATATCCACTGTTACCAAAGGGAAAACTGCTGCCATTGATTAGGCAACTTACGGTACTATCTACAGTTCTGGTTATTTGAAGTAAGCACTGAAATGGGTAAGGAGTTAATTCACAGGATAATACTAAAAATGCAAGGGAAGGCACCAACAAAGTACATTCTTTCTGTTGACAACACATTCTTGGCCATCTCTTAACTAAATAAGTTGCTTCTGCGTACTTTACTAGATGTATTAATGATCTTCCTACTAGTCTTGCAGTTTTGAATTTCTCAGTTTGTCCTTGGTGCAGGTTTGAGCTTTATTTTGGCACAGAGTTCTAAGGCAATATCACACCTACCTCAGTGTGGGTCTGCAATGTGTTGCATTCTAGTTTGGAGCTCAGGAATCTAAAATTAGTAGTTTTGGAAATGCAAACATGAGAAAATTGTAGTTGCTGGAAATTCAAGCAACACACACAATGCTGGTGGAACGCAGCAGGCCAGGCAGCATCTATGGGAAGAAGCACTGATGATGTTTCAGGCCCAGAGTCCTGATGAAGGGTCTCGGCCCGAAAGGTCAACTGTACTTCCTATAGATGCTGCCTGGCCTGCTGCGTTCCACCAGCATTTTGTGTGTTGCTAGTAGTTTTGGGGCAAGATTCAGTTCTTCCTAATTAATAAGTGAGATATACCTATATATGGCATCCATATTTTACATGTGTATTTGCTTCACTCACCAAGGTAGTAAGTTTTTTTTCTCATTTCTTCCTTCCTCGTGACCATCATCTTGATGGCTTTTTGTTCACACATTCAATCAAAACTTCATAAGTAGATTACGATTAGATCACCTTGAACAGAATGAATATACATTGTTTGTCTTTTCTCAATGTAAAGACTTTTAGTGTTATCCTTTTGAACCGACTGCTTACCCAGTTCACTGCTTGTTCCAAATGAGCAGATCTAGACATACAGATCAGCTTTGGTGCAAGTTTAGCAAAACTTTTACTATTCAATTCTATACATCTTGAAATTTTAAGAAAAAGCAACTCAAGCATGATAGTTTAAGGCCTTGTTAATCTAGATCAACTTTTGTCATTAGTATATTTGTATTCTGAAATAATTTACCATTTTAGACTTGTTCCTTTTTTAAGTATTCTTCCTAAATATTTTACCTTCTATTCAAACTCTTAAGCCTCAGCCACAGTGAATCATCATTCCATTTAAAAAAAAATTGATTCAATGAATTTCCCTATATTATGTAAAGGGAATAGATAAATTATTATGTCAACCAGTTGTGTGCTTTTATTTCTTTTTAATGTTTTCCTCCTAGTTACTGCACTCGTCTTGTTCAAGTAAAAACTTTAATCCTGCTTGTGTACTTGAGATAAGGACTAACCACAACCACACCTGAGAGCATTGAAGAGCTCCGAGTATAGCTGTATAATTCTCCAATCCACTGGCCAAATGAGTAATTCAGAATAACATCACTAATCACTAAGGGATAATCAGCTCTGAAGGGCAGGTCCTGCTGCTGCATTTCCTGTAACAAACACTTCCAGGCCATCAGATGGAAAGAAGAAACATGTAAAAGAAGTTTCTAAAATCCTTACGCTAATGACCCATTCAAAACAGAGGATCACTCAAAATGAAAGCACAGAAACCTAGTCTAAACAATTAAAGGAGTGTGTTGCATTAGATCCCAAGGCAGCTCGGCCTGAGCCATCTTGGAACCCATGGAGTTCAAGCGGAATCAAGTCCTTTTGATCTCCTTATCCAAGTATCTAAATACCAACACTATTTTGCTACGTAGTGTTTTTAATTTCTACAATAGTACCAATTTTAGTTCTGTCTATTAATATTTGACCCATTATATGAAGTTGATGTTCCACCATATAGTACTGTACCTACCTATTGGGCAATATCATTCTATCTGGTGTTATACGAACTGAAAGATTTCCCCTTGCAGCCTGTATATTCTGTATTATTTTGATGACAACAATAGTGGTTAAAATATTTAAAGATTCTCTTCGGTCACAGTTTGGAAACAAGTTCAACAATACAATAGTAAACTTATAACGTGAAAAAGATGGTGTAGATAACTATCTGCCAAAGCTTGCAGAGGTGGCTCTGTCATCCACCTTCAATTTTATGGAGAGTTGAGTATTTGCTTGGAAATTAGTCTATTAGATCCAATGCCTTGGGCACTGAAGGGTTCAGTAAGACTTTTGTAAATAATTTACAATGCAAACCAAAAGGGTTTTATTAGTTTAAACTATGTACATCAAACAATAGAACTATTTTACAAAATAGGTAAAATACATTAATTTGAGCAATCCAAGAGACAAATACCTGCACCAGTCTACCATACTGAAAAGAAATTCAAATCACCATGCCAGAGCCAACAAGCATTTGTAAGCATTTAAAAAAAATCATTCTACTGCACATAATCAGTATGAAAAGAGGGTATTAAAATAATGGAGCATCTGATTAGGTGGTGGTAAGGTCTAAGCTTCATTAGTGCCAATATCTATCAGGTTAAAAATGCACCATTGAGAAAATATAGTACTTAGTTTCCATAATACTAAGCAGATGCTTGGCCTGGATAACATCCTGGTTATAACTATGTGAAATGCGTTACCAGTCTTTTACCTGCAATTAGATCTTCAAATAAACCACAATGTAATTTGATTAGCAGTGACAAAATGGATTATCTGACAATCAGTGAGACAATAAGTCACTTCAGTGGATTTCACCAAAGCTTGTATTTTTTGGTATAAAGTTCTGGCCAAGGAGCCATTTAGCTCCAGCTGAACGATTTGTACAAAGAGCCTTGCATCAGTGATAGCAAATATCATTGTTTCTGATGGCATGGTTACAAAACCTATCTTATCTATTGAGGCATTGAAATGCATCTACGATTTATCCTTATTAGCTCAATAAACAAATTATCAACAGAAAACCACTTCACAACATAAATTCAAGCATTCTTTGGTGCTGGGCAATTACAGTTTGAGATTCCAAAATACACAAAAATCACTTGCAGATAATTAATAATACAGAATTGCAGAGAGGCAAACTGTACCAATGACTTGTAAATGCCAATCCTGCTTAACATGGCCCTCATCTGATAAACTTGGCTTTGACTGTTTAAGGGGTCAATAAATTACAATGTTCCATAATTGAAAATTATCTGTTGAATTATGACCAACAATTTCTTCAATACAAGAGGGAAAATTTCTTTTCTATTTAAGGGAAATTTAAAGGCCCCATCACTTACTGGATCATTTCAGCTAAAGAGATCAATACCAGGGTCACAAGAAATACATTCAAAGACTATTGAGAACAAACAACTTTTACAAAAGCTACACAAGATGTTTGGAAACTTGAGTCTTATTTGTAGTTAGAGTTCAAATACTTCCCATAACTCAACTATTTTCTAATAATCTGTTCAAACCTTTTCTGCCTTGTATAGGCAGGCTATGAATATTAATGAAGGATATTCAATACTTAAAATGGTAAGAAACTTTGGATGTACACAGCTTTCAAGATTATTCCATTGTTAAACACATTACATAATTCACAATGTCACTATCACACTTTCAATATTATTGAACCATATTAAATTCACTGGTTTCATCATCTTAGAATTAATTTCTCATAAATATTCCTTTCATTAGTATATTTTTGCTCCGAGGGTTTTGTAGGAAATTGGATGTATCTCCAATGTAAAATGTGCTCATTCTTTTCACAAAAATGCAAGTATGTTCCCATTGTGAATTGTGCCAATTTTCTTGATAATATAACTAGATAAGACTATAAGGAAATCTCAGTGCAGGGCAGGGACATAAATACAATGGCTGAAAAAGGCAAAGGTGACACCAACCATGTATGTGTGTTATTCCGTCACACTATGACCAGCAAGCACGTGATACTGGTCTGCATGATTATAAGCAACAAAAAAAAAGCTGAAGCACTGCTGGCAATAGTGTTTAGGGCATTGTAGAAATTCAGACCCATGTTTTTGATGGTACCAGAAAAAATTGAGCTTCATTCAATATTTGATCGTATATAGGCATTTACAATATGAGATTCACCCCCAGTATTTAAATTGTCTACTGCCATACTAATTAATTGTACTTAAATATAACAAAACAATGTCAGCAGCTAATGCAATGTACTATTAGAATACCATCACCAGAATATGAAACAAAAATACTTCTATAAAGGATTACACTTTTTAGGAAGAAATACAAATTTCTCATCTGATGTCAACAAATTTAAACCCAGATACATATTCATCAAGACCCAGAAACAGTTTTGACAAGCAGCAGAAAATTTATTTCGGTGTGTAGGTTAAGTATTACAGAATACTATCACATTCTGAACCATTCTTTTCTGCTTTTCTCAAAAATGAAACTATAGAATCAAATCTTTTATCAAACATTTTCCCACTGAGTGACAGTCCTAGCAGAGTTAAGCAATCATTTTTGTTGAGAACCTAAATGCACTAAAATAGCTGATCAGCCTCAGCTGCCAGTCTTCAGTGCAACTACATGATCCACATCCTTCCAGTTAAACCTGGAGGCATTTGTACAGCATACAAACTGTTTACAAAAACACTAAGTAGAGTTAACAAAAAAAAATCAGTAAGAGATAATTTGATACATTAGGAAATCATCTAAACAAATATCACATTTATACAGCTGATTTACTGACAGCCCACAGGAGGGCCAGGACAGATCATATTATCCTTGCAACTCCAGATAACTAACAACAGCATGCTTCTCACTTCATGTTATTGTGATGTCCCAAACGCTTCAATTAAAAAAAAAATCTCTGTAGGAAAAATTATATAAACCAATGGAAAACAAATTTCCTATTCATCATTCTATACTGGGTTCATGTTAACACTGGTAATCAATCTGCGATATCTTTACATCATTTAAACAGATTTGTTCCCAATGATACTGCACTCTTCAGGATTTTGTTTTGCGTTCCCTTTCCTTGCATGTTTATATTTCTCTACATATGCTTTTACCAAGTTGGCTACTTTTCCTGGGATTACTTCACCACTCTTGCTATGGCAAACCTTAGAAATGAAGATACAGATTTCAGTGAATCAATTTAATACATGTGCAGTTATGAAGTGCAAACATACAAGGTAGAAACTTAAAAAAAGTTTGTGTTAAGGTTTAAGATACTTTAAAATTAAGGAGTTTTTTTCCACTTGATGAATGCAATAGAAAAAAGACCAATAAAACTCAAAAATACCATTTGCTTTGACATGATTTTTCTTGAATAATTTTTTGGTTAGAATTTCACACGGAACAGAATTTAAAGGCAAGGAATAATTGTATAAATGTTGATGAGCATAAAAAAAAATAAAGGAACAATAGGGAGAGTCAGACAAAAGGAATCAAAGTCAGAATGTAGCTGAAGGATTTCAGGGCAAGGACTTGGAGGGAGAAAGAAGACTGACTAGTGCTGGGTGGGGGAATGGAAATACGCCTGGGTTAATCAGGATATTCTCCGCTACGCTGCTATAGAAGTTTGTCAAAGTTTCAGATAAAAATGCTGGATTTGATTAACTTCCAAGAAAGTAGAAGCACTGCTGTATCTTCTTTGTAATGGCACTTCCTACCCAGGGATCAAGATTCTCTCCCCAATTTGAACCTGAAACATTGGGGTTGGGGCAAGAGTAGGGCATGGGTAAGTAAAGGCTTTTCTGTACTCCCCACTTACTGCAAAATTTTAATTCCAAACAATTGCTACCTACCTGAATTGCACCCACCTAAAGACCTGAGGTGTCGGGTGTTTTATCAAAGGTGGGACCATCCCAAAGTTTGGTGGGTGGGTGGGGGTGTGTGTGTGTGTCTGGGTCAGTTATGTGAAAGTGGAGAATAAGAAGGGCAGGATGGAGCAATTGTGAAGGTCATATCCATTATCTACACAATATCTGGAGAGGACAGAAAGGAAACACTTCTGATTAATGAGTTGTAAAATTTTCTTTGCCGTGTTTGCCATTAGCTCCCTTTGGAGAATTTGAAATCAGATTAAATCATTGACTTGATATTTTCTGAAACATGAGAAAGTCTGCAGATGCTGGAAATCCAGAGTAACACCCTGCAAAATACTGGAGGAATTCAGCAGGTTAGGCAGCATTTATGGAAATTAATAAACAGGTGATGTTTTGGGCTGAGACCCTTCTTCAGGATTGGAAAGGAGCGGGGAAGATGTCAGAATAAAGTGTGTGTGTGGGGGGGGGGGGGGGGGGGAGGAAGAAGGACTAGCTAGAAGGTGATAGGTATAGCCAGGTGGGCCGAATAGACCAAGGAATCATGGAGGGAGTCATCCTGCAGAAAGCAGAGTTTGGGGGTGGAGAAAGAGAAGTGTTTGGTGGTAGGATCCCTTTAAACATCGTACAAATTGAGGGGGCTCATGGGGTGGTAGTTGAAGACGGGGACCTTATCCTTGTTAAGGTGCTGGGAAGATGGGTTGCAGATGTCTGGGAAATGGAGGAGATGCAGGTGGAAGCAGCATCAATGGAGGAGGAAGGGAAAATCCATTCTTTGAAAAGAGGAGGATTTCAGAGAAAGCCTCATCTTGGGAACAGATGTAGTGGAGATGAAGGAACTGAAGGGAATAGTATTTGTACAGGAACTAGGGTGGGAAGAGGTGTGGTCAAGATAACCATAGGAATCAGGGGGGGTTTATGAAAGATGTTAGTCAACAGTTTGGCTCTAGAAATGGACCAAGTGAATTTTAGGGCAGTTTGGAAGTTAAGAGGCAAAGTTGATGAAACTGATTAGCTCAGCATGGGCACTTGAAGCAGCCATAATAACTTTATTTTTCTTTGATATTTACTTATGCACTTCATTTACTCAGTTTGAAGCTACATATATATATATTTTTGGTTTGTTATCTCCTATTAGGTAGGTGGCTATTTCCAATTTGTTTTGTAATATTTGGATTTCAGATACCAAATAAATAGATGGCAAACTTAATTCCAGATACATAGAAAATGCTGTCAAACTGAACATCATTATCACTTCATTTCCTGTTCGTTCTGGCATCTTTTACTCTTTTATCCTCTTCCTTAACACTGACACAAAAATAGTTTGTCACACACTCGAATATGCATTGAAATAATTTTAATCTCCCATATGCTTCTGGTAAATATCATAAATCTGCACGATTTCATACTTAATTGTTCAAATTAATTTTCATTTTAAAAGATCTGGACAAAACCAGAAAATTCATACTAAACCTATGGATGATTTTACTCAATTGTACTTTGGCTCAGCCATGACCTTGTTGCTCATGAAGTGAACCCTTATTAATTGATATTTGAGACCATAGCGGCAGTGGCAAGCTCAATACTTCATAGCTCATTGCCATGAACCACCTTCGCAGAGGAATGGACAATCCCTGATGTCCATATGCAAAGTTACACCCAGTGAGGTTACGGAACTAGCTCCAGGATTTAGACAGCAGTGGAAATGTCAATTTTCGATTAAGAATGATTTTCAATTTACTGCTGACTTAACTGAAGCTGAACTAAAAACTCCAGTTAGTAGGCTTAAATTAAGCAAGTCACCAGGATCAGTTGGATATACAGCAGAGTGGTATAAAGAAATCAAAAATTAGTTTATTCTTGTTTTACTCCCCACATTGAACTGGGCTCTAAAAAGGGCGCAAATACCACTC
The DNA here is from genome assembly GCF_048418815.1 of Hemitrygon akajei. Taxonomy (NCBI): domain Eukaryota; kingdom Metazoa; phylum Chordata; class Chondrichthyes; order Myliobatiformes; family Dasyatidae; genus Hemitrygon; species Hemitrygon akajei. The sequence goes on from NC_133133.1 coordinate 172,927,016, forward strand.
AGCTGGAAGGAGGCGGTAATCTCAGCTATACCGAAGGAAGGCAAGGAATGTGGGTCATTTAGACCAATATCTGTTCTTAACGTGGATTATTGATTATTTACCTCCATCATGGCCAAACGATTAGAAGAGCTCCTACCCACACTGATACATAATGATCAGACAGGTTTTATACAACAACGCCAAACACAAGACAATATACAAAGGACAATTCACATTCTGGATCATATACAAAAAAAGAAATATTGAAGCAATAGTGATAAGCGTGGACGCTGAAAAGTCATTTGATTCGGTTAATTGGAATTTTCTTTACAGAGTTTTACATAGATTTGGTTTACGTGACAATTATTAAAACTATACAGGCACTATATGACAATCCTACTGCTATGATTAAAATCAATGGATATTTATCAAATAGTTTTACCCTAGAAAGGGGCACGAGACAGGGCTGTGCATGGTCACCACTACTCACCCACCCCACCCAGCCAACTCACTTTTTGTCCCTCTTCCCTCCGGGAGAAGGTTCAGGAGCTTGAAGATTCGTAAGGCCAGATTTGGGAACAGCTTCTTTCCAACTGTGATCAGAATGCTGAACAGATCCTGACCTGGATCTGGGCCGTACCTTACAAATATCCGGATCTGACTTGCACTACCTTACTTTCCCTTTTCTATTTTCTAATTACGGTTTATAATTTAAATTTTTATTATATTTACTTCAATCTGCACTTCAGGGAGCGCGAAGCGCAGAATCAAATATCGCTGTGATGGTTGTACACTCTAGTATCAATTGTTTGGTGACAATAAAAGTAAAGTACTCTTTGCATTATATCTGGAACCATTAGCTGGAACCATCAGACAAAAAGGTATCAGGAATTACTATTAAAGGAACAGAGCATAAATTGGGCTGTTACAAGGATGACATTTTGATCTATCTAGGGCAATCAACATACTCTTAACTAAATTGATGCAATCCTTTGAACAATATGGTCAATTATCAGGGTATCAACATAGATAAAACCCAATTACTTTCATATAACTATAGCACACCAAGAGAAATTGTAAGTAGATATCACTGGGCATAGCAAACAAAGTCTTTCAAATATTTAGGCATCATTATGCCAAAAGATTTGGCAATATTATCAGAATCAAAATTACTCACTGGAATTTAGAAGATTGACGGGGGATCTTATTGAAACGTATAAAATTCTAAAGGGATTGGACAGGCTAGATGTAGGAAGATTGTTTCCGATGTTGGGGAAGTCCAGAACGAGGGATCACAGTTTAAGGATAAAGGGGAAGCCTTTTAGGACCGAGATGAGGAAAAACTTCTTCACACAGAGAGTGGTGAATCTGTGGAATTCTCTGCCACAGGAAACAGTTGAGGCCGGTTCATTGGCTATACTTAAGAGGAAGTTAGATATGGCCCTTGTGGCTAAAGGGAACGGGGGTATGGAGAGAAAGCAGGTACAGGGTTCTGAGTTGGATGATCAGCCATGATCATGATGAATGGCGGTGCAGGCTCGAAGGGCCGAATGGCCTACTCCTGCACCTATTTTCTATGTTTCTAATGCAATTATTCAGCTATATATAAAAAATTAAAGAAGATTTAACAAGATGAATCCTAATTCCGTTTTTTAGTCTCAGTTCAAGGACTGAATCCATTAAAATGAATATACTGCCCAAACTATTACATCTCTTTCAGACCCTACCAATAGAGATTAACCAAAATCAATTCAATGAATGGAACAAAATGTTATCAAGATATATATGGCAAGGTAAAAGGCCTAGAGTTTGTCTCAAAACTTTGCAATTAGCCAAGGTAAAGGGGGGATGGGGCCTACCTTCTCTTAGACATTAATATTTTGCAGCACGGTTGAGAGCTGTGATATGCTGGTGCAACCCGTCATTTGACGCTCAATGGAAAAACATTGAAGAGAGGATACTTTCCATCCCCATACAGGCAATTTTGGCTGATAACCTACAAAGTTACATAAATACTACTGATAACCCGTGGGTGAAATGGACTCTTAAAATATGGAAAACTATTATAAAAGAATATAAACTAGAAGGAGATATTGCAATTCTTAAATGGTGTGCATATGACTCGGATTTTACGCTGAATAAACTGGAAGCTAGATTTAAGGACTGGATAACTAAAGGAATAACAGTTCTTTGTAATATAATGGAGGAAGGAACACTGTTCAGTTTTGAAATACCTATTAGAAAAACAAGACTTTTATTGGTATTTACAGATGTGACAATATGTTAATAGGAGGGTTAAAAATGTAACCAAGGCAAGTACATGTTTATAGAGCTATTTAGAAAAGTATATAATTGAGATAACTGTAGTAGTAGAATCATTTCAAGCATGTATAAGGGTTTGTCAAATCTTAAAACACATTTGACTTCATATATTAAAACAAAATGGGAGAAGGAAGGAGGGATAATTATATCTGAGGAAGAATGGACAATAATATGGAGGTATCAATGGAAGTGTAACAGTTCACAGAAATGCAGGGAGTTTGGATGGAAAAACTTGATATTTTATTACACCCCCTCAAGAAATCCCATTATGATAGTAACCTCCCTGTTTGCTGGAGAAATTCTGGAAGTCAAAATGCGAACTATTATCATATTTTCTGGGAATGCCCCATTATCAAAGACTGTTGGAGTGGGATGTATAATGCCCTAAAAGACATCTTTAAATGTGAAATACCCTTAGAAAGTAAGACCATATATACCTCAAGAATGGGTGAAAAGAGATAAATATTTAATGAATATTCTGTTGGTGGCTGGTAAAAAGACTCTTACCAGGAAATGGCTATCACAGGAGAGCCCAACTTTAAACGCATGGAGGAAATTACAATGGACATTTACAAAATGGAGAAGATAACAGCATTTGTTAATCATAAGTTGGAACACTTTGATTCATACTGGGAAAAATGGTTTAATTACATAATACCTCACAGGCCTGATTTTATTCTCACAAATCAATATGTTAAAAAAACACCCTACTTGTACACTTTTCTCCTTTTGCTTGTTCTTTCTTTCCTCTCTTCTACAAGTGTATACCTCAGATAAATATTAAGTGGAGATTTGTGGCATATATGACTATATGATATACATATAATCAGATACGTATAGTTATCAAATACATCTTAAGGAAATGTTTATCTGAAATCAGATATTTCAGATACGTATAGTATCTGAAATACATCTTAAGGAAATGTTTGATGATGAACTTCAATAAGAAATAAATTACAACAAAAAAGAATGATTTTCAATTTGACAGCATTTCCACATAGCAGAAACTCTAGCTATTATTGGTGTTAAGGGTTGTGTGCTTGGGAGGTGGTGTTAGGGCTGGACTACGTGAGTCACTGTAAGATACAGTAGTACTAATTAAACAAGCTGATTTATCCTGGAGTGGTGTCAATCTTCTTGAGAGTTGTTGGTATTCTAATCATCCAGGCAAGTGGAAACCATTCTACAATACTATTCAGTTGTCTCTTGTCAGTGACTGGGGTGTCAGAAGGTGAGTCAATTGCTGCAGAGCCAGCTCCATCATGGGCACAACCCTCCCCACCACTGAGGACACCTCCAAGAGGCAATGCCTCAAGAAGGTGGCATCTACATGAATGAAACATGCCCTCTTCTTGTTACTACCATCAGTGAAGAGATACAGGAGCCTGACGACCCACACTCAACAATTTATGAACAGCTTCTTCCCCCTTCAGGAACAGATTTCTGAATGGTCTAAGAATGCATGAACCCTAACTTCCACTATTTATTTAATTTTTATAACTTATAGAATTTTATGACTTCACACCGTGCTGCTGCTGCCAAACATTTTGTGTTTTATATTTTGTGCTTTTTGCTCTTTTTTTGTCATTTATGCACACAGGAGAGGGGACTATTTGATGTTTTTCTCTGAGTGAGTTCCATGGTTTTCCTTTGTCTCCTGGCTGTCTGTGAGGAAGATGAATCTCAGGGTTATACACCCTGAAATAATGTATGTACAGTGTAGTTTCACTTACCAGAAACGGGAAGATTTAGCCAAAACCGATTTGTAGAAAAAAATCTGCAGGTAAATGCATGCGCACACACCTGCCCACGCAAGGTTTCATGGTCATGGTAGTCTTTCTCGGGGTAAACACAAGTTTAAAGCGGGCACCTTTTTTCGTAAAAGCCAAAATCCTCCGGATTTCTTTCGGTTAGCGAAAAAAGGTACTAATGTAAGTCTTTAGTAAAAGTGAAGTGGTGTAAAGCAAACTTTTGTAAAGCAGGGGACACCTCTAAATGGACTTTGAATCTTGGATGTCGTATAAATTTGATTCTGAGACTTAATGATGTGAATATCTCCAGCTGGATAATCACTGCTTATACTTCTGTGGCATTAATGTTACTTGCCACTGATCAGACCAAGGATAATCTGTGGAGAGTAACAAGTAGATTGGAATATCTTCTTGCATTCATTTCTATCCACCAATGATTAAGCCTAGTAATTGTTCCAAGCTCCATTTGAGCTGAAAGGTTTTCAAAGCCATTTCAGAAAGTTAACCACATTAATGTGTCTGGGGTCATATAGGCCTCAACAAATAAAATAAACTTTCTTCACTCACTAAAAACTTTTATGAGAAATATTCTTATAATTTCATCATTACCAGTCCAGATGTAGTTGGTTGTTATTAAATTAAAATTTTCCAGATACTTTGGCAGATTTAAACTTGTTCCACTTCATTAATTCAGCTTCTGACCTACTGATGCACTACTGGTATCACTACACTAGTTATGAGATATATAAAACAAAGTAAATAAATACTGCAGATGTACACTCACCTTCAGTATATAGAACCAAGTTATTAGCCTGTCAATATCTTCCTGCTGTATCCCTGCAAACTTTGCAGGCCACACAACCAGGGTTCTACAAACTTTAATATTCACCCTCAATCAAATCCCGCCCAAATCATTGTTGAAAACACATTCTAAATAGCTCAAATACTTCTCAGCACATCCAATAAATAGCATTTTATGAACTTCTCCATTAGATGCCATTTTCCATCCACCGCTCATCAATCTAGGAGATACAATGTAGATTTCTCGGAACTCCTTAAAACTACTATCTGCAGAACAATTTTTTTCTGTATGCCCAACACGTTCAACTGCGGTCTTTGCAAATTCTTGTGACAATCCTTGTTTAATCATTAGTTTTTAAATGCTCACAAGTGCAATTATTACACTCTTTAGAAATTGCCCTAATGCAGGGGTTGCCAGCCTTTTTTATGCCAGGGACCAATACCATTAAGCAATGGGTCCGTGGACCTCCAATTGGGAATCCCTGATCTAACGGAAAACAACTGCATAAACAATAATTTACATCTGTTTATTCCTCTCAGTCTGGCATTCTTAAAAAAACACTAATTAAACAGAAGTGACCAGATATGAAAATGAAAAGAGTATTCTGGTTTTTCATCAACCACCATAAATAATCATGGTACAGTTAAAATATACTTTAGAATATTACCTTATCCACTGCCTTGCGGACAATTTCCTTGTATTCATCCTTGGTTATGTCCTTCTTCTGGTAGTAAGGCTTGATGGCTAGTTTTACCTCTTCTACAGCTCGTTCCTGTATGGTACATTTCTATGTATTGGGGAAAAATGTACATCCATAATTAATAGGATACGAATTAAAGGTACAATTCTGATGAGATTAAGGGTAGTAATCTCTGGATTGCTGCCTGTGCCATGTGTCAGCGAAGGTAAGAACACGATGATTTGGCAGATGAATTGGTTTCAGATTCCTGGATCATTGGGATCTCTTCTGGAGAACGTATGACCTGCAAGTTACACCTGAACCCGATGGGGACCAATATACTTGTGGGGCAGGCATGCTAGGGCTGTTGGGAAGGGTTTAAACTAATTTGACAGGGGGATGGGAAATGAAGTGATAGAGCTGAGGACGGGTATACAGGTAGATGCAATCTATAGTGAGACTGTGAAGAAGGGCAGGCAGATGATAAGGCAAAATTGCAGTCAGAAGAATAAGGTGATGTGTAACATGGGACCACAATCAAAAAGAGTGATGAATACAGGACTGAAGGTGTTATATTTAAATGCATGTAGTATACGGAATAAGGCAGATGATCATAATTGGGAACTTAACATCCAAAGGTACACATTGTATCGAAATAGCAGGCAAGTAGGCAGGGTGGGGTGGTTCTGTTGGTAAAAAAATGAAATCAAAGCATTAGAAAGAGGTGGCATGGGATCAGAAGATGTAGAATCCTTGAGGGTAGAGTTAAGAAACTGTATGGCTAAAAAGACCCTAAATGGAGTTGTATATAGGTCTCCAAATAGTAGCCAGGATGGGGGGTACAAATTATAATAGCAGATAGAAAAGGCATGTAAAAAGGGCAATGTTACAATGGCCACAGGGATTTCAATATGCAGGAAGATTGGGAAAATCAGGTTGGTGCTAGATCCCAAGAGAGTGAATTTGTAGAATACCTTGGAGATGACATTTTAGAGCAGCTTGTGGTTGAGCCCATTAGGGGAAAGCCAATTTTGGAATTGGTGTTATGTAATGAACCAAATTTGATTCAGGAGTTTATGGTAAAAGTATTCTTAGGTAAAAGTATTCTTAGGAACTAGTGATCATAATATGATAGAATTCACCCTGTTGTTTGAAAGGGAGAAGATAAAATCAAATGTATTAGTATTATAGTGGAGTAAAGGGAATTACAGGGTCATGAGAGAGGAGCTGGCTAAAGTTGATTGGAAGGAGTCACAAGCAGGGATGACGGCAGAACAACAATTGCTGGAGTTTCTGGGGGGGGGGGGGGAGTAATTTGGAAGGTGCAGGATAGATATATCCCAAAGATAAAGAAGTATTCTAAAGGGATAAAGCAACCGTGGCTGACAAGGGAAGTCAAAGACAGCATTAAAGCAAAAGAGAAGGCATATAATACAGTAAAAATTAGTGGGAAGTCAGAGGATTGGGAAGCTTTTAAAACCAAACAGAAGGCAACTAAAAAAGCCATGAGGAGAGAAAAGATGAAGGGAAGCTAGGCAATAATATTAAATAGGATACCAAAAGTTTTTTCAAATATACTGTATAAAATATCCACAGGCAAGAGTGGATATTAGACCACTGGAGAGATCGTAATGGGACAAAGAAATAGCCGAGGAACTTAATAAGTATTTTGCATCAGTCTTCACAATGGAATACATCAGCAGTATGCCAGAAATTTAAGTGTCAGGGGGCTGAAGTGAGTGTATTTGCTATTACTAAGAAGAAGGTGCTTGGGAAGATGAAAGGCTTGAAGATAGATAAATCACCTGGATCAGATGGACTACACCATAGGGTTCTGAAAGAGATAACTGAAGAGATTGTGGAGGCATTAGTAATGATCGTTCAAGAATCACTAGATTCTGGAATGGTTCCAGAGGGCTGGAAAATTGCAGATGTCATTCCATTCTTTAAGAAGGGAGGGAGGAAGAAGAAAAGAAATTATAGGCCAGGTAGCCTGACTTCAGTGATTGGGAAGATGTTGGAGGCTTTGGGTACTTGGAGGCACATGATAAACCAGGCTAAGGCCTGCATGGTTTCCTTAAGGGGAAATCTTGCATGACAAATCTGTTAGAATTCTTTGAGGAAATAACAGGCAGGAGATTCAGTGGATGTTGTTTACTTGGTTTTTCAGGCCTTGACAAGATGCCACACATGAGGCTGCTTAACAAGGTAAGAGCCCGTGGTATTACAGGAAAGATACTAGCATGGATAGAAGATTGGCTGACTGGTAGGAGGTAAAGAGTGGAAATAAAGGGGCCTTTTCTGGATGGCTGCTGGTGAATAGTGGTGTTCTGCAGCGATCGGTGTTGGGACTCCTTCTCTTCATGTTATGTGTGAATGATTTTGATGATGGAATAGATTTGTGGCCAAGTTTACAGACACGCGAGGATAAGTGGAGGGGCAAGTAGTGTTGAGGAAGCAGGGAGCCCACAGAAGGACCTAGACAGATTGGGAGAATGTCGTATAGGGAAGTGTATGGTCAGGCACTTTGGTAGAAGGAATAAAGGCATAGACTATTTACTAAATGGGATACAAATTCAAAAATCAAAGGTGCATTAGGACTTGGGAGTCCCCGCGCAAAATTTCCTAAAGATTAACTTACAGGTTGAATCAGTGGGAAGGGAGGCAAATTCAATGTTTGCATTCATTTTGTGAAGACAAGGATGTAATGCTGAAGCTTTATAAGGCATTGGTCAGACCACACTGTTTTGAGCCCCTTATCTAAGAAAAAGTGTGCTGGTATTGGAGAGGATCCAAAGGATCATGAGAATGATTCCAAGAACAAAAGGGTTAATGTATGAGGAGCGTTTGATGGTTCTGGGCCTGTACTAGAAGTATAGAAGAGAGGTGGGATCTCATTAAAAGGTATGGAATATTGACAGGTCTGGATAGAATGGATATAGAGAGGATGTTTCCTATAGTGGGTGAGTGTAGAACAGAGGGTATAGTCTCAGACTGGAGGGATGTCCATTCAGAACAGAAATAAAAAGGAATTTATTTAGCCAGAGAGCAGTGAATCCGTGGAATTCATTGTCACGGACAGTTGTGGAGGTCAAATCATTGAGTATAATTAAAGCAGAGGCTTAGGCAGGACCTCAAAGGTTACAAGAAAGCAGGAGAATGGGACTGAGAGGGAAAATAAATCAGGCCTGATGGAATGGTGGAGCGGACTTGACAGGCCAAATGGCCCAACTCTGCTCTGAAGTCTTATGGTCTTAACCACCTTTAATCAAGGCATCACTCAAAACTCAGAACAAGAACTCAGAACTCAGAAACATCAGATCAACGACGGATGGCGGGATTAAACTAATATGGATCAAGGACCAATGAAAGTGCACCACATAAACCATATATGCCATTACTTAATACATAGGTTCAAAAACTTTTTAAAAGATTTGAATCTAAGATTAGATAGATAGATCTGACAGGTTGAATCACCTCCTCCTGCTTTCTGATTTCAACATATATAAATGCTTTAAAGAAACGTAATTCAATAAATTACAGACTTTCTTGTACTTACCTTGTCCTTTTTGGTCTTTTCTGCTTCAGGTTCTTCTTTCAGACTTTCTTTTTCCACTGTAGTCTTTGGAGTGGAAAGAGTAGCAAAGACCTGTTGGACAGACTGATAGGCAGAAGAAACATCTACAGGAGGTGGAACAGGCACTGCTTTGCCTGGACCTCCAGCTGGAATGGGTACACTGGCAGCACTGGTCTGCACATCCACCTCAGAAGCATTACAGGTAGGAGGTATCTAAAACAGAAGTGAAGCAAAATATCAAGTATTTATCAAGTTATCATATAGTTAGCCAAACAAACATTTTAAAAATTACAATATTTACTAAGACATTTACTTCTATAAATAAATTTTAGAAAAGCACAAGTTGTTAGCAACAGCTGAATAGTCACCAGAAGCTCAAAAATATGCAACAGCAAACTTTCATTCCAACATTTTGAAGCTGGCCATAATGCCTATGGAATTAAATCAGGCATGATTTAGTATCACCAGCCGCAGAATGCGAATCTGGTTTTATCAAACAATGTAGTTAAATATACTTTTGGAACTGAGATCCTCAAGACCTCTGAGTACACAGCTGGTTGACTCCATTTTTATTTTAAAAATGTATCTAATGTAACATTACATAAGACAGCAGCCTATTTATCTGTTGTTATGTGTGATGACCCTGAAGGTTAGCATTCGGAAAATGTCTGATGAAATAGCAAATACTAATGGCATTCAAAATAACGGAGTCAATAACACCAGCACTGTGGGAAGGTCACACACTCACACAAAAATGCTGGAGGAATTCAGCAGGTGTTGCTCTGGATTTCCAGCATCTGCACAATTTCTTGTGTTTATGACTGCTGGAAGGTGAAAATTTGGTCTCCTGTTATGAAAATGACCCAATATGAACTGGCTAGTTTCATGGCTGTACTCCAAAACATGGAACTATGCGAAGCAATAACAAAACAACTAAATAAGGAGGAAATCAGTATTTAAAGATAGTTTGCGATGGTGACAGATGAGCAGTTTTAATTTCAGCTCTAAATATCACTCAAATATTTAGCAACACTGATGGACTTCATTGGTTTTGAGAATTTGACAATGAAAAAATCTGTACAACTGATCAAGAAATCACTTCATATCATGCCTTAAGGAAGGAATATTTTTACACTCTAGAGTCAGAGGATTTTGTGCCACTAAATCCATAAGCAAGGTTGAAGTTTGTAAATATATGAAATTCTGCCTTTACAACAAATCAGTTATTCATTTTCACAAGGCATATTGCACACCAGTCTTTCACTCATGAATAAAGAACAGGTATCGATAAGATAGCTATAAATGTATTGATACAACAAGGATAGTGGTTTATTTTAATTCCAAAGACTATTAAGGCATTAAGATCAAAGAATTTTAAAAATATGTTTAGAGATACAGTGCAGAACCAGCCCTTCCAGCCCAAAGAGTCGCACCGCCCAGCAACCTACCTATTTAACCCTAGTCTGTTCACAGGACAATTTACAGTGACCAATTAATCTACTAACTGGTACATCTTTGGACTGTTGGAGAAAGTACAAGTTCCTTATGGATGGCGCTGGAATTGAAATATGAACTCCGGAACACACCAAACTGCAAAAGCATCTGCTAATCACTACACTACACTACAGTCATCTCCTAAGGTGCCTTCTGATAGACTGGTAGAGAAGATCCAGTCACACGGAAGACACTAGTGAACTGATAAGCTGGATTCCACACTGGCTTGGTCACAGAAGATAAAGACCTCATTGGTGGTCTGTGACCAGTAGTGTGTTATAAAGATCAGTACTCAGCCTTCTACTTGCAGACAATGATGAAAATTAGAAAAGTTATGGATTATAAGGAATGTTGCAAAAGAATAGCACACAAAATAGATAAGTTGGAAATCTGGGAAGAAAATTGGCAGATGGAGTTTAACGTGGATGAGTGCGCAGTGATGTATTTTGATAAGTCAAATGTAAAGGGAAAAATAAATGGCAGGACCCTTAATAGCACAGATCTAAGGGTACAAATCCATAGCACCTGAAAGTGCAACACAAGTGGCTAGGGCTAAACGTTTGACATGCATGTTTCTCAGCTGGGGCATTTTTGGCAAGTCACGTTGCAGCTGTTGGGCCACATTTGGAGTGTGCAGTTCTGGTTGCCACAGTATAGGAGGCATGTGGAGGCTTTAGAGAGGGTGTAGAAGTAGTTCACCTGAATCAGAGTGCATTAGTTGTCGCAGAGATTGGACAAACCTGAATTTATTTTCCCTTGATAATCAAAGTCTGAAGGGCAACCTGCTGCAGGAGATAAAATTATGAGAGAGTTTGATAACAGAGTCCTTTTCCCCAGGGTGGAAATGTCAGCTTCTAGAGGGCATAGCTTTAAGGTGAGAGAAGAAAATTTTTGTAGAAAGTTTTCACAGAGTGTGGTAGGTGCCTGGAATGTACGCTCAGGAATGGTGGTCAATGCAGATAGATTAACAACATCTACATGACAATTAGAAAGATACATAAATAGGGAAGAAATGGAGGGATCTACAGAATGTACAGGTAGATAGGTTTCATTTAATTTAGCATCATGGTCTACACAGACTGCATAAATCAAGGGGCCTGTTCTGTGCTTTACTGTTCTACATTCCATTGTTGAACTGAAGTTTCTAATTTTAATACTTAATTAGATGAATATAACCTTTTCAAAAATTCTTGGGGTATGGCCAACACTGTTAAGGCCATATTTATTTTTCATCATCAGATGCTAAAAGTGAGATTCATTGATAGGCTGCTTTAGAACAGGGGTTTCCAACTTTTCTTATGCCATGGACCCCTACCATTAATCCAGGAGACGTGGACCCCAGGTTGGAAACCCCTGCTTTAGAATAAAGAATTAACGGTGTAGTAAATTAATTCATGCATCTACAAGGCAGCTGTGTTTTAAGGGCAATATTGAAAAGACACCTTTCCTCTTTTCCATCATTGGCATCTTATTTACCTGATTTAATGCAGTTTTAAAACTCGTAATGGTGAGTTAACTCATGAACCATATGTTACTAGTTCAGTAACTAGAATATTCCAAACATCAACACTATGCCATAAATAGCTTTAGCTAACCTTAACAACCTTCGAATTGTAGTCATGGACTATGTTACAATATGCTGGACAAATAAAATGGTACTGCTAGATTGGAATAACACCCTTGAACACAGCAGAAGTCTGGAATAAATGTAGAGAGGTAAAATATATTAAAAAGAAACAAGTTATCCTGGTAGACATGTTCATAAGAAAAAGAACCAATTCCTCAGAGACGAGCTTTGTAACTGTTCAAACAAATATGCTTCATTCGCTGTGAGTGTTTAACCTAGTCTTCAGATGACCAATGCAGGAGATTCTGGGAAGCTCAGAATGAACACTTTCTCATTTCCTTCTGAAACACAAACATAGCAAAATGATTTTCACTCCTTCTTACCTGAGGTTGTGTCACGTCAAGCTGTTGGACTGGGAAGTTCACTGACTGGGATGGTGGAGGTGGAGGTGGTGGTGGGGGTGGGCTGTTTGGTAGATTTCCAGCAGCAGTTGGTGGCACTGCTGACATTCCTGCGTGCACATTCAATGGAGGAGGAGGGTGGATATACGGATTAGGGAAATGCATTAAAGGAGGATGGACATTCATTGGATAGGGAAAGACATTCATGGGTTGTGGTGGAGGGTTCATTGGTTGTGGTAAAACAGGCTGATGCATCATGTTAACAGGTTGCTGTGAGCCATTCATTTGTTGATTTGTTTGGTCACTGAAGGTTGATGATGCCCCTTGTGATGTATCTGCCAAATTACAAAAAAAGGTCAGAAACAGACACTGTGAGCTTTAAGAAATGTTTATTGAGAAGTCCGATCTGAGTAGTTTGGCCTGATAGCTTAACACACATTTTAGTAACAATGAAAACTAATAATACCCTATGTTAATGATATATGTACATTTAAATTTTGGATTATGTTGCAATCAAAAGTGAATGCTGGCTGTTGCTAATATAAAATGTTCAGAGAAGATGCTGGAGACTATAAACTGCTGTAGAGATAAATGAAACAGCCAAATCTTCAAGTCAACAAAAGGCATAAAAGCATCCCATCTGAAAACTCCCACTCTGAATTTGGACAATCTGGCACATAGGGTAATGCCAGCTCCACAGAGAAGTGAGGTTTTGAATCTTGGAAGGAAACATGGAAAAAGCATCTAGTGATTTCAGGATGAAGAATGCAGATGGCGCTGCCCTAGGGTTTATGCAATGTACTTAAAATATTAGATTTCTAACTGGAAAGCAAATGCCTCATGTAGCACAACAAAGGAATGGATAAGAATGCCTAAGGTAGAAATTTATAACATAGCCTTGTGACATCTCTAATATGACAAAATGCCACATATACTGGAACTGATGTTGGGTTCTTTAAAATTGTCATAGCTGGGGGCAGGAGGAGGGGGTAATGGCCTATTAAATGCTCCCAATGGTATGAGCCCCAAATAGCCTCTGATAATCAAATCTAACTCCTGGTCTTCATATGTGGCTTAGTTATTACTGTGCGTTGTGGAACTGTTTCTACTGACAGGAGAAAGGGCAAATGCAGGTTACTGGCATCTTAAAATCAGCTCCGGTCAGATGGGGCTCATCAGCCATAGTTGGCAGCTCATCGAGAAGGAGGAAAACTATGATCTTAAACCTTTGCAGCTATACCCATTCATGGGAAGGCTTCAGGAATAAACCCCAGGGTAAAAACCACAGCTGGAGTCCCTAAGGCACTGTGAATGACATTTACACATAATCACAGATTTGTTATGCTATTGTAAGTCACTTGGCCTATCTAGCTTGTGCTGTCCCAGGCAAAACATCCATTATTGCTGTCCCAATATCACCAGGATGAATATATTTTGTTAGTAAAGCTACTCCAAGCAAATTGAAAATTCAGTAAATTATACTCTGGAAAGACCCTTACCTTCACATAACAATGATTTTAAATATTTAAGATTACAGCATGAACGAAGAGCATTTGGTTTCTCAGGTCCTTGCCATATCTATGCAAAAGCAATCAACTGGTCCCCAGCCTTGCTACTTTTCTTTTACATTTCATTCTGAATGCTACAGTTGGAGTTATTTATTTTATTTATTGAATAGGCCGTTCTAGCCCTTTGAGCTGCGCTGCCCGGAAACCTGCACAGGACAATTTACAATGACAAATTAACCTACCAACCAGTATGTCTCTGGACTGTGGGAAGAAACCAGAGCACCTGGAGGAAATCCACATGGTCACAGGGAGAACGTACAAATTCCTGACAGGCACTGACGGGAATTGAACCTGGGTCACTGTCACTGGTACTGTAAAACATGCTTACCACTACACTACCGCGCCTTCACTAATCCTGTGGTAGTGCATCCTAGACCCAAATCACCTGTTGTTTTTAAGTTTTCCTCATGTAGGTTTTACTTTCTTTGACAATCTTTTCCATGTTTCCCGGTTCTTGATACTGGATCAACAGAAACAGTTTCACTTTATCTACAAGATTTTGCGACACTTTTAATTTGAAATTTGTTCTGTTGTTGTTTGACAGCCCAAATGAATGGAATCCATTAGATGTTAGCATTCATTTCGAGACGGCTACAATATAAAAGCAAGGATGTAATGCTGAGGCTTTATAAGGCACTGGTGAGGCCTCACTTGGGAGTATTGTGAGCAGCTTTGAGCCCCTTATCAAAGAAAGGATGTGCTGACATTGGAGAGGGTTCAAAGGAAGCTCACGAAAATGATTCCAGGATCATATGAGGAATATTTGATTGCTCTAGGCCTGTACTCACTGGAATTCAGAGGAATGAGGAGGATCTCAATGAAACCTATCAAGTGTTGAAAGGCCTTGATAGAGTGGATGTGGAGAGGATGTTTTCTGTGATGGGGGGAGTCTAAGACCAGAGGGGACAGGCTCAGAATAGAGGGATGTCCGTTTAGAACAGAGATGGGGAGGAATTTCTTTAGCCAGAGAGTGGCGAATCTGTGGAATTTGTTGCCACAGGCAGCTGTGGAGACCAAGTCATTAGTATATTTAAGGCAGTGGCTGCTAGATTCTTGATTAGTCATGGCATGAAGGGATATGGGAAGAAGGCAGGGAAATGGATCAGCCATGATGAAATGGCGGTGCAGATTCAATGGGCCAAATGATCTAAGTCTGCTCCTGTATCTTATGGTCTTATGGAATCCATGAAGTTAAGCCATTTTGGTAATCATAAGACTGGCATCCCTCTCTAAGATTGCACTTAGTGCTAAAGTTAGCAATTTTTTTGTTTTGCTAGTGAGGCATTTATAAACTTGGCATCCATTCCTTGATTGATGTGATTGCGCATTTCAATTTCATTAATAATTCACAGCAGGAATTAAAAAACAGACAAGCCACTATCTTATAAAAAGTATTAGTGTTCACAAAAGCATACACAAGATTTCAATTTTCTTTTTATCCTTGTAATTCAGCATTTTTAAAATGTGAGGTTTTATTCAGGGTTTCCCATGTTTGTATTATTTTTACTTTTGCATTGTTGTAAAAAAAATACTGGAAATCCGAAACAAAGCACAACATTCTAGTATTTCTAGCATTTACATTTTTAAGAATATCTTTTCAGGACTAATCACCCATTACATCATCAAGTACTGTCATGTAGGTTTATATAATTAAAAAATCCTCTACATTTTTTATAAAAGGAAGTGAAAATAAGCAAAGTACAAACCTTGCTCTGATGAAGCCTGGTACTGTTCTTCCTCTGAGCCCTGCCAGGTTGACTGTGTCCCTGAAGCTTGCCTTCCCCTATTTGCATAATAATTTTGGACATCTGCTGGCAGAGTTTTCCTTGCATTCCAGCTGGAGAAAGAAGACCATCCAGAACGGTCACGGACATCAGAAGATGGATTCGAATCACCTCTCCATCTGTTGGGCTGATGGTCATTATATCTGCGCGATCCAGTCCCCTGGTACTTTCCTCCTGAATTATTCTGTTCACCTGAGAAATTTGACCTTCGATTTTGCCAAGGAATTTCACTTTGGTCACCACGAAATGGTCCTCCCCGAAAACGTCCACGCCCACGCTTCCAGCCAGGGACAAAGTTCCTATTTGCCCAAGAATCATCCCTTTCATATCTGTTTTCTTCCCACTTGGCATCATTCCTGTATTCATTTTCTCTCATACGAACATCAGATGATGGCTGCATTTGTTCCATTACCCATTCAGGGTTCCTGTCTTCTAAATAATCATTTGTATCTCCAGCTAACTGCTCATTTGGGTATCTGGACATTTGGTGAAATTCTCTATTCCGATTATCTTTTCTGAACCTATCAAATCCCCTCGGTCTATCCCAATCATTCATCCTGAATCTATCCTTTCCTCGCGTATTTCTCCAGCTGTCATCCATATTCCTGTCCCTCCTGCCTGGAGAAAAACCAGGTTTATCCTCTTTGTCTCCAGAATAACACCTTTTTCTGGATTTGGACCTAGATCTAGAACGCTGCCTACCTTTTCTTCCCTTGTCTGCTTCCGCCTTCCCACTTTCACTGGGAGTCTCTTCCTTGCCTCTCTCCTTGCTTGGAGACCTAGACCTTTTCTTGCAAGATGGAGATGTTGGGACATTTCGGTCACCATCATCCCCCCATGAACGAGTTCGCTCATGTGTAGGTTTGTCCAAATGACTATAATGGTCTTTCCCCCGTGACCTAGACCTGGACCTTCCCCGTGACCGTGACCTGGATCTCCCCTGTGTTCTAGATCTAGACCTTGACCTTTCCCGGGACCGGGACCATGACCGTGACCTGGACCGTGACCTGCCCTGTGATTTGGAACGTGGTCTTGACTTGGAGCCAGATCTCCCCCGGGAACCAGATCTCTCCCGTGGTTTGGAGTCAGAGCTCTCTTCAGGTACGGGCATGGGCCTTTCTTGAGCTGTGGGTACAGATTTTCCTTGGAACTCTGAACTAGATCTCTTAGGTTCACGTTTTCTTTCCCTTTCTGGAGACCAAGTTGTGGATGCTGCATGGAATCTAGATTTGCGACGTGGAACGTCTTTTTCTTTCTGTTCTGACCTTTTCTCAAGTTCAGTCTCAGGAGGTCCTTCCTTAGTGATATTTTCAACAGAGGAATCTGGTGGCAATTGCTCGTGAGTTGAACCCACGGATAAAACAGAGTTTACTTCACTCTCTTTTGAGTTTTTTTCAGATTCCGGCTCAGCTTCAGGCATTTGGTGGTCATTGATAGGCGAATCACATTCCATAGCCACTACCTCATTGTTATCGACATTAAAGTCCTCAGGACCAACACTGCAGATCCCATCAGTAAACACTTCACTTTTAGCTTTATCTTCCTGTGCCTCCGCATTCACTTGAATATGGCTAGGTACTTCTTTAGAGGTTTCAATTTTTGGACATTCATTCTCCACTTCTTTTTCAGGTCTTTCATCAACTGACTGCTGATGAAAGTCACTTACAGGATCAGATGCCTGATTAGGATTACTTGAAACTCCATCCAGCTCCATGTCACATTGAAGTCCAATGTTCTCTGGATCTAATTCAGACTTCAAGCTAACATTCTCCATGACGTCTTTATGGTTTTCGATAGATAATTTGTGACCAGCACCTATTTTAATCTCAGACACGTCTTCTGGTGCATTTAAAGCTTTCATTGAACCCAAGTCAAACTCCTCCTGCTTTAGTTGCTCTGAGGTCATTTCGTGTTTCAGGTTGTTATCTTTCATACATGTTTCAGGTGTCCCTGCACCCTGTTGGTCAATACTTCCATAATCACATTCTGTATCAGCACCTAGACTTTCTGCAGTTTCCTCAGTTTTCACACGCTCGGGTTTGATATTCTCCAAAGATGTTTCATTCATCAGGTCACTATTTCCTGCAATACTTTCAGGCACTTCAATTGATGACTCTTTATCAGTATCACTTTTATAACCTGATGTATGGTCTCCCTCACCTGGGCCTTCCTTTATTTCTGCAGACTCAGCTCTATTAGTGTGTTCAAAATCATTACTATCCAATGACAATTTCTGCTCAGAGAGCATACTATCTTCATGTATTCCTGTAGTTTCAGCAGTTGGCTGTTTTTCAGAGACACCCACATATTCAGATACTTGTTCAGGATTTCCCATGCTCTCCTCTGTAAACTCTGCCTCAGAATATTGATCTACTGTTGGTGAATTACTTTTTACCTGATCACAATCTTTATTTGATGGGCATTCAGGAAAATTTGAGAGACCAATAGCTTGATCGTTATTGGATGCACTGGTACAGGGTGCATCTGCACTCAGAGAATACGTCTCATCTTTCAAATGATGTGGTTCCATTGTGACCATTTCTTTGTTACTACCTTCTGCTGCTTTTCCTGAGTTAAGTTCCATGAAATTTTCAGCTTCAGTAGATGGAGGAAGATTTGCATTTCCTGAGTCTTCACTGTTAACTGGGTCAGTAATTAGTGCAGAGTCCACTTCATCAACAGATAGGTTTGGATCCTCAGCATGACTGCACTCTGTTTCAGTAACTTCTTCCTCTTTATCCTTTTCTTTTGAAGGAATTGTTTCATTACAACCATTAGCTGATAAGTGGCTTGGACTAATATCATCCATACTTGTCACCTGCTTTTCACTGGAGACAGGTGTGTGAGGTTGAGGCTCAGTTTCACTGACAACTGGACTATCATTTGGGTCTGAACCACCAGAATCAGATTTCTTGTAGGAACTACGGGTAACTCTGGTTTTCCTTTTACTAGAGGGAATTTTACTTTGTTCGTTCTCTAATTTTCTTTTGGTAGCCTTTTGCTTTCCAGCCTTTCTTGGTGGAGTTTGTGAACTTTCCACAGGTGCTTTGGAAACCGATGTGGCCGAACTTGACTGAGGCCTTTGAGATGAGCTGGCACATTTGTCCGTGTTTTCTGCTCTGCTGATGCGCATTGATCTTCTCCTGCCTTGTGAAGCTTCAGAAGTGCTTGCATTTGTACTACCTGTTGTGCCAGACTTACTCTTTCTCTCTCCACCTCCTCTGGTGCCTGCAAGTGCACACTTCTGGCCAGGAAAATTAACTGGATAAATATAATAATGTTTAATCAATAACTGTTTGCTTACTGGAGCACTGCAAAACATAATACGACCAATTAACTGAAAGTTAGCAAAGGACCATCTGCCATATATCTCCAGTTCTTTATTTTTAAATGAACATTTCTTTTGGCTTTATAGTTTCCTGAAATTATCTTCC
Source organism: Hemitrygon akajei (assembly GCF_048418815.1). Taxonomy (NCBI): domain Eukaryota; kingdom Metazoa; phylum Chordata; class Chondrichthyes; order Myliobatiformes; family Dasyatidae; genus Hemitrygon; species Hemitrygon akajei. The sequence continues at coordinate 172,946,374 of NC_133133.1, forward strand.
TTTTTCCACACCATGTAAAGAGATCTTCAGATAACTAGGGTATGGGTGTTCACAGTTAACGGAGCATAGTGCTTCAACAGTAAGCGATAAATATGTTACTGTAAGTTTTCGAAATTACAGCATAATAAGCTCTTTATCAGTTCATTTAAAATCAACACGAGGAGCGTCTGATAGCTCAGTACTTGAGTTCAGAACGAGGAGATATCTCACTGAAACATACTGAATACTGAAAGGTCTGGTTAGTGGACATGCAGAGGATATTTCCCATAGTGAGGGGGAAGGACCTAGGACAAGAGGGCACAACCTTAGAATAGAAGGACATCCCTTCAGAACAAAGATGAGGAGGAATTTCTTTAGCCAGAGGGTGGTGAATCGATGGAATTCATTGCCACAAATGACTGTGGAGGCCAAATCATTAGGTACATTTATTTAAAGTGGAGGTTGATAAGTAAAGATGTTAAAGGTTACGAGATGAAAGCAGAAGGATGGAGTTGGAGAGATAATAAATCAGCCATGATTGAATGGCAGGGAGACTTGATGGGCTGCATGGCCTAATTCTGCTCTTATGTCTTATGGTCTTAAGTTCTTAAACAAAGGCAGAATAATATGCTCACTGTAAGAATAAAAACTCGAGGAACTATCAAACACTCATCTTGGGAAAATACATCTAACAAACAGGAAACTATCAATTTAAACTAGGTAAGAGGGCTTAGGTCTTAAGTAAAGCATCTTTAGTTGCTAATTTAATGCAGCAGATTGTGCCATGGACTTACCAATCAGAGAAATACTTAGCTATCTATTGTTCTGTTTGACTGAATGATTATGTTAATTTGCATTTGTAGTTATTTCTCTAGATAGGAAGATTGCAGATTTAAATATCTAAATAATACTTTAGTATAATCTATGTTACCACAGAGTGTGTCTGCACCAATCAGATATGCCAAACTTAAGTCCAGAATACCTCTCAAGTGAAGGATTTGTCACTATTAATGACTAATTTGTACTATGTGATCAGAATTTGTACGTCTGGGAGTTCTCTCTGGCCTCTTCTGCCCCTTAATCACCTTTGGCAGACAATAAACACCAGTCTAAGTTGTCTATGTAAAAAAACATCAGTTCAAAAAAATCATAGAATGGAAAATGTTTTTGTTCAACCAGAAGATGTGGTACAGTGCTTATGAAGTCAGGTCCTTTTACACATGGCATTAACATAAAATTTTGTCATTGGATAACAAACGGAATTTGTGCTAAATGTGCACATTATCTAGAAATTAAAAATTACTTAGCCATAGAGTGCTACAGCACAGAAAGAAGCCCTTTCACCCTTCTAATCTGTGCCAAACTGTTATTCTGCTTAGTCCCATTGACCTACCCCTGGACTAAAGTCTTCATTACCCACTTCAACCAGGTAGTTAACTAAATTTCTCTTTTAGAGAAATCTGAACCCACATCTACCACTTCTACTGACACTTGCATCACCCTGAGTGAAGAAGCCCCCCTCGTGTTCCCCTTAAACATTTCACCTGTCATTAACAGAACACAGCTTTACGATTTCACTGAAAACACTTTTAACAGGTAATCTGTTATATTTAAATAGCACTGAGATTTCTACTAATCTTTAAGGTAACCCCCTGGTATTAGACATTTCAACCCTGGAAAACAGACCCTGTCCACTCTATCTATACCCCTCATAATCCTGTGTACCTCATCTCAGCCTCTAACACTCCAGAGAAAACAGCCCAAGTTTATCGTGATAGCACATGCCTTCTAAACCAGGCAGCATCCTGGTAAGCCTCTTCAGAACTCTGTCCAAAGCCTCAACATCCTTCCCAGAACTGTAAGCAATACTCCAGGTGTGGTCTAACCAGAGTTTTATAAAGTTGCAACATAGCCTCCTGACTTTTGAACTCAGTGCCTCAACTAATAAAAGCATGCATTCCATAAGCCTTCTTTACCACCTTATCGACCTATGTAGCCACTTTCCAGGAGTTATGAACTTGGATCCCAACATCTCTTTGAGACCTTGCCTTCAACAGTGCTCTGTCTTCCTTGCAATCGCCCTACCAAAGTGCAACACCGAACATTTATTGGGGTTAAAATCCATCTGCCATTTTTCAGACTATATCTGCAAATGATATCACGCTGTATTATTTGTCAGCCAAATTTTTATACAAGTAAAATAATAGCAATGACTTTTATTTTGAAATACAGCACAGTAACAGGCACTTCCAGCCCAATGAACCCACCAAATACACCCATGTGAACAATTAACCCACTAACCCGTACATCTTTAGAAAGTGGGAGGAAACCGGAGCATCCAGAGGAAACCCCAGCGGTCACAGGGAGAATGCATAAACTCCTGACAGGCAGAGGTGGGAATTAAGCCCTAATTGCTGGCACTGTAAAGTGTTACTCTAGCTGCTACACAGGTAACGTTCAAACTTGGAAATAAAAGTGGGATTTTTTTTTAAACTATTCTTAATGTTTTTACTGTAATGAACAAATTTCCAAAATTGATGCTGACAAGTAGCAAAGGAAATGAAAAAAAAACCCAGATCTTCAATATATGTCCTTGTACAATTACTTTCTTTAAGAGTTGACGATAAAAATATCCTACGGAATTTTAAGCAAAATAATTGACTAAAGAAAAGCTAAAAAGTATATTTTAAACAATTTCTTGCAACTATGAGTGTATCATTAAGCAGCAAAAATGCTGAACAGTGCAAACCATAAAGGTTTTAAAATCAGAAAGTACCTAGAAAGAGGCTGTCTTTGAGTTGGAAATAATTATCTCACCAGAACGCCCCAATCCAAGTGGGTTCGACAGAAAAGAAGCTCCTGATGTCAGATCTCGCAGAGGTAAAGCAGTTGCTGTTTCATCATTTTCAACAGAAATTAAGCTTGTTTCATATCTGTAAAAGAAAAAAGTCTCAAAAAGAAACACTCTGCTTTCCCTCCGTATTGGCCAACTAAAACATACTGCATGAAAACTGAAGTACTACATTTGAAATAGGTGAATTACACTTGTCTTACATAAAGCAATGTAAATTATTGTTTTCATGAGGCAAATGACCCATTTTAGTATGGAGCATAGGTAAAGACAAAATATCAATTTAAAATATAGTTAACAACCAAGTTAAGTACGCAGAGTCACTAGGAGTGTTTGATGTTACAAATTATGGCTTTCAGAACATTTCTAATTTGCATAATTCAAGGTTTTCAGCTCAAGTGGAACCAAAGTTATACTGCAGGTTGAATTATTGGCTAGATAACGATAATGACATGCTTTAATGATACTGTTTTAGAGGAAAACTGGCTGACAAAGCAACAAGAATGTACAGAAGTGAATAAAAAGGTGAGACAATGCTCCAGAACCTCTCCAACTTCTTATTTTCCACATAAAATCCTATTGGACAATCAGGATCACTGATATAGAGAATGTATAACCTGCAAATCTGCTGAGGTTGCCTCGAGCATCTGGCGCTCCTGATGTGGCCTCCTATACATTGGTGAGACACAACATAAACTGGGGGACTGCTTTGTTGAGCACCTCTACTCCATCCTCCAAAAGCAGAATTTCCCATTTTAATTCCTATCCCCATTCCCGTTCCAATATGTTAATCCATGGCCTCCTCCTCTGCCACAATGAGGCCACTCTAAGGATGAAGGAGGAACATCTTATATTATGTCTGAGTACCCTCCATTGCATGAATATTGATTTTTCCTTCCGGCAATTTTTTTCTTTTCCCCTCCTTCTTCTATTCCCCACTTAGCTTCTTAGCCCTTCTTCTCACCTGCCTTTTATCTCCCCATCTTTCTCCTGTGATATACTATCCTCTCCTGTCAGATTCCTTCTTCTCCAGTCCTTTACCATTCCCAGTCACCTGGCTTCATCTATCACCTTCTAGCTTGTCCTCCTTCCCCTACCCCCAACCTTTTATTCTGATGTGTTCCCCCTTCCTATCCAGCCGTGTTGAAGGGTCTCGGCTCCAAGCGTCAACTTTTTCATTTTTATAGATGCTGCCTGACCTGCCGAGTTCCTTCAGCATTTTGTGTGTGTTGCTTTGGATTTCCAGAATCTGCAGAATCTCTGTGTTAATATATAACTGTGTATGTACTGTACACAATCTGCCTTTTAGAAAAAATGAATCGGAGACCTGAAACAGCTACATTAACAACAAATTGAGGTTAGCCATCTTGCCAGGATTGGACAAAACTGTACCTAGAGGCATTTTTAAAAAATTGACACACATTTTGGAAAAATGATAACAAACAGCAAAAGCACAATACAAACCCAATTTTATATATAAACTAATCATTAAAATATTCTGCTGATTAAGATGATAAGAGGCATAGATAGAATGGACAGCTGGAACCCTTTTCACAGGGCAGCAATAGCTAACACAAGAGCTCATAACTTTAAGGTGATTGGAGGAAAGTAAAAAGGGGGTATGTCAAGAGGTAGATTTTATTTAAACAAATAGAGCAGTGGGTGCATGGAACACCCTGCCAGGGTGGTGATAAAGGCAGATACATTAGAGGCATTTAAGAGACTCTTAAGCACATGCATAAAAGAAGAATTGATGGGTTTGATTGATCCTGGAGTAAGTTAGAAGGTTGGCACAACATCGTGGGCCGAAAGGCCTGTATTGTGCTGTGTTGTTCTCTGTTCTACATTCTGTTAAGTTTTCTTTGATGCTCGCAAAGTTGTGACCAATAAGCAGTCATTGGTATTAGCCAATCAATATTGGTGATGTTGCTATCTCACAGTCTTAAGGAACAAAACTGTTATCCAATGTATTAAGCCATTGCTCCAAACATTAAAATATCCAATACACAAATTTAAGCTTTAATTTCATTCGGAGTCAGTACCTCAACATTTCTGTTGTAAGAGCAGCAAGAACATTTCGCCATGGCAATCTAAGTGACTCAGGTCCTCTTTGCTTCTCTCTGATTAGCGGTGCAACTTCACAGATGTCAACAAACTCGGTGCTATAAAAGAGAATATTTTTGAATAGCAAGAACAAAACATATGTTCACCATTACACAGTCCAGATTTTGCCGAACTACTAAAGAAACTGTGGCCATTTCTCCCCAAAAAATAACCACATCATATTTTCTTTTAGAGAAATAGCATAGTTACAGACCCTTCTGGCCCAAAGAGTCTGTGCCGCCCAATTACATCCATGTGACCAATTAACCTATTAATTCGTACATCTTTGGAATATGAGAGGAAACTGGAGTACCTGGAGAAAGCCCATGCAGTCATGGGGAGGTCATACAAACTTCCTACAGACAAGGGTGGAATTGAAACCAGGCCACTAGTGCTAACTGCTTCACTACTTATTCTTTAATGTGTGTTCCATTATAGTTCATAGAAGATAAACTTGAAATGCCCTAATATATAATTCTCTTCTGTGTTCAAATCCCTCCAGGGCTTGCCTTCAAACTTGTTCTCTCCAGTTTGGGCTTCACAGTCATCCTCAGTTTCCTATGCACCATATGTATAGCAGTTCCTGGCCTTCTCCCTGTAACCTTTGATGCCATGTAACGTAGTTTACTCCATTAAAAGGTGCTACACAGATAACACTGGACAACAATGATTTTGCTTCCTGAATATTTATCGGTGTATCTTATGGATTTTGGGCTGCTGATTATGTAAATCACCACGAAATTTCCCTCACACACACCACTTTTTTGAAATCACCTATATTTGTGTAACGCACTGTAAGGTTTCACTACTAATGTAATGGCCTCTCTGTAATGTTTCACTGCTAACGTAATGGTTTTTCTGTAGCAGCAATGTTTGGGTAATGACTAGAGATAACGGGGCTTGGGAATGTGTGCTATCCAATGAGAGGCAAGTTGTTCTTTCTTGTAGGTCTGGGAACAGGGATTTCACAGTCTTTTGTCTGGGAGAGATGAAGAGAGAAGTTGCGAATGGACAGAGTTGGAGTTTGGAGTGGACTTGGAGCGAGGGTCCAAGGGTCAGCTATGCTCAGAGGAGCTCGACATGGAACAAATGGATGGAACCGTGAGTTCCAAAGTTGTGCTTTGGAAACAGTCCCAAGACTGTTTCATGAGAATGCGCCCTTTTCTTTATTTGTTCCTTTACTAATCATATACTCAAATTAAGAATTAGAAAGCTCAGTCGTTTGAACAGATATTGTGTACTGTTTGTTATTTCATGGCACTGATTTGTAACAGGGGAACACATCACACAGCATCCACCCAAACAAGATTCCTTAAGTTAGGCCCCTTCCCCTAGATTAAGCTGCTACCCGAACCAAGGGTTACATTTGTTATTTCAATTCATAACTCAAATCACAATAATTGATGTCGAGATTAAGAAAGGCATTTTTGTTGGTCCACAACTTAAACAGGTCAACAATGACAGGCAGTTTGAAGAACTTAGTGGGACCAGAGAAAATCACTTTGAAGACAATCAAAGATGTTATTGAAAAATTTTCTTGGCAACTACAAAGCACCAAACTACATGCAGCTGGTTGACAACATGCTTCAAGCATACAAAACAATGAAGTGTAACATGTCACTAAAAATTCATTTTCTGCATTTCCATTTAGACTTCTTCCCTGCGAATCTTGGCACTCTCAGTGATGAGCACGGTAAAAGGTTTCACCAGGTCATTGTGGTCATGGAAAAACAGTATCAGGGCAAATGGAATCTATCAATGCTGGCTGACTATTGTTGGATAACTAATCAAGAAGCCTCAGACACTGAGTAGAAATGAAAATCATCAACCAAATATTTTTTAGCTTTGTTCAGCAACATTATGCAATTAAATGCATTACATTCAATTAAAGTTAATTTCTTGTTTCTTCAAATTCATGTGATACAAGCAGTCTGAAATTATATTTGTGTTCAGTGTCAAGCGCTCTATCATAAACAAAAAAATTCTGAGGGAGCAACAGTTTTGAAAAAAATTGTTTTCCAGTGCTATCAAATGTGGATGGTAAATTCCACCTAACATAATTCACTTACAACTCAACACACAAATTATTCTGTAATATCTACCAATCTGATATCAACATTGACAATAGTTCATTTGTAAAATTTGCTCCCTCAAAATATCTTCAGATATTTAACTAATTGAACAGTTTTAACCAGACAAAAGTGATATTCAATTAAGACAACTGCGCTGCTCTAAAGCGTGCTAAATGATGTCATTCTTACCCTCGGCTATTAGGCTCTATAATGTCAACCTATAGCCAGGGAAGTAATGACCATCCCCTCATGTTAGACAGTTTGTGGTAACTTATTTTTTACTTCTCTTCTAATATTTATATCTGTGCACTTGTAATGCTACTGTGACACTGTAATTTCCTTTGGGATCATATAACCCAACTATACAGTTAATTTTTATAATTTTTACATATGCTAGACTCATTCCTATAGAAAATGGTTTCAGTAAACTACAAAAATCACAATAATAAATTTGTATATTATTCTAAACAGATTGGGTGCATATAATGTTCCAATAACCATGCACTGAATCCTAACATGTGATTCATCTTTAGTTTCCCTTGGGAAAGCAACATCAAAAATTGTGCTGATTTTTATTTCAGTAAGACTTTAAAATGTTAAAAAATGCACTTATCATAAATTTTACCACTTCACTTAGTAATTGCCAGCTCTTATACTTTTATGCGAAGCTATTTGAACCTTCATGTAACTTCAGGACGGTATGTTGCATGGTAACTCTGATTGGTACTTTTTAATGTACAAATGAAGCAAGCTTAACACTGAAAAAATAGGTTTTGCACCATTAATACAACTTAAATGATCCATGGAACACTCAACAAGGCCACTTCTTTTCATTTAATAGTTCTGAAACATTATTAGCCTGAATCAGCTTAAGGAGTGAGCTTTACCTGTTTTCAGACAGGAAAGGGGACATTTCTGATTCCCCATACTGTGGAGAAAAACTGTTCAGGTCATTCTTCACACATGACTGCTGATGTTTCCTTCTGTTAAGCTATTAAAGAAAAAAGTAATTTTATGAAATTAAAAGGATACTCTATACTGATACATGTAAAATGAAATTTGCAAGTCAGTGTTATCTCATTCCTTTGGAACATTAAAACACAGGCAAGTTCAGGGTGAGGGCACTTTCTCAGCTGCTCATCCAGCTGTTGCCTCTACTTATTGCTGGACCTACATCAGAAAGCACAAACTCACTAGATGATTCCTGGGATGGCAGGACTTTCATATGAAGAAAGACTGGATCGACTGGGCTTATACTCGCTGGAATTTAGAAGATTGAGGGGGGATCTCATCTCACTGGAATTTAGAAGATTGAGGGGGGGATCTTATTGAAATGTATAAAATTCTAAAGGGATTGGACAGGCTAGATGCAGGAAGATTGTTCCCGATGTTAGGGAAGTCCAGAATGAGGGGTCACAGTTTAAGGATAAAGGGGAAGCCTTTTAGGACCGAGATGAGGAGAAACTTCTTCACACAGAAAGTGGTGAATCTGTGGAATTATCTGCCACAGGAAACAGTTGAGGCCAGTTCATTGGCTATATTTAAAAGGGAGTTAGATATGGCCCTTGTGGCTAAAGGGATCGGGGGTATGGAGAGAAGGCAGGTACAGGGTTCTGAGTTGGATGATCAGCCATGATCATACTGAATGGCCTACTCCTGCACCTATTTTCTATGTTTACCCAGGGTGCATACATGCGCTGACACATCACAGATGCAGGGCACAGAAGTTCTGCTGTCAGTACACAGCACAAACACTTGCCGGCAGATATGAATTCACAATTTTCTGCCATAACTTGGAGAGAAGTGAGGGGCACTGGTGGCAGGAAGAAAAGCTGAGCCTGTGTCTAACCAGTGGTCACTTGTCATCGAAATATGTTAGCTTTCCACCGAAAACAGTGCCAATATGACAGAACAAGAACTGATATCCATTTCTTCTCAGTAATAATAGAGCATCATACTAGAACAACGAATAGGTAAATAAATCATCAAGACTTGAAATTAACACATTGACAGAAAAATAAAAATAAAAATCAATCAGTTCAAAGACAAGAGGAAACAGTGGGTCACAAGATTAATTGGCAATTCATTTTATGGAAGCAATAAATGTTTACAAATTAAAATGACTTGCACAGAACAGCCAAATAGGCTTGCGGTCACTTCACTCTCAAAATGATACATATATAAAAAAAACACTAGTATATTAATCTAACTTAGAAAAACAAATCAGTCCTTACCTGGTCATGCTTATACAGCTAACAGTTCTACAAAAGCATAGTTCATATTTCCTTATGATAAAGGAGGAGGCTAGTCTGTCCCACTGAATCTATGCCAGCCCAGTGAGTAATCCCATTCTCCTCACCTTCACATAATAGGGCAATTTAGAGTGACCAATTAACCTAACAACTCAAATGTCTTTTGGCCATGGGAGGTATTGAGAAGGTGCTGGGTGAACCATGAAGTGTAAACTACACACAGAAAACCTCACTGTTCAGGAGTGAGCATTGGTCAACGAGGGACAGATCTACTGACTATACCACTGAGCCACTCTTGACACATAACAGATGAATGGATTAGATTGTGTTGAATAAAATCACTTCTGTTGGTAGCTCAAGGAATAGCTCAAAAGCACTTACTCAGAACAACATCCCAAGAATGTAGTCGAAAAACTAAAGATGTTGAAATATAGATTTGAGAATGTGCATACACTACTGAACACTACACTCAAAATATGTCTTGCATAAAAAACTTCAAAATTAGTATTTGCAACTACCCATCACCAATTCTTAAATTTAAGACAATTATAAATGTACTTATCCTCACAAAACTGTTTATTGTGCTTTCCATTACTGAGAAAAACTAAAGAGGAGATATCCTCTTATTCTGTATGCCACAGGAATTTAAAAGATATTCCATTACATATAATATTCAATGATATTATTAACTGATATTCCAGAATTTAACCCTTAAGCTACTTCTGTCCATGTGAGTGTTCATTGGGAAACAGTGGGAGGTAGACAGGGACATGTAATTGCAGAGTCATTTATTTACTGGTATCTTAATAAGTGGCAACTGAAATGCTGAATTTGTCATTGTATATAAAGTTAAGATGTTTGTTAAGTTAAAGCACTGCATTAATTATATAATCAAACAGCACAGACACGTGGTTCTTCAAAAAAAAATGATGTTTTACAGGAGTTTTGCTTTATAACAAATGCCTCAAAAAACTTTGAATGCCTATAACAAAACTCTATGGATTTATGAAACTTTACACATTTAAACTAACCTTATTTTTAGTCTTCTTGGTATTCCTCGCATTAGGGCTCCTTTTGTTATTGGCAATGATGGATGTGCTTTGTATATCACGGAATTCAGTTTGTTGCCAGTCATCAGAGTGCCCTGTCCAAAAAATTTTCAAAGATGCTGCATATCATTTCACTTTTGAATCACAGACCAATATTCTACATCACAGGGAGCTAATGTTTCACGCAGATGTTTCTTCCCAACCCATGGTTCCACTGCCATAACTGAGCACCTACGACACCACTCTCATATTTAACAAGCACAAAAGTTATGAAATGCTGAGTATTAAGCAACTAGAATAACTGAATTAAAAACCCAAAACTTTGCCAGAGAAAACAAAAATAAACTTACTTCTGAAATATGTTTACTTCCTTATACTATTAAAATAATTTTCTACTTACTTTTGCATGTTTCCTTTAGGCACGTACATACTCCATCATTCAAAACATCATGTTCCCTGAAATTTTCAGAAGAAATAAACATATAATGTTTTTTGATACTCTCATAAAATCTTGATTATCTTAAGAGATGGCAAATTTCAACAGATGTAACGTGGAGAGCATTCTAAGTGGCTACATCACCGGCTGGTTTGTGGGAGGGGGGGGGGGGGGGGGAGAAGGCCACTGCACAGGATCGAGAAAGCTGCAGAGTTGTAAAATTAGTCAGCTCCATCATGGGCACTAGCCTCTACAATATCCAGGACATCTTCAAGGAGCGATGACTCAAAAAGGTAGCATCTATTAAGGATTTCCCACCACCCAGGACATGCCCTTTCTTCACTGCTACCATCAGGAAGGAGGTACAGAAGCCTGAAGACACACACTCAATGATTCAGCAAAAGCTTTTCTTCCTCTGCCATTTGATTTCTGAATGGACATTGAAGCTATGAACACTAATTCACTACTTTTTTTAACTTAACTATTAATACGTTCATACCTACTGTAATTCAGTTTTTTTCTCTATTATCATGCATTGCAATGTACGGCAGCTCCAATGTTAACAAATTTCACGACATATGCCAATGATATTAAACCTGATTCTGATACTGATGGTTGGCTAAATGGTACTGTAGAAATAATAGCCTAATTGTACTTTTAATGAAGCACAAAGCAGTAAGTATTGAGGACTGTGATTACACAAGGTGATCAGAAACATGTTATACAAGTTGCAAAGTTCCTTCAGTGGAAGGTGCTATACAAGTTGTCATGGTTCTTAATCATCTCACTAACAGACCTAGTGACATGAATGCTATGGCACAGATTTTTTGTACATTCGGAATTTATGTCCACTCAATAAGATAAACTTAGAATATTTCCACACCTAAGGTAAGTATCTTCTTTAAAAGCACAACAGGGCCTGACACCTCTTTGAAGATGAAAACCAATTTCCAACATGTACAGAACTTCATTTTCCCAGATTTTAAAAACTAAGTAATTCTAAACTCTCATGAAAAACTAAGTTTTGAATATTTGTTGCTTATTAGGAACAGCAATATACCACATTCTATGGGGATACAAAAGGATAAATATTGAAATGCTTCCACCACTGGGTGTCTTACATGAAAAGACATTGTGCTAAGAAGTGACTCCACCCCAACCTTGTACAGGAGTCCCCCCCCCCCCCCCTTTACAAAGGTAGAGCATGCCTATGAAACCTTTCTTAAGCCGAAATGGCGTAAAGCAAAGAACCATTAATTTATATGGGAAAAATTTTCGTAAAAGTGAAAATCCTCTTTGTAATGAGAAAACAGATTACTAATGTAGGTCTTTTGTAAAGGCAAAGTGGCGTAAAGGGAGGGACACCTGTAAGAAAGAGATAGCGGTACATGCTAGAACTCTGCACACCAAAGGATTATGGACGTGAGATCATGAGGTATTTAAAGAGGAATTAGATGTATTTTTGAAAGATCGTGGAATTAAGGGTAATCTGGAGGAGTTGAGATCTGGAGAAAATTAATACCGAATTACATTCATATGGCAAACTTGAACAAGCAGATTTCTGTTCAATTAGAGTTCTACAGAGATGCCAACATGGTGTATTCTGTAAGGTATGATGCCATAAGCCAAATGCTCTGAGCCTGTTAATGAAAGATGTCTTCAAGTAGAGAGTATTGTTAACAACAAGCAATTACTGCAAAAGATACAAACACAAAATGCTGGAGGAACATTTGGATGATCTCAAAAGACTTTGTTGTTACAAACCTTGAGACATTGACATGTCCACTGCTGCCCTCCTTCTGGTTTGAATTTTTACTGAAGCAAGTGCTGACTGGAATCTGATATAAAGGATAAAGAGAAATTGAAATTTTTAATAAATGTTTTTATTTCAAACTCTGAAGGCAGAAATCAAAGTTTATTTTGCCAAACTGGGCACTATTGTAACTCACTTTAATAATATTCAATTAGCTGGGACATTTTATTTTTAATATTCGACTTATCTGCATTTATCCAATTATCAACAATTATTTCAATACCATACCTTTGTGCTACACTTTATATTGTCTTGTTTATAAACCACACTGAAAGGCGTTCTATCTATTGGGCAGGAACTCAGTTTCTGTAAAACATTAAAAAAAAATTACAATGTAAGTTCAAACCACTTTTATTATCTAATGCAAGATTAGTTTATTTTAAACTACTCAAGCAATGAAACCAAATTCTGAGAAAATAACGCTTAGTATAAATTTCGGCACAGAGTGGACGGTGAGGAATGGTCAAATAGAGTCAGTCATAGAGTCATACGAAAGTACAGAACAGAAACAGGCCCTTCAGCTTATCTAGTGCATGCCAAACCATTTAAACTGCCTATTCCCATTGACCTGTACCGGGACCATAGCCCTCCATACTCCAACCAACCATGTACCTATCCAAACTTCTCTTAAACATTGAAATCGAGCTCACATGCACTACTTGTGCTGGAGACTTGTTTCCCCTCATGTTCCCCTTCAACATTTCACCTTTCACCCTTAACCCATGACCTCTGGTCATAGTCCCACTCAAACTCAGTGGAAAAAGCCTGCTTATATATACCCTATCTATACACCTCATAATTTTATATACCTCTATCAAATCTCTCCTCAACCTTCTACGTTCCAAATAATAAAGTCCTAACCTATTCAATTTTTCCTTATAACTCAGGTCCTCCAGCCCCGGCAATAACCTTGCAAATTTTCTCTATACTCTTTCAACCTTATTTACATCCTCTAGGTAGGAGACCAAAACTGCAGACAATGCTCCAAATTAGGCCTCAACAACATCTTATACAACTTCAACAGAACATCCCATCTTCTGTATTGAATACAAATATGTGCTAATTTCAGTTGCAGCAGCTTCTTAAATAATTCTCAGAAAAGTTGCCAAGTTAGTCATAAAATTATTCTCACTACTTGTAGTGGGCATATCACAAACATGAGAAAATCTGCAGAAGCTGGAACTTTTTAAAAATGCCTCTAGATACATTTTTGCCTGGCCTGCTGAATTCATCCAGCATTTTGTGTGTATTGAAGTGAGAGTACCTGCTTCCATCACCCATCCAGACAGTGATTTCAGATTCTCACTGGCCTCTGGGTGAAGTAGTTCTTTCTCGGATCCTCGCTGCTATAGAAAAGTTTGCAATTTTCTACCCAACCAATGCTCCTCATAATTTATAAGAGCCACTTCAGCTTCTTCTGCTTTAAGAAAAACAAATCCAATCCACCCTGACTCTCCTAACAGAAATGCTCTGTCCTAGTCAACAACTTGGCAAACTTCCTCTGCACCTCCCTACGGAAATCCCATCCTTTATCTGATGCAGTAACCATGATTATCATTGTCACATCTCCCATCATCTTGAATTGGAGCAATAGCATGTAATGCCCTGAAAACCTATTCAGCTCCCAAAACTGTTTTCACGTTTTACTGTCTTATTTTCCAAATTTAAAATATATTGAAGTAAGATATTTTTGAGCAAATCTACAAAATATTGTGCATTATAAAAAAATCAAAAAAAAATCTAAAACCTGTCAACAATTTATGAAAAATTAAAAACCAAATTTGAGGCTGATAAAGTATTCATCCCCTTTGTAATTAATTTGCCAACTTTCCTTACGTGTAATATACTATAATGTATTACCTCATCAGCTCACACAATTTATTGATGTAGGAAATTGGAGGATCACCTGTTTTCCATAAATCATAAGAATAAATACTCCCTCTCTCTGTAAGGTCCAACAACATGGTAGATTTTTCTCTGTAAGATTCAACCTTCTGGTAGATTTTCAATAGACCAAACCAAAATAGCATCCAATACAAGTCAGGGAAATGATAACCAAGAAATGCAAAAATACAAATTTGGGGAAGCGTACAAGACTATCTCAAAGGCACTGAGCTCAGTGCAGTGCATTGTGAAAAATGAAAAAAATATGAACTCACAGCTACACGCCAAGGTCAGGTCATCCCTCTAAACTTAGTCACCACTGAAATATGACACTTGTAAGAGTGGCTATTGTGATGCCAATTGAGTGGCTATTGTGAGCTGCAGAAGACAGCGGCTGCAACCGGTGATGAAGTTCATGGCTCCACAATCTCTAAGGCCTTGCACAAAACGGGTATTTATGGGTGAGTGACAAGGAAGAAGCCCTGGCTAGAAAGAATGCATACCCTTGCCCGTAAAGACTTTGCAAAGTGTCACTTAGAAGATACTGTAAAGATGTGTTAGAAGGCCTTCTGGTCAGATGAGACAAAAGTGGAACTTTTTGGTCTCAACATTAAGCGGTATGTGTCGTGAAAATCTAATATTGCACACCATCCAGACAATGCCATCTCTACTATAAAGCATAGTGGAGGTAGCATAGCTTTGGGGATGCTTTTCAGCAGCATGGACTGGACAACTAGTCAGGTTTAATGGGAAGATGAATGCTGCTAAGTGCAGAGAGATCCTGGAGAAAAAACCTAGCCTCTGCCAGAAAGCTTAAAGTGGGGAGGAAGTTCATCTTTCAGCGGGATGAAACACACTGCCAGGGCAACCATGGAGTGGTTTTAAATGAAAAAAATTAATGTTCTTGAGTTGCCCAGTCAGAGTCCTTGATCTTAAACCAACTGAATATCTCTGTCAAGACCAAGATTACTGTCCAGTGCCGCTCCCAAACTAACCTGGCACAGCTTGAACAGTTTTACACGGAGGAATGGGCAAATCTTGCTCTATCACATTGTGCAAAGCTAATAGGGACTTATCCAAAAATATTACTGGATGTAATAGTTGCAAAAGGTGGTTCAACTAAACACTGAGCAAAGGGGGTTGAATACGTTTGAACAGCTGATATTTCAGTTTTTATTTTTTAGTTTTTCATCCTTAATAATTTTCCAAGTTTTTTGGACTTTTGCAGTGAAAAAAGGAGCATGTGATTCACAAATAAAAGTTATCAGTTAAATTGGCCAAATCCCCTGGTTGTAATATGTATTTATGTGAATTAAGGGTTGGAAGCTCAATACTTTTACAAGGCACTGTGAATGCTCTATCTTACAGAGGTCAGGTTTTGAGCTTCCTGATGTACAAGACTCATGTCTTTGGGAAGGGGTGGGGCCTGGATGTGGTAAATGAAAAGCAAACCACATTTGTCTCGACATATACACTAAAAATTCGGTGCCATTGCCAGTGGCCTTAGAGTCATTTCATGGAAAGTCTATGTCCCTGTCCATCATGGATAATACTTACCATATACAGAACTCTAATGTAGAGTATCAGCATTCAATTAAACTGTCACACTTTAACTTGATGAATAGAGAGAGCTCTTACTTCCATTTTCTGCCCCAATCTTGCTAAATAAACCTTATAAGTATGCTTGTCAACTGTTTCAGTTATATCTGCTGTTTTACCTGATGTGACTACATTAAGGAAACATTAATTCATTATTTTATTATATTTCCAACTCATTTCCACATCTGACCTTTATTTTCAATAAAATTACTTATAAAGCTATTCAATTAACAATTTGCTTACTTCAGCCCATGCAAGAATACACCCCAGGCAAAAAATGTGGCAGCAGCTCTCAGGAACAGCCACTTCTTGTTCCACAAAAACATTCAGGCAGATAGGGCACCAGTCACTTTGATCGGTGGTTGAAATGAACAACCCATCATCAGCTTGTTCTTGTTCATTCTCTTCACCTGTTAACAAGATGAGAGAAATGGTTGACTCCAAGTGCAGAAACATGTTAGCAGACAATAAATAATCATAGTAAGGCAGGGGATTAGAAATAAAATTGATTCAATAAGAACTCTTATTTTAAGGACAATAATATTCATCATAAAAACACAATTATTTTAGACGGATATCAGAATCAGGTTTAATATCACTGGCATATGTCGTTCAATTTGTCGTCTTTGCGGCAGCAGTACAATGCAAGACAATACATGATAATAGAGAAAAAACTGGATTACAGTAAGTATATATACATTAAATAGTTAAATAAGTAGTGTAAAAATAAAAATAAAATAAGTCAGAAGGTAGTGTTCACGGATTCAATGTCCATTCAGAAATCGGATAGCAGAGGGTAAGAAGCTATTCTTGAACTGTTGATGCTTTGACAAAGGGGACAGCAGTGGGGCCACTGTGGGCCAAACAGTAGTGCTGATGTTGGGTATGGAAATTAGAGGCAGAGCCAATAAAGAACCAATAACTCTAATCTATACACATATCAAATTAATAACTATACTGTGGAGGAAGAATTCCTGGAGCATATACAGTAAGGTTTATTGGACCAGTACATCAAGGGAACTGTTTGAGAGCAGGCCAACTGAGAATAAGTAATGTGTATTGAGAAAGAATTAATTAGCAACCTTGTTATGCAAGGTTCCATGGAGCGACTATAACATTATGGAATTCTTCATATGGTGTGTGACATGTTTAATTCTGAGACCAGGGTCCTGAGCTAAAATGAGGGGTGTTATATATGGGAGTAGTCGTAGACTGGCAATGACAAACATTTAAATAGTGCATGAATGAAGTACAATAGTTCGTTCCTAGCAGGAAGAATAGATAACAAAAAATTAGTGATTATATTAGATCAAAGGAAAAGACAAAAAAAATCATATGAAAAATCAGCAAAACCTAAGGACTGGGCGGACTGGAGGGAAAAATGGAACTGGAGAGTTTGCAGTAAAACCAAAGTACTTACTATAAAAGTTTTCATAGATATTTGCAGAGAATATAATTTATAATGGCAAACTAAAGAAAGGACAGACTAATAAACCAATACTTTGTTTCTTTCTGCATTGAGGACACAAACACCTCAAAAATGTTATAGAACTTAGGGCCAAGTAGAAGGAACAACTGAAGAACATCAGCAATAGTTCAGAAACAGTTGGATTTATAACTATAATGAAATACAGCATGGAAACAGACCTTCAACCTAACCCCATGCCAATCAAGATATCCATTTAAGCTGAGGTCCCATTACCTGTACTGGTCCATATCCCTCTAAATCAGGGGTTCCCAATCTTTTCTTTATGCCATAGGAAACTCAAAGCAGCTGTGCAGGTTGACTCTGTGGTTAAGAAGGTGTTTGGTGCATTGGCCTTTATCAATCGTGGAATTGAATTTAGGAGCCGAGAGGTAAGGTTGCAGCCTGGTCAGACTCCACTTGGAGTACTGTTCTCAGTTTGGTCACCTCACTACAGGAAGGATGTGGAAGCCATAGAAAGGGTGCAGAGGAGATTTACAAGGATGTTGCCTGGATTGGGGAGCATGCCTTATGAGAATAGGTTGAGTGACCTCGGCCTTTTCTCCTTGGAGCGAAGGAGGATGAGAGGTGACCTGATAGAGGTGTATAAGATGATGAGAGGCACTGATCGTGTGGATAGTCAGAGGCTTTTTCCCAGGGCTGAAATAGTTGCCACAAGAGGACACAGGTTTAAGGTGCTGGGAAGCCGGTACAGAGGAGATGTCAGGGATAAGTTTTTACTCAAAGAGTGGTGAGTGCGCGGAATGGGCTGTCAGCAACTGTGGTGGAGGCGGATATGATAGGGTCTTTTAAGACGCTTTTAGAAAGGTACATAGAGCTTAGTAAAATAGAGGGCTCTCAGTAGCCTAGTAACTTCTAAGGTAGGGACATGTTCGGCACTACTTTGTGGGCCGAAGGGCCTGTATTGAGCTGTAGGTTTTCTATGTTCTATGACCCCAGGTTGGGAACTCCTGGTCTAAATATTTCTTATCGATGTACCTGTCCAATGTTGTCATCGTAATGCCTCAATCATATCCCCTGGCAGATTGTCCAATATATGCACCACATTCATAATGTAACTGTAGAAGCACTGGAAATACAGTATGTACAATTTTGACTCCTTATACAATAAAGGACGACCTTGCTATTGAGGGAATGCAACAAAGATGATTCCAGGGTTGGCAAGCAAGACAAATGAAGAACAACTGGGGCAACTGAACTCGTATCTGCTACAATTTAGAAGAATGAAATCAGAATGACTGGCACCTCCTCAATGCAAAAGGTTTCGGTAGGGCAGAATTTGTTGTATGTGTCTTGTAAAGGTTCCTGACACAGTATGTGGACAGGCCCACAAAAGGAAAGGCCATACTGGATCTGGCAATGAACTCTCAAAGATGATAGACCTTTCAGTGGGTGAGCATTTCAGAGAGTGACAACCCCCTGACCTATTAGCACAGCCATGGACAAGGATAGAAGCAGATGAGATAGAAAAGTTTTTAATTGGAGGAGGCATTAAGATGGTGCTAGGCAGGAATTTACAACCTTAAATTGGGAGAAGATATTCTCAGGGAAATGCAGCAGAAATGTGGAAGTTGTTTAGGAACCACTTACATGGGATTCTGGATGTTTGTCTGAGGTAGGGGTAGATGGTAGGGCAAAGGAATTATGGTTGACAAAGGTGGAATATTTAGTCAAGAGGAAGATGGAAACATACTTAAGATTTAGGAAGGAAAAATTAAGCTGGGTTCCTGAGAATGACATTAGCAAGAAAGGAGCTTAAGAATGGATTTATAAGAGCTAGAAGGGGACATGAGAAGACCTTGATAAGTAGGATTAAGGAAAACTGTACAAGGGATTCTACATGTACATGAAGAACAGAAGGACATCTAGAGTGAGGGTAGGACTGCTCAGGGATAAGGGGGTTAAAAATGTGCCTGAAAGTGGAGGAGAAGTATACTGGTAAGCTTGCAGATATCATTAAGGTTAGTGGAGTTATGGATAGTGAAGAAGGTTGTTGTAGGTTACAACAAGATATAGAAGGATATAGAGCTGAGTGGAGAAGTGACAGAAGTAGTTTAATCTGAAAAGTGTAATGTGATACACTTCAGAAGATTGAACTTGAGTTTGGAATGCAGTTATTGGAATGATTTTGAGCAGTGTGCAGGGATCTTGGGATTCACGTCCATAGATTCCTCAAAGTTGCCACACAATTGATAGGGAGGTAATGTCTGGATAGACCACATTTAGAGCACAGTGTTCATTTTTGGTCACCTCATCACAGGAAGGTCATGGAAGCTTTAAAGAGTGTGCAGAGGAGATTAACCAAGATACTTCCTTATGAGGAAAGGTTAAATAAGGTTAAGCGAGCTAGGACTTTTCTCTTTAGAGCTGTAGAAGATTATAAGAAACATAGACAAAGCGGACAACCACCACCTAGGGTGGCAATCGGCAATGCCAGAGGACAGCCTTTTAAGGTGAGTGGAGGAAATTTCATGAATGAGACTGAATAGTTTCAGAGACTTAATGAATGCATCTGTAATAATTCAGAACCTTGACTCTACCCAGATCCAAGTAGTTAATTATTTATTACCACTCAATACAAGCACACCATAAGTAACCATGCACAAATTCATGAAATGTAACAATTCCCAAAGTTTACTTTATTACTGATACAGACCATAGCCTAAAGAGCAGTATCATTGGAAAAAGAACCTCTACAAAACTAAAACCCTGGAATTTGTTAATGAACTTAAGAGTAAGACATGGCCACAGATAAGAGCTTATCAATGTTTGCCAATTTCACGTCAGAAGGATTTAGGCAATTTGTGTTAAATTTTTCAAATGTAAGTATCACATGATGCAAGTACTTTTATTCAGTCAGCTTCATGTTGCAGTAACTAGATAAAGTCCAATAAAGGAGCAAGGAAACAATCCATGAAATGTTTCTCCTCATTAAAGCATGTTTTTATTCTAGCAGATTTCCACACAATATTTATAAACTAACTTATCAAAATTAAACAAGATGCACCCTGCACCTCTCCTCAGGGTTAGGTGAGTTTTATAACTACAAGTCAGTTTTCCTGCCATAACAGATCAATACAGCAAGTACAGGTTGAGCACCACTTATCCGAAGTTCCAAAAGCCAAACATTTTTTGAGCATTGACATGATGTTACAAATAGAAAATTCCACAAGGCGCTGGGAAGGTTCAAAGGCAATGTACAGATCTTTGTGCACTAGTTCTGAGAAGTGACCTCACATATGAAAAAACACAGCATAAAGCTAAAAATGAAGATCTCAATTGTATATTGAAGGAATGGATTCATCAGCGAGAGTAAACATATGCCGTGCAACAATATGCTAATCATGAAACAAGCAAAGATCACGATGAACTGATAATTTTAATTGCAGAAAATTAATTAAAAGCATGGTATTAAATTTCTAAAGCATCTGCAGATCAAGAAGCAGCAAAGAAATTCATTCTCCTGATGAAGGGTCCTGGCCCGAAACGTTGACTGCTTACTATTTTCCACAGATGCTGCTGGCCTGCTGAGTTCCTCCAGCATTTTGTGTGTGTTGCGCTCAGATTTCCAGCATCTGCAGATTTTCTCATGTTAAAGAAATTCATTGATGAGCTTACCAAGATCATCACTGATGAAAAGCTAACACTAGAACAAGTCTACAAAGCTGATCCTTTTTATACCTAAAAAAACAAAAAATACATCTATAGTCTATTGTAACTTTTTAATCAAAACATGGCACTGTAGATGGAGACTGAAAGCCTGCTGTTTGCTGTTGTTCAACAGCTGATTCAGGTATTTTCTCGATGCTGTTGTGCTGCTTTTGTTATTCCACACACTTATTTTCCCCTCGCCCTATTACCGTAGATTCCAGACTACAGAGCGCACCTGATTAAAAGCCGCTGGCTCTAATTTTAGAAATAAAATCAATTTTTTAATTGTAAAGGCCGCACCGGATTTTAGGCCGCACCGGATTTTCGGCCGCAGGTGTCCCACGTTGTAATATGAGATATTTACACAGAAAGATATTACACGTGAGGATTTTTAACTTTTAATTAAATCCATATGGTAACAAAAACAAATACATATTGCAAATGCTTTTTTTCGAACCGTGCCCGTAACGCGGCTACTTTTAAATATACGTTGCGTATACTTCTTTACTGAACAACATTCCAATATCTCCTAACGACTGGTAAAAAATATATATACTGCAGCCTACCAGGAAAAGTTATTGATCGCCTTTAACTTAAAAGCAGCGTTTTCGCTCCGCCGCTCGGCTGCTCGACCCCCTCCTTTCCGTTTATTCGCAAACGGCGTTTTCCCACAAGACACCGCGAAACCGGGTGTGACGTCATAGCATCCCGCGATGTAGTACAGAAAACAAATATAGTTAAAACTCTTCTAACTTTAACTAGAAAATGAATTACTAAGCGAAAATATTATAAACTAAATAACTGCCATAAGGCAGCACAATGCTTCGAGTGTTTTCCATGTTGATGAGGGTGAGTACAAATGACTGATTTACAATAATTTAATTGTGAAAGTGTGCTTGATTTATCGTACAATTTCATTGGACCTCTGTGAACTACTCATCAATTTTATTGGTCTACTGTTATGAGGCAAAATGTTTACGAGGCGGCATGAAAAAAATCATGTATTAGCCGCTCCGTATTAAAGGCCGCAAAGTTCAAAGCTGTTCAAAATGTGGGAAAAAAGTAGCGGCTTAAAATCCGGAATCTACGGTACTTTATTTATTGAGATACAGCATGGAATTGACCCTTCCAGCTCTCTGAGCTGCACCACCCAGCAATCCCCAATTTAATCCTAGTCTCATCATGGGACAATTTACAATTAACTACAAACTGGTACGTCTTTGGATCATAGGAGGAAACCAGAGTACACTGAAGAAACCCACGCAACCGCAGGGAGAATGTACAAACTCCTTACAGACAGCAGTGGGAACTGAACCTGTGTCACTGGTACTGTAAAGCATTATGCTAACCACTATGCTACCCTGCCACCCGTAATTATATTAACATATGTAATAACTTTAACTATCAAGTACATATTTGTGATGAACAAGTGTAGGACAAAGACTATCTACTGGTAGCACATAAATTTAGAGTCAGAAATGATGACAATTCCAAGCTATCTAGTTAATCCAAAAAAATTCCAAAAATCCACTTCTGGCTCATAGTGTTTCGGATAAGAGGTACTCAACCTGCTACTAAATACATCAACTACACAATCTTTTCTGTTCAAAGATGTTACACCAACAGATACACCAGTGATACATTAATTTTAATATCTTACAGATCATAGCAAATTCATGAATACCTTGACATACATAAAATACTGCATATCAGTGAAAACAACGCACACTTAAGTATGATTAACTGTTCTAAAACAATTATCAGTTAATGAACACTGAATTTAGACCATTAAGCCATTTTGCCTATTGAGTAAGCTCTTGTATTACATCATAGCTGATTCATTATCCCTCTCAACTCATTACTCCAGCTTTCACTCTGTAACTATTGATGCGTTGACCAGTCAAGAACCATCAACTTCTGCTTTAAATACACCCATAACTTGGCCTCCAAAGTTTTGTGTGGCAATGAATTCCACATATTCACCACCATTTGGCTAAAGAAATTCCTCTGTTCTAAATGGATATTCTATTCTGAGGCCATGCACTCTGGTTCTAGACTCCCCCCACAATATTAAACATCCTCTCCATATTCACTCCTTTTAGGCCTTTTAACAATCAATGGATTTCACTAAGATCCATCAAATAGAACGTAGAAGAGTACAGCACAGGAATAGGCTTCGGCCCACAATGCTTCTAAACTCCAGCAAGTCCAGGCCCAGGGTCATCAAACACTCATGTGTTAACCCATTCATTCCCGGAATCACCCTGGTGAACCTCCTCTGGACTCTCTCCAATACCACTATGTTTGTTCTTAGATTAGAGGCTTTATAAAGCCTTGGCAATACATCCTTCCTTTTAAATTCCAGTCCTCTCGAAACAAACGTTAACATTGCAAGTTAACCTTTTAGGGAATGCTGCACGAGGACCCTTAATTCCCTTTGCACCGCTGATTTTTGAATTTTCTTCCTGTTAGGAAAATAGCCAACACCATTATTCTTTCTACCAAAATGTATGACCATATAGTTCCCTACACTATATTCCATCTATCACTTCTTTGTCCATCTTCCTAACCTGTCCAAGTCCTTCTACAGACTCTGTTTCCTCAATACCACCTGCCCCTCCACCTGTATGCATTCAGATCTTTTCCTTAATAATAACAACTACATTCACTTCTGCCTCCTGACACACTTGAATTTCTGGCATACTGCTAGTGTCATCCATGGTGAAGATTGATGCAAAACACTTAAGCTCAACACTTACTACCTCTGTAGCATTGCTTCCTAGCCATCCAATATCTACTCTCACTTCTTTTATTCCTTACATATCTGGGAAAAAAAGTTTTTGTATCCTCTTTTATACTTTTGGCTAGCTTACCTTCATATTTCATTTTTTCTCTCCATATGACTTTTTTTAGTTGTTTTCTGTTGGTTTTTTAAAGGGTTCTGAATCCTTTAACTTTTTGTTCTATTATATGCCCTCTCTTTTGCTTTTATGCTGTCTTTGACTTCCATTCTCAGCCATGGTTGCCTCATCCTCCCTTTAGTAAACTTCTTCTTTGGGATGTACTTATCCTGCACCTTTCAAATAGCTCCCAAAAACTCCAGCCATTGCATTTCTGCTGTCATCTCAGCTACTGTCCCCTTACAATCAACTATGGCCAGCTCAGCAAGGACCTGGATCCACTGCAATTTGCCTATCGTCACAATAGGTCAACGGCAGACACAATCTTCATGGCTCTCCATATGGCTTTAGACCACCTAGACAACACAAACACCTACGTCAGGATGCTGTTCATTGACTGTAGCTCAGCATTTAATACTATCATTCCCACAATCCTGATTGAGAAGTTGCAGAACCTGGGCTTCTGTATCTCCCTCTGTAATTGGATCCTCGACTTCCTAACCAGAAGACCATAGTCTGTGCGGATTGATGATAACATATCCTCTTCGCTGATGATCAACACTGGTGCACCTCAGGGGTGTGTGCTTAGTCCACTGCTCTACTCTCAAATACCATCTACAAATTTGCCGACAATACAACCATGTTGATAGAATCTCAGGTGGCGACGAGAAGGCGTACAGGAGTGAGATATGCCAACCAGTGGAATGGTGCCACAGCAACAACCTGACACTCAAAGTCAGTAAGGCGAAAGAGCTGATTGTGGACTTCAGGAAGGGAAAGACGAAGGAATACATACCAATCCTCATAGAGGGATCAGAAGTGGAGAGAGTGAGCAGCTTCAAGTTCCTGGGTGTCGAGATCTCTGAGGATATAACCTGGTCCCAACATATTGATGTAGTCATAAAGAAGGCAAGACAACGGCTATACTTTTTTTTAGGAGTTTGAAGAGATTTGGCATGTCAACAAATACACTCAAAAACTTCTAAAGTTGTACCGTGGAGAGCATTCGAACACGCTGCATCACTGTCTGATATGGAGGGGCTACTGCACAGGACCGAAAGAGCCTGTAGAAGGTCCATCCTGGGCACTAGCCTATGAAGTACCCAGGACATATTTAGGGAGTGGTGTTTCAGAAAGACAGCGTCCATTATTAAAGACCTCCAGCACCCAGGACATGCCCTTTTCTCAGTGTTACCATCAGGCAGGAGATACAGAAGCCTGAAGGTACACACTCAGTGATTCAGGAACAGCTTCTTTCCCTCTGCCATCCGATTCCTAAATGGACATTGAAGCTTTGGACACTACCTCACTTTTTTAATATACAGCATTTCTGTTTTTGCACACTTTTAATAATCCATTCAATATATGTAATTGATTTACTTGTTTATTTATTATTACCTTTTTCTCTCTATGTTAGATTATGTACTGCATTGAACAGCTGTTGCTAAGTTAACTGATTTCACGTCACATGCCAGTGATAATAAACCTGATTCTGATTCTCCTCTGTCATGTCTCTGTAATTCCCTACTCCTCTGTCATACTGATATATCTGATTTTAGCTTCTCCATCTCAAATCGCAGGGTGAATTTTATTATATTATGATTACTGCCTCCTAGGAGTTCCTTTATCTTAAACTCCCTAATCAGTAGGAAAATTTTTAATTGGGGAAGGGCAAATTATGAGGCTATAAGGCTAGAACTTACAGGTGTGAACTGGGATGATGTTTTTGCAGGGAAATGTACTATGGACATGTGGTCAATGTTTAAGGATCTCTTGCAGGATGTTAGGGATAAATTTGTCCCGGTGAGGAAGATAAAGAATGGCAGGGTGAAGGAACCATGGGTGACAAGTGAAGTGGAAAATCTAGTCAGGTGGAAAAAGGCAGCATACATGAGGTTTAGGAAGCAAGGATCAGATGGGTCTATTGAGGAATATAGGGTAGCAAGAAAGGAGCTGAGAACAGCAAGAAGGGGGCATGAGAAGGCCTTGGCGAGTAGGGTAAAGGAAAACCCCAAGGCATTCTTCAATTATGTGAAGAACAAAAGGATGACAGGAGTGAAGGTAGGACCGATTAGAGATAAAAGTGGGAAGATGTGCCTGGAGGCTGTGAAAG
This sequence comes from Hemitrygon akajei, assembly GCF_048418815.1. Taxonomy (NCBI): domain Eukaryota; kingdom Metazoa; phylum Chordata; class Chondrichthyes; order Myliobatiformes; family Dasyatidae; genus Hemitrygon; species Hemitrygon akajei. The sequence continues at coordinate 172,972,562 of NC_133133.1, forward strand.
TGAGCGAGGTCCTCAATGAATACTTCTCTTCGGTATTCACCACTGAGAGGGAACGATGACGGTGAGGACAATATGAGTGAGGTTGATGTTCTGGAGCATGTTGATATTAAGGGAGAGGAGGTGTTGGAGTTGTTAAAATATATTAGGACGGATAAGTCCCCGGGGCCTGACGGAATATTCCCCAGGCTGCTCCACGAGGCGAGGGAAGATTGCTGAACCTCTGGCTAGGATCTTTATGTTCTCGTTGTCCACGGGAATGGTACCGGAGGATTGGAGGGAGGCGAATGTTGTCCCCTTGTTCAAAAAAGGTAGTAGGGATAGTCCAGGTAATTATAGACCAGTGAGCCTTACGTCTGTGGTGGGAAAGCTGTTGGAAAAGATTCTTAGAGATAGGATCTGTGGGCATTTAGAGAATCATGGTCTGATCAGGGACAGTCAGCATGGCTTTGTGAAGGGAAGATCATGCCTAACAAGCCTGATAGAGTTCTTTGAGGAGGTGACCAGGCATATAGATGAGGGTAGTGCAGTGGATGTGATCTACATGGATTTTAGTAAGGCATTTGACAAGGTTCCACATGGTAGGCATTCAGAAAGTCCGAAGGCATGGGATCCAGTGAGGTTTGGCCAGGTGGATTCAGAATTGGCTTGCCTGCAGAAGGTAGTGGTGGAGGGAGTACATTCAGATTGGAGGGTTGTGACTAGTGGTGTCCAACAAGGATCTGTTCTGGGACCTCTACTTTTCCTGATTTTTATTAACGACCTGGATGTGGGGGTAGAAGTGTGGGTTGGCAAATTTGCAGACGACACAAAGATTGGTGGTGTTGTAGATAGTGTAGAGGATTGTTGAAGATTGCAGAGAGACATTGATAGGATGCAGAAGTGGGCTGAGAAGTGGCAGATGGAGTTCAACCCGGAGAAGTGTGAGGTGGTACACTTTGGAAGGACAAACTCCAATGCAGAGTATAAAGTAAATGGCAGGATACTTGGTAGTGTGGAGGAGCAGAGGGATCTGGGGGTACATGTCCACAGATCCCTGAAAGTTGTCTCACAGGTGGTTAAGAAAACTTATGGGGTGTTAGTTTTCATAAGTCGAGGAATAGAGTTTAAGAGACACGATGTAATGATGCAGCTTTATAAAACTCTAGTTAGGCCACACTTGGAGTACTGTGTCCAGTTCTGGTCGCCTCTCTATAGGAAGGATGTGGAAGCATTGGAAAGGGTACAGAGGAGATTTACCAGGATGCTGCCTGGTTTAGAGAGTATGGATTATGATCAGAGATTAAGGGAGCTAGGGCTTTACTCTTTGGAGAGGAGGAGGATGAGAGGAGACATGATAGAGGTGTACAAGATATTAAGAGGAATAGACAGAGTGGACAGCCAGCGCCTCTTCCCCAGGGCACCACTGCTCAGTACAAGAGGACATGGCTTTAAGGTAAGGGAAGTTCAAGGGGGATATTAGAAGAAGGTTTTTCCACTCAGAGAGTGGTTGGTGCGTGGAATGCACTGCCTGAGTCAGTGGTGGAGGCAGATACACTAGTGAAGTTTAAGAGACTACTAGACAGGTATATGGAGGAACTTAAGGTGGGGGGTTATATGAGAGGCAGTGTTTGAGGGTCGGCACAACACTGTGGGCCGAAGGGCCTGTAATGTGCTGTTCTATTCTATGCTCTATGTAAAGTAAAAGGCCCTCCATTGGTCGGGGTCAACCATAGATGTTGCATCCTAGCTGTAATGATGCTTAGGATGCTCTCAATTGTGCCCCCGCAAAAATTTCTTAGGATTTTCTTAGGCTGTTTCCATTGAGAGTAGGGGAGATTCAAACGAGAGGACATGATTTGAGAGTTAGGGGGCAAAAGTTTAAGGGAAACACGAGGGGGTATTTCTTTACTCAGAGAGTGATAGCTGTGTGGAATGAGCTTCCTGTAGAAGTAGTAGAGCAGTTGTGTCATTTAAGGTAAAATTGGATAGGTATATGGATAGGAAAGGAGTGGAGGGTTATGGGCTGAGTGCGGGTAGGTGGGACTAGGTGAGATTAAGAGTTTGGCACGGACTAGGAGGGCCGGAATGGCCTGTTTCCGTGCTGTGATTGTTATATGGTTATATGGTTATATGATTTGGGGGTCCGTACCAAACTTCTTCAACCGTCTGATGTGAAAGAGCCACTGTTGTGCTTTTTTCACCACACAGTAGGTACAGTCCTCAAGAAATCCTCGGTGATGTGTATACCAACTAACTTAAAGCTGTTCACCCTCTCAACCCCAGCTCCATTGATGTCAGTAGGGGTTAGCCTGTCTCCATTCCTCCTGTAGTCCACAACCAGCTCCTTAGTTTTTGCAGCTCTGAGGAAGAAGGTTGTTTTCTTCACACCATAATTACATTGGCTGCCTGTGTTCTTTAGGATCAATTTTAAAGTACACTTACTTGTATATAATCTAGCTCTAAATAATTTAGCTTCTTTGTATATTTTGGAGTGTCTATCCCCTTGCATCCCTTTAGTTTTGCAAACCCTGGTTTGCTTAGTTTTCCTAGAACCAAGAATAGAATATGCAGCCTTTTGCTCTTATGCACCAAAAATCTAAGCTACACCAGGCTAGTACTGTGAAACATTTCAAAACACTTCTAAAAACCTACTTTTTTTAATTTGGCCTACTTATGGGATTACTTAAAAATCAAGAGCTGGAGTCTATAAGGTAGTCCCACATTATCAACACTGACTGGCAACTCCTGCGATCCTGCTGGTCAAAACTGTATCAATCTCTGTAGTTCCATCAGCTCCATGGAGAGGGAGAGCTTGCTGTATGGGCAACAGCTTGCTCTCTGTATCATAATGCCTTAGCTTACATATCAACTGGCATCCTGATTGGCTGCATCACTGCCTGGTATGGGAACTATACTTCCCTCAATCGCAGGACTCTGCAGAGAGAGGTGCAGACAGCCCAGTGCATCTGTAGACGTGAACTTCCCATTATTCAGGAAATTTACAAAGACAGGTGTTTAAAAAGGGCTTGAAGGATCATTGGGGACCTGAGTCACCCCAACCACAAACTGTTCTAGCTGCTACCATCCGGGAAATGGTATCGCAGCATAAAAGCCAGGACCAACAGGCACGGGAAAGCTTCTTCCATCTGATTAGACTGATTAATTCACACTGATACATTTGTAGTTCTGTTATATTGACTGTCCTGCTGTATATACTATTTATTACAAATTGCACACTTAGATGGAGATGTAACACAAAGATTTTTACTTTTCACGTATATGAAGGATGTAAGCAATAAAGTCAATTCCATTTATGCCAAAACGGGTTAAATGTGCTCAGATTTTTTTTGGGTTAAAATTCTTGCTGCTGCAATTTGAACAAGCTGCAGCTGATTTATCCCTATCTCAGGCAGTCCTGAAGAGTCCACTGCAGTAGTCTAATCGGCAATTTTTAGAACACAGCCTTTCTAATATGGTTAATTTGTGATTTAAAATTTACCTCCAAAGTTAATAATAACATCTAAATTCTTTTCTTCTGGCTTGATTTGTAAGGCCAGATAATCAAGTTTTATGCTAAGATTTACACTTTTATTACTTCCAATAACCAAAAAGGTAGATAGGGTTGTTAAAAAAAAGCTTCTGGCACATTGGCCTTCATAAATCAAACTACTGAGTATAGGGTTTCAGCCCAAAATTTTGACTGTACTCTTTTCCATAGACGCTGCCTGACCTGCTGAATTCCATAGAACCACAGAACATTACAGCACAGAACCAGGCCTTTTGGCCCTTCTTGGCTGTGCTGAATCACTTTTCTGCCTAGTCCCACTGACCTGCACCTGGACCATATCCCTCCATACACCTCTTATCCATGTACCTGCCCAAGCTTTTCTTAAATGTCAAAAGTGAGCCCGCATTCACCACTTCATCTGGCAGCTCATTCCATACTCCCACCACTCTCTGTGTGAAGAAGCCCCCCCAATGTTCCCTTTAAACTTTTCCCCCTTCACCCTTAACCCATGACCTCTGTTTTTTTTCTTCCCTAGCATCAGTGGAAAACACCAGCTTGCATTCACTCTATCTATACCCATCTTAATTTTATACATCTTTATCAAATGTCCCCATTCTTCTACACTCTAGGGAATAAAGTCCTAAACTATTCAACCTTTCTCTGTAACTCAGTTTCTCAAGTTCCAGCAACATCCTTGTAAACCTTCTCTGCACTCTTTCAACCTTATTGATATCCTTCCTGTAATTCCTCTAGCATTTTGTGAGTGTTGCTCAGATTTCCAGCATATGCAGATTTTCTCTTGTTTGTATTGAGTATAGGAGATGGGATGTCATATTGAAGTTGTATAATTCGTATTTGGAGTATAGTGTGTGGTCCTACAGGGGAGATATCAATAAGATGGAAAGAGTGTAGAGGACATTTACAAGGATGTTGCTGGAACATGGGAACCTGTGTCATAGGGAAAGATTGAATAGGTTAGGACTTCATCACCTGGAGCACAGGTGAATGAGGGGAGATTTGATAGAAGCATACAAAATTATGAGGAGTATAGCTAGTGGTTCCTTAAGGTTGTTATAGCTTGAAGTGGTAATGGGAACAAGTTCCCACTACCTATGAAATATGGTGTGCATCTCAAATAGCCTCTGACAACCAAGTCTAGCTCCTGGCCTTCATGTGTGGCTTAACTACTAGGCCCAGTGGAACTGCTTCCACTGACAAGAGAAGGAGCAAAGGTGGGTTACTGGTGCCTTAAAACCAGTCACTTTGGGCAGATGGGGCTCATCAGCAGCGGTTGGCAACTCATCTAGGAGAAGGAAAACTCTGATCTCAAACCTCCACTGCCTTGTGGCTATACTCACTCATGGGGAAGGCTTTGGGAGTAAACTCTGAGGGAACAATCCAGAGCTGAAGTCCCTGAGGCAGTCCTACATTGAGTTCAATGTTGACTGGCAACTCCCGCAATGCTGCTGATACCAAACTGTATCGGTCTCTGCTGTTCCATTGGGTTTATCAGATGCATGGAGAGAAACAGCTTGCTACATGGGCAACAGCTTGCTGTCCATATCATATTGCCCAGGCTTGTGTATCTAAACAGATAGGACACAATATCCCTAGTCATCACTGGTTGACAGAGGCCTCAGTTAGCTAGAGTAAATGCAAGCAGGCTTTTTCCACTGAGAATGAGTGAGACGATGATGGACTCTCCACTCCTCCCTCTTCCTCATCAGTGTGTTCATTTCATCTACATTAGCCGCACCGCTATCTTCTAGGAGTGTGTTGACCATAGTCTTGGGAGGGCAGCCAGGGTTTATCCTGTTCATGCAGTTCATGGGTTAAAGGTAAAAGATGAAATATTTAAAATAGGGGTTCCCAACATTTTTTTTAATGCCACGGATCTCTACCATGAACGGAGGGATCTGTGAACACCAGACTGAGAACTCCTGGTTTAAGAGGAACATAAGGGGGACCTTTTTCACTCAGAGGGTGGTGAGAACTGGTGGTTGTGGGCTTGATTTCAACATGTGAGAGTAGTTTAGATAGGTACATGGTTGGGAGGGCTATAGAGGGCTATGGTCTGGGTGCAGGTCATTGGGACTAAGCAGAATAATAGTGACTAGATGGGCTGAAGGGCCTGTCTATGCTGTGGTGTTGTATTCTATGACTAAGTGGACATACTTTATTGGGTTATAGGTTAATTTGCTCTGCAGTATTTTAGTTCTTTACATGAGGATAATATCAGAAGCACTAGTACGTCCACAGACAACTGAAATCTTGTACGAAATTCTGAGCAAAAATGTTTTCTACAGGATCCTTCAAAATAATTTTTATTAAGTCCCCATTTTCAGCAATAGTTTTAACATGTGCAAATTTAATCATAGAATCACTTGAAGACTTATAACTTTTAATGTTAAATCACTGTAAACACAAGATTGGTACTTTATTACTTTGAATTTCTGAGCAAACACAGCAATACCTTGTACACAAAATCTGCATTAATATTCAGAACTTAGCAGCATGAAGAAATATGCAAAATATATTGGAAGCAACTAGTTTCGATTTTTGCTTGTTTAAGGCAAATTACTCAAATTTCACATTTTTCACAATAAAGAATTTATTTAAAAAATTCTATCAGAATATAAAGAGATAGTCATTTGGCTCCAACACAGATCCTTGTGGAAGTTGATAAAAGTAGAGGATAGTTGTGCTGAAACCCATCACTGCCATTTCACATCAGTGAAACTACAGTACATTGATAATATCACTCCAATAATATTTAAGAAATGTACATTATGACAGTGAATCGGGATACTGAGTGATAAACATCGAGTTCAATATCTGGTCTTTCAAGATAAAACAGGTTACAATTATATATCAGTATATAACAAACAAGAGAAAATCTGCAGATGCTGGAAATCCAAGCAACACACACAAAATGCTGGAGGAACTAACTCATCAGGCCAGTAGCATCTATGGAGAAGATTATAGTCGATGTTTCAGGCCGAGACCCTTCAGTGGGTCCTTCCACCCGCCATATTCACATCACTGATTGAGTATCCATCTACACTAAGTCCATTTACCAGTACAAGGTCCTTAGTCACCCATGGCACGGTAATTCAAATACTCATCCAAATACTTTTAAAATGTTGTAAGAGTATCTGTCTCTTCAGGCAGTGCATTCCAGATAGACTGGATTATTGTGTACAGTTCTGGTCACCGAATTATAGGAAAGATGTCAACAAAATAGAGAGAGTACAGAGGAGATTTACTAGAATGTTAACTGGGTTTCAGCACCTAAGTTACAGAGAAAGGTTGAACAAGTTAGGTCTTTATTCTTTGGAGTGTAGAAGGTTGAAGGGGAACTTGATAGAGGTATTTAAAATTATGAGGGGGATAGATAGAGTTGACGTAGATAGGCTTTTTCCATTGAGAGTAGGGGAGATTCAAACAAGAGGACATGAGTTGAGAGTTAAGGGGCAAAAGTTTAGGGGTAACACGAGGGGGAACTTCTTTACTCAGAGAGTGGTAGCTGTGTGGAATGAGCTTCCGGTAGAAGTGGTAGAGGCAGGTTCAATTTTGTCATTTTTAAAAAAAAATTGGATAGGTATATGGACAGGAAAGGAATGGAGGGTTATGGGCTGAGTGCAGGTAGCTGGGTCTAGGTGAGAGTAAGCGTTTGGCACAGACTAGAAGGGCCGAAATGACCTGTTTCCGTGCTGTAATTGTTATATGTTTATATGGTTAATATTGAATCTATATTGTAACAACCAACTTGCTACAGTACTGAAGATCTGTACTCCAGAAGCATGCTGCATATCCCACTGAGTTATGATGATTTCTAGCTGTCACTGTGGAATACCCTGTTGAGGCCTTTCACTGCCTTGGTCCATAGACCAAAAAGCTAAATTTGAGAAGTAAAATGAGCATACTGCCCTTGACATCAAAGCAGCAATTGACTAATTGTGGTGTCAAGAAGCTCTGGTTAAAACAGTAGTCAACAGATAGCAAGGGGAATACACTCCAATGGCTGGAATCATACCTTGCACAAAGGAGGATGAATGTGCAGTTGCAGGCCAATCAATCATCCCAGCCCCAGGATATCCCTGCAGGAGTTCCTCAAGGTAGTATCTTAGGCCCAGCCATCTTCAGCTGCTTCAATGACCTTTTCTTCCATCATAAGGTTAGAAGTGGGGAAGTTCGCTGATGATTGATTGCATAATGTCCAATTCCATTTGCAACTCCTCAGCAAATGAAGCAGTCCACGTCTGCATGCAGCAAGACCTAGACAACATTCAGACATGGGCTGTTAAGTGGCAGGTAATGTTTGTGCCACACAAGTGACCATCTCCAACAAGAGTGAGTCTAATTATCTACCCTTGAAAATTAATGCTGAGTCCCCTACCATCAACATCTTGAGGTGGTCACCCATGACCAGAAGCAACTAAGGAGACCAGCCCCATAAACATTGTGGTTACAAGGATGGGTCAGAGATGGGCTATTCTGTGGCATGAATCACCTCCTGACACATTAAGGCATTTTCACCATCTCTGAGGCAATGAAATGCACAAGGTTTCAAATGAAACAGGAGGGAGGGGAGCACCAACAGCAAAATGTTTAATACATCAAGAAGAAATGGAAAAGAGCAGTGGCACAAGACAGTGAGGGGGAAATTGACAAGCAAAGTGCACCAGGCTGAGGCAGAAAATACAAACTAAAATATGCAGCGTAAAGCAAATTCAGAGTTAATAAAAATTTCAAGAAAAATAAGCAAAGCTCATTCAGCCTTATTTGAATGTACAGTGTTTACAGTTGGGTTTACTGAATCCCTTGCTTAATGGTATTAGTCCATGGCATAAAAATGGTTGGGAAGCCATGGTTCACAATAAGGCAGATGAGTTGACTGCATGGAAAGCAACACACAAGCATGATTTAACAGTATGGTTGCAAGGTTACCAGGACTGGGTGCTCAATATTCGAGACTATATGTTGTTCCAAAAGAAAAGGTTCTAAGGGAAAGGAGCTGGGGAATCACTGTCAAGGAAAGTATCAGAGCCCTGATACAAACGTGTAGAGGTTGGTAACAGAATCAGTTTGGGTTGAAATCATGGATAACAGAGGAAATAAGACATTTTAGGCCCCTAAAATGTGATTCTAAATAATGGAGAAATATCTAGAGCAGGGGTTCCTAACCTGAGGTCCATGGACCCCTTGGTAAGGCTCCATGGCATAAATAAGGTTGGGAACCCCTAATCTAGAAACTGTTTGAAGGAAAATGCAACTGCCATGGGAGATTTTAATGTATAAATTGCATGAACCAAATTCACAAGACATAATTTGGAGTTTGCCAGGGATTGCTTTTTAGAACAGTATGCAATGGAGGATATAGGAGTATAGACCATGTGCAGGCAGATAGGATTAGTATCATGGTCAGCACAGACATCAAGTGTCTTTCTGTGCTGTTCGAACCAAAATCCTATTCAGGAACAGGCTATTTTAGATTTGGTTGCATTTAATGAGACGATCTCTTAGTTAAAGTTCCCCAAGGAGGGAGTGGCCACAGTGTGAGATGAACACCTGAGGACCAAAACCAATGCATTCAAATTAAATAAGGACAATTATTATCATATGAGTGTGAAATTGTCTAAGATGGACTGTGAAAATATGCCAAGAGTTCGGTCAGTAGATGAATAGTGGCAGATGTTTAAACAGCTGGTCCATAACGCTCAGCAGAAATTTACCAGTTAGACAGAGGGATTCCACTCTGTGGTTAACATGGAGGTCAGTGATGTGAAATGGAGGGTAAGGACCACAAAATGACAATGGCCAGAGGACTGGAAAGTTTTACAATCCACCAGCAAAAGACTTAAAAACTCACAAAAGAGGGAGAAAATCAATTTTGAGAGAAAACTTAACGTGTGGCATAACAACATTTTCTATTTTTTCTAGTGGATGGCTGGTGTTGACAATCTGCTGCTCAAAAGGCAGTAGAGACTAAAATCTCACCATATTTCTTACTAAGATAGGAACCTGAAAAGTTGTGGCCTACAGGCTATGGATCAAATCCTGGAACATGGAATTGTTGGGTAGTTCTTTTATAATTTGAATGAACACATAGACTGAATGGCCTTATCAGAATTTCTTATGATTCAATATTTGGCAGATGACTACTATGATGAATTAAGACAGGTTCCAAATTATTTATTGTGATCCAACTGCTTTTGTCCTTGACTAAGGACCTTTATAGACAATGTCAAATCAAACTTACTGAGTTTCGACAATATTAATACTTCCACTGTAGAAGTATGCAAATAGACTCCAGTTATAGAAATGCTAATTAAACATGATGTTGCTTTCTGGGTGATACACCTCAGAAATGTTTCAGCATTTCAGCAGCTCAGCGACAGACAAGGAATAATCATTCATGAGTGAACTGAGAATTATCAATGATGCATAAGATTTTGGGGTTCAGGAAGCCATTCGTCCAAAAATACCAAGAATGTTAATGGCAGACTGTAGCAATGATATTGTCATTGAATCTCAAGCAATGTATACAAAATGCTAGAGGAACTCAGTAGGTCAGGCAGCATCTATGGAAATGAATAAACAGTCAAGATTTTGGACCGAGATCCCTTTTTCAGGACTGAAGCAGGACTGAAGAACCCCAGTAACAGTTTATCTCTAAATTGTTACCTATGCCATCTCTAAATTGACATAAGGTCAGCAACACCATGGCTCAAAGGTTGGTGTGGGAGAGACGGGTTTCAGTTCAGGGTTTGCTGACACCAATGCTGGAGAAGGAGGTAGCTGTACCACCAGTGCTGACTTCTGTTGGTGCCCAAGCAAATCAAATAACTAGTGCTGTAGATGCTGCTTGACCTGGTGAGTTCCTACAGCATTCTGTGTGTTTCTTTGGATTTCCAGCATCTGCAGACTTTCTCAGGTTAATGAATCTCAAGAGTGGGTTTCCTGTTGGTTGTAGCACTTCCTTGAAACAAATGCTCATATTTGGTGGAAGCCCACCTCTGTTGTCTAATTGTCAATCTGGACTGTATGTAGTAGGATTACCACCAGGAAAATGCAGTGACCCTACAACACGATAGGGTTAGCAGAGAGTGAGGAAGTTCTCCACTAACCCTGTCACATAATACTGTCTCATAATGCAAATATTGTATATGAAGTGCACTCCGTTATGCTGCTTCTGAGGGCGTGAGAGTTCCTGCAACTACCTCAACTGCTGCTTTTAATTGCTTCAGATTAAGATTTCACGCACACCATTTCATGCACGTGTGTTCTTAACCCATTCTCCTGTACCTACCATCCCACTAGCCTCCACGCCTAGCACATAATTCTTTGCAACTTCCACCAGCTCTATGGGATCCCACCTCTAAGCACATCATCCCCCCCCCCCCCCACTTTCTGCTTTCCGCAGGGATTGCTCCCTACGCGACTCCCTTGTCCATACGTCCCTCCCACTGGTCTCCCTCCTGGCACTTATCCTTGCAAGTGGAACAAGTGCTACACTTGCCCCTTCACCTCCTCCCTCACTACCATTCAGGGCCCCAAACAGTCTTTCCAGGTGAGGTGACCCTTCAGCTGTGAGTCTGTTGGGGTCATATACTCTCTCTGGTGCTCACAGTGTGTATATTGGTGAGACCCAACATAGACTGGAGACCACTTCACCAAGCACCTAAGCTCTACCTGCCAGAAAAAGTGGATTTCCCAGTGCCCACCCATTTTAATTCCACTTCCCATTCCGATATGTCTATCCATGGCCTCCTCTACTGTTGTGATGAGGCCAAACTTAGGTTGGAGGAACAACACCTTATATTCCGTTTGGGTAGCCTCCAACCCAATGGTGTGAACATTGATTTCTCGAACTAGTAATGCCCCCCACCTCTCTCCTTCACTATTTCCCATCCCCTTTTCCCTCTCTTATCTTCTTGCCTGCCTATTGCCTCCCTCAGGTACTCCTTCCCCCCTTTCTTTCTTCCATGGCCTTCTGTCTCTTTCAACTTCCCAGCTCTTTCATCCCTCCCCCTTCAGGTTTTACCTATTACCTCATGTCTCTGCTCCCCCTACCTTTTAAATCTATTCCTCAGCATTTTTTCTCCAGTTCTACCGAAGGGTTTTGGTCTGAAACGTCGACTATACTCTCTTCTGTAGATGCTGCCTGGTCCACTGAGTTCCTCCAGCAGCTTGTGTGCGTTTCATCCACATCTGTCGATTTAGCTTCTTTCAAAGACACCAAACCAGGGATTCCCAACCTGGGGCCCACTGCACCTCAATTAATGATAGGGGCCCATGGCCTAAAATAAGGTTGGGAACCCCTGATTTAAACCCTATAATGCTTCCTCTTTTACATCATCATCCTTGCCATTATTTTTGTAAATACCCTCCAACAAAATCAGCATAAAGACTGCTGAACTATATTTATTGAGGGCTCTACACCAGACGTTCCCAACCTTTTTTTTTATGCCAGGGACCTATACAATTAGGCAAGGGGTCAGTGGATGGCAGGTTGGGAACCCCTGCTTTGCCTCAATGTACAGGTCACTATTTGGTCCCGAATAGGTCCAACTTGTTTCTTAGTAATTCTCTTGCTCTTTAGATTACAGCTTTGGATTTTCCCTGATTTTACTTGTCAGCAACTTTCTTTACCCTCTCTTTTCATCCAAGCTCTGTTTTTTAGTTTCAACCCTGCATCTTTCTATATTCTCCTAGGATTTCTGTAGTATTAAGTTCTAGTTTTTCAACATAAGCACCATCTTATCATCTGGAGGGCAACAAATATGACCTTGCCTCTCCTTTCCAAGCAGGCATATTTGCACTGAACTCCACCTGAATCTCACTGCATGCCTCCCATTGCTCTGAAAATGATTTAACCAAAAATAGGGATTTCTGGTCGGTTTTTTGGTAAATAACATCTTAAATTTTAGCCCAAGCTTCCCTTCATCTTCACTCTGACATTGCATTAATGTCCACTTTCAGTACCATTAACTACACTTCTAGTCCCATCCTACCTTTGACCTTTTAAGTAATTATGGTTAATCTAAATTATGATGACAAAAAAGTGCTCTCCTGACACCAATGTAACCTCTTTCTATAAAAATTAAATACAGAATTGGGTTCCCTACAACGCATGTACATTTTTGGGATAAGTACATATGGGTTAAATTGTGTGTGCAATTTAGGAATTCTATATTTTCTGTAACTTTATAAATACTTGGTTAATTAAAATGCCCCCATGATTACTGGCCTAGTATTTCCTGATCTATCTGAAATATGCTCACAAACTTGTGCTTCAATTCACCCAGACTATTGAGTCTATAGTCCACTCTCTTTTCAGTTCTATACTTTTGTCCTACATATATAGCCTTATTTTAATGCTGTTTCTGGTACAGTAATGTGCTTTAATTATTGGAATAGCATCTAAAGCAGGGGTTCCCAACTTCGGTGCACGGACTGCTCGGTTAATGGTAGGGGTGTGTAGGTTAATGCCTCTATGTACAGGTTACTTTTTGGTCCCTAATGGGTCCTACTTGCTTCTTAGTAATTATCTTGGTCTTTAGGTAACAGCTTTGGATTTTCCTTGATCTTGTCAGCAACTTTCCTTGCCCTCTCTTTTTATTCAAACTTCCTTGGGCATAAAAAGTCTGGAAATCCCTAATCTAAAGGTTTACACTAGCGATTTGGAAACAAGTTCAAATCACTGAATGACAGTTGGATAATTTAAATTCAAGCATCTAAAATTGGTGTCAGGAACAATACCCATGAATCTACCATATTGTTCTAAAAACTGAATTAATTCACTAAAATCCTCCAAGGAAGGTTCTGGCCAAATACTACACCAAGGATCCACACCAATATGATCAACTCTTACGTGCTTCTTTTATGCCTGAGCAATTAGGGACAGACAATAAATGCAGGTGTGGCCAAAGGAACCCACACAGTCAGCAAACAGCTTGATGATCCTTCCAACGCATCTCTCTTCAAAATTGTAATTCACTCTTGAACTAATGCTACCACCACCTTCTAAATATAAAAGTTAAGCTGCCAACCGTATTAGCAATATTATCTTAATTCTACATGTCGATCAGTGCCTTCAGCTGAAACTACTGTGGGAGCATCAACACACTTGGTGGTTCAAATGGGTTGAAAAAAGACATCTCTAGGTGACGTGGAACGGGCTTCAGGCATATCCTAAGATTAAATATAACAGATGATCTTTATAAAATAAATTTCAACAGAAATTGCAAATGTACATAATACCATCTGGGATGTGCATGGGGGGGGGGGGGGGGTGAGATGGAGAATAATAATATCTGGGCATCTGTGACTTTTATTTTCCCCACCCAATTGATCACAACTTGGAGAACATTGCCTGACGTGACAGAAGTAGGCACTCTCACAGCATTAAAGAAGCATCTGGACAAATACTTGAATCACCAAGGCATAGCATTCACAGGTGCTGGTAAATATAATTAGTGCAAAGAGGTACTTAATGGTCAATGTAAGCATGGTTGAACAAAGGATCTTAATCTGTGCTGTACAAAGCAATGACACTACAAATGTTCAGAACCAATTTTTAAAAATCTTAATGTCAACAACTGACTACCAAACAGCTTTCAATATGGGCCATTGATGGGAGTACTCACTGAAATATCTGTCCATGAATCTTGCTACTACTAAGAATTTCAAAGCTCTTTCTGGTTTTTTTGTGTGTGACTGCCATTAGATCTGTACTTGAGCAAATATTTGCTTCCAACAAAATATGACCAGGAATATAAAGCCTTTTCATAAACTCTGCCATCATATCAACTCTTTCTCTAGCTTGCTGCACCTCTGGGAAGAAATGAACAAGACATCTAACTATTGCTTGGCCTTAAGTGGATTATTCACGAGAAAGGAGGGAAAACCCAAATTATTTTATGCATCTCATCTTTCATCAACCATAGCCATTTTCTGCAAACATACTTTGCCAAAGAGATGAGACAACCCTATGAATTGATCAGCTAATTTTCCACTTTGAAGTCATCTACACTTTGTATCTTGAGGATCCAAGTTTTGAACAGAAGTCGTAACTAGCTCAGGGGTATGGTAGCAAGAAGGGAAGATGAGACCAAAAAAAATAGCATTTCACAGTACCTCACTCAGTACATGTGACAATTATAAAGCCATTATCAATTACCCAAGTTCTACACAAATTGATAGCAACATCATAACTACAGCAAATCTCTACTCCTTTTAGTTGCTATAAAGCTATAAATTTGGTACTAGAACAACTAATGAATTCTAATAATCATATGGTTTTCATAGTTAATACCCATGGTTATATGTGAGGAAAAATGTATAAATTTACCTTCAAAATCTTCCTCATTCTCCGAAAAAGACGTAGCTTCTGTTAATTTCCTGCCTCCCATCTTTTACATTTAGTTGACAATACAAAACTGTGAATGAAAGAAAATTTAAATGAGCTCACAGATCAAAACTCTGTATACATGATAGTTAAGCATTCTCAATGAATCAATTTCTACTTGGAGAACTACAGAAAGAATACAATCACATTCCGGTGCAGGCAATGTACCTGTATGGGGAATTTCAGATCCCAATAAAAAAGTTCACTTGTTCAAGGTTTTTAAACATAAATATAGACCTGCTACACTATCCTGTACAGTATGCTAAGGATGGCAAACAAATATGAGGAAATTACAGAATCATAACAAGCAATACCAAATGTAAGGGAGTGAGCTGTGGATTATCTCTTTATGCATGTTGTTATGTTGGGCCTCCAATTGGGTCTGGCAGTCAGGAAGGCTATCAGACACCTTACCACCTCTGGCTGAAACATATTCCTCATCTCCCCTTCTAATTCTATCATGTTCCCAGGGTTTTGATCCCACTCCTATGGACACAAGCCTTTTTCTTTCCATTCAGGCCATCATAATTTTATACATCTCAATTAAGTCCACCCTCAGCCTCCTGTTCCAAAGAAAGCACCCCCCCCCCCCAAAGTTATTATCTTTTCCCCAAGCTGTCATCTTCCGGCCCTGCTAACGAGTTTATAAATTTGTGTGATCACATTTTTTCCTGTAATATGGCAAGCAGACTGGAAGGTGCTGAATCCCTTAGCTATTTTATCCCAGCCAGGTTTTCACACTTGTCCTCTTCAGTTACAACAGCTTTCAGAAAATAGATTATAGAAGTGAACAAAAGTACACAGGAGGAAAGAGGACCTGGTCTGGCCTAGTAAATCAATGAGTCCTAATTAGTTAATACATCATCTATATGTGCCAAACATTCATTAATACAATTTAAGGTTGTACATAGGGCCCATATGTCCAAGGATAAATTAGCTCATTTTTATTCTCATATAAACCCTATTTGTGACAGATGTCAATTAGAAATCGCTTCTTTAACTCATATGTTTTGGTCATGTCCACTTTTGAAAAAATATTGGAAAGATATTTTTGATATTATTTCGGCGGTACTGAACATTGATTTACAACCCCATCCTATTACCGCAATTTTTGGTTTACCGATGATGGATTTACTTCACTTATCTCCTTCCGCCTGTCGAATGATTGCTTTTCTCACTTTGATGGCTAGAAGATCTATTTTGTTGAATTGGAAGGAAATTAATCCTCCCACGGTATTTCATTGGCTTTCTCAAACTATGTTATGTCTAAATTTAGAAAAAATTAGAAGTGCTGTATTTGATACTTCTATTAAATTTGAAAAGATATGGAGACCATTTATTCAATATTTTCATATGATGTAATGGCCCTGTGCCAGGCTTATCGTTTTTTTTTCAGCTTTAATCGTATGTATGTTGAGAGGATCGGAGTTGACGTCATTGATGTTTATGTATGCTTGTGAGATACTATGAACAGCCCTTTTTTTTCCTCTTTTTTAAAAAGTTTTTTTTTAGTTTTTTTTCTTCTTTGTTTTTTTTTCTTTTTCTTGATACTAGATTAGTAGATTAGCTAACTTTCTTAGATAGATTTTTTTTCTCTTTTTTATACTATATATTATGGAATATCTAAACTTACCTTGTTCATATATATACTATATGGTTTATGTTTTGGGAAACTTACTTATGCTGTATTCATTGCTTATGTATTTCTTTATGTATAATGGGAGTCTATATATTTGTAATCCCTTACCATTATTTGAATTGTATCTCATTCATAATATTTTAAATATTAATAAAAAGATTGAAAGAGAAAAAAAAAAGAGTCCTTCTGACAGTCTAATGATACCGGAATGAAGTATTACTTCACCCCCAACCTAATCATACCTTTCTTATGAGCACGTTTTTACAATGTCTAAGCACATACAACCAGCTGTCAGGAAAGTCGAACAAGTACCCTGCCCATCATTAAAGAAAGACCCCAGGGAAAAGACCAGTCTAATTGAATGTAACTATTTAACGAGAAGCACAATTTCATTAAGTCAAGTGGTAACGCACGATTTGACAGATATTTACTGTGGCACATGCATCAATACAGCCAGTTCACTGAAGTCCTGTGTTAAGACTACTTGTCAGCCCAGAGACCTTGGAGACTGAACCCATTGCTTGATGCTGCAGTGTCTACTTGAAGGCAGTATCAGGGCAGTAGATTAGGGTAGCAAATTGTAGGCTATTACAATAGCAATACATTCATTTTCCTCAGGATAACCTTTCAACAAACTCTATTAATTGACGAATCATCTAATCAAACCCTAACTAGCCCTTTTTAACCATACAGATATCAACTCACCAACATTTCCAACATCATGAACGGAAATCCAACTACCTTCCATCCTTCTCTACTCTTGGCAAGCCAGGCAGTAAATACAGATCATAACCACCAGAAAGTCTGCAGATGCTGGATAATTCAAAGCAACACAAACACAAAGGCTGGAGGAATTCAGCAGGTCCGCAGCATCTAAGGAAATGAATAGATAGGTGACGTTTGGGCTCAGACTCTTCTGCAGGGCTGAGAAGGGAGGGGGAAAATGCCAGAATAAAAAGATTGGGAGGGGGAGGGGAAGGAAACTAACTGGAAAGTGATAGGTGAAGCCAGGTGAATGGGAAAGGGCAATGGCAAGGACTGGAGAAGAAGGAATGTGATAGGAAAGTGGAGGATACGACAAAGGGAAGGAGGAGGGGACACGGGAAAGTACAAGGCAGGTGAGAAGAGGTAAAAGGACATTAGGTAATGGGGGGGGCATGCCATCAGGCTGGAGGCTACTCAGACAGAATCCACAGTTGTGCCAAAATGAGGCCCCCTCGGGGTGGAGATGTAACATCTTATATTCAATCTCAAGGAGATTAACTAAATCATGCAGGAAAGTGGGTTCTCTCATAATCAAATGTAGGAAGACAAAGTCTCCAAAAGCACATGAGATTATGCAGAAACTACAAATCCAGAGCAACACATACCAAGTGCTGGAGGAACAATGGAAAGGAATAAACAGTCAACATTTTGGGTAGAGACCCTTCATCTGGACTAAAAAGGAAGGGGGAAGAAGCAAGAATAAAGTCAAAATCCAGTATATTTTATTTCCAATCCTATTAAAAAAATCAGTTTATCTGCCCAAGAAATAAAATATTTTGTCTTCCCCCAACCTTCCTTTCCAATCCCAGTGAAGGGTCTCAGCTTGAAGTGTCGAATATTTATTCCGCTCTATAGATATTGCCTGATCTGCTGAGTTAATAGAAACATAGAAAATCTACAGCACAATACAGGCCCTTTGGCCCACAAAGTTGTGCTGAACATGTCCCTAACTTAGAAATTACTAGGCTTACCCATAGCCCTCTATTTTTCTAAACCCCATGTAAAATTTCACTGCCAAGTGTCTTACCATTAATACTATATTCTGCCATCATATTTGACCTACCAAAATGAACCACTTCACTTATCCTGGTTGAACTCCATCCGCCACTTCTCAGCCCCATTTTTGCATTCTATCAATGTCCTGCTGTAACCTCTGAGAGCATCCACAACACCTCCAACATTTGTGTCATCAGCAAACTTACTTAACCTATCCCTCCACTTCCTCATCCAGGTCATTTATAAAAATCACGAAAAGTAAGGATCCCAGAACAGATCCCTGAGGCACACAACTGGTCACTGACTTCCTCCAAACATCTTGTGTGTGTTACTTCAAAGACATTGCTAGGTTGACAAATGAAGCTGGGTTTGATAAAATGGACTGGAATGATGTGGAGGAGTTACTTGTGGTGAAGAGCTTAGTTCTGTTTGAATTTGAGCAATAGGGGAATAAAAGCTATCAACAGCACTGCCACCAAAATCAACCAGTATTAATTTGGATTTCTTGTACATTGAACAAGCAATAGTCAACTTTAAATGTAATAATCCTAATATGGAATGGCCACATGATAAAAAAAATTGCATACTTTGCTACAAAGAGCTTTAACCAACTGAAAAAAGAGCTCCTTTCCCTTCCAAAATTTCCTTCTGATAACTCCAAGAAACCCTAGTCATCAATTTTGTAAACTTTATCCATTCAGTTCATTGCCAGCATCACCCAAACACCAGCAATTGCTCCACTTTCACCTGAACCATCACCAGTCTACAAAGACATTGTTATTACTTATGGATAAATATAACAATTAGAAGCAAGAACAGATTGCTGGCTACCAAGGATCTTTCACTATCCATCAAGATTATGGCTGATCTGACTGCAATCTCATCTGCACTTGCCAATTTACCTGTGGTAACTTTTACCCAATTGCTTAAAGAACCTAACTACCTCTACTTTAAAAATACTCAAATAATCTGCCTCTACCAGTCCTTGAACAGAATTATAAAGACTCACTACCCATGGCGAACAAGTTGCACCTCATCTCAGTCTGTGACTCCTAGATCAAAATGTACCCACAAGAGGACACATTCTCTTCCTATCCACTCAGGAACCTTAATGTTTCACTTAGCGAGTGAAAGATCAGAATATTGTGCAGCTTGTAAGGTAAAGGTTAAAGCAGGCATAGCCTGGGAAGTGGTAGTAAGTCAGCACCGGAGACACCTCTGCTTACTACAGGCAAGGGAAGCTGCTTTGCTTGCAGCAGTGCATACTCAAGCCAGACAAGTGAGGCTACTGTAGTGTCCCTTTACACAATAGATCTCACTCCTGCCAGAGACAGACAAGATAACAGGTCAAACAAACCGATAACTAAGGTTCTACTGACTTTTAAAATATCATCAGTTGCCTGCATGAAGTTTCAAATGACTTTAACACCTTCATTGTGAATGCTGATTGATCTTCCAAGTAAGGAATTCAAACATATATAGTTTACAATGAACAATATCCATAACTGATAAGCCAATTCTATATAAAAATAGCAGTTTTCTGTTTAGACTTCAAAACAGTGTGGGTGATGGGGTGATGCTGTTCTTCTTGTGCACATGTAAAATAAAAGAAATGCTTGAGTTGCAAGAGTGTGTGCCTTCTGGTCCCAGTTACTTTAGTCATTTTATTTTTGGCGATGACAGTTGCTTGGAGGTTCCACCAAGATGGCTAACCCTTGGCTTCATTATACAAGAGAAAGGAATTTAGCCCCGGTAGCTGATTAGACCTAAATCCTATGCTGTTCATATTTGAGCAAGGGACCGAGTCTGCTGCTCCTGTGTGGAGTAGTCACCTACGCCACCTTAGTTTCTAACATAGGAAAGCTGTAGCGTTTAAAAAGGCCAGGTTGTTGCGGTCTGGGTTGGAGGGCTGCACGAGGTACTGCCGCGACCTGGTTTGGAGTCCCACGCGAGGCACTGTCACGGTCTGGACTGGAGTCCTACACGAGCTGTTGTCATGGTCCGGGTTGAAGTCCCGCACAAAGCACAGGAAAATTTAACAAGTGTATTGTTTATAAAAAAGGAATGTGTGTGTCTGTGTGTGTGCATGTGCACAGCACCTGACTGTGTGCGCGTGAATGGTAGGGTGAAATGCTCCTGTACCGGACCTCTAAAGGACTTCTGTAGTGTGCATTTTGAATCAAAAAGTATTAAGTATGTTGTAGTGTGTGGAACAGACTAAATGAGTGTCTGCAGACTTGTTGTTAGAGAAACGAAAATGTGAAAAGACTATAGGGTGGCCTGTGTTTGTTTAAAGTCAATGTAAAATCCAAAACCACTTAGACGAATACCAGAATGCAGAGAAATGCAAGAATTAAAGGAGGAAAAGACACAGAAAGAACAGGCAAAGGATAATTGTGTCTACCTCAGTGTTTGAAAACAAACATTTAGCACAGAGTCTGAGGATGAATGAGATGATGCTGTACTCCTCCCTTCCCCAGGCACGGTTTCAACAAGGCCAATACCAAGTGATGCCTCTCAAGTATTCGGTGAGTCTGGTGTCAGCCAGTGCCCTGCCAAGGGTGGCAGTTCCCATAAACAGCACAACAGGAGGTGGAAGAGTGCATAGGGGATGACTGAAATGTTGATTTAAATGTAAACACGAGAAAGTCTGCAAATGCTGGAAATCCAAAGCAACACACACAAAATGCTGGAGGAACTCAGCAAGCAGATCAGGCAGCATCTATGGAAATAGTTAGTTGACGTTTTGGGCTGAGACCCTTCTTTAGTATTTAAATTCACCTTGAACTGATCTAGTAGATTATTTTATTTTACTATCAGCAACAACAGCTACTTTGATAATATATGTGCTTCTATTAATTGTTAATAAAAATTTTTTATTTTTGATAGCTGTATTGATGTTTATTTAAATTTTGACCAAAATTGTTGACCCCTAGAATGCAATAAAAATGCTCAATTTATACCAATAAGCGTATCAATTTGTGTATTTTGACTTTTGTTTGTTTTCCAGGAACACCATCCTTTTGCATACCAAGGAATCAGTGATATAACATGGCCTAGTAATTGGGAACTTCACTGCAAGGTAAATGGAAAAGCTTCTCACTTGACAATTAATCTACCCTTTCTAAATGTTCCCTTTGGCAGATATCCCATTACAATTTACAGCAAGTCACAACAAATATGACTGATTCTTTTTTAATATTCCAAAGGAATTTCCACCACCAAGAACACAATTATTATGCCCACTTTCCATGACAATTATTTCTCAGGTTCCCTACTGATGGTTAATTAACTCACAGTCATGTCCTTGTGGACTACTGCTTAACATCCACAGTCTGACTGACTGGCCACCACTCACTTTCAATCTCCAGGTCAGCTATTCATCAATCATTTGGTGTAAGACTATTTTGTCTTTGGGATTTTATTACTCAATCCCAGGTCAAACATTTCTTAAGTTCCCATTGAGTGCTTCAGTTCTGTATTGTACCCAAAATATGTGCTACAAGGTTAGTTGGTTCCTGTAATCCAATCTCGGTATAGGCAAGAACCAAAAGCGTAAGAGAGGAGTGGAAGAGGTACGAAAAATAAGGAGAGGGAGGGGGGATGGATTGAATTATGCTGTTGGGAGCTGGGATGTACCTTATGTGTAGAATGACCCCTTTCTAATTCAGTAAACAAGAGTGCAATGTTGGCAAAACAAAGGTTAAGCTGGATTGGCTGAAGTTGTACACGCTGTGAGGATTCAAAGCAAGATTCACAGAATCCGAGCGGTTAGCGCAACATTATTACATCCTAGGGTGCTCCGGATTTCGGAGTTCAATTCTGGCACCATCTGCAAGGAGTTTGTACATTGTCCCCATGACTGCACTGGTTTCCTACAGTGCCCCAGCTTCCTCCCACAGTCCAAAGTACTGATTACTGAATAATTGGTCATGGTTAATTGTCCCATGATTAGGCTAGGGTTAAATAGATGGGTTGTTGGGCGAAGTGGCTCACTGGGCCAGAAGGGCCTGTTCAAAGGATTCAAAGTACATATAAATTATACAACCTTGAAATCCGTCTGCTTACAGGAAACCACAAAGCAAGAAACCCCAAAGAACCCAATTTTAAAAAAGACAAACACCCAATGTGCAGAGAAAGAGTGTTAAAAAAACACAAATCATGCAAACAATAAAAGCAAGCAACAGCATTCTGAACCAAACTGAGTTCAAAGACCCGAATCACAGGGCAGCCGGATGTAGGTCCATAGCCTCAGTCCCAGTTCATCATATAGCAGGGCTATATCTCTAAATAAATAAAAACCACAAAAGTAATTATCTCTGAATTGTTACCTGTGTCTCCTCTAAACTGACATAAGGTCATTAACACCATGGCTCAAAGGTCGGTGTGGGAGAGATGGGTTTCACTTCATCGGGAGCTGTACCACCAGTACTGGCTTCTGTCCATTCCCGAGCAAATCAAATAACTAGTGTTGCAATCAGACACTAAATCAAACAGGAAACATGAGATTCTGCAAAAACTGGACATTCAGAACAATGCACTTAGGGAGCTCAATGTAAAGGAATCATTAGAAAATAGTGATAGAATTCACCCTGTGGTTTGAGATGGAGAAGCTAAAAGCAGGTATATCAGTTTTACAGTGGAGTAAAGGGAATTACAGAGGCATAAGAAAGTAACTAGCAACTTTGATTGGAAGGGTTCAGGCATGACAGTAGAACAGCAATGACTGGAATTTTTTAGGGCAATTTGGAGGGCACGGGATAAATACATCCCAACAATGTAGCAGTATTCTAAAGGGTGACTGATGCAACCGTGGTTGGACAAGGGAAGTCAAAGACAGCGTAAAAGCAAAGGAGAGGGCATTTAAAATAGCAAAAATTAATGGATAGTTAGAGGATTGTGAAACTTTCAAAAATCAACAAAAGGACCGAAAAGGTGAACTATCATGGAAAGCTAGCCAGTAAAATAAGAGAATACCAAAAGCTTGTTTCAGATGTACAGAGTAAAACAAACAGCAAGAGTGGATATCAGGCAGCTGGAAAATGATTCAAAAATTCGAAATACACTTCTATCAAAGTACACATGCAGTATACAACCCTGAGATTCATCTCACCATAGACAGCTACAAAACAAAGAAACACCATGGAACCCGTTAAAAAAAGATCAAACACCCAATGAAAACAAATCATGCAGATAGCAAAAAACAAGCAAATAAAAAGAATATTAAACCTCAAACCGTAGAGTCCTTGAAACAGTCTAGGCGTGTTCAGTTTAATTTAGTACTGTCATTTGCAGACCACAGGCTGCAAAGCCAGTCTGCACGAATCAAAATGGTAATAATAACCAGAAGCACACATAACATGAACCTCAGAGTCCTCTAAAGAAACAAGAGTCCAACCCACAAACTGTGCCGATCAAACCTTGCCCAAACGCAAGACTCCTGCGCCTTCCTCGGGCAGGAGCAAGTGAGAAGGAAGGGTAAACAGTTCAGATGCAGGCAGGCGGTGTTGAACACTTGCCCACCTTCAACTTTCAACCTTGATGATTTCATCTTGCTTGATGCTTTAATCAGTGAGTTAGTTGAGAATTGGTGCTGATCGTGGGTTCACGCTCTGGGATTAGGCTGCAGAATCCGTTCTCAACCATGCTGAGTTCCCTCGGAGACAAAAGCACCAGGTCACTCAGTTGGCTCAAAAACACATTATCAAAATGCAAATTACAGGCTCCAATCACACACAGATTAGTAGAAGTATATTTAAAAGAAGCAGTAGTTTCGTGAACTGTGTGCAGGATGTTGCCATTAGTCGTGTTGGTTGCTGTCAACATCTCGCCTCCAAATGACACCGGAGATGTAGAAACAGGTGACAAAGAAGTGGCAGATTGAACTTGAGTGTTATGTGTCAGTCTTCACTGTGGAAAACACTAGCAGTGTGCCAGAAATTTGGGAGTGCCAGGGATGAGTTTAGTTGCTATGATTAAGGAGCAGGTGCTTGGGAAGCTGAAACGCCTCAAGGTAGATAAGTCACCTGGACCAGATGGTCCAGATAAGTCACCTGGACCAGATGGACTCCACCACACGGTTCTGAAAGAGGTAGCTGAAGAGATTATAGAGGCATTAGTAATCTTTCAAATATCACTAGATTCTGAAGGACTAGAAAATTGCAAAAGTCATTCCACTATTTAAGAAGGGAAGGAAGCAAAAGGAAGTAAATTATAAGCCAGTTAGCCTGACCTCAGTTGTTGACATCCATTATTAAGGATAAGGTTTCGGGATACTTGGGAGACCACAGTCAGTATGGTTTGTCTCCTTAAGAGGAATCCTTGCCTGACGAATCTGTTGAAACTCTTTGAACTTGCAGGATAGACAAAGGAAGGTAAGTGGCTGTTGTTTATTTGGATTTTCAGAAGGCTTTGACAAGGTGCCACACAGGAGGCTGGTTAATAAGATCCCATGGTATTACAGAAAAGATACTAACATAGGTAGCAGATTGACTAGCAGGAGGGAAAGAGTGGGAGTAAAGTGGTGACTGGTGGTGTTCTGCTGAGGTCGGTACTGGGACCACTTCTTTTCACATTATATGTCACTGATTTGGATGAAGGAATTGATGGCTTTGTGGCCACATTTGCGATGATACAGAGATAGGTGAGGGGCAGGTAGTGCTGAGGAAACAGGGAGTCTGCAGAAGGACTTAGACAGATTGGGAGAAAGGCCAAAGAAGTGGTAGATAGAATACAGTGTTGGGAAGTGTATGGTAATGCAGTTTGGTAGAAGGAATAAAGAAATAGAGAGGCAGAAAATTCAAAACTCAGAGGTGCAAAGGGACTTGGGAATCCTCATGCAGGGTTCCCTAAAGGTTAATTTGCAGATTGTGTTGGTGTTGAGGAAGGCAAATGCAATGCTGGCACTCATTTCAAGAGGACTAGAACATAAAAGCAAGGATGTAATGCTGCAGCGTTATAAAGCACTGATAAGGCCTCACTTGGAGTAATGAGAGCAGTTTTAGGTCCACTATCCAAGAAAGAATCTGCTGACACTGGAGAGGGTTCAAAGGAGCTTCATGAAAATGATTGCAGGATTGAAAGGCTTGTCATATGAACAGAGGGATCTTATTGTAACGCATCGAATGTTGAAAAGACCAGATAGAGTGAATGTGAAGAGGGTGTTTCCAATAGTGGAAGAGTCTAAGACCAAAGGGCACAGCTTCAGAATTAAAGGATATTCATTTAGAACAGAGATGAGGAGGAATTTCTTTAGTCAGAGGGTGGTGAACTTGTGGAATTCATTGCCACAAACAGCTGTGCAGGTCACGTCATTGAGTGCATTTAAAGCGGAGATTGATAGGCCCTTACTTAGTCAGTGTATGAAAAGTTACAGGGAGAAGGTAGGAGAATGGAATTAAGAGGGATAAAAAAAATCAGCTATGATGGTATCATTGAGCAGACCAATGGGTCGAATGGCCTAATTCTGCTCCTATGCCTTCTGGCCTAATTGTCTAAATTGCTGGAGGAGGTGGAGCCAAGTAGTTATGGCGCCCAATGGCGACTCCTTAGCTTGCATCTTCGAAAACAGTTCTAGTTTCATCTTTAATATCTCTATTTTTCCCTTTCAGGGTTCTTCTGAAGACCCTGACCTGGAGCTACACACTGACTACGGTTCTTTGCGGGAGTGGGACCCGCTCTCAGGGTTCCACAATTGGCCACTATCCGGCATGCCAAAGTCTCGGCCTAAGATTTTGGCACGGATTCAGAAGCCTGGGATCTCGAGTAACTGGAAACGGGCGAATCAAGGGTCGGTGTCGCCACAGGAAACCCATGTGTCGTTGGGGGAGTCGGAACATCTGCTGTGTGCCTGGGGACTCAGGATCCTTGTGATCTCTAGGCACAGAGCTCAAAAAAAGCGATGAAACGGACTTTTAACATCGTAAACCAGCGAGTTGTTTGTTATCTCTCTTGCTCGTTGGAAAATGGAGTCACCTCTTTCTCCCTTATTAGGAGAGAGAGAGCCTGCAGCATGATGAATTATCGGGTGAACAATGTAGACTTTCGGGTAACTGCAAGTCTGCGTCTTTGCTATTGCTTTGCTCACACTTGAGTGCCGGTAGTGGGTGTGCTTTATTTTTGCCGGTGGGGGGGGGGGGAGGGGATTATTGCTCGCTGCCACTTATGTGTGGGAGGGAGGGGAGCTGGGGGAGACTTTGGGGTTCTAACTGTTTTTCATTCTCTGGGGCACTCCTCTGTTTTCGTGGATGGTTGCAAAGAAAAAGCATTTCAGGATGTATATTGTATACATTTCTCTGACATTAAATTGTACCTTTGAACCTTTGAATTCAGCAGGTCAGGCAGCATCTATGGAGAGGAATAAAGAGTTGACACCTCGGGCCAAGACCCATCTTCAGGACTGGGAAGGAAGGAGAAAGAAACCAGAATAAAAAGGGTGTTGGGGGTGGGGAGGGAAGGAGTACAAACTAGAAGATTATAGCTGAAACTAAGTGAGGGGAACAGTAAATGGGCAGTGTAGGTACCCCATACTAAACAGTGTGGGGTAATGGGATATTTAACAAGCAAGAAAACCAATATGATAGTTATACTGGATAGAGAAATAAATAATAATCTAAAACTTGAACTGCAGATATAAGACACAAACATAAGAAACTACCTACAATTACAATCAGAATAGGGAATATTAAAAAAGATCTCATTAACCCCTCTTTCTCTGATTACACACAGCATTCATTGCAAGAATGACGAACTAATGACACAAGGCAAATAAAGGTCTATAATGTAGCTGCCATTGCTGCAGAGTGGCCAAGTCTGAGAACTAAATATTCCAGGACATTTAAAACTTTAGAAGTGAAGACAGAGGGTGAGGGAAAAGGCAGTACAGTGAAAACAATAAGTGGGATCTGTTTGGTTGGAGTTAACAAACACTAGTCCAAAGTGACAGTGCTCTAAAGGTCCCGAATGATAGAGGTAAGGTAGCATATAAAACAAAAAATTAGAATCAAACGTGACAATTGTAACACAGTATCCCATCGTCATCATCATTATGTGCCATGTTGTATGATGTGGGAGATCATGGGCTTCCCATGACCATGATTATTCTTGGCAAATTCTTCTACAGAAATGCTATGCCATTGTCTTCTGGGCAGTGTCTTTACAAGACGGGTGACCCCAGCCATTACCAATACTCTTTGGAGATTGTCTGCCTGGCAACAGTGGCCACGTAACCAGGACGTGTGATATGCAACAGTTGTTCATATATCCATGCACTACCTGTTCCCATGGTTTCATGTGGCCCTGAACAAGAAGTGCTATATCTTGCCCAATGGTGACCTGCAGGCTCACCTTACAACTCCACCCCATCACCCATACAGTACCCTTGGTTTTACTTTAATACATTTACAGACCGGGAAAAAATAATTTGCATTAATAAAGTTGAGGACAAAGTCACAGAATGTTGGTTTTCTAATCCCATAAAAGATTTACATTTTGTCACAGTTGAATGGAAGTAATAATCTTTTAGTTAAGTGGTCTTAAAGTAATTAGGACTAAAAGTGATTAATTCGATCCAAGATTTATCACTAACCTGAACAAAGGTACATCATAGATCCCCACTTCCCCCTCCCACTCCATATTCCCTTCCAGCCCCAATGAGATACCCTAAGCAGGCCCAACACTTTGGATTCACATTCATAGTACATTATCGTACCACTGCCCACATTCTCATCATCTGAAATGCCAGTGGCCTCTTGTGACAATGCCAAGCTCAGTATTCTGCCCTTTACACAGGCTGCCAAAACTTTGTGCCTGATGAATTTTTCTGGATCCTCATATTTCCTCATTCATAGTTACACTCTCTTGTCCCTTATGACTGACCAACTCTTGAATGCTTATTCTATAAAGTGGGATTGCCTCTGGCACAGCAGTTCCCAACTTTTTATGCCATGGACCAATACCATGAAGCAAGTGGTCCGTGGACCCCAGGTTGGGAATCCCTGTTCTAGAACAATATTCAGGCAATGCTCTGTCTGCCTGATAGAAAAGCTGAGCAGGAAGTACAGTAACTATTGTGAACAACTTAAGAGGTATCAGGCCAAAAGAAAAGACATAACAGTATGTAGTAAATGAGAATTCAGAGAATACTAGAATTGACACTAAAAAGCTGATGAGGAAAAGCAGACCAGGAAGTTAGCGATAAGAATGAAAAATGTGCAAAGCTTTCTAGTTATGAAAGAAAAGTTAATGGGGGTCCCTTATAGACTGAGATAGGAATAGGAAGAAATATACTGGGAATTGTGCTAAGATTTTGGGAATGAAGATAAGATATTTTGAGATAACAAATGTGAAAACATTTCTGAAATAGTGGAGAACAGATCTGGAGACACCGAGGAGCTGAAAGAAATTAAGAGTTTGTGGGGAAAATGGAAATGGACAAATCTGTGAGACTGATAGTATTTTAGGATCTGATGAGTGCCCCAAAGTTCTGAGTACACAGATACTATTTTTCATATTTCCACCACCGAATGATTCCCATACAATGGAAGGTGTCAAAAAGAGAATGCAAGAAATTACTGAGAGAAAATAAGTAACGTAAACCTGTTAGCCCAATATCAATAGTGGGAATATGTTAGGATCTATTATTAAGCAAATGGTAAAAGCAAATTAAATCAACACAGACATTCAAAGGGAAGATCCTGTTTGACAAATCAGGTAAGAATTCTTTCGATAAAGGTGAGCAAGTATACATGGAGTCAATGGACATTCGGAAAACCTTCAATAAGATGCTACTGAGGAAATAAAATTAGAGCACATGGAATTGGACAAAGGTAAACTGTTGCCGAACAGTTTCTAAAGCATCAGTTGCATGCACGTGTGACCATTAGACACTACACCATGTTTAAAGCAAACAGTTTTTAAAAAGCGTCAGTTGTAGAAACAAAGAAAACCAACAGCACAATACAGGCCCCTTGGCCCACAATGCTGTGCCACACATGTCCTTACTTTCAAAAGTACCTAGGGTAATACCCATGGCCGTCTATTTTTCTAGCTCCATATACCTATCCAGGAGTTTCTTAAAAGACCCTATCGTATCTGCCTCCACCGCCGTTGTCGGCAGCTCATTCCACGCACTCACCACTCTGTGTAAAAAACTTACCCCTGACATCTCCTCTGTACCTACTTCCAAGCACCTTAAAACTGTGCCCTCTTGTGTTAGCCATTTTAGCCCTGGGAAAGAGCCTCTGACTATTCACACAATCAATGCCTCTCATCATCTTATACACCTCTATCAGGTCACCTCTCATCCTCCGTCGCTCCAAGGAGAAAAAGCCAAGTTCACTCAACCTATTCTCAAAAGGCATACTCACCAATCCAGGCAATATCCTTGTAAATCTCCTCTGCACCCTTTCTATCATTTCCACATCCTTCCTGTAGTGAGACAACCAGAACTGAGCACAGTACTCCAAGTGGGGTCTGACCAGGGACCTATATAGCTGCAACATTACCTCTCGGCTCTTGCACTCAATCCCACGGTTGATGAGGGCCAATACACCGTATGCCTTCTTGACTGTCCTATGGACTGAGACCCCAAGATCCCTCTGATCCTTCACACTGCTATCATATTTGACCTACCAAAATGAACCATCTCACACTTCTGGGTTGAACTCCATCTGCCACTTCAGCTCAGTTTTGCACCCTATTGATGTCCCGCTGTAACCTCTGACAGCCCTCCACACTATCCACAACACCGCCAACCTTTGTGTCATCAGCAAATTTACTAACCTATCCCTCCACTTCTTCATCCAGGTCATTTATAAAAATCACAAAGGGGTCCCAAAACAGATCCCTGAGGCACACCACTGGTGACCGACCTCCATGAAGAATATGATCCGCCTACAACCACTCTTTGCCTTCTGTGAGGAAGCCAATTCTGGATCCAAAAGCAATGTCTCCTTGGATCCCATGCCTCCTTACTTTCTCAAGAAGTCTTGCATGGGGTACCTTATCAAATGCCTTGCTGAAATCCATATACACTACATCTACTGCTCTACCTTCATCTGTGTGTTTAGTCACTTCCTCAAAAAATTCAGTCAGGCTCGTAAGGCACGACCTGCCCTTGACAAAGCCATGCTGACTATTCCTAATCATATTATGCCTCTCCAAATGTTCATAAATCCTGCCTCTCAGGATCTTTTCCATCAACTTATAAATCACCAAAGTAAGACTCACTGGTCTATAATTTCCTGGGCTTTCTCTACTTCCTTTCTTGAATAAGGGAACAACATCTGCAACCCTCCAATCCTTCAGAACCTCTCCTGTCCCCATTGATGATGCAAAGATCATTGCTAGAGACTCAGCAATCTACTCCCTCACCTCCTACAGTAACGTGGGGTACATCTCATCTGGTCCCAGAGACTTATCCAACTTGATGCTTTCCAAAAGCTCCAGCACATCCTCTTTCTTAAGGTCTATATGCTCAAGCTTTTCAATCCTTTGTAAATCATCCCTACAATTGCCAAAATCCTTTTCCATAGTGAGTACTGAAGTATTCATTAAGTACCTCTGTTATCTCCTCCGGTTCTATACATATGTCACATTTTCCCACTGTCACATTTGATTGGTCCTATTCTCTCACATCTTATCCTCTTGCTCTCCACATACTTGTAGAATGCCTTGGGGTTTTCCTTAATCCTGCTCACCAAGGCCTTCTCGTGGCCCCTTCTAGCTCTCCTAATTTCATTTTTAAGCTCCTTCCTGCAAGCCTTATAATCTTCTAGATCACTATCATTACCTAGTTTTTTTGAACCTTTCATAAGCTTGTGGCGACCCACTTTCTGTGGGTCACCGGCTCACAAATAGCCAGCGCGCGGGGGAAGACTTTGGTAATGCACCTCCGACGTCATTTCACCTCTGGCGCTAGGGATTAAATGCAAGCGCTGCGAAGTTTGAATAAACTAGTCTCGAAACGTGTCGTCTCTAGCTCTGTATGTAGTACATCGCTACATTGGTGACCCCGACAGTCCAAACGGGATTTGGACCAAAGATGACCGACTCTTCATCTGTTCACGCAGTTTCACTAAAACTGCCGACTTTCTGGACCACGCGTGTGGTTTAGCCAAGCAGAAGCCCAGTTCCAGATTCGGCAGATATCCTCTGATTCCACGCGTTACTACCACGTGGTGAGCGCCCTTGACCAGGAGACGGCCGCCCAGGTTGCGGATTTCATACAGTCGCCCCCGGAAGAAGGCAAATATGAAACATTCACTGGGACCTTTGGCCTCTCACGGCGTGAGCGGGGTGCCCGCCTGCTTCACCTGGACGGTTTGGGAGACAGACTGCCGTCAGCATTGATGAACGAGATGCTGACCCTGGCTGATGGACACAAGCCCTGCCTCATGTTCGAGCAAACGTTCCCAGAGCAACTGCCCGAGAACATACATCTGCTGCTGGCCGACGCAGATTTCAGCGACCCCTGGAAGGTGGCGGCCCGGACAGACGTGCTGTGGAAAGCCAAGAGGGAGAGCGTGGTGTCCGTCGGTCAGATTACCAAGCCACGCACCCAGCAGCAGACCAGACCAGGCCCGGCAGGGGGGTGCACATTACACAGAGGCAGGAGTGAGGAGGACAGTGAACAGTGGTGTTTCTACCACCAGCGGTGGGGTACAGAAGCCCGCCGTTGTTGCCCGCCCTGCAAGGGCCTGGGCCAGAGCCAGCTGCCGCTAATAACTATGGCAGCTGGCCACCAGGACAACCTCTTGTACGTCTGGGACAAACAGTTGGGACGCCGCTTCTTGGTCGACACCGGAGTGGAAATCAGCGTCTTGCCCCTGACGGGGTACGACACCCGCAACAGGAAGCCAGGACCCACCCTGAGGGCCGCAAACGGCAGCACGATACGGACCTACGGCACCCGCACAATGCAGCTGCAGTTCGGCGCCAGCCGGTTCACGTGGGACTTCACACTGGCCGCCGTGGCCCAACCACTCCTGGGGGTGGACTTCTTGCGAGCTCACAGCCTGCTGGTCGATTTGCAAGGGAATAGACTGGTACACGCCGAGACTTTCCAGACGTTCTCCCTGGGTGAAGCCAAGTTGCCGGCCCGACACCTGGACTCCATCACACTGTCGGACAACAAATTCACCAGAATCCTGGCGGACTTTCCATCGATTCTGGCACCACAGTTCATGGCAGCCGTGCCCAGACACGGGGTTCAGCACCACATCCCAACCAAGGGACCACCCCTCCATGCCCGTGCACGAAGGCTCCCCCTGGAAAAGCTCTGCCTGGCGAAGGAGGAGTTCAAGAGGATGGAGGAATTGGGGATCGTACGGAGGTCTGACAGCCCATGGGCCTCCCCCCTGCACATGGTGCCCAAAGCAGCTGGGGGTTGGAGACTACCGCAGACTGAAAGAGGCTACAACTCCAGACCGCTACCCCGTGCCGCACATACAGGACTTTGCAGCAAACCTGCACGGGGCAAGAATATTTTCCAAAGTAGACCTCGTCCGGGGATACCATCAAATCCCGGTGCACCCTGAAGACATCCCCAAAACAGCGCTTATCACCCCGTTCGAGTTCCTCCGAATGCCGCACAGACGTTCCAGTGGCTAATGGATGCAGTGGGACGCGACCTGGACTTTGCATTCATCTATTTGGATGACATCCTTATAGCCAGCAGTAGTTGTAAGGAGCATCTGTCCCACCTCCGCCAGCTCTACTCCCATGAGTGATTTCGGCCTCATGATCAACCCGGCCAAATGCCAGTTCGGTCTCGATACCATCGACTTCCTGGGCCACAGGATTACCAAAGACGGGGCAACACCTCTGCCCGCCAAGGTAGACGCGATCAGCCACTTTGCCCGGCCCAACACGGTCAAAGGCCTGCAGGAGTTTGTTGGTATGGTGAACTTCTACCACCGTTTCCTCCCCTCAGCAGCCCGTATCATGCGCTCTTTGTACACCCTGATGTCGGGTAAAGGCAAGGACATTACTTGGGACGAGGAGGCTGCGGCGCTGGTGCACCCCAGAACGGACGTTCCGACCGCCCTCACGGTGGACGCATCCGACACAGCAGTCGGTGGGGTGCTGGAGCAGCTCATCGAGGGGCACTGGCAACCCTTGGTGTTCTTCAGCAAGCACCTACGACCATCCGAACTCAAGTACAGTGCTTTCGACTGGGAGCTGTTGGCAATGTATCTGGCAATCCGGCATTTCAGGTACTTCTTAGAAGGCAGGCCATTCACCACTTTCACGGACCACAAACCGTTGACCTTCACGTTCACGAAGGTGTCCCTGGTCGGCTCGCCAGCAGCGACATCTGTCCTACATCTCGGAGTACACGACAGACATCCAGCATGTCTCGGGAAAGGACAACGTCGCGGCGGACGCACTCTCCAGACCAGCTGTCCGGGCCCTGTCCCTGGAGGTAGACTATGAAGCACTGGCGGAGGCACAGCAGGCAGACGACGAGATGCCCAGCTACAGGACCGCAGTCCCGGGTTTGCAGCTGCAGGACTTTCTTGTAGGCCCAGGTGAGAGGACCCTCCTGTGCGACGTGGCTACCAGCCAACCTCGCCCCATCGTCCCGGCAGCCTGGAGGCGGCGAGTTTTCAACTCCATACACGAAGTTGAAATGAAAAATGAAAAGTTTGGCACACCCATCTATCAGGACAACCGTCCGGCTGGTCACCAGCAAGTTCGCGTGGCACAGACTTCGCAAGCAGGTCAGTGAATGGGCCAGAACATGCGCACAGTGCCAAACAGCCAAGGTGCAGCAGCACACTAAAGCCCCACCGCAGCAGTTCGAACCCACCCACCGGAGGTTCGACCACATTCATGCAGATATCTTGGGTCCCCTACCAGTGTCCCGAGGAGCGCGGTATCTCCTAACTATGGTAGACCGGTTCACGAGGTGGCCAAAGGCGGTCCTGCTCACCAACACATCTGCCGATTCCTGCGCCTGAGCACTGATTGTAACCTGGGTAGCACGTTTTGGGGTACCGGCCCACATTACCTCCGACAGAGGCGCCCAGTTCACCTCCAGCCTGTGGTCGGCTCTGGCCAGCCTGTTGGGAATGCAGCTACACCACACTACTGCCTACCACCCACAGTCGAACGGACTAGTGGAACGCTTCCACCATCACTTGAAGTCGGCTCTCATGGCCCGTCTGAGAGGACCTAACTGGGTGGACGAGCTTCCCTGGGTCCTGCTTGGAATTCGCACAGCGCCCAAAGAGGATCTGCACGCCTTGTCGGCCGAGTTGGTGTATGGCGCACCCCTGGCCGTCCCGGGAGAGTTCATACCAGCCCCAAAGGGACAAGGGGAAGAACCCGCACCAGTCCTGGACAGACTACGCGAAAGGCTCGGCAACCTGGCCCCCGTACCAACTTCACAGCACGGACGGACCCCGACCCATGTACCCAAAGACCTGCAGAACTGTAAGTCTGTGTTTGTACGAAGGGGCGGACACCAGGCACCGCTACAGCGGCCGTACGAGGGGCTGTTTAAGGTGATGAACAACAACGGGTCCACGTACGTTCTGGACATTGGGGGGAGAGAGGAGGTTTTCACGGTGGACCGACTCAAACCAGCCCATGTGGACGGCGCAGCCGGTCGAGGTTCAGGCACCGCGGCGCAGAGGCAGACCTCCCAAACAGAGGCTGATCCAGACTGTGGACATTGGGGGGTGTATCGCCGGTTCTGAGGGGGGGGGGGGGTTATGTGGCGACCCACTTTCTGCACAGGCGAACCGGCTCACAAATAGTCAGCGCGCGGGGGGAGACTTTGGTAATGCACCTCTGACGTCATTTCCGCCCGGAGAGGGCGGGCGCTAGGGATTAAATACCAGCGCCGCGAAGTTTGAATAAACTAGTCTCGAAACGACTTACCGACTGCGTGTCGTCTCTAGCTCTGTATGTAGTACATCGCTACAAGCTTTTCTTTTCTTCTTGACTAGATTTTCAACTGCCTTTGTACACCACAGTTCCTATACCACACCATCCCTGTCTCATTGGAACGTACTTATGCAGAACGCCACACAAATATCCCCTGAACATTTGCCACATTTCTGCTGTACATTTCCGAAAGGACAGGAAGGGAGGCAGAAGAGGTGTGGGTGTGGCACTGGTGATCAGAGATAGTGTCACGGCTACAGAAAAGGAAGTCATGGAGGGATTGTCTACTGAGGCTCTGTGGGTGAAAGTTAAAACAGGAAAGGGTCAATAACTCTACTGTGTGTTTTTTATAGACCAGCCAATAGTAACAGGGACATCGAGGAGCAGATAAAGAGACAGATTCTGGAAAGGTGGAATAATAATAGGGTTGTCGTGGTGCGAGATTTTAATTTCACAAATATTGATTGGCATCTTCTTAGAGCAAGGGGTTTGTTAGGTGTGTTCCCAATCTGTTCCCAATTTATGCTTCCAAGTTCCTGCCTGATAGCTTCACATTTCCCCTTACTCCAATTAAACACTCTCCGAACTTGTCTGTTCCTATCCCTCTCCAATGCTATGGGAAAGGAGATAGAATTGTGATCACTGTCTCCAAAATGCTGTTCCACTGAGAGACCTGACATCTGAAATGTCCATTTCCCAATACCAGATCAAGTACAGCCTCTCCTCTTGTAGGCTTATCTATATATTGTGTCAGGAAACCTTCCTGTACACACCTAACAAACCCCTTGCTCTAAGAAGATGCCAATCAATATTTGTGAAATTAAAATCTCGCACCACGACAACCCTATTATTATTCCACCTTTCCAGAATCTGTCTCTTTATCTGCTCCTCGATGTCCCTGTTACTATTGGCTGGTCTATAAAAAACACACAGTAGAGTTATTGACCCTTTCCTGTTTTAACTTTCACCCACAGAGCCTCAGTAGACAATCCCTCCATGACTTCCTTTTCTGTAGCCGTGACACTATCTCTGATCACCAGTGCCACACCCACACCTCTTCTGCCTCCCTTCCTGTCCTTTCTGAAACATCTAAAACCTGGCACTCGAAGTAACCATTCTTGCCCCTGCACCATCCAAGTCTCTGTAATGGCCAAAACATCATAGCTCCAAGTAATGATCCATGCTCTAAGCTCATCCGCTTTGTTCATGACGCTTCCTGCATTAAAATCTACACATCTCAAGCCATCAGTCTGAGCATATCCCTTCTCCATCACGTGCCTATCCTCCCTCTTGCACTGTCTACAAGCATTTTCCATTTGTGAGCCGACCGCCCCTTCCTCTGTCTCTTCAGTTCAGTTGCAATCCCCAGCAAGTCTCGTTTGAACTCTCCCCAATAGCCTCAGCAAACCTCCCTGGCAGAATATCGGTCCCCATCAGATTCAAGTGCAACCCGTGTGTATTTGTGTTCAAAAAGCAGTGATTTTTGTCACTGATAAAAAAGCGAGAGAAAAGAAGCAAAACAATTCAGACCTGTTTTGCTCACTGTGGTTTCAAACAATTAGGCTGGGAGATGCTAGAAATGGCCAGGAGTGAAAATGAAATTATTTCACTACTGTACTTCAACAAGTTAGGAACTACATAGAATTTGAAGATATTCACAATAATCTTGAATGTTACAATGCAAGTGAAGATTTGGAGGATGCAGTCAGCAATTACATTGTATGAGGCATTGTATCTGCAGGTGTCTGCGCTAATCTTGTTCATTTACCGAAGAATATGACAGTTTACACTAGATTAATTCTTCTGTTGATAACTATTAGGAACTAATGCAGTCATATAGTAGTGTAGAGGTATTGGTAGCATTCAAATTTGTTCTGTATTTCATTTAATACATAAATTGTTACTCAGTTGAACCATAGTTGGTCTTTTTTATACTTTTTTTAACTATTTCTATACAACTTCAGCTAATTGGGCCAAAATACACTGGTGTCCTAATTAACTGGAATCCACTGTATGTCTAAATTTGCTCATGATACAAAGATAGATGGTAACCTTAATTGTGAGGATGCACTGGGAAACTTCAAGGGAATATAGGCAGATTATGTAAACAACTGAGGATATGGTAGATGAAAAGGCGGAAAAATCTAAAACTGTATCAGAATCAGATTCATCTCTGACATACGTAGTGATGTAGTGAAATTTATTGTCTTGTGACAGCAGTACCTAACGTACGACAATTATTATTATATAAATTTTGGTAGAAAAATATTTTAGAAGATACAAAAGCAGTGAAAAGTGTGTTCAAAGAGAATGAAGTACTCTATCACAAAGCTGATAAGCACATCTAACAGGAATTGTAAAAAAAAGGTGCACTGCTCTTTATTGCATGAAAATTTAATTAACAGTCTAGAATGATTTGAGCGGAAAGTCTTACTGAAGTTAGTGGATTCGGCCCAACACATCACGGGTAAAGTCCTCCTAGCCATTGAGCACATCTACATGAAATATTGCCGTATGAAAGCAGAATTCATTATCAAAGATTCTCAGCACCCAGGCCAGGCTCTTTCTTCGCTGCTGCCATCAGGTAGAAGGTGCAAGTGCCTCAGGACTTAATACCACCAGGTAGATTCAAGAAATTACTAGCCCTCAACCATCAGGCCCTTGAACAAAAAGGGATAACTACACTAACTTACGGACTTCTTTATTTTCCTATTTCATGTTCGTAATTTACTTATATCTACATTTGCAGTTTATTTATTGTCTATTTACAGTTACTGTTTTATAAGAGCTGCTAAGTATGCAAACAGAAAAAGAATCTCAGGGTTGTATGTGGTGAAACGTACTCTGAAATAAAATTTTACTTTGAACTTTGATTAAACATCTGTGGGCCTAAATACACTAGGCCACTTTGTCAACTGAGACTCAGAAACTCTGTTTCATACAGATTATTAACCCACAGCAGTATTATTATTTTCTCTATCTTTATTATCTTACAATCACAAAAAAGATTGCACAACACAACAGACTTCAGGTTGATCCCATTTCCTAATTCCTCACAGCAGGTTAAAACTCTTCAAAAGTCTTGATCAGTGTACTTATTAAAAACCCAGTGCAGATTTCAGTCTTCTTCACCAGACATAGAATACTTTAACCCAGCACCCTTGAAATCCTTTCACCAATTAAATCTGTGTCATCTAGTGAATGATATCACTGGGAGAAATGGGTCACAGACGTTCATTTAGTTCAGACCTTACATTATTTTATACATTTGAATTACAAACCAAACTCCCACCAAACTCCTTTTTCCACCCGAAATGAACACATTCCCAGTTAAGGAACACTCTACACATAGTTATGCACCGTCAGTCCTGACAACAACGACCCAAGTCTAACAAACACTTCCTGCAGTGATCAGGGGAGATCATTGCTCACTCTCTGACTGGGTTATTATTCTCAGTGTCTTTATTAGGTCTCAACGCTCAGTTTTCACGGCCACCCTCCTCTGTTTACAACTCCTCGTCTCGGCCCTGCCTCCTACCCGCGACCTCGGGGTCTCCTACTGACCGTTCGCGGCTTGCGAAGCTCGTCAGCGGGCCCCAGGCTCCCGGCCCAGTTCCTGGGTCCAACCCGCCATCCAATCTCGGCCTCCTCCTTCGTCTGAAAACGAGACGAACAGGAGCCACTTGCCGACGGCGTCACCAGCAAATTCAGCGTCAGGAAAAGAGGCTCCGGAGCCCGGGCCGTTAGGCCTGAAAGGCGGCCGCTCACGCACTTTGTAAAGGCCACCCCCCTCCCCCCCGGGTCTCACCCACCTCAGTTCGGACCGCGCTCTCTCCGCTTCAGCACAAGGCCCCAGGCTCATGTGATCATCGTCGCCACCAACTCGGCTCTGAGATAAAACCCGTTAGCAGCTGAACGCCCGGGGAAGCCACACTCTCACTGCGGAAGCGCCAGGCCCGAGCCTCACATCCACATGTCGCTGGGGGTGGGGGTGGGGGAAGGGGGAGGGCAGCGGAGCGTCGCCGCGACTCCGGGCCAACCGTACAGCGGCGCTGCTGTCTCCCACTGGCCTGCAGTTCCAGAGCGGCCGCTGTGCGGCGCTGCCGTCTGCCTCCGGCCTGCAGTTCCTGAGTGGCCGCTCTGCGGCGCTGCCGTCACCCCGTCGGAAATACCTCCGGCCACAAGGAGGCGCTGCTGTCACCATACGGCCTTCAGTTCTAGAGCGGCCACCGTGTGGCGCTGCAGTCTCCCCACCGGCCATTCTGCGATGATGCCGTCACCGTCCGGCTTGTAGTACCAGACCGGCCGCCATGCGGCGCTGCAGACGATCTGCCGTCCTCTCCGCCTGTAGTTTCAGACCGGCCACACAGCGGCGCTTCGGTCAACGTGCAGTTCCCGCTGATCTGCATTGCAACATCATTAATCGCCCTGATCAGAAAACCGTTAATTAGAGCCACAACCCATCATTAGTCGTTAAACTGGAGCCTCCTTTGCACCCCATAATATTCAGTGTATTGGAATTCACTGCATTGGAATCCATCTTTTAATAAATATGTTGTGATAGAGATTCAGCCACTTGTGGAAACGTTTTGTCTTGTTAAGCTTATTGAATTAACACCTTGAACAAGTCTGTTTCCCACTCTGTTTCCTCTATATTCCCTGTTAATCTTATAAATGAACATAACTCGAGTTTGCAACCTCTGTTTAAACCTTTCATTGTAACGTTTACCAGTGTAATTAGGAAAATGCTGATGAAATCTCCGCTTCAGTTTGAATAGTACCATGTTTTTACCATCTCATCATATGACATTGCAACAGTGGCTTAAAATTTTTAAATTTCTAATTAACCATTTTAATAATGGTTAATTAGTAATAGATATTAAATACAGGGGTAAATGTAAACAGGCTTTTTCCACTGAGGTTGGGTGGGACTACAATTAAAGATCATGGGTTAGGGATGAAGGGTGAAAAGTTTAAGGGGAACATTCCTCACTCAGAGGGTTGTGAGAGTGTGGAAGGAGCTGCCAGCAGAAGTGGTATATGCAAGCTTGATTTCAACGTTTAGGAGAGGTTTGGGTAGGTTCGTGGATGAGGGGGCTATGGGGGGCTGTGGTCCCCCTGCAGGTGATGGGACGGCAGAATAAATGGTTCAGCATGGACTAGAAGGGCCTGTTTCTATATCGTCATTTTCTATGACTAATGAATCACCACTCTACAATTTACACAAGTATTTCCGTACAGGTAAATATTGATGTTTTTTTCTTTAAATAAAGTGGAGATGAGGCCACACACACCAGTCGTCATAGAGGGATCAGAAGTGGAAAAAATGAGCAATCGATCTCTGAGGATCTATCCTGGGCCCAACATATCAATACAGTTACAAAGAAGGCATGGCAGCGGCTGTATTTCACTTGGAGTTTGAGGAGCTTGGTCACCAAAGACACTCACAAATTTCTACAGATGTACCGTGGAGAGCATTCTAACTGGCTCCATCACCGTCTGGTGTGTGGGGGGGGGGGGGGTGCCACTGAACAGGATTGAAATAGACTACAGTAATCTGTGAACTCAATCAGCACCAGCCTCCCCAGTATCCAGGTCATCTTCAATGAGCGATACTTCAAAAAGCTGGCATCCATCATTAAGGATCTCCATCACCCAGATCAACCTTGTTCTCATTGCTACCATCATCGAGAAGGCGCAGGAGCTTGAAGACACACACTGAATGATTCACGAACAGCTTCTTCCCCTCCAACATCAGATTTCTGAATGAACATTGAACCCCTGAACATTACCTCAGTACTTTTTCCCCTCTTTTTGCACCATTTAATTTAACTTGAAATCTATGCATACTTCATGTAATTTACAATTTTTATTATTATGTATTGCATGGTACTGCTGCAGCAAAATGACAAATTTCATGACATAGGCAGGTGATTCCGATTCCGATTCTGACTCCCGCATTATAAACTGGGCGTTGATATGATCAAGTTATGTTTTGATATGAAACTTAAGGATAAAGTAAAATGCATAGCAGTAACATAATCAAAGGTCATAGCTACTATAATTATTGGTGATAGAATAGTTTGTTAAAAGTGAAATTCAGTTAAACATTTATTGTCAATACATGGATTACAAACCTGACTTTTACAAACTGTAAAGTGAAGTAGTGGTCAGTTTGTTTGTTAACTATTTGGAATGGTAGTCGATGCAACATTTTGTTGTTAAAAATGCCAGTGTACTTGCAGGGTGATGCTATAGCATAGTGGTTAGCACAATGCTTTACAGTGCCACTTGCCTGTGACGTTCTCTCCGTGAATGAGTGGGTTTCCTCCCACGGTCCAAAGACGTATCGGTTCATTGGTTGATTGGTCATTGTGGATTGTCCTGTGATTAGGCCAGGGTTAAAGCAGGAGCTGCTGGGTGGTGTGGCTTGAAGTGTCAGATCGGCCTGTTCCGTGCTGTATCTCAATAAGTGAGTCAGTAATGCATGAATATGTCAAAGCCACCCGTGTAACAGGCATGCTTGAAGATTCCTGCAGATTTTAATTAATACAATGCCTGATTGTTAAATGTAACATGTCTGTTGCAGATGTAGAAAAGAACCTATTTAACCTATCATCTCCAGTTTATCACTTCAACCCCCCACCTCCTCACCTGATCTCACCTGTCACCTGCCAGCTTATGTTCCAGTCCTCCCCCCCCACTTTCTTATCCTGGCTCCTGCCCCCTTCCTTTGCAGTCACCATGAGGAGTCTTGTCCTGAAACATAGAACATAGAATAGTACAGCACAGTACAGGCCCTCCGGCCCACAATGTTGTGCCGACCCTTAAACCCTGCCTCCCATATAACCCCCCACTTTAAATTCCTCCATATACCTGTCTAGTAGTCTCTTAAATTTCACAAATGTATCTGCCTCCACCACTGACTCAGGCAGTGCATTCCATGCACCAACCACTCTCTGAGTAAAAAACCTTCCTCTAATGTCCCCCTTGAACTTCCCTCCCCTTACCTTAAAGCCATGTCCCCTTGTCCTCACCTACCACCCCACCAGCCTCCGGGTCCAACATATAATTCTCCGTAACTTCTGCCACCTCCAACGGGATCCCACCACCAGCCACATCTTCCCCTCCCCCCCTTTAAACTTTCCACAGGGATCGCTCCCTACACGACTCCCTTGTCCATTCGTTCCCCCCCCCCCCCCATCCCTTCCCACCGATCTCCCTCCTGGCACTTACCCTTGTAAGTGGAACAAGTGCTACACCTGCCCTTACACTTCCTCCCTCACCACCATTCAGGGCCCCAGACAGTCCTTCCAGATGAGGCAACACTTCACCTGTGAGTCAGCTGGTGAGGTATACATCGTCCGGTGCTCCCGGTGTGGCCTTTTATATATTGGTGAGACCCGACGCAGACTGGGAGACCGTTTCGCTGAACACCTACGCACGGTCCGCCAGAAAAAGCAGGATCTCCCAGTAGCCTCACATTTTAATTCCATGTCCCATTCCCATTCTGATATGTCTATCCATGACCTCCTCTACTGTCAAGATGAAGCCACACTCAGGTTGGAGGAACAACACCTTATATACCGGCTGGGTAGCCTCCAACCTGATGGCATGAACATTGATTTCTCTAACTTCCATTAATGCCCCTCCTCCCCTTCTTACCCCATCCCTTATTTA
Source organism: Hemitrygon akajei (assembly GCF_048418815.1). Taxonomy (NCBI): domain Eukaryota; kingdom Metazoa; phylum Chordata; class Chondrichthyes; order Myliobatiformes; family Dasyatidae; genus Hemitrygon; species Hemitrygon akajei. The sequence goes on from NC_133133.1 coordinate 173,015,435, forward strand.
TTTATTTTCCCCTGCTCCCTTTTTTTTCTCTCTCTCTGCCCCTCTCACAGTCACTCCTTGCCTGTTCTCCATCTCCCTCTGGTGCTCCCCTACCTCTTTCTTTCTCTCTAGGCCTCCCGCCCCATGATCCTTTCCCTTCTCCAGCTCTCTATCCCTTTTGCCAATCAACTTCCCAGCTCTCAGCTTCACCCCACCCCCTCCTGTCTTCTCCTATCATTTTGGATTTCCTCCTCCCCCTCCTACTTTCAATTCTCTTACTATCTTTTCTTTTGGTTAGTCCTGACGAAGGGTCTCAGCCCGAAATGTTGACAGTGCTTCTTCCTACAGATGCTGCCTGGCCTGCTGCGTTCCACCAGCATTTTGTGTGTGTTGCTTGAGTTTCCAGCATCTGCAGATTTCCTCGTGTTCCTCTTGTATTGTTTATTGTTTATTCATTTCCATAGATCCTGCCTGACCTGCTGATTTCCTCCAGCATTTTGTGTGTGTTTTGTTCTGGATCTCCAGCATCTGCAGAATTTTTGTGTTTAAAGATTTGCTATTTCGTATCACCTATCATTTCCCTTTCGGGAGGACATTGCAAAGAGGTCACTGAGGCTCTACAAAGTTGAATCACAGCTGTAACATAATAAATTTGTTAACTACTCTGCACATATTCAACCAACTGTGGCATAGTAATGGTGTTAACTATCCTGCACGTAGCTACTCAACCAGGAGAACAGTGTCAAAGTCAAAGCCAATTAATTCTCAAAGTATTGACTGAGGACCTTCTCTTCATTGGGATCAACCATGGAGAATGTGTCCTAACTCTCTACGAGATACATAAGACAGGGCAGTGTGATATGGAGAACAAGCTGTTACCTATGCATTGAACTCAATGTAGGACTGCATTAGGGACCCCAGCTCTGAATTTTTCCCTCGGGGTTCTCCAGAAGGCTTTCCCATTTGTGTGTGTAGCCACAAGGCAGCAGAGGTTTGAGATCAGAGTTTTCCTCCTCGAGAATGAGCTGCCAGCTGGGGCTGAGTAGCCCCGACTGCTCAAAGCGGCTGGTTTTAAGGCCTCAGTAGCCCACCTTTGCCCGTTCTCCTGTTGGGTGTTATATAATGAACCAGAATTGACTTGGGAGCTTAAGGTAAAGGAACCCTTAGGACCCTGTGATGACAATATGATAGAATTCACCCTACAATCTGAGTGATACAGACGTATCAGTATTACAGTAGAGTAAAGGGAATTACAGAGGCATGAGAGAGGAGCTGGCCAAAGTTGTTTGGAAGGGGAGACTAGCAGGGATGATGGCAGAACAGCAATGGCTGGAGTTTCTGGGAGTAATTTGGAAGGCACAGGATACATCCCAAAAAAGAAGAAATATTCCAAAGGAAAGATGAGACAATCCTTGCTGACAAGGGAATTCAAAGACAGAATAAAGCAAAAGAGGGGACATAAAATACAGCAAAAATTAAGTGGGAAATCAGAGAATTGGGAAACTTTTGAAAACCAACAGAAGGCAACTATAAAAACAATAAGAAAAGATGAAATGTGAAGGAAGATACCAGAAGTTCTTTTTTTCGGATATACGACGAGTGAAAAAGTGACGAGAATAGATATCAGACGACTGGACAATGATGCTGGAGGTGTAGTGAAGGGGGACAAGGAAATGGCAGACAAGTTGGGTAAGTATTTTGCATCAGTCTTCACTGTGGAAGACATGATCAGTGTGCCAGAGTACAAGAACGTCAGGGAGCAGAGGCGAGTGTCGTTGCTATTACTGAGGAGAAGGTGCTTAGGAAGCAAAAAGGTTTGGAGGTAGATAAGACACTTGGACCAGATGGTGTACACCCCAGGGCTTTGAAAACATTAGCTGAAGAAATTGTGGCGGCATTAGTAATCAACTTTCAAGAATCACGAGATCCTGGACTGGTTCGGTAGGACTGGAAAATTGCAAATGTCACTCCACTCTTCAAGAATGGAGGGAGGCAGAAAGTTGGGAGGTCAGTGGTTGGGAAGATGGTGGAGTCCATTATTAACACAGAACACAGAACAGGAATGGGCCCTTTGGCCCACAATAATATACCGAACCAATTCAATTAGTAATCTCTTCTGCCTACACAATATCCATATCCAACCAGTTTCCTTACATTCATGTGCCTCTCTAAATATCTCTCAAAACCCTCTGGGGTATCTGCCTCCACCACCACCCTGGGCAGAGCATCCTGGCACCCACCACTTTCTGTAAAAAAAATGTCCATAAGGTCTCTTTTAGAATTACCCTCTCTCACATTCAATGCATGCCCTCTGGTATTAGACATTTCAACCCCGGGAAACAGATACTCCCTGTCTACTCTATCTATGCCTCTCATAATCTTGTAAACCTCCGTCAGATCTCCCCTCAGCCCCTGCCGCTCCAGAGAAAACAGCCCACGTTTATCCATCCTCTCATTCTAGCACACGCCCTCTAAACCAGGCAGCATCCTGGTAAACCTCTTCTGCACCCTCTCCAAAGCCTCAACATCCTTCCTATAGCAGGGCAGCAATACTCCAGATGTGGTTTAACTAGAGTTTTGTAAAACTGCAACAGAGCCTCCCGACTTCAAACCCAATGCTTTAACTAATAAAGGCAAGCATGCCATACACCTTCGTAACCACCCAATCAACCCGTGCAGCCACTTTCAGGGAGCAGTGAACTTGGATACCAAGATCGCCTCTGCCATTAATAGTGTACTGTCTCTTTGCATTTGATCCACTAAGGTACAACACTTCACATTTGCCTGGGTTAAACTCCTTTGACGTTTCTTTGCAATTGATCTACATCCCACTGTACTCTTTGCCAGTCTCTTACGCTATCCACAACTCCACCAATCTTTGTATCTACAAACTTACTAACACACCCATCTACATTTTCAAACAGGTCATTTATACATTCCTGAGGAACACCATTAATCACAGACCTCCAGCTAGAAAGTCCCTTCAACCATTCTCCTCCGCCTTTTACAGGCAAGCCAGTTCTGAATCCAAATGGCCAATTCACCATGGATCCCATGCATCTTAATCTTCTGGATGAGCTTTCCATTAAGGACCTTAAATATCTTAGTAAAATCCATGTAGACAACATCCACTACCCTATATTCATCAGTCTCTCTTGTCACCTTGTTGAAAAACTCAATGAAGTTGGTAAGACACAACTTGCCCCGCACAAAGCCATGCTGACTCTCCCTAGTTAGGCCATGGTTTTCCAAATGCTCATAAATCCTATCCCTAAGAATTCTCCACAATAACTTCCCTATCACTGATGTGAGACTCACCGGTTTATCATTTCCAGGATTATCCCTGGTTCCCTTTTTGAACAATGAAACAACATCAGCTATTCGCCAGTCCTCTCTGGCCTCACCTGTTGCTACAGAGGACACAAAGATATTGACCAAGCGCCCAGCAATCTCTTCTCTTGCCTCACTCAGTGAGCTATATCTGAGCTATAATCCATCAGGTCCTGGGGACTTTGTCACTTTAATGTTCTTTAAGAGACCTAATATTACTTTCCCCTTAACTTCGAAGTGCCCTAATGTATCATGACACTCAGCACTGATTACCCTATCCTCCATGACCTTCTCCTTAGTAAGTACTGATGCAAGGTACTCACTAAGGACATTACCCACGTCCTCCAAATCCAAGCAAATGTTCCCCCCTTTATCCTTGATTGCTCCTACCCTCTCCATAGTTATTCAAGATTCAAAGTACTTATTATCAAAGTACTTGCTCTTGATTTATGTATAGAATGCCTTGGGATTCTCGTTGATTTTACTTGCCAAGGATTTTTTATGGCCCTTCTTGGCTTTTCTAATTCCCTTCTTGAGTTCTTTCCTGGCTTTTTTTAAATAATCCTGAAGAGTTCTGTTTGACTCTGATTTCCAAAGGTTTGCATACTTTTCTCTTCTTACCTAAATTCATCACTTCCTTTGACATCCGAGGTTCTATTACCTTGCTACCTTTGTCCAGTGGCTCAGCACCCAGCCCTGGGGGGACTCATATTGAGGGTGATGGAGAGGGAGGAGCAGTTGTGCATCCTGACTATCTGAGGCCTGTTGGCTGAGTAGCCCATCCACCTCAAGGTTCAATGTCTTGTGCATTCTCTACTGCACACCACCGTTGTAACAGGTATGTTACTGGAAAATAACTGATCTGTACACTGTGCAGTTGTCTTCAAACATTCTCCACATATCAGATGTGGACTTGTCCAAAAATATCTGTTCCTTAGTTCCTGACAAATGCTCTCATAATTTGCCCTGCTCCAGTTTAATCCTCTCTCTCTAGGTCCCCTCTTGCCTTTATCTACAGCCATCTTATTTGGATAGCACCAGGCCTCAGACTCTTCCACCCCATCTCACAAGGCCATCTCATTGTTGGTGACGAGCCTTGCCACTGTTGTGACATCGGTGAACTTGACCACGTTTGTCCATGCAGTCATGTGTGAGCAGAGTGTACAGCAACAGGCTCAGCACAAAGCCCTGGGGGAGGGGGACCCGTGTTGAAAATGACGGGGAGGGGTAGAGGTGGAGGGGAATACGGGTTGTGCATCCTGACTGTGAGTAGCCTATCCACTTCAAAGTTCAATGTGTTTTGCTTTCAGAGACGCTCTTTTACTGGAACGTGCAGTTATTTGAGTCTCTGTCATTTGTCTATGTCGGGACACTGTTTATTGGCTACAGCTCAGTGTTTAACACTATCATTCCTACATTTCTGATTGAAAAGTTTCAGAACCTGGGCCTCTGTGCCTCTCTCTGCAACTGGAACCTTGACTTTCTGACCAGAAGACCACAATCTGTGCTGATCAGAAACAACATGTCCATCTTGCTGAGAATCGACACTGATGCACCTCAGGGGTGTGTGCTTAGCCCGCTGCTCTACGCTCTCTACACCTGTGACTGTGTGGCTAGGCATAGCTCGAATGCCAGCTAAACATTTGTTGATGACATAACTATCGTTGGCAGAAATTCAGCTGGTGACATAGGGTGTACAGAAGTGAGACGCATCAGCTGGTTGAGTGGTAATGCAGCAGCAACAACCCGGCGCTCAGCATCAGTGAGACCAAAGATCTGATTGTGGACTTCGGAAAGGGCAGGATGAGAGAACACACACCAGTTCTCATAAAAGGGTCAGAAGTGGAAAGAGTGAGCAATTTCAAGTTCCTGGGTGTATCAATATCTCTGATGATCTATCCTGGGCCCAACATATTGATGCAATTACAAAGAAGGCATGGCAGCGACTATATTTAATTAGGAGTTTGAGGAGATTTGGTATGTCACCAAAGACACTCACAAATTTCTACAGATGTACCGTGGAGAGCATTCTAACTGTCCGCATCACTGTCCGTTATGGGGAGGGGGTGGGGGTCTACTGCACAGGATTGAAATGAGCTGCAGAGAGTTTTAAACTGATTCAGTTCCATCATGGGCAATAGTCTCCATGGTATCTGAGACATCTTCAAGGAGCAAAACCTCAAAAAGGCGGCATCCACCATTAAGGACACCATCATCCAGGTCATGCCTTGTTCTCATTGTTACCATCAGGGAGGAGGTACAGAAGCCTGAAGACACACACTCAATGATTCAGGAACAGCTTCTACCCCTCGGCCATCAGATTTCTGAATGGACACTGGACCCATGAACACTACCTCACTACCATTTTATTCCTATTTTTGCACTATTTATTTAACTATTATATATATATATATATATATACTGTAATTCACATTTTCCCATTATTATGTATTGCAATGTACAAAGACAGCAAATTTCACAGCATATGCCAGTGATATTAAACCTGATTCTGATTCTCAGAAGTCAACATGTTATCTAAGACATGTAGGATATCTAAGACACTCTTTAGGTGCAGAGTGGTTGCATCACGGCCTGGTGTGGAAACACCAATGTTCAGGAACAGAAAAGTCTGCAGAAAGTTTTAGATACGGCCCAGCCCATCACAGAAAAAGCCCTCCCCACTACTGAGCACGTCTACAAGGAGTGCTGTCACAAGAAAGCAGCATCTATCATCAAGGACCCCCCCCACCCCCCAACCATCCAGACCACGTTCTCTTCTCACCGCTGCCATCAGGAAGGAAAATGTAATGTGCTCTTCGGGCTTCTGCAGAGAGCTGGGGAGCGTTGGGCTCCTTGCATCTGAATTAGTTAATTGTTTAAGGAAAGTTGTGAATCGTTTGGAGTTCTTTGTGATTTTCTCAAGGAATTTGCACCTTGTAGTGCAACTTGCCTGTTGTGCTGCTTCCTGTTTAAACTTGTTGACTTTATTTTGATAGGCTCATGGAATTACTTGTACTATTTAAGCAGACCCCCGATTAGCACTAATTGCGGGCTCCTAGTTTTGAGAGTGGTACTGTACGTCTAGCGGTGTGGCTCAACTGAGCCACCAATGTTTTGTTGGAATTCTTTTGAATAAACTCTGGCGGCGGTCTCTAAATCAGAGTCTGTCTTTCCTTCGCTCTTGTCAGCGCACATTGTAACAGGAGGTACAGGAACCTTAGGTTTCACACCACAAGGTTCAGGAACAGTTATTACCCTATAGCCCTCAGGCTCCTAAACCAGTGTGGATAACTTCACTCACCTCAACACTGAACCGATTCCACAGCCTACAGGCTCACTCTCAAGGACTCTACAGCTCATGTTCTCAATATATATTCTTATCTGTACAATTTATCTTCTTAAGTACATTGTTTGTTTTTATGTGTGCCCAAAACAAGGAAATCTGCAGATGCTGGAAATCCACATCTGATGAAGAGTCTTGGCCTGAAACATCGACTGTTTGCTCTTTTCCGTAGATGCTGCCTGGTGTGCTGATTTCCTCCGGCATTTTGTGTGTGCTGCTTTGTTCGTGTATAGCTGTTCAAAAATTCTATCCCATTTCTTTGTCTTACAGTGAATGCCTGCAAGAACGTGACTCTCAGGGTTGTATATGGTGAAGTATATATACTATGATTTATTTAAAAAACTTTGACGTTGTGTGGTGAGGGCTGGTGGCGAATTAAGTGCGTCCTGCTGTGTGTCCAGGAGGTGGCAGCAGAGGACAGCAAACGTGAGTTTGAGCCCACACAAAGGACAAGCCTGTGATTATAGGGGTGGTAGCTTACCAGAGAGCATGTGTTTAAAGTGGGAGGGGGGAATGGCTAAAACAAGGGGCATAATTTTAAGGTGATTGGTGGAAGTTATTGGGGAGGATGTCAGAGATATGTTTTTTTTACACGGAGAGTGGTGAGTGCTTCGAATGCACTGGTAGAAGCAGATACATTAGAGGGAAGGGTAGATTGATCCTGAGTAGGGTAAAAGGTCAGGATAACATCTTGGGCCAAAGGGCTTGTGCTGTGCTGTACGGTTCTATGTTCTAAAGTTCGAAGGAGAGGTGTGGGGTAAGTGTTTTTTTACACAGTGAGTGACGGGAGCCTGGAACGGATTGCCAAGGGTAGTGGTGAAGGTAATTACTACGGGGGTGTTTATGAGGTTTTTAGACTGGTACATAGGTGTGCAGAGAATAGATGGATATGGGTGTTGTGTAGCTGAAGGGTTCACACGCTGGGGGTCCACCGACCCCTTGCTTAATGGCATAAAAATGGTTGGGAACCCCTGCTATAGGTAGACGGGATTGCATTTGTTCAGGGTTTAATTACTTCAACACAGAAACCAGAGTCGGGTTTATGACGTTAATTTTGATGTTTTTTGGCAGTGATGTATACATTACCAAACGCTGATAATAAGGGGAAACGGTGAGATGGTGTAATAAGCTCACGGATCAGACGGCAGGAGGGAAGAAGCTGGGCCTGAATCGGTGAGCGTGGACCACATGGTAGCAACGACAAAATGCATGGCCTGGGTGCTGAGGATCCATAATGATAGATCAGCACTCACAAAGTGTTGGAGGGACCCAGCAGGTGAGTGAACAGTTGAGGGCCGAGGCACTTCATCAGGACTGGAAAGAAAGGGGGAAGACGCCAAAATTAAAAAGGTGTGGGGGGGGGGGGGGAGGAGGACAGCTTGAAGGAGATAGGTGAAGCCAGGAAGGTGGGAAAGGTAAAGGGCTGGCAAAGAAGGTATCTGATTGGAGAGGAGAGTGGACCATGGAAGAAATGGGAAGAAGGAAGAGACCCAGGGGAGATGATAGGCAGGTGAGGAGAAGAGGTAAGAGGCCAGAGTGAGGGATAGAAAAAGAGTGAAGGGGGAGGGAAAAAATCTACGCAAGGGAGAAATTGATATTCATGCCCTCAGGCTGGAGGCTACCCAGATGGAATATGAGGTGTTGCTCCTCCCCCTGAGTGTGGCCTCATGACAAAAGAGGAGGCCACGGACTGACATGTTGGAACAGGAACGGGGATAGGAATTGAAATGTTTGGCCAGTGGGAAATTCCACCTTTGGCAGGTGGTGTAGAGGCGCTCGACAAAATGGTCCCTCAATTTATGTTGGGTCTCACCAATCAGGAGGAGTCTGCATGGGAGCACCAGATGCAACAGATGACCCCAACTGAGTCACAGGTGAAGTGTTGCCTCACCTGGAAGGACAATGTGGGGCCCTGAATGAACGCAAGGGAGGAAATGAATGGGTTGTGTAGCATTTCCCTCGCTTGCAGGGAGGGAGATTAGTGGGGAGGGATGAACGGACAAGTGAATCACGGAGGGAGAGATTCCTGGGGAGAGTGGGTGGAGGCAAAGATGTGTCTGGTGGTAGGACCCCATTGAAGATGGTGGAAGTTGTGAAGAAAGATGTGCTGGATGCAGAGGGTGATGGGGTGGTAGGCGAGAAACTCCTTCCCTGTTAAGGCGGCGATAGGTTGGAGTGAATACAGATGTCCAGGAAATGGAAGAGATGTGGGTGAGGGCAGCCTCAATGGAGGAGGAAGGGAAGCTCCCTTCTTTGAAGAAGGGGGACATCTCTGGTGTCCTGGAAAGGAAAGTCTCATCCACAGAGCAGATATGGTGGAGACAAAGGAACTGAGAAAAGGGAATAACACTTTTACCTGAGACAGGGTGGGAAGAAGTGTAGTCACAATAGACATGGGAATTGGTAATATAAAAGATGTCGGTAGACAGCTTGTCTCCAGAAATGGAGACAGAGAGATTGAGAAAGGGGAGGGAGATGTCAGAAATGGACCAAGTGAATTTAAGGGCTGGGTGGAAATTGGAGGTGAAGTTGATGAAATTAGTGATGAAGGTTGTTTCTTGAGGCATCACCTTTTGAAGATGTCTTTGATGGTGGGGAGGGTTGTGCCCGTGATGGAGCTGGGTCCGTTATGAATCCAATTAGCAAGTCAGGAGAAGTATTTGAAGGGACAAGGTGGGGACAAATAGTCCAGAGGAATTGTGTTATTGTGCAAATGCAAATTCCCAAAAGGTGGCAGGACACGTGTTAAGGTGACTAAGAAGACATTGCCTGAGTTATAGGGAAAAGTTGAATAGGTTAGGACTTTATTTCGCTGGAGTGCAGGAATATGAGGGGAGATCTTATAAAGGTATTCAAAATTATGAGGGTTTTACATAGCAGGTTGACTCTGTGGTTAAGAAGGCATATGGTGCATTGGCCTTCATCAATCGTGGGATTGAGTTCAAGAGCTGAGAGGTAATGTTACAGGTATATAGGACCCTGGTCAGACCCCACTTGGAGTACTGTGCTCAGTTCTGGTCGCCTCACTACAGGAAGGATGTGGAAACCATAGAAAGAGTGCAGAGGAGATTTACAAGGATGTTGCCTGGATTGGGGAGCATGTCTTATGAGAATAGGTTGAGTGAACTCGGTCTTTTCTCCTTGGAGCAATGGAGGATGAGAGGTGACCTGATAGAGGTGTATAAGATGATGAGAGGCATTGATCATGTGGATAGTCAGAGGCTTTTCCCAGGGCTGAAATGGCTAGCACGAGAGGACACAGTTTTAAGATGCTGGGGAGTAGGTACAGAGGAGATGTCAGGGGTAAGTTTTTTTACACAGAGAGTGGTGAGTGCGTGGAATGGGCTGTGGCGGTGGAGGCAGATACGATAGGGTCTTTTAAGAGACTCCTGGATAGGTACATGGAGCTTAGGAAAATAGAGGGCTATGGATAACCCTAGGTAATTTCTAAAGTAAGTATAGGTTTGGCACAGCATTGTGGGCCAAAGGGCCTGTACTGTGCTGTAGGTTTTCTATGTTTCTAATTGAAGGCTTTTGTTCACTGACTAGAGGTCATAGGTTAAGGGTGAAAGGTAAAATATTTGAGGACTATTTGATGGCTATGGGCCTGTACTCACTGGAGTTCAGAGAAATGAGGGTGATCTGATTGAATATCGAAAAGCCATGATAGAGTGGATGTGGAGAGGATGTTTTCTATGGTGGGGGAGTCTAGAACCAGAGGGCACAGCCTCAGAATAGAGGCACGTCCCTTTAGAGGAGGAATGTCTTTAGCCAGAGGGTAGTGAATCTGGGGAAATCATTGTCACAGATAGCTGAGGGGACCATGTCACTGGGTTTATTTAAAGCCGAGGTTGATAAGCTCTTGATCAGTCAGGGTGTCAAAGGTTACGGGAGAAGGCAGGAGAATGGGGTTACAAAGAAAACGGGTTCAATAAAAAATGTATCTGTCATTAGAGTAGCTTATTTGTCACACACACACATCAAAACGTACAGTGAAGTGTGTCGTTTGCATCAATGACCAACGGAGTCTGTGGATTGTGCCGGGCATAGCCAAAAGTGTCGTCATGTTTCTGCCGCCAACATGACATGCCCACTTCCTATTAACCCCAACCTGAACATCTTTGGAATGTGGGAGGAAACCGGGAAACCAGACAGTCACAGGGAGAATGTAAAACTCCTTACAGACAACAGCAGGAATCGGACCCTGATCAGTGATTACCTTCGCTATAAAGCGTTTTGCTGACCGCTGTCCTCCACGTCAGCACTTTGTGGAAAAGGGGGGGGGAGCAGGACAAAGTCAGGATGCTAGGGGTTGAATGACCTTGTTTGGAGTTGGGTGAATCGCTGGGGAACTGAGAGAAGCTGGTGAAGCACATGGGAGATTTGTGATTCTGGCTGGAGGGAGCAGCGGCTTCATTTCCAGCATAACTACGGTGGGCTGCAGTTGTGCAAGGCACAGTAGTAGAGAGGTTATCGTAACTCTTTATAGCACGAGTGATTGGAACATCAGGGTTCAATTCCTGCCGCGCTCCGTAGGAGTTTGTACGTTCTCCTCGTGACTGCGTGGGTTTCCTCCAGGTGCTCCGGTTTCCTCCCACAACCCAAGACGTATAGATTAGGGTTAGCGAACTGTTACATTGATGTCAGAAACATGGTAACAATTGCGGGCCACACAACCAAGTTCTTGGGCTGTGTCGGTAACAGAAACGATGTACAGCATTTCACCATATGTTTGAGTGTACATGTCACAAATAAAGCTGATCTTAAAAATATCTTCACCTGCTGTAGGTTGGTGCGGGATCTGTTGAACTCTGCCTGCTTTCAGACAGTGTCACAGCAGAGACATAGAGCACTACAGCACAGAAACAGGCCCTTAAGCCCATCAAGTCCATGCCAAATCTGCCTTACCCTCACCGGGACCACAGCCCGCCCAACCACGTACCTATCCAAACTTCTTTGAAATGTTGAAATCGAACCTGCATCCACCACTTCCACTGACAGCTCGTTCCCACTCTCTCCACCCTCTGGGTGAAGAAGTTCCCCCTATCTTCCTCTAAATCATTTCAGCTTTCACTCATAACCATGACTTCTAGTTCTAGTCTCACCGAACCTCGGTGGAAAAAGCTGCTTGCACTTACCCTATCTATACCCTTCAGACTTCTGAATCTACCTCTATCAAACCTCCCTTTATTCTCCTACACACTATGAATAAAGTCCTAACCTGTTCAATCTTTCCCTGTAACTCAGGTCCCCAAGTTCCAGGACCATCTTTGTAAATTTCTCTGTAAATTTAGAATCGCTTTTACATTTGGAATGATTTTTGCAGGCCTTTCACCTTAAAGTTTTACTCTTAAGGAGAAAGCCTTTGATTCACGTGGTCTGTGTCTTTGGACGGAGGTGATTTATGGGGTGTGTGAGAGGTCACACTAATGTTAATGGGTGTAATGACGGTGGTGGCTGAGCCCAGTCGAAGGTCACAGTTTCAAAGGGAGTGGTGGTTCTGAATTTCTTTGGGGCCTCTTTAGCCCAACAGCTTCTGTCAGGAAGAGGGCTCAAACCAGCTGAGCTGTAAGCTGGCCTCACGAACCCAGGGAGATGGGCTGTTAGCACCCAGCAGTTCCGTCAGCTCTGTCATACTGACCCCAGTAACAGTGCACCGTTGTAGATGACTGTAGCACGGTGTATCACAGATAGCACCGTAGCACAACAGTTAGTTCAATTGTTTTACACTGCCGATTGGGGTTCGAACCCCGACAGTCTCTGTAAGGAGTTTGTACCTTCTCCCCGTGACTGTGTGGGTTTCCTCTGGGTGCTCCAGTTTCCTCCCACAGTCCAAAGATGTACGTGTTAGGATTAGTAAATTGTGGGCATACTAACTTCAAAGTTAAAAATACATTTATTATCCAAGTATGTACACATTATAAAACCTTGAGATTTGTCTCCTTACAGGCAGCCGTGAAAGAAAGACACCCAAAGAACTAAAACAAAGACCGTTGAACACCCGCTGTGCAGGAAAAAAACCAAATCGTGCAAGCAGGTAGAGTTATGAACTGAAGTCCACTAAGACAGTCTGCTCACAGACCCTCAGTTCAGCACAGAGTTGAGTAAACCTTGCAGAACAGCGAGCGGAACCAGCCCGCCACTTGCCTCGGGCCCTGACACCCTGACCTTTTCAATCTGACCCAGTGCCTAAGTCGTTGCACAAACATCGAGTTCTGTCGCTTCTATCCGCCCTGGGGCCTGGAACCTTCGATTCGGCCTGTAGCTGGCCTTTCCGATTCAGCTTAGGTCGATCAAACCTTGGGTCTTCCTCGCTCTCGGCAATGGGCCCTCTGCCTCACCTCAGTTCTGCCGCATCGAGTTGTCTCCAAGACCAAAGGGAAGTTTCAGGCTATTGCTTGGGATGATCGTTTGCCACAAATAGAGTGACTGACATTCCCTGTTTCATCAGCCTCCAGCCAGAAGTCGCTGAGATTCACCAGCGCTGTCTGAAACCTGAGGATGTTGGTGCTGGAAACGTGGTGACTCTTGTGGGCTGCCCCCAGCTCAACACTCACCGACGCATTTCAGTGTGTGTTTTGATGTATACGTAACAAGCAAATAAAGGTCACCTTTAATCTCTCAATGTTGTATCAAGTCCTCAAGCACTGAGACTGAACCTGCGTTTCAACAATGCATTGGCGTTATTTCTATATCCGCTATAGGACGATCGACGGTGGAGAGAGTCAACAGCTTTAAACTCCTGGGTGTTAACATATCAGATGGCATGTCCTGGGTACAGCGCACAGATGCGAACACAAGGAGAGCATGCCAGCAACTTCACATTCTTATGTGGTTAGGGAGGTTCACCTAGTCTTCGAATACTCTAACTTCTACAGATTTACTGTTGAAAGTATTCTGACTTGTTGCATCATGGTCTGGTAGGGCAATTCAAATATCCAGCAACGTAAGAAGCTGCAGAGAGTCGTGAACTCTGCCCAATACATCACGGGCACAACCCTCGCCACCATCGGTAGTATCCACAGGAGGTGCTGCCTCCAGAAGGCAATGCCCATCATCGAAGAACCCCCCAGTCTGGGCCATGCCACCTTCTTGCAGGTACAATTGGGCAGGAGGTACAGAAGCCTAATATCCCGCACCACCAGGTTCAGGAGTCACTCCTTCCCTTCAACCATTCGGTTCCTGAACCAATCAGCGCAGCCCCAAGACATATGAAAGATGGATAAACGGAGTGCTGTGTTGGAGGGAACGATTAGATCGATTTTAGATCAGCACAACATCGTGGGCTGAAGGGCCTGTACTGTTATGTGTTGTATGTTTCTCCTGTGAACGCAGCCTATACGATGCTCTGTACCGTGGTTAAGGATCAACATTCAACTTTATTCACCGGATCCATTTTCACTTCTTCTATAGATGTGTGGTGGAGAGTATATTGACTGGCTGCATCACCGTCTGCTATGGAAACACCAATACTATTGAATGAAAAATCCTACAAAAAGTAGTGGATACGGTCCAGTCCTTCGTGGGTAAAGCCCTCCCCATTATTGCATACATCTAAATGAAATGCTGTCGCAGGAAAACATCATCAGGGTCCCCGATCACCCAGGACATGCTCTCTTCTCACTGCTGCCATCAGGAAGAATGTACGAGAGTTTCAGGACTCACACCACCAGGTTCATGAACAGGTATTACCCCTCAACCATCAGGTTCTTAAACCAGAGGGAATAACTTCACACAAATTCACTTGCCCCATCATTGAAATGTTCCCACAATAAATTGACTCACTTTCACGGACTCTTCATCTCATGTCCTCGATATTTATTGCTTATTTATTTATTATTATTATTTCTTTATTTTTGTACTTCCACAGTTTGTTGTCTTTTGCACACTGATTGAATGCCCAAGTTGGCGTGGTCTTTCATTGATTCTGTTATGGTTATTATTCTTTAGATTTACTAAGTATGCCCACAAGAAAATGAATCTCAGGGTTATATGTGGCAACATATATGTACTTTGATAATAAAATTCATTTTGAACCTTGATTTATTAGTAATTTGCTGTTGTGTGTTTGTCAGAACTCAACAAGCAACAATAAAAAATATTCAACAATTATAGAGAATTATGTAAAATATAAAGTTTGAGTTTAAAGTATGGATATGGAATAAATTGTGCATAAATACATACATAACATCATGTGTTTCCAATGTAAAGTGCATTATAGGAAGTGTTCACTGTGCAGCGATTGGGATAATAGGTAGAGGGAGTGCACCTATGCATACATGTACTTGTGCAGATGACAATAAACTTGACTTTGACTGGCTTCTGTGACCTCAGTGCATTGCTGCAGTCCAAGAAGGCAACTCGCCCATCATCTTCCTAACATATTGATGCAATTATGAAGAAGGCTCACTAGTGGCTCTGTTTCACTGGGAGTTTGAGGAAATTTGTTGTGTCCATAAGGCCATAAGACAGGCGCAGAATTAGGTCATTCAGCCCATCGAGTCTGTTCCACCATTTCATCCTGGCTGATCCCTTTCAGCCCCAGTCTCTTGCCTTCTCCTGATATCCCTTCATGTCCTGACTAATCAACTCTGCCTTACATATACCCAATGACTTGGCCTCCACAGCTACCTGTGTAAACGAATTCCATGAATTCACCATCATCTGGCCAAAAGAATTCCTCCTCACCTCCTCAAAGACTCTAACAAATTTCTACAAATGTAATGTGGAGAGCATTACAACTGGATGCATCGCTGTCTGGTACGGAGGGGCCGCTGCACAGGACTGGAAGAAGCTGCAGAAAGATGCAAGCTCAGTCAGCCCCATCACGGGCACTCGCATCCCCAGCATCAACGCCATCTTCAAATGGCGATGCTTCAAAAAGGTGGCATCCATCATTAAGGACTCTCACCATCCAGGAAATGCCCTCTTCTCTTTGCTACCATCAAGGAGTTAATTATTCAAAGAGTAGCTAAACCTCCCTACCCCCCCTAAGAATGTGAAGTTGCTGGCATGCTCTCCTTGTGTTCGCATCTGTGCGCTGTGCCCAGGACATGCCATCTGATATGTTAACACCCAGGAGTTTAAAGCTGTTGACTCTCTCCACCGTCGATCCTCCTATAGCGGATATACACACTCAATGTTTTAGGAACAGTTTCTTCCCCTCTGTCATCAGATTTCTGAATGGACATTAACCCATATGCACTACATCACTAGCTTTTCTTTATTTTTCGTGCTACTTATTTAATTTATATATTTTTTCTTGTAATTTGTAGTATATTTTATATTTGCACTGTACCGCTGCTGCAAATCGACAAATATCACAACATATACCAGTGATAGTAAATCTGATTCTGTCTCTGCACTATGTAACTCTGTGATTCTGTGATTACCTCTTTGCTTTCTGCTTTAAATGTTTTCTGGACACCTGCAGCTTAACTGGTCATCAGAATCAGAATCAGGTTTATTATCACCGACCTGCATCATGAAACTTGTGGTGTTGTGATCGCGGCGCAGAGCAGAAACCCTGACGAAGGGTCTCGGCCTGAAACGTCGACTGTACTCTTTTCCATAGATGCTGCCTGGCCTGCTGAGTTCCTCCAGCCTTTTGTGTGTGCTGCTTGGGTTTCCAGCATCTGCAGATTTTTGCTTGTTTGTGCCAAGATTAAGGAAGGCATTTTTGTTAGTCCACAAATCAAACAGGTCATCTATGACAGGCAATTTGAGGAACTTCTAGCGGGACTGGAGAAAATCACATGGAAGACATTCAAGAATGTTGTTGAAAATTTTCTTGGCAACTACAGAGCACAAAAACTACGTGCAGCTGGTTGACAACTTGCTTCAAGCACACAGAACCTTGAAGTGCAACATATCAGTAAAGGTTCATTTCCTGCATTCCCATTTAGACTTCCCTGCAAATCTTGGTGCTGTCAGTGATGAGCATGGTGTAAGTTTTCACCAGGATATTGCGGTCATTGAGAAAGGGTATCAGGGCAACTGGAATCCATCAATGCTGCCTGATTATTGTTGGACACTGAAATGAGAAGCCTCAGACTCTGAGTACAAATTAAAATCATCAGCAAAGCATTTTTAGCTTAGTTGAACTATTGCAAAGTGTCAGCACTGTTATGCAAAACATTATATTCAATAAAAATTAATTTCTTGTTTCTCCAAATTCCTATGTGATACAAGTAGTCTGAAATTATATTTGTGTTGAGCTTCAAGTGGTTTATCATAAACAAAAAAAAAATCTGAGGAAGCAACACTTTTGAAAAAAAATTGTTGTCCAGTGTAACCTGTGAAGGGTCTCACCTTGAAACATCAACCACCCCTCTTTCTCCACAGATGCTGCTTGGCCCGGTGAGGTTTGGTGTTTTTCTAAAAATGGCCACATGTTTAGGTGCAACATCCCTGTCTCTGCCTTAATCCGAGTTTCAGCAGAATAGACATCCTTACAGCAACTTTCCCAGGATCTGCCTTGGCTGCCTTCCTCTCCACTTATTAAGTCTGCTAATTAGCCGCAAATTGGAGGTGGCACTGTGCCATGGTTTCAGATAAACAGGGAACAAGGTCCCTCCTGTTCAGACCCATTCCTCAATGCACACTTCATAGCCAGTGGCTAAGAGCAGACACCACAGGCTGTGGCTTCGTAGTCTTGGTGAGATCTGAGCCAAGCACTGTGACGTTGAAGGGTGGTGTGCTCGTCCAGTGTTTCACAGATAACATGATCCAGGCGGGAAATAGTTTGCAATGACCTTGTTATTCCTATCAATCTTAACCTAACCTGTGAGATTGAACACGGAACATAGAACAGAACAGTACGTCACCCAGGACAGGCCCTTCTGCCTGAACGAATTAAACTAGCAATTAAACTCTTATCTAATCTCTCCTGTCTTGCCATGGTCCATATCCCTCCATTCCCTGCATGTTCATAGAATCATAGAAAAGTACAGCACAGAAACTTGCCCTTCGGCCCATTAGTTCTGTGTCAAATCATTTAAACTGCACAGGGATCATAGCCCTCAATACCCTCCCATCCATGTACCTATCCAAACTTCTCTTAAAAGCTGAAATTGAGCTCGTATGCACCGCTTGCACTGGCAGCTCGTTCCACCCTCTCACCGCCCTCTTAATGAAGAACTTTCCCCTTGTAAACTTCTCACCTTTCACCCTTACACCATGACCTCTGGTTGTAGTCCCACCCCTCTTCAGTGGAAAAAGTCTGCTTGTGTTTACCCTGTCTATACCATTCAGAATTTTACTGTACCTCTATCAAATCTCCCCTCAATCTTTTGCGTTTCAAGGAATGAAGTCCTAACCTACTCAATGTTTCCTTATAACTCAGGTCTTCCAGAGCCAGCAACATCCTTGTGAATCTTCTCTGTACTCTTTCAAGCTTGTTTGCATCTTTCCTGTAGGTAGGTGATCAAAACTGCACACTGGTCATGTGTTTATATAAAAGCTTCCTAAATGCCCTGTCATATCTGCCTCCACCTCCACCCCAGGCAATGTATTCCAGGTATCCCTCTCCTTTGAATTTACATCATCCCACCTTAAAAGCATTCCCTCTGGTACACAGAACACAGATCATAGAAATATGCAGCACGTTACAGGCCCTTCGGCCCACAATGTGGTGCCAATCATGTAACCTACTCTAGAAGTTCCCTAGTGCACAGCCCTCTATTCTTCAAAGCTCCGTGTACCTATCTAAGAGTCTCTTAAAAGACCCTATTGTATCCACCTCCACCACCTTTGCTGGCAGCCCATTCCACACACCCACCACTCTCTGTGTGGAAAAACTTACCCCTGATATACTCCATGTACCTGCTTCCAAGCACCTTAAAACTATGCCCCTCGTGTTAACCATTTCAGCTCTGGGGAAAAAGCCTCTGGCTATCCACACGAACAATGCCTGTCGTCATCTTATACACTCTATCAAGTCACCTCTCACCCTCCGTTGATCTAAGGGGAAAAAGCCAAGTACACTCAACCTATTTCCATAACGTATGCCCTCCAATCTAGGCAACATCCTTGTAAATCTCCTCTGCACTCTCGCTATAGAATCCACATCTTTTCTGTAGTGAGGTGACCATAGAAACATAGAAACATAGAAAATAGGTGCAGGAGTAGGCCATTCGGCCCTTCGAGCCTGCACCGCCATTCAGTGTGATCATCCAACTCAGAACCCTGTACCTGCTTTCTCTCCATACCCCCGATCCCTTTAGCCACAAGGGCCATATCTAACTTCCTCTTAAATATAGCCAATGAACCGGCCTCAACTGTTTCCTGTGGCAGAGAATTCCACAGATTCACCACTCTCTGTGTGAAGAAGTTTTTCCTCATCTCGGTCCTAAAAGGCTTCCACTTTATCCTTAAACTGTGACCCCTCGTTCTGGACTTCCCCAACATCGGAAACAATCTTCCTGCATCTTGCCTGTCCAATCCCTTTAGAATTTTATATGTTTCAATAAGATCCCCCGTCAATCTTCTAAATTCCAGTGAGATAAGATCCCCCCTCAATCTTCTAAATTCCAGTGAGTGGAATTGAACTGAGCACAGTACTCCAAGTGGGGTGTGACCAAGGTCTTATATAGCTGCAACATTACCTCACAGCTCTTGAACTCAATCCCATGGTTGATGAAGGCCAACACTCCATACACCTTCTTAACAACATTGTCAACCTGAATAGCAGCTTTGAGTGTCCTTTGGACACAGACCCCAAGATCTCTCAGATCCTCCACACTGCCAAGAGTCTTACCATTAATATTACATTCTGTCTTCAAAATTGACCTACGGATTTGATGGTATTAGATATTTTGATCTTGGTATAAAGATACTGTCTGTTTGCTCTATCTATGCCTGACATAATATTATAAACTTTCCTCAGAATTCCCCTTGGCCTGTGACACCCCAGAGAAAATAGCCCAACCTCTAATCCAGGCGGCATCCCGATAAACTCTCCAAAGCCCATATACAAACCCATTGCAGAAAAGAGCTTATATCTCTTCTATGGAATTACATGGATAACAGGATTAAATCCCAGACACCTTATTGGATTTACTGTGGTTGTGTTATACTCCCCACTTTCGGAATCATGGGATTGTTTCTTGAAAGGTGGCCATTGGTATTCAGCTTCAGACCCACTGCTTAACCAACGTAACTGTGCCTCCAATATCCTGTACAGTCTTGGCCACCTTGTTGCAGAAAAGATGTCACCAGACTGGGAAGAGTGCAGAGAAGATTTACAGGGAGGTTGCCAGGACTTGAACGTCTGAGTTGCAGGAGAGGTTGGGCAGGCAAGGACTTTCTTCCTTGGAACTTGGGAGAATGAGGGGCAACCTGCTGGGGCTGTATAACATCATGAGGGACATAGACAGGGTGAATGCACACAAATTTTTTCCCCAGGGAGTTAAAGACTAGACGTCATAGCTTTAAAGTGAGAGGAGAAAGATTTAAAAAGAGATCTGAGGGGCAACTTCTTCACCAAGAGGGTGGTGAAAGTGTGGAATGAGCTGCCAGAGGAAGTGGCTGAGGCAGGCGCGTTAACAACATTCAAAAGGCTTTTGGGTAAGTACATGATGGGAACGATTTAGAGGGATATGGGTAATGGGATTATTTTAGATGGAAATCTTGGTTGGCATGGATGAGGGGTCACAGTTTAAGGATAAAGTGGAAGCCTTTTAGGACCAAGATGAGGAGAAACTTCTTCACACAGAGAGTGGTGAATCTGTGGAATTCTCTGCCGCAGGAAACAGTTGAGGCCAGTTCATTGGCTATATTTAAGAGGAAGTTAGATATGGCCCTTGTAGCTAAAGGGATCGGGGGTATGGAGAGAAAGCAGGTACAGGGTTCTGAGTTGGATGATCAGCCATGATCATACTGAATGGTGGTGCAGGCTCGAAGGGCCGAATGGCCTACTCCTGCACCTATTTTCTATGTTTCTATGAGTTGGGCCAGTAACTCTGTGACTCTATTAAAGAACTAGTTTATCTAGTCAGCTCACACAGAGAGTTACAGCACAGGAGCAGGCCCTTTGGCCTACCGTTCTGCCCTTTCTCCCATGAGGGGTTTCTGTGAGAAATCTAACCATCTTTGTCTAATATTACATGCTCTGTTTTGAGAGTGCTTCATTGGTGGAGAGGACCTTGAGGTTGTCACAGGGGCTACAGAAATGCAGGTTTGTCCGTCAACAATGAAGAATAATTAAAGTGGTCTGTTCTGGGAACCCCTGCTCTTTATGATTCTCATAAGTGACTTGGATGAAGAAGTGGAAGGGTGGGTTAGTGGGTTTGCAGATGACATGAAGGTTGGTGGAGTTGTCATAAGTCACAACAGGAGACTGATGGGATGCAGAACTGAGCTAAGAATTGACAGATGGTATTCAATCCAGAGAAGTGTGAAATGATTTAATTTGGATGTTGAACTTGAAGGTAAAATACATGGTTAATGATAGGATTCTTGGCCATGTGGAGGTACAGAGAAATCTTATTATCTACATCCATAGATCCTTCAGAGTTGCTGTGCAAGTTGATAGGGTGGTTAAGAAGACATAAGCTGCACTGGCCTTCGTTGCTTCAAGGACCCGAGGTAATGTTACAGCTCTATAAAGCTCTGCTTAGACCACACTTGCAGTATTGTGCCCAGTTCTTGTCACCTCATTATAGGAAGGATGTGGAAGTTTTAGAGAGGGAGCAGAGGAGATTAACCAGGATGCTGCCTGGATTAGAGAGCATATTTTATGAGGATAGATTGAGTGAGATAGGGTGTTTTTCTTTGGAGTGAAGGAGGGTGAGAGGTGACTTGATATGTACAAGATGATAAGCCAGAGACTTTTTCCTTGGGCAGAAATGGTTGAAATTAGGGGACATAATATGAAGATTATTGGAGGAAAATATAGGGAATTGTCAGAGACAGTATTTTTTTTTTGCACAGAGAGTAGTGGGTGCATAGAACGTGTAGAGGCAGACATTTCTGAAAATCTTAGATAGGCATGTGAATGAAAAAAGTGGAGGGGTGTGTGGGAGGGAATGGCTAGACTGATCTTGGAGTAGGTTAAAAGATTGTCACAACATTGCGGGCTGTACGATACTGCACTCTTCTATATTCTATGTCAAAATTCTGTTCTGCACTCTCTCAGACTGGGACTTTCATTCAGGGAGGCCACCAGCACCATTACTCCCAGCTCTCTGCTTGCTCAAACTGGTCATCAGTCTGTCAATGTGGACAAGTGCTTTACTCTATAATCACAGGAGAAATCAGAAACAGAATCAGGTTTATTATCAACTGATATATATTGTTAAATTTATTGTTTTGTGGCAGCAGTACAGTGTAATGCATAACATATACTATAAATTACAATAATATATATATAAAGAAATAAAATAAATAAGTAGTGCAAAAGTAGGACTAAAAGAGTAGTGAGGTAGTGTTCATAGGTTCAGTCTCCATTTAGAAATCTGATGGCAGAGGGGAAGAATCTGTTCCTGAAATGTTAAGTGTGTGTCTTCAGTCTCCTGCACCACCTCCTTGATGGTAGCAATGAGAAGAGGGCATGTCCTGGGTGATGGAGGGTGGGCTTAATGATGAATGCTGCCTTTTCGAGGCATCGCCTCTTGGAGATGTCCTCAGTGGTGTGGAGAGTTGTGCCCATGTTGCAGCTGGCTGAGTAGCTTTTTCCTATCCTGTGCATTAGCCCCTCCATACCGAACAACGATGCAACTAGTCGGAATGCTCTGCACGATACGCCTGTAGAAATGTGCTGGTTTTACCCAACGATGGATACTGATGTAGAAATGTGCTGGTTTTACCCAACGATGGATACTGATGTAGAAATGTGCTGGTTTTACCCAACGATGGATACTGATGTAGAAATGTGCTGGTTTTACCCAACGATGGATACTGATGTAGAAATGTGCTGGTTTTACCCAACGATGGATACTGATGTAGAAATGTGCTGGTTTTACCCAATGATGGATACTGATGTAGAAATGTGCTGGTTTTACCGAACAATGGATACTGATGTAGAAATGTGCTGGTTATACGGAACGATGGATACTGATGTAGAAATGTGCTGGTTTTACGGAACGATGGATACTGATCAAGGTCTGTAGGGTAAGTGCCCTGGAACTCTTCACAAGATCTGACTCGGGGTTTGAACTCAGGGCAAGCATGCACCCTTCATTAGGGCTGGCAAGAAAGGGGACAAAAGCCAGAATAGGAAGGTGAAGGGTGTCATTTTACGCTGATGTATTCTTGTGGATAACTACGGCTAATTACAAGGCCGAATACAATCAACATGAAGAGTAAAACACTTGAAGGAATCATGCAATGACATAGTGAATGGCTTTGCCCCTGAATGAACTGTTGATGGATGAACATTAGTTACAGTTGCAGGAGACTTTGTGGACAACAGCCCTTTGTTGGTGAGGACTGGGTTACATTTCACTGATAGTGTGTTGTCAACCATTGAGTTCTGAGCACAGTCCTTTGAATACCAATGAATTAGTACAGCCCTTGAGTATAATCCATGGTTTGGCTACAGAACAAACTGCTACTTCTATAATTGGCTCTTTTAGGCTGTTATATTTTAAAATGTGTCAGCTGTGTCAAGCCATGTAGTTTACCCTCTGCAGGTGAGATGTTGAGGCAACCAGCTCTGGAGGCCATCACCTTGACTGGGTGTCAACATCACTGAAGATCTTTCCTGGGCCCATTTTACTGATGCAATTATGAAGAAGGCATGTCACATTAGGAGTCGGAGGAGATTTAGTACGTCACCAAAGACTCTAGCAAACTTTTACAGGTGTACAATGGAGAGCATTCTAATTGGTTGCATCAAGAGCCCATGGTATTACAGGAAAGAATCTAGCATTGATAAAACAGTGGCTGATTGGCAGGAGGCGAAGAGAGGGAATATAAGGAGCCTTTTCGGACTGGCTGCTGGTGACTAATGGTGTTCCACAGGGATCTGTGTTGGGACCGATTCTTTTCTCTTACATGTCAATGATTTAGATGATGGAATTAATGGCTTTGTTGCAAAGTTTTCAGATGATATGAAAGTAGGTGGAGGCTCATATAGTTTTGAGGAATTGGAGAGGCTACAGAAGGACTTAGACAGATTAGGAGAATGGACAAAGAAATGGCAGATGGAATACAGTGTCAGGAAACATATGGGCATGAACTTTGGTAGAAGAAATGAAAGAGTTGACTATTTTCTAAGTGGAAAGAAAATACAATAATCTGAGGTGCAAAGGGGCTTAGGAGTCCTTAAGCAAGATCCCCTAAAGGTTAATTTTCAGGTTGAGTCTGTGGTGAGGAAGGCAAATGCAATGTTAGCATTCATTTCAAGATGACCAGAACATAAAAGCAAGGATGTAACATTGAGACTTTATAAATCACTGGTGAGGCCTCACCTGGAGTATTCTGAGCAGGTTTGGGCCCCTTATCTTAGAAATGATGTGCTGAAACTGGAGAGGGTTCAAAGGAGGTTCATGAAAATGATTCCAGGATTGAATGGCTTGCCTTTTGAAAAGCATTTGATGGCCCTGGGCCTGTATCCACTAGAATTCAGAAGAATGAGGGGTAATCTCATTGAAACCTATCAATAGGTGAAATGCATTGATAGCGTGGATGTGGAGAGGATGTTTCCTCTGGTGGGAAAGTCTAAGACCAGAGGACACAGCCTCAGGATAGAAGGGCATCCATTTACAATGGAGATGAGGAGGAATTTCTTTAGCCAGAGAGTGGCGAATCCGTGGAATTTGTTGCCACAGGCAGTTGTGAAGGCCAAGTCTTTATGTATATTTAAGGCAGAGGTTGATAGATTCTTGATTGGTCAGGGCATGAAGGGACACAGGAAGAAGGCAGGAGATTAGGGCTGAGAGGAACGTTGGATCAGCCATTATGAAATAGTGGAGCAGACTTGATGGGCTAAATGGTTTAATTCTGCTCCTAGATCTTATGGATCACAGCCTGGTGTGGAGACTCCAATGCAGGAGGTTGTATAACTCAGCCAGCTCCATCATGGTCACGAGCCTCCCCAGCACCGAGGACACCTTCAAAAGGCAATGCCTCAAGAAGGCAGCGTCCATCATGAAGGATTCCCATCACTCAGGACATGCCTTCCCCTCATTTATACCATCAGAGCAGAGGTACAGGAGACTGAAGACACACACTTAATGTTTTAGGAACAGCTTCTGTCCCTCCAGCATCCGATTTCTGAATGGACAATGAACCCAAGAACAATTTGTCACTATTTTGCTCTCTTTTTGCTCTTTGTAACTATATGTTTCTTACTGTAACACAGTAATTTTTATGTACTGCACTGTACTGTTGCCACAAAACAAATTTCATGACACATCAGATTCAGATTAATTTACTGATTGCGTATACATACGTGAACTGCGTCCTTTACATTGACAACCATCACAACCGGAGGATGCACTGGGGGCAGCCCACAAGTGCCAGCACACACCCTGCTGCTAAGATTACATACCCACAATGTTCGGCAGAACAACAGAGTCCGGATTAGAAGCAGGTTCAATATTGCTGACATAAGTCATGAAATGTGTTGTTTTGTGGTAGCAATATATAAAATACTATAAATTACAATAAGAAATATATATTAAAAATAGATTAAATTAATAGTGCAATTTGTGTTGGCATGGTAGTGTAATGGTTAGCACAATACTTTACAGTAGTAGACACTCAGGCTTAGTACCCACCGCTGTGTGTGCCTCCCTCACCACCATTCAGGGCCCCAAACACTCCTTCCAGGTGAGGCAACAATTCACCTGTGAGTCTGTTGGGGTCATATACTGTGTCCGGCGCTCCCGGTGTGGCCTCCTGTATATCAGTGAGACCTGGTGTAGATTGGGAGACCGCTTCGCCGAGCATCTACACTCCGTCCACCAGAACAAGCAGGATCTCCCAGTGGCCTCCCATTTTAATCCCACTTCCCATTCCCATTCCGATATGCCCATCCATGGCCTCCTCCACTGTCCTTGGTAATGCCCCTCCCCTTTCACCATTCCCCATCCCCTTTTCCCTCTCTCACTTCATCTCCTTACCTGCTCATCACCTCCCTCTTGTGCTCCTTTCCCCTTTGCTTTCTTCCAGGGCCTTCTGTCCTCTCCTATCAGACTGCCCCTTCTCCAGCCCTGTATCTCTTTCATCAATCAACCTCCCAGCTCGGTGCTTCACCCCTCCCCCTCCCAGTTTCACCGATCACTTCCTGTTTCTCCCTTCCCTCCCCCACCTTTTAAATCTACTCCTCATCTTCTTCTCCAGTCCTGATGAAGGGTCTCGGCTCGAAATGTTGACTGTACTCTTTGTAGACGCTGCCTGGCCTGCTGAGTTCCTCCAGCATTTTGTGTGTGCTGCTCTGGTTTTCCAGCGTCTGCAGATTCTCTCTTGTTTAGGAGTTTGTACGTTCTCCCTGTGACCGCGTGGGTTTCCTCCAGGTGCTCCCACATGTCGGTAGGTTAATTGTTCATTATAAGTTGTCCCGTGATTAGGCTAGGGTTAAATCCGGGGATTGCTGGGTGGCATGGTTCGAAGCGCCTGAAGAGCCTGTACCATGCTGTATGCCAGTAAATAAATTTTAAGAAGTGCCAAAAGAGGGCAAACATAGTGAAGTTGTCAATGTTCATTCAGGAATCAGATGGCAGAGGGGAAGAAGCTGTTTGTGAATCACTGATTGTGTTCCTTCAGGCTTCTGAATCTCCTACCGATAAGACCAGAAGATATAGGAGCAGAAGAAGGCCATTTAGCCCGTCGAGACTGCTCCACTGTGATTGAATTCTTCCAGTAATCCCCACTCCCCTGCCTTCTCCCCATACCCTTTGACGCCCTGGCTAATCCATAACCTATCTATCTGATGGTAACAGTGAGAAAAGGGCATGCTCCGGGTGCTGGAGGTCTTTAATAATGGATGCTGCCTTTCTGAGACACCACTCCCTGAAGATGTCCTGGGTACTTTGTAGGCTGGTACCCAAGATGGAGCTGACTAGACTTACAACCTTCTGCAGCTTCTTTTGGTCCTGTGCAGTAGCCCCTCCATACCAGACGGTGATGCAGCCTGTCAGAATGCTCTCCACGGTACAACTATAGAAGTTTTTGAGTGTATTTGTTGACATGCCAAATCTCTTCAAACTCCAAATAAAGTATAGTCACTGTCAAGCCAAATTCCGATGGGCAAATCCTGAATCAAATGTGTATAATTATAAACTAGCATCAGGAATAAAATACACCAGGAGTTATTATGTTGAGATCGCACCAGTCTCTATTATGCAAAATCGTAATGGAATCTCATCTCAAGTGTCATTGATAATAAATCTTAATCAGGTTCCGATTCTGAGTGAGGCATTGCATCAGGAAGGCCAACAATATGGTCAATGAAGCATGCCAACCTGACCATTCCCTTTTGTCTTGTCTACCTCGAGGAGAAGATACAGGAGCTTTAAAGCCCCGACAATTAGACTCAAGAAGAGCTTCTTCCCCTCTGCTATCAAACTCCTGAACCAGTCACTTCTTCACCAAGCCCTGGAATCTTTTATTTATTTTATTTAGAGTTGGTAGTAATAGTCTGGGTTTTGGATGAGGTATGTCCCTACCAAAGGAGGTGTAAGGCGCTCCTTCCCTCTGCTAGCTTGCAAGTCACCCTTAGGCAAGGTGTAGAACCTGCTTAGCCCCACGATAAAGTTAAGTGAAGCCATGGGATCAGGTGGTGGATGATCGTATTGGCATCTGGTGCAAATTACAAGTCCTGGTTATGTGATCGCTGACGCCAGGCAGACAATTTCTGAAGAGTATTGGTAATGGCTGGGACCACCCATCATGTAAAGACACTGCCAGGAAGAAAACAATGGGAAACCACTCCTGCAGAAAAATTTGCCAAGAGCAGTCATGGTTGTGGAAAGACCATGATTGCCCACACGGCACATAATTATAATGATGATGAGTAAGAGTAGTAGTGTGATCACTTAAGTCGTATATGCTGTTGTTGTAAGGGGTTGTCTGTTGGGCAGTTCTCAGCTTGTAAGCTGTTCCAAGGGTTGTCTTTTGGCAGGTCATCAGATGGCTGTAGAGGTTGATCCACACATTCTGGTGCGATGTGGGCAGGATTAAGTGGAGGCTGTGGTTAGTGGTTGGGTCTTTTGGTTGTTCAGTCTGTCCTTTCACAACTGATGCTGGCCAACAAGCCCAATTAACCTACTTGCCCGTATGTCTTTGGAACAAGGGAGGAAACCGGTACGCCCTAAAGAAACCCACACAATCACGGGGAAAACGTATAAAGTCCTCACAGACAGCAGTAGGAATTGATGCTAGAATAGCATTACACTAACTGCTGCTCTTCCATTGAAAGACAGTCTGCTCAACCCATTTCCGTTCTCAGCCTTGAACCCAGAACCTTTCAGCTCAGATCCAAAATGCCACTCGCCAGAGGCACAACTGTTCTCCAGCCCTGAATTCTCTCTTCTGGTACCGTCACTGTTCACGTTTGCTTTTGATCAGAATGCGCTGTTGTGCTTCACATTATTCTGTTGTTTTTGCCCTCATTGTTGTATTACTATGTATACTGTTCACTTACCGAGCTGCTGCATATTGGTGGAGCTGGACTTCTTGCACACTGTGTTGCAGCCACCCAACGAAGGCGTCAATGGCAGTGATGGAGGATGGTACGGGTGATTGTCAGACCCTGTTGGACATTGGTAATGTAGAATGCTGTAAGTCTGATTCACTGGCTCATTGGCGAGACCGACAGCGGGTGGGCTGTGTGGTCTGGCTGTGGTGCAGACCAGGCCCTTATTCATACCTTGGAGTTGCCTGTTACGGTTGCCGAGGAAGGAGGCGCTGGAGATGGCTGTGTGCCGCTGGATTCTGTGCTGGGTTGTGGGCTGCCCCCCACCCTCCACTGCCCAACAATGCTGCCCTCCAGTGTTTGCTCAGAGGAAGACAAGCTAGATTGTGTTCATCTGCAGCTGCATCTGGGCGAGATGAGGAACTACTGCAGGCTTGTTCTTGCAGAAACATGGCTCCAGGACAATATCCCATGCACCATCAATCTATAGGCCATGACACCGAGAGACACTGGCTAGATTATTATTATATATTTATTTTCCACAACTATGTTTTTCTGCCATTGTACTTATATGTGCTGTGAGTGACTGTTGGTTCTGTGTTTCGTACCTTGGCCCTGGAGAACCGTTGTTTCATTTCACTGTATTCATGTATGGATGAATGACAATTAAACTTGATCTATATCCAGGTGGGGGATTTCATTGCTCCTTGGCGTGTAGGACAATAAACCACTCTGTATTTGATTAGTGTGGAGTTATCTGAGTAGGGGACCAGCTTTGCTGAACATATCCCCAGAGATTTTATCTTCAGGTCACAGAGAGCTGATCCTGGCAGATTGAAAATACAAGCAGGTGCCTTTCAAGAGAGTGGAGTGCTCTGGGCAACAGGTGATCTGCTTCAGCCTTGATCATTCCAATCCACACATTCAACAGGAGCCTCGATTTATAATGCTGAGCTGAATAGATTGTGTGTGGACAGGAATATGTTCATCACTTTTCCCAAGATCAAAGATCTGATGTTACTGTACACTGACTCTGAAAGAGAAGACAAGGATTTACACTAGAATTTGTCAGGAAAAGTTCACATCTTTGAAACTAATTCATTGCCAAGAATACAATATATACTCAGTGGCAGCTTTATCAGGGACTTCCTGTACATCTTGTATCACATGTACATCCCATGCCACCGGTACTACCTGTACCGCCTATACCCCTGTACTGCCTGTACCGTCTGTACCCCTGTACCGCCTGTACTGTCTGTACCCCTGTACCCCCGTACCTCCTGTACCCCTGTACCGCCTGTAACCCCATATCCCCTGTACTGCCTGTACCCCTGTACCGCCTGTACTGTCTGTACCCCTGTACCCCTGTACCCCCGTACCTCCTGTACCCCTGTACCCCCATATCCCCTGTACTGTCTGTACCCCTGTGCCCCTGTACCTCCTGTACCCCTGTACCCCCATATCCCCTGTACTGTCTGTACCCCTGTACCGCCTGTACTGTCTGTACCCCTGTACCCCTGTACCCCCGTACCTCCTGTACCCCTGTACCCCCATATCCCCTGTACTGCCTGTACCCCTGTACCGCCTGTACTCCCGTACCCCCGTACTGCCTGTACCCCTGTACCACCTATACTCCTGCACTGCCTGTACCCCCTGTACTGCCTGTACCCCTATACCACCTGCTCTGCCTGTGCCTCCAGTACCTAATAAAGTAGCCACTGAGTATATGTTCATGGTCTTCTACTGTTGTAGCCCATCCACTTCAAGGTTTGACGTGTCGTGCATTCAGAGATGCTTTACTACACACCACCATTGTAACATGTGTTTATTTGAGTTATTGTTGCCTTCTTGTCAATTTGAACCAGTTTGGCCATTCTCTTCTGACCTTTCTCATTAACATAAGACCATATGACATAGGAGCAGAAATAGGCCATTCAGCCCATCGAGTCTGCTCTGCCATGGCTGATCCTGATCCCTGTCAACCCCATACACCAGCCTTCTCGCCATATCCTTCAATGCTCTGACCAATCAGGAAACTATCAACTTCCGGCTTAAATA
Organism: Hemitrygon akajei; assembly: GCF_048418815.1. Classification (NCBI taxonomy): domain Eukaryota; kingdom Metazoa; phylum Chordata; class Chondrichthyes; order Myliobatiformes; family Dasyatidae; genus Hemitrygon; species Hemitrygon akajei. Next base: position 173,045,725 of record NC_133133.1, read on the forward strand.
CACCCACGGACTTTGCCTCCACCACAGTCTATGGCAGAGTATTGCACAGATTCACTACTCTCTGGCTAAAATAATTCCTCCTTACCTCTGTTCTAAAAGGTTAGCCCTCCATTTTGAGGCTGTGCCCTCTAGTTCTGGATACCCTCACCAAAGGAAACATCTTCTCCACATCCACCCTATCTATGGCATTGTTGCCTGCAGAACTGCTTCTCACTGGATTTTTTTTTGTTTCTCGCACCATTCTCTGTAAACCCTAGAGATTGTTGTCTGTGAAAATCCCCAGGAGAAAAACAATATCTGAGATACTCAAACTACCCCATCTGGCACCAACAATCATTTCACAGTCAAAGACACTTAGATCACATTTCTACCCCATTTTGATGTTTGGTCTGAACAACAACTAAACCTCTTTCCCATGTCTGTGTGTTTTTATGCATTGAGTTGCTGCCACGTGATTGGCTGATTAGTTATTTGCGTAAACGAGCAGGTGTATGGGTGTACGTAATGAAGTGGCCGCTGAGTGTAAGTGGGGTTTATAGATGGCTACAATGGTTAGCTTACATGTGTGGGCCAACGAGTCTATTTCAGTGCTATAGAACATTAAACCACAACTGGAGGCAGCACAGTGCACAGGTCTCACAGCTTTCAATCCTGACCTCGGGCACTGTCCATGTGGAGTTTGCATGTGCTCCCTGTGACCTCGCGGGGTTCTCCTAGGTGACCTGGATTTCCCCCCTCCCATGCCAAAGATGAGTGGTTTGGGGAGGGGAGGGTTAATCAGTCATGGTAAGTTCACTCTCATGAGAGGGGTTGAATCTGAGGGGAGTTTGATTTACTGTATTTATTGAGATACAGCGCAGAGTAGGCCATTCTGGCCCTTCGAGCTGCACCGAGCAGCGACCTCCTCGTTAACCGTAGGCTAATCATGGGACAATTTATGATGATCAATTAACCTACTAACTGGTAAGTCTTTGGACTGTGGGAGGAGACTGGAGCACCCGGAGGAAACCGATGAGACCACACAACTCCTTACAGGCAGCGACATTGATGTGAATAGGGGAAATTCAGCAGGCCCTCATTGACCTTTACCAATCTTTATCGACGCACCACAGAAAGTATTCTGTCCAGATGCTTCACGACTTGGTATGACAACTGCTCTGCCCGTGACTGGCAGAAACTACAGAGACTTGTGGGTGCAGCTCAGCTCGTCGCAGAAACTAGCCTCCTCTCCATGGTGTCTGCCTACACTTCATGCTGCTTTGATAAAGCAGCCAGCATAATCAAAAACCCCCACCCACCCTGGAATTCTCCCTTCTCCCCTCTCCCATTCGGCGGAAGATAAAAAAGGTTTGAAAACATGCACTTCCCAGCTCAAAGACAAATTCTATCCCACTATTAACAGACTCTTCAATGGACTTCTTGTATGATAAAGGTGATCACTTGTTCTCACAGTCTAGCTTGTTATGACTTTAGAACATAGGGCAATACAGTACCACACAGACCCTTCAGCCTAGAATGTTGGGTCAACCTTTTAAACTACCCAAGATCAATCTAACCTTCCCTTCCACATAATCCTCCACTTTTCTTTTATACATGTGTCTATTAAGACTCTCTTAAATGTTCCTAATATATCTGCCTCTACCACCACCTCTGGCAGCACATTCCAAGCACCTATCACAGAACAGAGCACAATATTCCAGTGTGGTCTAACCAGAGTTCCACACAGCTGCAATATTACCTCGTGGCTCTTTAACTCAATCCCCTGACTAAAGAAGTCCATCACACCATTTGCCTTTTTAACCAACTTATTAACGTGCGGTAACTTTGAGGGATCTATCGACTTGCTCCTCAAGATCGCTCTATTCTGCTGCACTGCTAAAAAGCTCTTTGTTAACTTTCTACTCTACCTTTAAGTTGGACCTGCCAAAGTGAGTCACCTCATACTTTTCCCGATTGAACTCCATCTGGCACTTTGCACCTTCTTGTCTTGGTATCTGTAACACTCTGTTACGCACTCTGCTACAGCTCTGTCCTTGTAGTACATCAACGTACTGATGTTTGAATCAATCTGTATGGATGGCACACAAAGCAACAATTTTCACTGTTTCTCAGTATGCATGATAATAATGAACTAGTTAGGAATAAAATACTAAAAGAAAAGATAAAATAAATAACTTTATTTGTGCATCAATATAGAACTGGAGAGGGTTCAGAATCAGAATCAGGTTTATTATCACCGGCATGTGACGTGAAATTTGTTAACTTAGCAGCAGCAGTTCAATGCAATACATAATCTAGAAGAAGAAAAATATAAATTAACAATCAATCAATCAATAAATAAATGGAGTTACCAAAGGAGGTTCATGAAAATGATTCCAGGATTGAAGATTGTCATATGAAAAATGTTTGATGGCTCCAGAAGAACGAGGGGTGACCTCATTGAAACCTATCGAATGGTGAAAGGCCTTGATAGAGTGGATGTGGAGAGGATGTTTCATAAGGTGGGATAGTTTAAGGACACAGTCTCAGAATAGAGGGGCATCCTCTTAGAATGGAGATGAGGAGGAATTTCTTTAGTCAGCGAGTGGTGAATCTGTGGGGTAGATAGATTCCTGATTGGTCAGGGCATGAAGGGATACGGGAAGAAGGCAGGAGATTGGGGCTGAGAGGAAAAGTGGATCAGCCATGATGTAATGGTGGAGCAGACTCGATGGGACAAATGAGGTTATTCTACTAGTACTCTACCTAGAGTACTAGAGTATTCTACCTAGTACTCTAGTGGTCTTAATGAAACATACAGTGAAATGGATTGTTTGCTTAAACCAAATGAGTGACGATAGTGCTGGAGGCAGAATAAAGTGTCGCCTAGTTTCTGCTGCCCATCATGGCATGCTCACAGCTCACTAAGCCTCACTAGCCCTAAGCATACGTCCACGGAATGAGGGAGGAAACCCACGTGGACACAGGAGAATGTACAAGCTCCCTACAGGAAGCCCTGGGAATCCAATGCTGATTAGTGATTGCTATGCTGTAATAGGGCAGGGCTAACTGTTATGCTACCATATTGTCCAAACAACCACTCCACAAGCAATTAAATTCTGTTACGGTGCAGTCACTGTAAGAGCCAAACTATGCATGTCAAGCTCACAGAATTTATTTAATAGGACCAGATATTTATCTTCTGGTCTTGCTGTTTTTTCTTGCATGGGACAAGCACAGGCATTAAGGACAGAATTCCTTTCTTCCTTGTGCTTCTGCGATTTTTTGGCTGTAGCACATTGGGAAAAAATGTCCAGCTTTGCTATAAACACTTTGCCTGCGAATCTGCTGGGGTCGCCTATTGTGTCCAGGCCTCCTCTACACTGGTGAGATCTGTCGTAAGTTGGGAGACTGTTTAGTTGAACACCTCTGTTCCATCTGCCAAAAGTGGAACTTTCCCATGGCCAAACCTTTTAATTCCCGATCCCATTCCTGTACTGCCATGTTGGTCCATGGCCTCCTCTTGTGTCATGATAAGGCTATCCTCAGGTTGGAGGAGCAACACCTTATATTCCATCTGGGTTGCCGCCAATCTGATGGCATGAACATTGATTTCTCCTTCCAGAGAGAAAAAAAATTCCCTTCCCCTGCCCTCTTCTATCCCCAACTCTGGCCACTTAACTCTTCTCATCCGCCTATCACTTCCCTCTAGGTCTCCTACTCTTTTTCTTTCTCCTATGGTCAACTCTCCTCTCCTATCAGATTCCTTCTTCTCCAGCCCTTTATCTTTCCTACCCAACTGGCTTCACCTGTCGTCTTCCAGCTATTCTCCTTCCCTTCCCCCCACCTTTTTATTCCGGTGTCTTCCCTTTCCTTTCCAGTCCTGGAGAAGGGTCTCATCCTGAAATGTTGACTGTTCATTCATTTCCACAGATGCTGCCTGATCTACTGAGTTCCTCCAGCATTTTGTGTGTGTCTGCTATGGAATGTAGTTTTAATGAACGCACAAAGATATCGAGACATGGCATGGATATATGCAAGGAGGTAATTGTTTCTGACCTGACCGTGCCAAGTATTCCAGATGCAGTCTCACCAGGGTCTGAGTTAATTGAGGAAACCATCTCACTCAGGCTTTTAAACTGACAATGCATCTCAACAGAAGGATCAGGCTGAGTATCTGAGATAGTCTGGACTCAGTATTCAGCAGTATGTGAGAATATCACTTTGCACATAAATAGGTTTTTTGTTAATCAATATCTTTACTGAAAAGTCTGTCAGTCTGTTTGTAGCATTGGTAGTGTGGCTGAACGGTCTAAGGTGCTGGATTTAGGCTCCAGTCCAGTCTCTCTGAAGGTGTGGATTCGAATCCTGCCAGTGAAATATTTTCTAGGTCAGTACAGATGTCCGTAGGGTGCAATTGCTACTGCTGTCTGTAAGGAGTTTCCAGTTTCCTTCCATATTGGGGTTAGTGAGTTGTGGAAATGTGGTGATGCTCAGCATAATCAGAACAACACATTTCACTCTATGTTTCAATGTACATATCAAGATTCAAGCTTATTTATCACACGCACATCGAAACATACAGTGAAATGTGTCATTTGTGTTAACAACAAACACGTCTGAGGGTGTGCTGAGGACAGCACACGTATTGCCAAACATTCTGGGTGCCATCACAGCATGCCCACAATGCTCGGCAGAACTGCACAACGCAACAACACATAGCAAAACAAAACAACAACAGCAAAACAAGCCCCGTTCCTCCCTCCCACCCCACACACACAGTCCTCTAACTCCCGGATAAGCTGTCTTCTTCAGCTTCCAGTGTCCAGCAGACTCAGACTCACAGATATTGGGTCTTTGACTACCCCAGTGGACCGTCAGAGTGACAAAGATAATCACAGAATAGACACGTCATGCTCTTTATGCCTGAAAAACTCTCCAGTATTCAAAGCCCTTTCATTGGCATTTTGCAATATCTCTGAAATTGCCTTCGTTGCTTGCCTTTGCAATGGATTTACAGGCTGCTGAAATTTAATTTTTGTTTTGCTAACTGACATAATTGACTGCTTTCTACACTGATGAAGATCATGTTCAGTAGTGACCATTCCTCCTCCAGCTACAAACTCCACCACAAAACGATCTTGGATCTTGTTACACCTCTCCGACCACAAACCACAGCGGTGGAGTGGCAAAACGAAATCCTTTTGCTTTCTTGGTGACCGCTTCCATTGACCGTAACTTTACATCTAAGTGCAAAGGTCAGATTTGTATGTCTGTCCTCACACAAACCAATTGTGTAGCAGGACCCTACAGACTAATTAGCTTAAAGTTTGGAGTGAGGAAGTTAATAATAACCACTTCCCAGTAATTCCCATTCCTGTTCCAACATGTCGGACCAGGGCCTCCTCTTGTGCCAAGATGTGGCCACCCTCAGGATGGAGGAAAGAGGGAGTAATACCTTATATTCCGTCTGGGTAGCCTCCAACCTGATGACATAAATATTGATTTTTTCTTCTGGTAAACAAATTCTCCCCCATTCCCCACTCTGACTTTTTAACTTCTTCCCACTTCTCTATTACCTCCCCTGGGTCACCTCCTCCTTCCCCTTCTCCCACGGTCCACTCTCCTCTCCTATCAGATTCCCTCCTCTCTAACCCTTTACTGACATTGCTTTACATTTCACCTTCCAGCTACCCTCCTTCCCCCTCACCCCACACCTTTTTATTCTGGCATGTTCCCACTTCCTTCTCAGTCCTGAAGAAGGGCTTTGACCCAAAATATCGATTATCGATTCATTTCCATAGATGCTGCCAGGCCTGGTGCGTTCCACCGACATTTTCTGTGTGTTGCATTCTATTTAAACAACTTGGATGAAAACCTAGACAGAATCAAAATCTGATTTATTATTCCTCACTTACATGACATGGAATTTGCTGCTTTGCAGCAGCAGTGTAGTGCAAAGACATAAAAAGTTTATAAATTAAACTTTCAAATAGTATATAAATAAATACAGTATAAAGTAAGGAATAACAAGGTATGCTTGAGAGTTCATGGACCATTCAGTAACTTGGAAGCAGAGGGGAAAATGCTGTTTCTGATTAGTTGAGTGTGGGTTATCAGGCTCCTGTACCTCCTCCCTGATGATAGTAATGAGAAGAAGCCATGCCCTAGGTGGGGAGCTCTTTAAGGATGTATGCTGTATACTCAAGGCACTGTCTCTTGAAAATGTCCTTGATGACGGGGAGGATTGTGCCCATGGGGGAGCAGGCTGAGTCTACAACCTTATCATCTTGTGCATTGTGCATCCCAGGTGGTGATGCAGCCAGTCAGAATGCTTCCCACCGTACATCTGTAGAAAATTGCAAGAGTCTTTGGTGACATGCTGAATCTCCTCAAAATCCTAATGAAGTACAGTATAGCTGCTGGAGTAGCTTCTTCGTGCAACCATACAGGGTACTGGTGAGGCCACACCTGGGGAATTACATGCAGTACCAGTCTCCTGACTTGTGGAAAGATATACTAGCTTTGGAGATGGTGCAGAGAAGGTTCAGGAGTTGAGAGGATTAGCCCATGAGGAGAGATTTATCACCTGAACTATGGAATTCAGAAGCATGAGAGGAGATCTTACAGAAACATCTAAAAGTATGAAAGGAATAGACAAGATAGAGGTAGGACAGTTGTTTCCACTAGTAGGTAATGATATGAGTCTAGAAGATTATAAAGATAGCAGGAAGGAGTTTAAGAATGAAATTAGGAGAGCCAGAAGGGGCCATGAGAAGGCCTTGGTGGACAGGATTAAGGAAAACCCCAAGGCATTTTACAAGTATGTGAAGAGCAAGGGGATAAGATGTGAGAGAATAGGACCTATCAAGTGTGACAATGGAAAAGTGTGTATGGAACTAGAGGAAATAGCGGAGGTACTTAATGAATACTTTGCTTCAGTATTCACTACGGAATAAGATCTTGGCATTTGCAGGGATGACTTGCAGTGGACTGAAAATGTAGATATTAAGAAAGAGGATGCGCTGAAGCTTTTGGAAAGCACCAAGTTGGATAAGTCACTGGGACCAGATGGGATGTACCCCAGGCTGCTGTGGGAAGTGGGGGAGGAGATTGCTGAGCCTCGGGCAATGATCTTTGCATCATCAATGAGGACGGGAGAGGTTCAGGAGGATTGGAGGGTTGAGGGTGTTGTTCCCTTATTCAAGAAAGGGAATTGGAATAGCCCAGGAAATTATAGGCCAGTGAGTCTTACTTCAGTAGTTGGTAAGTTGATAGAGAAGATCCTGAGAGGCAGGATTTATGAACATTTAGAGAAGCATAATATGATTAGGAATAGTCAGCATGGCTTTGTCAAAGGCAGGTCGTGCCTTATGAGCCTGATTGAATTTTTTGAAGATGTCACTAAGCACATTGATGAAAGTAGAGCAGTAGATGTAGTGTATATGGATTTCAGCAAGGCATTTGATAAGGTATTCCATGCAAGGCTTATTGAGAAAGTAAGGAGGCATGGGATCCAAGGGGGCATTGCTTTGTAGATCCAGAACCAGCTTGCCCACAGAAGGCAAAGAGTGGTTGTAGACGGGTCATATTCTGCATGGGGCCTGGTGACCAGTGGTGTGCCTCAGGGACCTCTACTCTTTGTAATTTTTATAAATGACCTGGATGAGGAAATGGAGGGATGGGTTAGTAAATTTGTTGATGACACAAAGGTTGGGTGTGTTGTGGATAGTGTGGAGGGCTGTCAAAGTTTACAGTGGGACATTGATAAGATGCAAAACTGGGCTGAGAAGTGGCAGATGGAGTTCAACCCAGATACAGTATGTGTGAGGTGGTTCATTTTGGCAGGTCAAATATGATGGCAGAATATAGTATTAATGGTAAGACTCTTGGCAGTGTGGAGGATCAGAGGGATCTTGGGGTCTGAGTCCATAGGACACTCAAAGCTGCTGAGCAGGTTGACTCTGTGGTTAAGAAGGCATACGATGCATTGGCCTTCATCAATCGTGGGATTGAGTTTAAGAGCTGAGAGGTAATCTTGCAGCTATATAGGACCCTGGTCAGACCCCACTTGGAGTACTGCGCTCAGTTCTGGTCGCCTCACTATAGGAAGGCCATGGAAACCATAGAAAGGGCGCAGAGGAGATTTACAAGGATGTTGCCTGGATTGGGGAACATGCCTTATGAGAATAGGTTGAGAGAACTTGGCCTTATCTCCTTGGAGCGACGGAGGATGAGAGGTGACCTGATAGAGGTGTATAAGATAATGAGAGGCATTGATCGTGTGGATAGTCAGAGGCTTTTCCCCAGGGCCGAAATGGCTACACGAGAAGGCACAGTTTTAAGGCACTGGGAAGTAGGTACTGAGGAGCTTATAAAAATAGAGGGCCTAAGTAAAGCCCAGGTAGTTCTAAAGTAGGGACATATTTGGCATAGCTTTGTAGGCCGAAAGGCTGGTATTATGTTGTATGTTTTTCTATGTTTTCTATGTTTTAGTAGGTGATACCAGAACTAGGGGACATAACCTTAATGTTTGGAGAAATAGATTTAGGATGGAGATGAGGAGAAATGGCTTTTCCCAGAGAGTAGTGAATCTGTGGAATTCTCTGCCCAGGAAAGCTGCAGAGGCTGCCTCATTAAATATTTTAAGACACAGTTAGTTAGGTTTTTGCATAGTAGGGCAAGAGGCTGGTAGGTGGAGCTGAATCCACAGTCAGAGCAGCCATGATTTTATTTAATGGCCGAGCAGGCTCAACGGGACAGGTGACTGACTCCTGCTCCTAGTCCTTATGTTCTTAAATGGACGATCAGCTTTTCATGCTGAGAACTTTCATCAGAACTCTGATGTAGAAAAAGATTTAAAAGATGAGCTTTATTTGTCCTATGTGCATTGAAACATACAGTGAAAGGCGTGGTTTGCGGCAACCAACAACACATTGTGCTGGGGCAGCCCGCAAGTGTTACCACGCTTCTGTTGCTAACATAGCTTGCCCCCAACTTACTAACCCCAATCCTGATGTCTTTGTGGGAGGAAATCGGACTTAAAGGGAACTTTTGTACACAGAGGGTGTGAGGGTATGGAATGAGCTGCCAGAGGAAGTGGTTGAGGTTGGTACAATAGTTTCATTTACAAAGCACTTGGAGAGATACATGGAGGGGTGGGGCTTGGAGCGATATGGGCTGAATGCAAGAAATTGGAACTAGCTGGTTGGGTACCATAATCAGCATGGACCGGATGGGCCAAATGGCCTGTATCTGTACTGTATTGCTCTACAAAATACATATATTGTGTGTGGAATGAACTGCCTGAGAAGATGGTTGAGACACGTGCATCAGATTCAAAATCAGGTTTATTATCACTGATGTATGTCGTCAGATTTGTTGTTCTGCGGCTGCAGTACAGTGTAGTATATAATAACACTATAAATTATAATAAGAAATATATACAAGATAAACAAGTAGTGCAAAAAGAGAGTAAAAATAGTGATGTGGTGTTCATGAATTCAGCAACACTGGAAGTGTACATGAATGGGAGGGTTTTGGGGAGATAGGGGGCAGCCATGTGTGGCGGGTCAGCATCAGCCAGTTGAGCTAAAGAATCCATTTGCGTGCTGTATGAGTTTAATCCTTCATATGGGAAAGTAGAACTGAGGGGAAACTCCGCCGGGATCCTATTGAGTGATAGGACAGGTGGAAAGGCTGGCTTCCAACGCCAGTGTTATGGATGAAGGGCAGAGAGGTATGTAGGGGTGGACCTGGGCACATCGGTCCAAGCCCGAAACATGGACTGCTTACTTCCCTCCTGAGCTGCTGAGATCCGTCAGCATTTTGTGTGCGTTGCTCTGGATTTCCAACATCTGCAGAATCTTATGTAAACTGTTACCTGTTTGTGTGCTGGCAAGTGTTCTGGGTTCAAACACATCTTTGCATTGTATTTCCAAAGCATCTCCAGTCAAATAAACAGGTTTATTTGTCACATGTACATTGAGAAATACAGAGAAACGTGTTGTTTGCATCATGATCAGCCCTGCTTCCCACGTTCATGGCCACACGCTACTCACCCTAATCCATATGCCTTGGGCTGTGGGAGGAAACTGGAGCACCTTGAGGAAACCCACAGTGTCACGGGGAGAACATACAAACTCAGGAATTGAACCCTGGCCACTGGTACAGTAACCACTACACTACCATGCTGCTCCAAAAGGATTGTGCACACACTACACCGTTATAGTTTATTTATTACTTCCTGAATTAAATGACCAATTTGAACAAATGATAAAACATGACAATTCCAACTACCGTAAATCGACGACTGTATTGGTGCTGCTTCCTGCACCCGTGCTGAGCTCATTGACTTCACCAACTTTGCCTCCAACTTCCACCCCGTCCTCAAATTTACCTGGTCCTTTTCCGACACCTCCCCTCCCTTTATTGATCTCTCTGTCTCCATCTCTGATACCTTTTATAAATCCACTGACTCGCACAGCTACCTGGACTATACCTCTTCTGTGATGAGTAAACCAGGCTGAGATGGGGTCCAGAGTTGACCCCCCTGTGAACTATGCTGCTAACGAGAGACAGAGAAGAAGAGGGGGGAGGCATCCTGCTGCAGATGAGAGAGAGAGAGAGACATGATTTAGTATTATGGCTTCTTCGCTAATTGTTTACTTTGCTTCAAGGACACTTTCTTTGCCTGCTTGTGTGGATTCTTGCTGAGACAGCAAGGCAGGACCAGGTGATGGACTGCCTGATGGACTTCCCAGTTCTTTACTTCTCCCTCCCCTTGTCCCGGTTTCACCTATCCTCTTCCTCCTCCCCCCATCTTCTTAATCTGACTTCTCATCTCATCTTTTTTTTCCAGTTCTGATGAAGGGTCTTGACTCGAAAAGTCAATTGTACTCTTTTCCATAGATTCTACCTGACCTGCTGAGTTCCTCCAGCATTTTGTCTGTGTTGCAACAATAAGTGAATGCAAATCATCTACAAAGCAGTACAGAAACATGAAAAGATTACTGTAGTTACAAAAATAAATGTAAAAATTAAATAAGTAATGCAAAAATAGGGTAAAATACTGAGGAAGTGTTCATGGGCTCAATGTCCCTTCAGAAATCTGATGGCAGAGGGAAAGAAGCTTTTCCTGAAACAATGTGTGTGTCTTCAGGCTCCTGTGCCTCCTCCCTGATGGTAACAATGAGGAGAGGGTATGTCCTGCGTGATGGGGAGAGTCCTTAATGATGGATGCCACCTTTTCAGGCCTTGCCTTTTGAATGTGTCCTTAATGCTGGGGAGGCTAGTGCCCAATTTGGAATTGCCTGAATTTACAGCTTTCTGCTGACTTTTCCAATCCTGTGCAGTGGCCTCACCATACCAGACAGCGTTGCAATCAGTTAGAATACTCTCCAGTGGGACATCTGCATGTGTTTTTGGTGTCATACCAAATCTTCTCCAATTCCTAATGGAATTGTCCATTGCCGTGCCTTTTCCATAATTGCATCAATATGTTGGGACCAGGTTAGATCCTCAGAGATGTTGACACCCAGGAACTTGAAACTGCTCATCCTTTCCACTGCTGATCCCTCAATGAGGACTGGTGTGTATTCAATTGACTTCCCCTTCTTAAAGTTCACAATCAATTCCTAGACTTATTGATGTTGAGCGCGAAGTTGTTACAACCCAATGCAGTTTTTCTTAAACAGTGATATGGGTCAAGTAGAGCTAGCTTGGATGGAAGTCTTGGTTAGTATGGACCAGTTGGGCTGAAAGGCCTGTCTCCCCACTATGCGATTGCATATTAATGGTGAGTTTGGAAAGGTAACTCTTTGAATATAGCACTTCTATGTGCAGATGATTTAAAGTTACCCCTCGGTCTGTTCCCAAACTGATCAATCTCTTCACTGAAGAATGTTGCATGGGGCAGAATTTTTGCAGCTTTGCAGAAAGCCCATTTATTTTGCGACAGTGCTAAGTACCTGTTGTAAAAATTGAGAAATATTATTTGCCCTGCAGCCCCAAGTATATCAGTTATTTATTTAAATTAAATAAGTAGTGTGAAAAGAGAGCAAAAATAGTTATCACCAAAGGTCAGGATTGAACTTGGCACAGAGAGACAGCAGCTCTACCCAAGGTATGTGCTCCCCATGATTGTGTGGGACACTAAAATTCAAAGTTCAATGTTCAAAGTACATTTATTATTAAAGTATGTATACTTTATACAACCTTAAGATTCATCTCCTTCAGGTAGCCACAAAGCAAAGAAACCCAATAGAACACACTAAAAAAAAACCCCATCAAAACCCAATGTATAGAGAGAATAAAAACAAATTGTTCAAACAATAAAAGTAAGCAAATAGCATTCAGAACTGAAGCTCATGAAAGGAGTCCACAATCACAAAGCAGCTGATTCAGGAGCCTGTTATTGCAGGCCATGGCCTCGGTTCAACATAGAAACATGGAGCAGAGAGTTGATCTGGCCCGTCCCTTGCCTCCAGCCCTGAGACTCTGACCTTTTCAATCTGGCCTGGTGCTTAAATCATCCAATCCTGGGGTTGTTCCTTGCTCTCGGACCTGGGACCTGCCACTTTGATACACTCTCTGGCCACTTTGCTGGTGAAGGTTCCTGATAAAGGGTCTTGGCCTGAAACATCAACTGTTAATTCCCTCCATAGATGTTGCTTGATCTGCTGAATTCCTTCAGGTGTGTGTGTGTGTGTGTGTGTGTGTGTGTGTGTGTGTGTGTGTGTGTGTGTGTGTGTGTGTGTGTGTGTGTGTGTGTGTGTGTGTGTGTGTGTGTGTGTGTGTGTGTGTGTGTGTGTGTGTGTGTGTGTGTGTGTGTTGCTCCAATGAACTCCTCCGGATTACTGGCCCAGTAACATAATTACCAGGCCCAACAGAGGCAACTAACACCTTCCTAACAGAGGCAAAGCAACCTCATCACCTGCTCCTCAGGTGTGTTTCCGGAGTGGGAGGAAACTCTGTTCCCCTCAGAACCATTGATCAGCGGTAATTAGTGTCTCCATTCACTTGTAGCTGAAGCTTTGCAGAGAAATGAGATTAAACTGCAATTAAAGCCATTTCAGGCACTCTGATGAACTCTGACGGGGTTCCAGATGGCCGTCTGCCAGATTCGAAAGCCTCACTTCAGTCAAATTAATGTTGGAGGTCCTTGTGTTTAATGTAGCTGCAGCTGCCTGCAGGTAAACGCCAGGCCCCTTCAGTCACTGGAGGACTTCACAGGAACACTGGCACCACTGTAATGTCGGAACCGAGGCGGCTAATTCAGGGACGGTACAGTCCTCCAAAAAGCAGGAATCAGGATCAGAGTTATTGTCACTGACATACAGTGCAATGCAAGGCATAAAAATGACTATAAATTACAATATGAATAAATAGATAGGTAGTTTAATAGATAGATAATACATAGGTAGATAGAGAGATGGATTCTATATAGATAGACGAACAGATGATCATGGGTTCAGGGACCATTCAGAAATCTGATGGTGGAGAGGAAGAAGCTGTTCCAGAATCATTGAGTGTGTGCCTTCAGGCTCCTGTACCTCCTTCCTGATGGTTGCAATGAGAAGAGGGCGTGTCCTGGGTGGTGAGTGTCCTTAATGGCGGATGCTGCCTTCCTGAGGCACAGCCTTTTAAAGATGTTTGCCTCAGGAGTATACAGTACTGCTCAAAAATAGTTCCAGAAGATCTTGCATCTTGGTAAATTAAGTTACTAAATTAGGGTTGTCATAGTTGGGGTGGTAATGGAGACAAGCTCCCACTACCACTACTTGTGAGAGTAAGCGATCGGCACGGACTAGAAGGGCTGAGATGGCCTGTTTCCGTGCTGTAATTGTTATATGGTTATACGTTATACCTAGTAAATGGTCCCAATGTCATGTGTCTCCAATAGCCTCTGACAACCAAGTCCAGCTCCTGGCCTTCACACGTGGCTTAGCTACTGAGCCCGACAGAACCGTTTTTACTGACAGGAGAAGGGGAAAGGTGGGTTACTGGCGCCTTAAAGCCAGTCGCTTCAGGCAGATGGGGCTTATCAGCTCATCCAGAAGGACGAAAATTCTGATCTCAAACCTCTGCTGCCTTGCGGCTATACCCACTCATGGGGAAGGCTTGGGGAGTAAACCCTCAGGGAAAAATCTGCGGCTGGAGTTCCTGAGGCAATCCTGCACTGAGTACACTGACTAGCAACTCCTGCAACACCGCTGGTGCCAAATTGAATCACTATCTGCCATTCCTTTGGATTCTTCATCTGCGTGGAGAGAGGGAGCCTACTTCATGGGCACCAGCTTGTTCTCCATATTGAATAAGGTTTGTGTATGACAGCTAGGATGCAATATCCATGGTCGATCCTGGCCTCAGATTGGTAAACCAGTTTATTATTGTTGCATACAGTGAAATGCAGTGAGACATTTTGTTTTGCATGTCATCCATACAGACCATTTTGCTACAACAGTGCATTGAGATGGTAGAAGGGGAAACAATACAGAGAATGCAGAATAAAGTGTTAGTTACATTGTATTGTAACAGTTAGCATAATGTTAATACAGTGTAAGTAGCCTGGGTTCAATTCCCACCGCTGTCTATACGGAGTTTGCACGTTCTCCCCATGACCACGTGGGTTTCCTCCCACAGTCCAAAAATGTACAGGTTAGTAGGCTCATTGGTTTCCCGGGTGCAATTGGGGTTGTTAGGCCAGAAGGGCCTGTCACTGTACTGTATCCGTAAAACCAGAAAATGCAGCAAGGGCAGACATCCCACCTCTCCTGGGAGTCTCCCGCATATTGACAGCAGCTCCTGATGCCCACAAATTATATACAATATCCTGGAAATTGATTTTTTTTGAGAGCGGGGTGGGGGGGGGGGGGAGAGAGGGAGAGGGAGAGAGAAAGAAAATCCTGATTGGTCTCTCTTTGTGCTAAGTAGACCTATCAGTTTTCTCTGTGGGCGGGCTTTATAGTCGACCTCTCTCTCTCTCTCTCTCTCTTTCATTGTTCATCAGTTCAGTTTAGTGTCCTGCAGCGCCACAACAGAGTGTTCCAAAAAAAGAAAATATAAAAAGAAAAGAAAACGCATTTCACC
Organism: Hemitrygon akajei; assembly: GCF_048418815.1. Taxonomy (NCBI): domain Eukaryota; kingdom Metazoa; phylum Chordata; class Chondrichthyes; order Myliobatiformes; family Dasyatidae; genus Hemitrygon; species Hemitrygon akajei. The sequence continues at coordinate 173,060,794 of NC_133133.1, forward strand.
CCAGACTACACTAAAGTGTACCCCTGCCTATTCGGGGTCAAAAATAATGACGGTGTTGCTCGCTGCACTGTTTGCAACAGTGACTTTTCTATTGCCCATGGTGGGTTAAAATGTAAAAGACATGTTGAGGTGAGTTTAACAAGTGACATTCGTTCATTTGCACAGCTAACCTTATTTAAACCAGCTGGCTAGCTGCTAAGCAGCTACTCTATTGATGTCCTACGTGATGAGGCCAAACTCCCTGTAGACTTGCTTAAAGTTGTAATAGAATAAAAAACGACTCCATGATAATATAACATAATATGATATAATATAAGTACATATTTTAATGTCACATTTTCTGCATAAGACAATGGAGGTCGATCGGGGGGGGGGGTGGGGGGTGGAGGTGGTGGTGCTACCTCCCTGAAATGATTTTTTGCAGGATGGGATGTCTGAGCAAGGGCCCATGACGAGGTGGATTGTGAAGTCAAGAATATACCTTACTGAGGAACTTCAATAGTCTGATAGCAGTGGGATAGAAGCTGTCCGTGAGCCTGGTATCGCCTTCAGGCCTCTGCATCTTCTGCCTGATGGGAGAGGGGAGAAGAGAGTATCCAGGGTGAGTGAAGTGTGGACGGACTCCATAAGAGGAGAGGCTGCTTTCTGTCACATGCTGAGCTGTGTCCACAACTCTGATGGTCATAGACAAAGCAGTTTCTCTACCAAGACGTGGTGCATCCAAATCTACACAGGAGAGTGGATGGTGTCACTGGTTTTACTTAAAATAAGACCAGACAGATGGGGCAGTTAAGCATGCTTAGTGGTAACCCTGGTAGATTTGACTAATTTGATTGTGGATGAATGGTTTATAATTAACTCTCCACTCATTGCTTCTTTTCCTGAGGAAATTATCTGGTAGAAGTTCCTGTTGTTTTTGTTCAATAGTTTATTTGATAGGTTAATAGATTAATGATTCAAGATTATTTAACATAATTTCCAGTACACAAGTGTAAATAATTGTTGCTCTGGATTCAATGCAGCACAAAAAAATACAACAAGATAACAAACACAATAATAAGAAAACACAATAAATATAAATGTATAAGATAGCTTAAATGCATAGATTGATAGACACAGGGGTGTCTGTACATAAAGTGACTCTGACAGGGAATAATAAGTTAGTGGTGATGGAGTGCACCACAATAGACAGTGCTGTACAATTCTCATCAGACCCTGGTGCCCATACTGATCTCCATCACCGGTTCATCAGTCAGCGGAGGCAGTGCACGGTCCAACAAACAGTGCCAATGATTGTCTTAGATGCCTTTTCTTGTGGTCACAAGACTCTGTTGGACATTGGTAATGCCTGCTCCACTGGTTCATTGGCAAGACCGACGGCAGGGGAGCTGTGTATCTTGTTCACTCTGTGGAAGGCAAGCTGCATTGTGTTTGTCTGCATCTGCATTAGCACGAGATGAGGAACTGCTACGAGCTTGTTCTTGCAGAAACATGGCTCCAGGACAACATCCCATGCACCATCAATCTACAGACCATGACACTCAGGATCATGAGCTATATTATCTTTTTGAGACTGTATGTTTTTATTTCTGCTATAATAATTATACATGCTATAAGTGTAATGTGCTGTGTGACTGTTAGTTCTGTGTTTTGCACTTTGGCCCCAGACTCCTCTGTTTGGTTTGGCTGTTTTCATGTGTATGGTTGATTGACAATTAAACTTGAACTTAAACTTGAAACTTAAATATTCTGCATCCAAAATTGATGGTTGTCTGACAATGACGGTTGTTCTTGTGCAGTTTATCTGCTATGGACCTGAAGGCTGCTGTTGAGCAGCAAACTCATTCACAGTGAGGACAGGGGAACTGTCCTGAGTCATTTGAAGGAATTACTGCTGAGCTTCCCATCGCCTCGGGCAGCCAACAGTCTTACCAAGTCATGCCACCCAGTCTGGTCTTGTGCGGACTGTTCCAGCTGCTTTGGAGAAAGTCCAGCATACTACTCTATGTCTGGATGGATACTTAAGTGCCACACCGAATCAGAAAGGTCAGATACAAGCCGAATCAGGACGGTGGGGTCCAGGCACCAGAGCAGGTCGAGGCGACTGAACCCAGTGCTTGGATGGAGATTTAAATGCAGTGCCAGATTGCAAAGATCATGGTGGAGGGGCCAGAGGCAGGGGAAAGACTGGTTCAGCTCGCTGCTCCACCAGGTTTACTCAGCTCTGCACTGAACTACGGGACCCCTTAGCTGACTTCAGTTCAGAACGCTTGCAGCTGTTTTTCTCTGCACATTGGGTGTGCAACAGTCTTTTTTAACATACGAGTTTTTTTGGGTCTCTTTGTTTCATGGCTGCCTTTTAGGAGTCAGATCTCAGGGTTGTATAACGTCTACATACCTTGAATCTTTGAATATGCGATGTTAGCTTTTACACAATCTTTGAACCTCTTGCCAGCCTGCCTTGGGTCCTCTTGCCCAGAGGTAGCACAGCGCACCATACGGCAGCTGTTTGGGGATTCCAGAGTCCTCTGTGTGTGTGACGTCCTGTCCGTCGAAGCTGGGCTTTCAGGATCATGGCTTGATGCTCGTGTCGAGGGCCTCCAGCTTTGTGACTCAGTTCTGCCAGCAGATGCCAAGGATCAACCTCAGACAATAAGATCTTGCAATAAACCTGGCTTAAACTAAGCTCGCAGCTAGCGTACGGCTTTCTTAGACAACTTATTCATTCTTCTATGAGGACTACTTGTCCTGACTGAGCGGTGCCAGGAACACGGAGTGGTACACAGCTCGGTGCTCTTTGATGTTTTCTTCAGGTCCCCGGAGTTCAGATGCAGATTAATATTGGCTGAACCACTAACCGACTTGGTCCTGAAGCTGGCAGTGACCCAAAGGCATTGGTTCTGGGTATCTGGCACCAATCAGGCAGGATAAGAGGTCCTTTTTGTGAAAGATTAAATGAAAACAAAGCAGTTCGCTAGCTCTGAGTTTAGCTTAAGCCAGGTTTGTTGTCATATGCACTGGTGCAATGAAAATCTTACTGCAGGAGCATCACAGATAAAGAGTGTAGTGGTTCGTGCAACACTTCATTGCTCCAGGGATTGGAAGATCAGGGTTCAATTCCAACATCGGGCAGTAATGAGTTGGCATGTTCTCGAGCTGCCCTGGTTTCCTCCCACATTCCAAACACATACAGCTTAGGGTTAGTAAGACGTGGACATGCCAGAAGCACGATGAGACTTGCAGGCTTCCCCCTGCACATCCACAGATGCTGTTGGTCTTTGATGCAAACAATTCATTTCACTCTGTTTTGACATACACGTGACAAACAAAACTAATCTCTACCTTATAGTATCAGATCAGTGGCATTCACAAGAAAAGTCATAAACATGCTATGCACAATTTTTACAAGAAATCACAACCTGAACAAAAAAAAGTGCCAATTTTTGTGCAAAGTGATCACCGTGTATCTAAACTATAGTGATATCATGATTCACTCATTCAGTCTGGAGATTCTTCTGACATTCATGCTTCATCTAATCACGTTCTGTGACTCGTGGAGACATTCAGCTTGGAAACAGGCCTTGCTGCCCAACTGGCCCATGTTGACCAAGGCACCCATCTAAGCTAGTCACGTTAGGCCACATTTGGCCCACATCCCTCTAAACATTTCCTGTCCATGTACCTGTCCAAGTGTCTTTTAATATTGTTATTGTACTTTTCTCAAAGTTCAAAGTAAATTTTATTATCAGAGTACATATATGACACCACATACAGCCCTGAGACTCTTCTTCCTGTGGGCATACTCAGCAAATCCATAGAATAGTAACAATAGCAGGATTAATGGAAGATCAAGTAGAGCATAGAAGGCAACAAACTGTGCAAATGAAACTATAAATAAATAGCAATAAATAAAGTGAGCATGAAATAACAAGGCAAAGAGTCCTTAAAGTGAGATCATTGGTTGTGGGAACATCTCAATAGGTGAGTGTAGTTATCCTCTTTCGTTCCAGAACCTGATGGTTGAGGAGTAGTAACTGTTCTTGAACCCGGTGGTGTGAGTCCGGAAGCTCTTGTATCTTCTACCTAATGGCAGCAATGAGAAAAGAGCACAGCCTGGACCAGAAGTGCATGGCTGAATCCACCATATTTTTTTTGCAGGATTTCCCATTCAAAGGCATTGGTGTTCCCATACCAGGCTGTGATGCAACCTATGAATACATTCTCCAGTACACGTCTATAGAAGTTTGTCAAAGTTTTTGATGTCATGCTGAATCTCCGCTGACTCCTTAGGAAGCAGAGGCGCTCTTGTGCTTTCTTTGCACTTGTATTTATGTGATGGGCCCCAGACAGGTACATTGAGATAGTAATTTAGTTACTTACCCTCTCCACCTCTGATCCTTGGAAGAGGACTGGCTCCTTGACCTCTCGTTTCCCTCTCCCGGTCTACAATCAGTTCCTTGGTCTTGCTGACTTTGAGTGAGCGGTTGTTGTTATGACACTACTCAGCCACATTTTTAGCCTCTCTCCTGTATGCTGATTCGTCACCATCTTTCATACAGCCCACAGCTGTGGCGTCATCAGCAAACTTGTACATGGTGTTGGGGCTGTACTTAGTCATGGGTGCAAAGCAAGTAGAGCAGGGGGTAAGCACACAACCTAGTGGTGGACCTGTGCTGATGGAGATTGTGGAGGAGATTCCTCTTCCACTTTCTCTGGCAGTTCGTTCCAAATTCTGACCACTCTCTGTGAGAAAAAACTGCCCTTCTCACTTACTCCTTGCCCTCTTGATTTTCCCTTTCCCTGGGGAAAAGACTGTATGCACTCTTCCTAACCTATGATATATCTCTATAAGATCACCCCTCAATTTCCCATGCTCCAAGGAACAAAACCCTAGCCTGCCCAACCTCTTGCTTTAACACAAATCCTTGAGTCCTGAGTTGTAGGACAGTTGAGTCAATCTCTTCATGAAACTACACTCAGTGGCACTTTATTAGGTATACCTGTACACCTGCTCATTAATGCAAATATCCAATCAGCCAATCGTGAGGCAGCAACTCAATGCAAATGTGGTCAAAAGGTTCAGTTGTTGTTTAGACCAAACATCAAAATGGGGAAGAAATGTGATCTAATTGACTTTGACTGTGGAATTATCATTGGTGCCAGACGGGGTGGTTTGAGTATCTCAGAAACTGTTCATCTCCTGGAATTTTTATGTATAACAGCCTCTGAAGTTTACAGAGAATGGTGCAAAAAATCCAGTGAGTGGCAGCTCTGTGGTGAAAGTGCCTTGTTAATGACAGAAGTTCTTTGAGGACATAATGAATGCAGTGGATGGAGGGGAACAGGTGGATGTCGTATACTAGGATTTCCAGAAGGCATTCGACAAAGTGCCGCACAAGAGACTTATAAATAAGATATGGATGCATAGAGTCGGAGGAAGTGTATTGACATGGATAGTAAATTGGTTAACCAATAGAAGGCAGAGAGTTGGTATAAATGGGTGTTTCTCCGGTTGGCAGTCAGTGGTGAGTGGGGTGCCACAGGGGTCGGCGCTGGGCCCACAGCTGTTTACCATTTACATTGGTGATTTGGAAGGGAGGACTGAGTGTAGCTTAGCAAAATTTGTTGATGACACTAAACTGAGCTGAAAAGCAAATTGTACAGAGGATGTGGAGAGTCTGCAGAGGGATATAGATAGGCTAAGTGAGTGGGCCAAGGTCTGGCAGATGGAATGCAATATTGTTAAATGCGAGATCATCCACTTTATAAGGAATAATTGAAGAGAAGATTATTATTTAAATGGTGAAAGATTACAGCATGCTGTTGTGCAGAGGGACTTGGGAGTACTTGTTCATGAATTGCAAAAAGTTGGCTTGCAGTAGAACAAGTTATTAAGAAGACAAAAGGAATGTTGGTCTTCATTACTAGAGGGATTGAATTCAAGAGCAGGGAGGTCATGCTGCAAATATACAGGGTACTGGTGAGACCACACCTGGAGTACTGTGTGCAGTTCTGGTCTCCATATTTGAGAAAGGATATACTGGCTTTGGAGGCAGTGCAGAGGAGGTTCACCAGGTTGATTCCAAAGATGAAGGGGTTAACCTATGAAGAGAGATTGGGACAATACTCACTGGAATTCAGAAGAATGAGAGGGGATCTTATAGAAGCATACAAAATTTTGAACGTGATAGATAAGATAGAAGTAGGAAAGTTGTTTCCATTGGTAGGTGAGACTAGAACTAAGGGACATTGCCTCAAGATTCAGGGGAGAAGATTTAGGATGGAGATGAGGAGGAACTGCTTTTCCAAGAGAGTGTTGAGGGCTCTTTTAGCTCGTGCATAATACACAGACAATGTGGTGTTAGAAAGTTGTCCAAGCTAATGTCATGCAGCCTACCTCATCCTGCCCCACAGAACACCCCCCCCCCCCCCGACCCAGCGTCCTTTATGGAGATCAGATATTGCAACCACGATGCTGTCCAGGGTCGATGTCTTGCAATAAATCTCACTCAACTCATATAGACCACCATCTCCTGTGATTTATATAACATGGTAATGCAGGATACACTTGACCAACTTTACCTGGTGCTAGTGGGCTGGCATTCCAACTTAGCAGTTCATGTAGTGCTGTATGGCAGCCAGCTGTAAGATGGAGTTGGATTGCTGCCGCTGTCTGTAATGAAGTTAAGGAAGCTGGGACTGGGTAGAGTTCCTCCTGGTGCATCGATTTCCTCCCACGTTCCAAATCCCAAGGTTAAAGTTCGTGACTTCTGGGCATGCTATGCTGGTGCTGGAAGCATGGTGACACTTGTGGGCTGCCCTAGCTCAACCCTTGCTGATTTTATTTACTGCCATTTCACTGCTTCTTTTGATGTATATCTGATCATCTTCTGTCAGAGGAGGTGGTAAAATCAGATACAGTCAGTACGTTTAAGAGGCATTTAGACAGACTTTTACATAGGCAAGACACAGAAGGATACAGTTCCGATGTAGTCAAATGGGATTAAAATAATGGGCAAAAGGATTGGGATATGACATATAAAACTACTCTTTGAAAAATCTTATTTAATTTATTTATTTTTAAATAGAGACACAGCATGGAACAAGCCCTTCTAGCCCAACAAGCAGCACTGGCCAGCAACTCACCTATTTAACCCCAGCCTAATCACAGGACCATTTGCAATGGCCAATCAACCTACTTACTGGCATGTCTTTAGACTGTGGGTGGAAATCAGGACACCTGGAGGAAAGTGCTTATGGGAAGGACGTAAAAACTCCTCGGAGATGGTGCCGGAGTTGAACTTGAAACTGGACTGTAATAGCATTGCTCTAACCGCTATGCTACCATGGTGACCCATGGCATGTGTACAATGTACCGTGTACCGTGTGTACATCGTGTATATGTGTGGACCGTAACACGGCACAAACAAATGAATTGTTTGTCTTTACTCATTTGTGGACCTGTAACAGGGTAAAGAGACAAGAATATTTTAATGGAAAGTAAAACACCTCTCTCGGCTCTCTCCTGTCTCGACAAGGCTTCGCTGTTCAAAGGAAAGGGGCCGGGCAAAGGCAGAGACAAGTGACAACTCACTAATCTTCCCCCGGGACTGATAAAGAAATGTGCATGCCATATTGTGCGGGACTGTTTGATCAGCCATGTGACAGATTAAAAGGAAGTACAAATAGCAACAGTCTCGGTGGTAGCTAAGGGCTGAGGCTGTGTGATCGGTTGCAGGGAGATTTGCTACGTTTCCACAGGGGTAGCTGTGCCTCATTCCAGCACAGGGCACTGCGGGTCAAAGTCCTTTTATTTCCCATTTCCATAGGAAGCAATTGTCTTCTCCATAGGGGTTGGTATCTTTTTCAAAACGATGCAGCTTCCCGACTTGAGGCCGAGGTTTGTCGCTGCACAACCCTTTTTGTGTCGCAGTCCCTTGGCACATAACAGATGTTATGTGTTGTGGAGGCTTTGGAGAGGGTGCAGAAGAGGTTTACCAGGATCCTGCCCGGATAAAGTGTATGAACTAAACAGAGAGGTTGGATAAGCTTGGATAGTTCTCATCGGAGTGGCAGAGACCTGATGGAACTTCGTAAGATTATGAGAGGCATGGATAGGGTAGGTTTGATGCATTTCAAGAGTCAAGAATTAAGATTGTTTAAAGCTATTTTCAGTAATGTAAAGAAGGTGAAATAATTCTTACTCCAGATCTGATGAAGAGAGTTGTAAATTTAGTCAGCTCCATCATGGACACTAGCCTTCACAGTATCCAGGACATCTTCAAAGAACAATGCCTCAAAAAGGCGGCATCCATCATTAAGGACTCCCACCACCCATGGCATGTCCTCTTTTCAGTGTTATCATCAGGAAGGAGGTACAGAAGCCTGAAGGCACACACTCAGTGATACAGGAAAAGCTCTACCAACAGATTTCTGATTGGACAATGAACCCATGAACACTCTTTTTACTCACTACTTCTTTATTTCTATTTTTTCACTACTTATTTAATTACATACATATATACACACACACACACACACACACACACACACACACACACACACACACACACACACACACACACACACACACACACACACACACACACACACCACACACACACACACACACACACACACACACACACACACTTACTGTCATTCACAATTTTTTTCCTTTTATTATGCATTGCATTGTACTGCCACCTGCGAAGTTAGCAAATTTCACAACATATGCTGGTGAAATTAAACCTGATTCTGATTTAAAAAACACAATAAAATAACGCAATGATAAAAAGTCACAATAAATATAACTATATAAGATAGCTGATATACGTGGATTGAATGTATGTCCATAAAGTGACACTCACACAGAAGTGTCTGTACATAAGGTGACTCTGACAGGAAATGATAAAGTCATGGTGGTGGGGGTTGTATGCTTTAACATTTTGATGTACATGTGATAAATAAAACAAATCTCTTTCTTTAAAGACAATCAGAATCTTTTTTTTCTCCCCAAGCAGAAATAGTACAGTACATGCTCTTTGGTCCATGATGCCGTGCTGACCTTTTAACCTACTCTAAGGTCAATCTAACCTTTCCCTCCCACATAGCCCCCCATTTTTCTTTCATCCATGTGCCTATCTAAAAATCTTTTAAATGTCCTTAATGTATCTGCCTCTACCTCCACTTATGCAGGGCATTCCATGCACCCACCAATCTCTGTGTAAAAAAAAACTGCCTCTGATATCCCCTCTATACTTTCCTCTAATCACTTCAAAATTATGCCTCCTTGCCCCCTAGTTCATAAGATCCTGGGAGTCATACACAAGGTTGACAGTCAGTATCTTTCTCCCAGAGCAGGAATGTCAAGTACAAGAGGACAAGCATTTAAGTTGTGTTGGATTCTAATAGTTTAATCCAAGGTTCTTTCAGAAATCAGGAAATAGGCACAAAACTTGTTGCTTGATGATTATTAATCGCTAATAGAATAAAGAGAGAGCTGAAAACAGACAGTGATAGAGATCTACTAGTTGAAGAGAGGGAGAGCCAAAAGTTTAAAGGGACTAAGAGTCTGATCTTTTATAGTACATAGATAACGAAAATTCCATTCAAATTCATATATGCGAGTTAACCAAAAAGAAAGCTCCTATTCAAATAATTCATCACCAAGAGAAGTTTCTAGAACTTTCCAGAATTACACCAATATAACCACTAGGGGATACACTGAGCTTGAATATACAGACTACTATCACTAGGGAGCATAGTAAGCAGTTATTTGTATGTAAGTATGTATGTAAAATACAAGCAGACAAATAATTGTTAAACTGCAAAGAAAATAATAATTAAATAGTCTAATCTAAGAATTAAGCAGTCGGATCCAACACATGATGGGGGGAAAAGTTTAAAGAGGATGTGCAGATCAAGTTTTTTCTATAGAGATTGGAGGGTACCAGGAATGGTGGCGGAGGATATAGATATGATAGTGGCATTTAAAGGCTGTTAGATAGACATATAAATATGGAGGGATGTGGCAGAAGACATTTAGTTTAATTTGCATTGTGTTTAATTTACATTGTAATTTACAAGGAGGTATTCCTCTGTGTACTCTTCCACTAGCATGTAAGTGCCATCACAAAGAAGGCACAGCAACTCCTCGACTTTCTTTGAAGTTTGCGTAGATTTGGCATGTCACATGAAACTCTGACAAACTTCCATGGATGGAGAGTGGAGACTATCCTAATTGTTTGCATCATGGCCTGGTACAGAAACACTAATATCCAGGAATGGAAAGGTCCACAGAAAGTGGTGACTACAGCCCAGTCCATCACAGGTAATGCCCTCCCTATCATAGAGCACATTTACACGGAGCATTGCCATGCGAAAGCAGCATCCATCATCAGGGACCCCCTGCCACCTAGTCCATGTTCTTTACTCGCTAGTACCGTCGGGCAGGAAGTACATCACCAGGTTCAGAAGTAGTTATCCGACAACCATCGGCTCGTGAACCAGTGTAAATATCTTCACTCACCATTATTCTGAACTGATTCTATCACCTACAGACTCACTTTCAAGGACTCTTTACTACTCATGTTCTCAGTATTTTTTTATTTGCCATTTATTTTACTTTGTACATTGGCTGTTTGTCAGTCTTTGCGTATAGTTTTTCATAGATTCTATTGTATTTATTTATTTTTCCTTTTAATACCTGCAAGAAAATGAATGATAACATCCTCAGTAGCCACTTCATTAGGTCCGCCTGTTCACGTGATCGTTAATGCAAATATCTGATCAACCAATCACGATGCAGCAACTCAATGCATAAAAACATGCAAACATGGTCAAGAGGTTCAGTTGTTGTTCAGATCGAATATCAGAATGAGGAAGAAATGTGATCGAAGTGACTTTGACCATGGAATGATTATTGGTGCCAGATGGGGTGGTTTGAGTATCTCAGAAACTGCAGTTCTGGGATTTTCACATACACCCATCTGTAAAGTTTACAGAGAATGGTGTGAAAACAAAATTACATCCAGTGAGTGGCAGTTCTGTGGGCAAAAACACCTTGTTAATGAGAGAGGGCAGAGGAGAATGGCCAGTCTGGTTAAAGATGTCAGTAACTCAAATAACCATGTATTACAACAGTGGTGTGCAGAAGAGCATCTCTGAATGCACAACATGTTGAGTCTTGAAGTTGATAGGCTACAGCTTCAGAAGACCACAAATATAAAACCGAGTGGCCACTTTGTTAGGTACAGAAAATACCTAATTGAATGGCCACTGATTGTATACGTACTTTGATAATATATTAACTTTGACTGTGATAATGAATTTACTTTGAATATTGAACTTTGAAATGAGCACGTAACTGAGTCAAGCCCCTCCACCCCCATCGAAAGTCAGAGTTTAATAGGGCAAATGAAAGCACATTGGCAGCTTTTGGGTAATCTGTTCCTTGATCCAGAGGACAGTGACTGACTATGAGGCAGCACAATGGTAGAGCCACTCCCTCAAAGCCCCAGTGACCTGGGTTCAACACCACCTGTGTGGAGTTTGCATGCTTGCCCTGTCATTGTCAGCTTCCTCTTGGGGCTCGAGTTTCCTCCCACATTCCAAAAGTGTAGGAGTTAGTGGGTTAACTCAATATTCGAGTTTATAATCATCTGTACATCAAGACATGATGCATACATCGTGGTTCCGGTTTAAGATGGTGCTGCTGAGGGCGAGTTCCCAGAACAAGAAATACAACTAAATATTTCAGCAATGACATACTTTTTTTTCTGTAAAAAAATTATAGTTTGACCGCAAACAAAGAAAAGACGAGCGAAGGCGAGGCTGCACCGAGTGTTGAAGTGTGTGGCTGCGAGGCAAGTCAGGGTGAGGTTGAGGCACATTTGAGATGAGGTTGGCACTGTGAAGTGGAGAAAAGTTGGAGCGATCGAGAGGCAGATTTGGAGCTCGTCCACCTACACTGAGAACGAGGTTTCATCAATCTAAGTGCTGGGCCCATTTGGATTTGGAAGTGTTGGCACCAGTCCAGACAGATTAGAAAGGCAGGGTGTCGGGACCAGAAGTGAGGTCGGGCCAGTAAACTTGGCGACGTTTACCCTGCTCTTCGCCGCACTGAGGCTGAAGCTGTGGGCCTGCTCCGCCTGCTCGGGGCTTTGCGTCTGACGACTCACTTTTGCTCTAAGTGCTATTTTCTTGCTTTTATTGCTTGCGTGTAATGTTTTACTCTCGGCATTTTGGGTGCTTGTCAGTCTTTTTTTTTAATGGGTTCTTTGGGTTTCTTGTTTAGCGGCTGCCTGTAAGGAGATGAATCTCACGGTTGTATAATGTATATATACTTTGATAATAAATATACTTTGAACATGCAGTGAAATGCTTCACTTTTGTTAAGAATCAACACACCCAAGGATGTGCTGGGGGCAGCCTGCAAGTGTTGCCACACATTCCAGCACCATCAGAGCATGCCCTCAACGTTCAGCAGAACAACACAGAACACAACAAGCAACAACAAAAGCAAGCCCTTTTCCTCCCTCCCATTCACGCATTAACACAGGCCTTTAGCGCCAGGTTAGGGCTCCATCTCCATCCTCCAGTGGACTCGGTCCCGGGCCTGCAGACACTGGGCTTCACCTTCCCCGAGCTCCTGCAGAGGTTTGCAGACTCAGCTCCAGGCCACAACCTCGGTACTTCAGATTTGAGCCCTGGGCATTGATTCCCAGTATTGATCCCAGCACACACTGATCACCAAGCATTAGGCCTCGAGCTTCAGATTCGCCCATGACAGGATGCCAAACACTAGCCTTCAAACACCAAACTCACTGATTTGTGAACCCGAGGGTCATCAGAACTGGTTCCTTCTGCCATCTGTGTGTGCGTGCGTGGTAGGTTCTGGGGACAGTTGACTGCAAAGTCTGAGGAGCACAGTGGATTAGTGCAAACAGGTCTGTAGTGAAAGTTATTATCAAAGTACATATATATCACCATATAAAACCCCGAGATTCATTTTCTTGTGGACATACTCAATAAATCCAAGAAACACAATAGAATCAACCAAGGACCATACCCAACAGGATGGACAACCATGAGGAAAGCTGCAGATGCTGGAAAGGTGTGTAGGATGGACAACCAGTGTGTAAAAGACAACAAACTGTGCAAATGCAAAAGGAAAAAAAAGTAATAATAAATAAATAAGCAATAAATATCGAGAAAATGTGATGATAGTGAGTTGTTAAAAGTGAATCTGTGAACAGCTTAGAATTGGAGTGAGTAACGTTATCCCCTCTGGTTGAAGGGCCTGATGGTTGAGGGGTAATGGCCTGTGTGTGACTCCAGGCACAAGCCCACATGGGTGATTCTTAAAGGAACTCGCAGGCAGTCAGAGCACTTCAAAAAGGCGGCACCCATCATTAAGGACTCCAATCACCTAGCCCATGCCCTCTTCTCATTGCTACCATCAGGGAGGAGGTACAGGAGCCTGAAGTCACACACTCAATGATTCAGAAACAGCTTCTTCCCCTTTTCCATCTGATTTCTGAATGGACAGTGAGCCCATGAACACTACCTTACTATTTATCTTGCTTGACATTTCACAATATATCCTGGAGAAATTAAATCTGATTCAGATTCAGATTCTGATTCTGGTGGCTGTAGGCCACCGGAGGATGGAGATCATTCTAGAAGAAAATTAGATTGGGACAGTTAAAAGAAAACAATACAGTGAGGCAGTTACCATAGAATAGATGGGCCAAATGGCCTGTTTCTGTGTTATATGACTCTATAACTCTAATATAAATACAATTCTTAAAATTCACTTTTAAGTCTTCGCTTGTCTTGCTTTTCTTCCTTTTATTTTTACACTCTCGCTGGCTCACTTCCATTGTACAGCCCTGCTGAGACTGGCGTGTGGCTTTAGTTGGCAAGGCTGGCACCTTGCACCCCGTTGCCACCCTCACGCCTTGGCATCCCCCAATGAGCAGGACTGAATAACTCCAGCCACCAGGCTCGAGGCTTCTGGATGATGAAAGGACGTGCATTATTTAGCTGCTATGTTGCCAGTGGTTACGGCGGGCCCTAGCAGTCTCCCTTTATTTTAATTAAAAAGACCGAGCTCGTTAATATTTACCATTGAGAAGTGTTTGTGATAACAAGCAGAACTTAAAAATGCTCCGAGAAAAAGGACGCGGACTGAAAATACTTATCTTGATGATTTGATTGAAACGTCTGATAAGTTGTGCTGTTTCCATAGTGCCTTCCTTAGATTCCCCTTTTAATATAATTAGTCCTGAAGATTTATGAATACAACTGTTGATTCATGATCATTTTTAACTGTTGAGCTGAAAGGTCTCATTCCAGATGTCCCTGTTTACACTGTTTAAGCGTCTAGTGAAGGGACAGGACGCTGTCACACTTGTTAATTCTTGACGAAGGACACTCGGTAGAGGTCTTGGCTTTGACCCCAGATGCCAAAGTTCAAGGTTCATCAGCCAAAGCATCTCAATAGCTGCAGGACTGACCCTTGACCAACCACAGGACTTGGCTCTACTATGTGAGCATTTGTGTTTAAATGTAAGTCAATCCTTGATATAATTCCCTCTTTCATTTTCCTTAAAATCTCAGTCCGGACATGGAGAGAAGAGGATGTCTGCGACCAGACGTGAAAGGAAAACATACATATTGATCGAGGGCTCTGGTACCGTGGCAACGGCCAAGATGTATTATGTTCTGGGAGGTGGGTGGAGAGAGGCCAAATGATTAGTTGTTGAGGCCCCCTCTCTCCAGTTCCCTTCCATCAGGGCTCAGAAATGTGCTGGATTTTGTTCGGACTGTTGCATTGCTCTTTCAAAAGCATCCCTTGATTTCCCTCTCCTCCCCCACTTCTAGCAAAAGCCACTAAACTCAGGACCTCCCTATGATTCAATTATAACTGCAGTCTGACATCTACACTTGTGCGATTAACTGCACTCTCCCCTGGCCCACGGCATCAGCACATCAGCCAGCTGAATTCAGAGTTCCTCGTTCCACCAGGGGACAGTGGGGGAATTTCTTGGATGGTGATCCATGTCAGCTGGAGTTCAGAAGGTTCTGGGTTCAAGTCTCCTGGTTCTGGCCGTCTACCTAGAGGAAAGAAATGATAAGATTGAAAGAGTACAGTGAAAATTTACAAGCACGTTGCCAGAACTTGAGGATATGAGTTGTAGGGAAAGGCTGAATGGATTAGGACTTTATTCCCTGGAGTGTAGGAGAATGGGAATGACAATCGGGAACAAAAGCCTGAAAGCACATCCAACCAGGCTCAGGGACTGTTTCTGCCCCACTGTTATTTATTTTTTTTTATAAATTTAGCCACACAGTGAGGAGTAGGCCCTTCTGGCCCTTCGAGTCGTGCTGCCCCAACAACCCCTGACAAACCCTAACCTAATCACGGGACAACTCACAATGACCAATTGACCTACCCAGTACATGTTTGGACTATGGGAGGAAACTATTGCACTCCGGGGAAACCACACGCGGTCACAGGGAAGTCGTACAGAGATTCCTTACAGAACGGCACGGGAAGTGAACTCTGAACTCTGGAACGCCCCAAGCTGTAATAGCATCATGCTAACTGTTACACTTCTGTGGCACACAATACAAGACTATAAAATAGTTCCCTAGCATAATAAAATGAATTCTTGACCTGACAATCTACCTGGTTATAATCCTGCATCTTAATGTTTGCCTGCACAGCACTTTCTCTGTAGTTGTTTCACGTTATTCTGCATTGTTCCTGTTTACCTTCTACTGTGCAAATTATCTGATCCCTATGAACGATTACGCCAGATGAGACTTTCAGCATACACGTGACAATAATGAACTAAAGATTGCCTTAAACACGAGAGATTCTGCAGATGCTGGATATCCAAAGCAAAACACACAACATGCCGGAGGAACTCAGCAGGCCAGGCTGCTTGTACGGAAATTAATAGACAGTTGACGTTTCGGGCCGAGACTCTTCCTCAGGACTGAGAAGGAAGGGTGAAAATGCCAGAATAAAAAGGTAGGGAGGGAGGGGAAAGAGGATAGCTAGAAGGTGATAGGTGAAGCCAGGTGGGTGGGAAAGGTCAAGGGCTGGAGAGAAAGGAACCTGATAGGAGAGGAGAGTGGACCATAGGGGAAAGGGAAGGAGGAGGGGACCCAGAGGGAAGAGAAAGGCAGATGAGAACAGGTAAAAGGTCAGAGTAGGGAATAGAGGAATGGGGAGGAGGGGGGAAAATTACTGAAGGAGAAATTAATTTTTCTGCCATCGTGTTGGAGGCTACCCAGACAGAATATAAGGTGAAGAACACAAGAGGGGGCTACGGGAATGGGAAATGGAATTTAAATCTTTGCACACCGGTGAGTTACACTTTTTGGCAGGCAGAGTGGAGGTGCTCGATGAAGCGGTTCCACAACTTACACCAATGTAGAGGAGGCCGCATCGGGAGCAGATCTGCAAGGTGACGTGTTGCCTTGTTTGGGGCCCTGAAACATGATCACCTTATTTGACACGTCCACATCGAAATATCCAGGGAAAGGTGCTGTTTGCATCAAACCCAGTCAGCGAGTATTGTGCTGGGCAGCCCGCAAGTATTGCCAAGCTTCCCAGCACCAGCATAGCATGCCCACAACTTACAAACTCTATCCATATGTCTTTGGGACATGGGAGGAAACCAGCACTGTCATGTAAAACTCCTTCCAGACAGTGGTGGGAATCTGTTGTGAAGTTTCACACTAACCACTACACTACCATGCCACATCAACTCCAGTTCCAAAAATCCCAACTTGGTGAGCCTGCAAACTCCACACGGACAGCACCTCAGATGGGAATTGAACTTAGGCTGGTGGCGTTGTGAGGCAGTAACACTAACTGCCATCTGCTTTTCCTGTACAAATCCCTGAGTAACATCCAAGTGAACTGCCTCTCAATCTTCCTTCTCCTTCTCACAGGATGAGCTGCATCCATTTGAAAAATGCCTCTAATTTATCTCCTGTCTCCATGTTAAAAGAATGGACATATCTGTAAAGGAATGAAGATAGTGCAGAGGAATCTGGGAATACAGATCCATAATTCATTGAATGTGGTGTCACAAGTAGATACGGTTGTAAGTAGAGCTTTTGGTACGATAGCCTTCATAAATCAAAGTATTGAGTACAGGAGTTGGGATATTATGTTGAAGTTGTATAAGACATTGTCAAGATCTAAATTGGAGTTCTGTGTGCAGTTCTGGTCAACTAAGTATGGGAAAGATATCAATAAGATTGAAAGGGTACAGAGAAAATTTATAAGATACTGCTGGGACTCGAGGACCTGAGTTATAGGGAAAGGTTAGGATTTTATTCTCTGGAGTGTAAAAGAATGAATGGCTACTTTATTAGGTACACCTGTACACCTGCTTGTTAGTGCAAATATCTAATCAGGCAATCATGCGGCAGCAACTCAATGCATAAATGCATGCAGACGTGGTCAAGAGGTTCAGTTGTTGTTCAGAACAACCATTGGAATGGGGGAAGAAATGTGATCTAAAAAGTGACTTTGACCATGGAATGATAGTTGGTGCCAAAAAGGATGGTCTGAATATCTCAGAAACTGCTGATCTCCTGGGATTTTCATCCACAACACTCACAGAGAATGGTGTGAAAAACAAGAAAAAGAATCGTAATCAGCATTTCCGTGGGTGAAAATGTCTTGCTAATGACAGAGATCAGAGGAGAATGGCCAGACTGATGCAAGCTGACAGGAAGGCGACAGTAACTCAAATAACCACACGTTACAACAGTGGTGTGCAGAAGAGCATCTCTGAATGTACACCATGTTGAGCCTTGAAATGGATGGGCTACAGCAGCAGAAGACACAAACATACACTCAGTGACAATTACTAGGTACAGGAGGTACATAATAAAATGGCCTCTGAGTGTATTTATCCTGCCATTTCCTCTACCCTTCTCACCAATAATACATTTGAAACTGTGCTTTTGTTTCTGAAATGAAGTGTATTCATGTGTTACGTTTTGCAATGGTTGGATTCCTGCCCCTTGACCGTTGTCAACCCTCTGCATTCCTCCCCAGTTTAATATTCACAGACTGACCTAAGAATGTAAACCACAGGCATTTCAGTGCTCTGTGGGTGAGGACTCGATGTCCACTCGAACAGCTTTGACTGAGTCACTTCCTGGTCTCCTATCCCTCTTCAACATCTCTACTAATGTCTGCTTCTCACCTGCCTGGGGATAGAGATGAGACCCTATGATGTCGAATGCCCACCACGCCATCTGCACCACTGGGCACCCAGAGACTGTTCTAAAACTAAGAAAGGGAGAGTTTTTCTGTGTGTCCGGGATAACTCCCAGCACCTCCTGAGTCTGGGTCTGGGGAGAAAGAAGACCTGGCTCTACGGGAGACAACATGAGAAGCCACCCCTGCCCACCACACATGGTAAACGTCTTCAACGGCCCAGCCACAGCTCAGCAAGCGTTTGCCTGTCCAAGGTATGTGGAGTGGTGATACTGTAGGAAGCGATTCTCTGCCACAGATGTGTGTGTGTGTGTGTGTGTGTGTGTGTGTGTGTGTGTGTGTGTGTGTGTGTGTGTGTGTGTGTGTGTGTGTGTGTGTGTGTGTGCGCGTGTGTGTGTGAGCAAGTGTGTGTGTGCGTGTGCATAGTTAAATGTGATGTATGTGCGTGCTTGCAAGAATTTGTAACGTGTGTGTGTGATGAAGTGGTGAGTGTTTTTGTGAATGTGTAGGCGAGTGCTTATGTTTCAGTGAAGGTATGGGAATGTAGGAGTTTGTGTGTATGTCTGTGTGTGTGGATGTGGATGTAACTGGGTGTGCTGGTGTGAGTGTGTGTGTGACAATGAGCGTGAATGTTGTGGCATGTGTGTGTAACTTTAGATGTGCATGAGTGTGTGTTTGTGTGTATTTATGTATGTGTGAATGTGTGTTTGTGTAGTTTATGTGTGTGTGTGTTTGTGTTTGTCTGTGTGTGTGTGTGTGTGTGTGTGTGAGTGTGTATGTGTGTGTGTGTGTGTGTATGTGTGTGTGGGGAAGGATATGACAATGTGAAACAAGGATCTCTAGGACACATCTGTAAGTCTTTGAAATGAATACTAACTTGTTGTTCAGTTATTTATGGCCGTGAAGGAGGCTGCGGCCATTGTACATGAGTTATTCAGCGAGCACACCCTCTCTTTTTGTGCTTTTTCTTTTTGGTTTAAGCCCCTTTCGGGGCCAGTTCAAGGATCAGTAACATAACATTTATTCAACCTCCCCTCCCTCCCCCACCCACATGCACCCACAGTGCTGATTGGAATCAGGTTAAAGCTGAAAGGAGAAAGGGCAAATGTGTAACACCAGCCCGGGCAGCAGGGTTACTCTACCATTTATACTTTGTTTAGAGGTCAGACACTCATTGTGAGGCATCTGACCTTCGATAATCTCGACTGGGCCACAATGCCTAGTCTCTCTCGGGAAGAACTTAATTAAAGACAATTGATTTTTTTCCCTTACATTTGCTTTTGAAAAGCGCTGTGTTTTACTGCCGTGGTTATTGGCCAGAAGGAATGGGGAAGGCTTTGTTGGGACTGAAAAGGTACAGGAACTCCATGGTGTTTCCTGAATCATTGCCCCTCGACCGGGATCCCTGTCTTCGATAGTGGAGGACCTTTCTGACAGGTTTTCAACAGACCTCATTTACGGAGGAAAATGTCACAGATCCAGCTTTCCTGGAGAACCATTCTTGGCTCTGGAACTAAGGTTCCTTCCAAGGGCTGCATCCGATTAAAGTCAGGAATGAGGAGATGCCAGGGAGAGTCTCAAGATCACCGTGAACAGATCTTAGTCTTGCCGAAGCACTTTAAAGACAGTATTCCTTGCTTTCCTATTGTGTCAGAGCAGTATGACTACTATTTTCCGTTGAGAACACTATTTTCAAAGGGACAGAAGCAGGAGGGTTTGGGGGTATCTAACAGTCTGCCTCTACCGCCACCCTGGCAATGAGTACCAGGCACCCACCACTCTCTGAGTAGAAAACCCTCTCTGACATCCCCCCGTACTTTTCTCCAATCACTTTAAACTTATGCCCCCGGACATAAGCCATTGGGTGCGGGGTGGAGATACAGCATGTCTCTACTAAAGGTGGTGTAAGGTGTTCCTTCCTTCTGCTATGCCTGCAGGTCACCCTTGGGCAAGGTGTAGCACCTGCTTACCCCTCCCCCCCATCAGGGTCACATGAAGCCATGGGATCAGGTGGTGGATGGTCGTTTGAGCAGCTGGTGAATATCACAAGCCCTGGTTATGCGACCACTGACGCCAGGCAGACAATCTCTGAAGAGTATTGGCGATGAGTGGCTGGGGTCACGCATCATCTAAGGATGCTGCCCAGAAGAAGGCAATGGCAAACCACTTCTGTAGAAAAACTGGCCAAAAACTGTCATGTTCACGGTCATGGTCATGGATAGATTGAAGACCATGATAATCCATGTCAAACGAAACGACACATAGCGATGAAGATGATAATGATGTTCTAGACATTTCTGCCCTGGGAAATAGTCTCTGGCTGTCCACTTGATCTATGCCTCTCATTATCTTGTACACCATTATCAAGTCACCTCATCCTCATTTGCTGCAAAGCCCTTTGCTCTTCAGTAAAGCACATACACTAAAGACCCATTGAAATTTGTTGGAAGTGACAAGGCAAAGCAGCTTGGACAAGTGGGTCAAAAGACTATGGTATTGTGAGCATTATAAAGATAAGTATATATGGTCTGCCACTGTAACGCAGCAGTCAGTGGGACATTGTTACAGCTTGGCGCATTGGTGTTTGGATTTCAATTCAGTAAAATGCTTGCATGTGCATATGGGTTTCCTCCTGGTGCTCTGGTTTCCTCTCACAGTCCAAAGACATATCGGTTGGTAAGTTAATTGGCCATTGTAAATTGTCCTGTCATTAGGCTAGGGTTAAATGGGTGAGTTGCTGGGTAGAATTGTTCGAAGGGCCGAAAGGCACTGTATCTCAGTAAATAAATAAGTAAACATATGAGGAAATAGTTGATTACTTTATAAAAACATTTATAAAGAACCTTTATAAAACATTCCTGGGCACAAGATATTTGGAATCATTTTGACTCAGGTTGGAGGAACAACACCTTATATACCGGCTGGGTAGCCTCCAACCTGATGACATGAACATTGACTTCTCTAACTTCCGTTAGTGCCCCTCCTCCCCTTCTTACCCCATCCCTGATATATTTAGTTGTTTGCCTGTTCTCCATCTCCCTCTGGTGTTCCCCCCACTTTCTTTCTCCCGAGGCCTCCCGTCCCATGATCCTTTCCCTTCTCCATCTCTGTATCACTTTCGCCAATCACCTTTCCAGCTCTTAGCTTCATCCCACCCCCTCTGTCTTCTATCATTTCGCATTTCCCCCTCCCCCCACTACTTTCAAATCTCTTACTATCTTTCCTTTCGGTTAGTCCTGACGAAGGGTCTCGGCCCGAAACGTCGACAGTGCTTCTCCCTATAGATGCTGCCTGGCCTGCTGTGTTCCACCAGCATTTTGTGTGTGTTGTTTGAATTTCCAGCATCTGCAGATTTCCACATTGTTTTAAAGTCGAGTTTATTGTCGTTTGCACAAATATGGTGAGGTACAATGAAAAGCTGGCTTGCAGCAGCATCACAGGCACATCGGTACAGACAACACACAAGATGTAAGTTTTTAAAGGTTAGCTTTATTTGTCACATGTACATTAAAACATTGACACAAACAATGAAATGCATCATTTTGTGTCAATGACTAACAGAGTCCAAGAATGTGCTGAGAACAGCCCACGAGTGCCGTAATGCTTCCAACGCCAGCTTAGCATGCCCACGATTCCTAAGCCTAACCCACACCTGTGCACACAGGGTGCTTAAAGTTTTGCACAGCACTATATTAATTTTATGTATTGTATTGTGCTGCTACCGCAACAAAAAATAACGACGTGAGTGAGTGTTGATAAACCTGATTCTGATAGGGGTCTCTATTGTGGAGTGGGAGTGGGAAGGGGGCAGGGAGAGGGGAATCATGGTTGGGAAAAAAGGAAGTGAGCGGGAAGCACTACAAAGACATTCTGTAATGATCAATAAACCAAATGTTTGGAATCAAATGACCTTCCCAGGTGTCTCACACCAACCCCTGCCCCTGTTACTCCTGACACTCCTTGTCTGCCACCTGTCCCACACCTCCCCTGCAGTGGCCCACCATCACCATTCCCAACATCCTTTGCTCCTGCCAGATTTACAAATCGCTCTCCGCTTCATGTTGACAAATACAGTACTGTTGAAAGGTCTTAAGCACCCAAGCTTAGATATACTGTATGTGCCTAACACTTGTGCATCTTAGGGATGTGGGAGGAAACCCACATTGTAACTGGGAGAAGGCACGGACAGCGGTGGGAATTGACCATAAGACCATAAGACATAGGAACAGAAGCAGGCCATTCAGCCCATCAAGTATTCTCTGGCATTTCATCATAAAACCTGACCTTCTGATCACTGGCCATATAAAGCGTTCCGCAAACCGCTATGCCACTGTGCCATAAGGGTCTTTTCTGATCCCATTAACTCGTGCACTGCTGTGACCAAAGATTGTCAGGGGGATTATTGGGTAGAAGTGAGGTGCATCTTTGAACAGTTAAGAATTTCAAAGGATCAAGGATCAACCATATAGTTGATTCGGGTCACTGGTGCTGTAAAGCATAATGCTAACCGTTGTCCTACTGTTCTGCTCTTGCTCTACGAGTGTGCTGCCCTTATTCGTCTACCATTGTGCATATGGACAGAGAGAGGACGTAGTCAGGAAGCAGGGGATATGGAATGAAGGTGACTGGCAAATGAACCAAGGATGAAAGGAAGATAAACTTCCTTTAACCCAGCCGTGCATCGGGTCCATGGGAAGATTTGGTTGACATCTTTAAAGTCAAAGTCATAGTCAAAGTAACATGTACATATTATCAAAATACCATTTACCATCTTGAGATTAATTTTCTTGTGGGTGTTTATAGAAATATAAAGAAATGCTATAGAATTAACAAAAAATAATACATAAGGAAAGACTGACGAATAACCAATGTGCAAAAGAGTACAAATTGTGGAAAAAAAACTGAGAGCTTGAGTTGTAAAAGGGGTTGAGAGGGATAATAAATCAGCCATGATGGAATGACAGAGAAAACTCGAGCCTATCTCCTGTGTCTTATGGTGTTATGGTAAGGAGTCCTTAAATGTGAATCAGTTCAGAGTTGAGGTGAGTGAAGATATCCATGTTGGTTCAGGGATCTGATGGTTGTAAGGTAATAACTGTTCCTGAACCAGGTAGTGTGGTATCTAAGGCTCCTGTACCTCCTTCCTGATGGAAGCAGTGAGGAGAGAGCAAGAAGAAAGGTGGAAAAGTAACTGAAAGAGAAAATAACACAGGGTGCAGCGAGAGAGCAGGGATGTGGAGATATACAGGAACAATTAGAATGCTTCTACAAGGAGTTTGTACAATAGGCCAAATGACCTCTCTCTATGCTCTGACCATCTTTGACTCTACTTGTCCCCAAAATGTGCTGAGCTCATAATGTGTTGTGTTTATTTATTGGTTAGAGCATTGGCTGATTGGTAGGAGGCAGCAAGTGGGAATAAAAGGATCCTTTTCTGGCTGGCTGTCAGTGACTAGTGGTGTTCCGCAGGGGTCGGTGTTGGGATCACTTCTTTTTATGCTGTATATCAATGATTTAGATGATGGAATAGATGACTTTGTTGCCAAGTTTGCAGATGATGTGAAGATTGGTGGAGGGGCATGTAGCGTTGAGGAAACAGTTGGATGCAGAAGAATGGGCAAGAAAGTGGCAAATGAAATACAATGTTGGAAAATGTATGGTCATCCACTTTGGTAGTAGAAATAAATGTGCAGACTACTTTCTAAATGGGGAGAAAATCCAAAAATCTGGGACACAAAAGGACTTGGGAGTCCTTGTGCAGAACACCCTAAAGGTTAACTTGCAGGTTGAGTCGGTGGTGAGGAAGGCAAATGCCATGTTAACATTCATTTCAAGAGATCTAGAATACAAGAGCAAGGATGTGATGCTGAGGCTTTATAAGGCACTGATGAGGCCTCTCCTTGAGTATTGTGAACAGTTTTGGGCCCCTCATCTTAGAAAAGATATGCTGGCATTGGAGAGGGTCCAGAGGAGGTTCACAAGGATGATTCCAGGAATGAAAGGGTTATCATACGAGGAATGTTTGTTAGCTCTGGGTCTGCACTTGTTGGAATTCAGAAGGATGAGGGGGGATCTCATTGAAACCTTTCAAATGTTGAAAGGCCTAGACAGAGTAGATGTGGAAAGGATGTTTCCCATGGTGGGGGAGTCTAGGACAAGAGGGCGCAGCCTCAGGATAGAGGGGTGCCCTTTCAAAACAGAGATTTGGAGAAATTTCTTTAGCCAGAGGGTGGTGAATTTGTGGAATTTGTTGCCACATGCAACCTGGAGGCCAGGTCATTGGGTGCATTGAAGGCAGAGATCGATAGGTTTTTGATTGGACATGGCATCGAAGGTTATGGGGAGAAGGCCAGGAACTGGGGTTGAGGAGGAGAAAAAAAAGATCAGCCATGATTGAATGGTGGAACAGTCTCGATGGCCAAGATGGCCTAATTCTGCTCCTATGTCTTATGGTCTTATGGTCACACATTCTCGGGAAAGCATTCAAAGAGGCCATTCCAAATTTTGTTTGGAATCATTAAAGTGTTCTTTAGAAACAGGGTTGGGTAATGCTGGCAATCTGTCCAATATTCTGTTCTAAACATTGCCAATATCTCATAGGGCAACTTGGGAAACTGAGAAAATAAAAGAAAGGAAAATCAAGTCATAATATTTTAAATTTTGAAGGTGATTCTTTTAATTTGTGTCTTTTTGCATAAAACAGAGTAGCTTTACTTGTCAGCTGTCCATCGAAACAGACGTTATTTGCATTAACAACCCACACAGTCTGAGGGGCATACTGGGGGCATACCATACTTTCAGTGCCAACCCAGCATGCCAGCAGCTTACTAACGCTAGCCTGTATGTGCTTGGAACGTGGGAGGAAACTGGAGCACCAGGAGCATGGGGAGAACGTACAAACTCCTTACAGGCTGCAGTGGGGGAACGGATCTTCATTGATGATCGCTGGCACAGTAGAGCATTACACTAACCATGGCGCTACTGGGTCATCCTGTAAAATTCTACCTTAAAAAATGCATGTGAAATTCTTTAGTATAATCCTATTCTTCTTAAATACAGTAAACTCACCCCATAGTTTTAATCAGGATGATATGATCTGTTCCAACACAAACAGAATGAGGGAGGAACTCTGCAGGCCAGACACGATATATGGAAAAGAGTTAATAGTTGATGTCTGAAGCTGAGACCCTTCATCAGGAGTGGAAAGGAGGAGGAGAAGTCCGAATAAGCAGTTGGGGGGGAAGGGAAGAGGAAGTACAAGGTGGTAGGTGATAGGTGAAACACCTATCACCTGGGATAACCCTTCCTGGGAGAGGGGAAGGGGGTGAAGTAAAGAGCTGGGAAGTTGATTGATGAAAGAGATAAAGGGCTGGAGAAGGGGGAATCTGATAGGAGAGGACAGAAGATCATGGAAGAAAGGGAAAGGGAGGAGCACCAGAGGGAAATGATGGTCCGGTAAGGAGATAAGATGAGAGAAGGAAGCAGGAATGGGGAATGGTGAAGGAGAGAGGGTGCAATTACCAGAAGTTTGAGAAATCGGTTTTCATGCCACCATGTTGGAGGCTATCTGGACAGAATATCAGGTGTTGCTCCTCCAACCTGAGTGTGGCTTCTTCAGCAGTAGAGGAGGCCATGGACTGACATGTGGGAATGGGAATGGGAAGTAGAACTGAACTGAAATGGGTGGCCACTGGGAAATCCCACTTTTTGTGGCAGGTGGAGTAAAGGTGCTTGACAAAGCTATCTCCCAATCTACATCAGTCTCACCGATGTACAGGTAGCCACACCGGGAGCATCTGATACAGTAGGTGACCCAGGAGATTCCGTGCAGATAAATCTGTTGGGGTCAACAGACTAACGTTGCCTGACGTGCTGAGTTCCTCCAGTATTGTGTGGGTGTTGCTCTGGATTTCCAGTATCTGCTGATTTTCTTTTGTTTTTGGTACAATCTGTTGTTGATTCACCAGAATGTCACCTGGATGGGAAGACTATATCTGTGGGAAGATATTGGAGAGGCCGGGCTTGTTTCTCTGACATGAAGAAGGCTGAGTGGTGACCTAATAGAAGTATAGTACAGGGCGAAAGTCTGAGGCACGTATATATAGCCAGGGTGCCTAAGACTTTTGCATTGTACTGTTACCGTAAAAAGAAACAAATTTCATGATGTATGTGAGTGAAGATAAACCTGATTCCATTATGGGTCTCTGTTGTGGACTGAGAGTGGGAAAGGGGCAGGGAGAGGGGAATCTTGGTTGGGAAAAGGGGAAAGCAGAGGGGAGGGAGCAGGAAGCACCAGAGAGACAGTCTTTAGTGATCAACAAGCCAAGGGTTTGGAATCGAATGAAAACACAAAAATACAACTGCAGATGCTGTGGATCAAAGAATACGTACACAATGCTGGAAGAACTCAGCAGGCCAGGCCTTTTGCACAGTCTTGCCACCGTAGCTATATATGTGTGTCTAAGACTTTTGCACAGTACTGTGTATAAAAGGGTAAGAGAGAGAGATAGGTTAGATAGCCAACATCTTTTTCCCATGATAGGAGGATTAAAAACATGAGGGTATAAGTTTAATTAATTTGAAGAGGATCTGAGGATAAAGTTCTTCAAACAAAGAGTGGTTAATATGTGGAACACACTGTTCCCACCACTGCTGGTAACCTTTAAGCAGCACAGTGCATAGCGGTTAGTGCAACACTACTAGAGTGCCAGCGATCGGGTTCGAGTGGGTTTCCTCCGGATGCTCTGGTTTCCTCCCACATTCCAAAGACACATGGGTTAGGGTTAGTAAGTTGTGGGCATGATGTGTTAGTGCCAGAAGCGGGAAGGCTATCTGTCAGCTCATCCTCGGACTGTGTTGGTCATTGACGCTAACGGTGAATTTCACTGTATGCTTTGATGTCTCGAGGTATATTTGACAAATAAAGCTAATCTTAAAAGATCTTTAAATATTTGATGGACAACTGTGAAAGTTTCAATGTAGATCATGTTGTCAGAAGAATTTCTAATAATCTTGTGACAGACCACACCAGTATTCGATTCTGAGAGATGTGAGCTAGCCTATCGAAGCTAGATTTTGCTTTCAATTTCAATAAATGGGATTGGAAGATGGTCCACATTATAACAGCATTTCAAATTATTTTTGAAAGCTAGTAGTAATTGCTTTTGTGGTTTTGAATAATTGCTGTCCCAGTGCTGGAAGAATAGCGAATGTGGCCTTGTCTTTAGCTCCCATATACTTGCCCTCTTTGACTAAGAATGCCAGTATCTTGCAGGACCACTTGTGCATTTTAATGCTCTATGGAGAGATGCTTAAGACTAAATAAAAGATTCTATTTTGGAATTTTAATCCTGGCAGAAGCTTTAGTTTTCTCATAGACACAAGATGGTTTAAATCCAGGGGAATATACGGTACATACAATGCTGGAGTAACTCAACTGGTCATGCAGCATCTATGGAGGGGAATATACGGTTGACATTTTGGGCCAAGAACCTTCATCAGGACTGGAAAGGAAGTGGACAAAGCCTGAATAAGCAGGTGGGATGAGGGGAAGACTAGCTGCCATGTGACAGGTAAGGCCAGCTGTGGGTAGGGGAAGGGGAACGAAGTGAGAAGCTGGGAGGTGATAGGTGGAAAATGTAAAGGGCTGAAGAAGAAGGAATCTGATAGGAGAGGATGATGGGCCCTAGGAGAAAGGGAAGGAAGGGGGCACCAGGGAGACTATAAGACTGTAAAACATAGGAGCAGAATTAGGTAATTCAGTCCATCGAGTCTCTTCTGCCATTCCATCATGCTTGATTTATTATCTTTCTCAACCCCATTCTCCTTCCTTCTCCCCATAGCCTTTGACATCCTGCTAATCGAGAACCTATCAACCTCTGCCTCAAATATACCCAATGACTTGGCCTCC
This sequence comes from Hemitrygon akajei, assembly GCF_048418815.1. Taxonomy (NCBI): domain Eukaryota; kingdom Metazoa; phylum Chordata; class Chondrichthyes; order Myliobatiformes; family Dasyatidae; genus Hemitrygon; species Hemitrygon akajei. Next base: position 173,088,963 of record NC_133133.1, read on the forward strand.
ATAGCCCTCTGTGGCAATGGATTCCACAGATTCCCTGCTCCTTGGCTAAGGAAATTCCCCTTTATCTCTGTTCTGAAGGGACGTCCTTCTCACCTGAGGCTGTGCCCTCTGGTCCTGCACTCCCCCATTGTAGGAAATATCCTTGCCATGTCCACTCTATCAAAAAAGAGAGGGGTGAAGAAATTACCGGAAGTTTGAGAAATTGATGTTCATGCAGTCAGGTTGGAGACTACTCAGGTGTTGGTCCTCCAACCTGAAAGCAGCCTCACTGTGGAAGTAGGGGCGGCCATGGATCAGCATGTTGGAATGGGAATGGAAAATGGAATTAAAATGGGTGACCACTGGGAAATCCCACCTCTTGTGGGCGGAGAGGCTCTGCAACAGACATAGTCCTGGATTCTTGTGGTGCATATTCTCATTTGGGCAGCAACGTTTAGATGGACAACTGCTGGACGAAGCAATAGCGTTGGAGGTTATGGCTGAGGCTGCCAGTGTAGGGCTGCAGGAGATCTACACCCTCAACAGTGCTGCCTCCCTGACAGAATGCCAAACTAAGACCTTACCTGATCTCACCGCTGGATGTAAAAGATGGTGTTATCTAGACGAAGAGAAGGTGGCTTTCTCTACTCTTCCAGATTATACGTCCCTCAAGGAAAGTCACTGAAACAAAACAAATAAGTGGGCCAAGACTGTGTCGCTACTCGTGAGAATTTCCGTGCAGCTCTATGTTCAGGATTGTAACAGTAGCACTCTTCAAAAATCCCCGTCTCTGGAGCAGCAGATCAGAAACACAAGAGATTCTGCAGATGCTGGAAATCCAGAGTAACACACATAAAGTGCTGGAGGAACTCAGCAGGTCAGGTTGGCTAAATGTCTATCCAAGCTAGTGTGTCTGGGCCATATGAACCTCTCAACATCTCAGTCACTAGGACATACCCTTGTCTGATTGCTACCGTCAGAAAAGAGCCCGAAAGCACACACTCAATGGTTCTGGAATAGTTTCTTCCCCTCTGCCATCAGATTTCTGAATGGACATTGAACTCATGCACACTACCTCATTACTTTTTTTATTTCTCTTTTTGCACTACTAATTTAATTTAATATTTTAAATATCTATATATACTTTTTTCTGTAATTTACAGTTTTTATTATTATGTATTGCAATGTACTGCTGCCACAAAGACAACAAATTTCACAACATATACCAGTGATATTAAACCTACTCCTGATTCTGATTACTCTGGCAGTTTGTTTCTCATATTTACCACCCAGGTCTTAGAGATCCAGATTCCATCCTGACCTGTGGAGTTTGTGATATACCCTGTGATATTTCCCTCAGCTGCTCCAGTTTCCTCCCACATCCCAATGACATTCAAGTTGGTGGGTTAATTGGCCGCTGCAACTTGCCCCTGGTGTGTAGGTGAGGGAGGAGTTGCTGGGAATGCGGCGAGATTAAAATGTAGGTTTAGTGTAAACCGGTGTTTGAAGGCCAGTGTGGATTCAGTGGGTCATGCAGCTTGGAAACAGGTCCTCCAGCCCAAATGGTCTATGCTGACCAACATGCCTGTCTGATCTGGTCCTATCTCCCTGGCCCATATGAAATCCTCAGCCACTTCCTCTGGCAGCTGGTTTCACATGTCCCCCAACCCCTGGAAAATATTTCCGCCCAACATTTTGGAAGTGCGTAATTTATGTAAAGTCTCCAGGGAAACACTGAAGTTATCGGGGCCCTTAACAAAAAAAAAACCCTTCTTTTCATGTAAGCCTTTAGAACAAAGTGTGCAGAATAGAGCAGTATACACAGGAACAGGCTGTTCGGCCCATAATGCTCGTGCTGAACAAAATGCCAAATGAAACAAAATCTTTTCTCTATTCCCTGGATATCCGTGTGCTTCTCTAAAACCCACTTAGGCACCACATTTGTAACTGATTCTATTACCATCCTGCCAGCCTGCTCTTGGTAACTATCATTCCCAGTATATAAAAAAACTTCTCTCTCAGATCTCCTTTAAACTTTCCCCCTCTCACCTTAAAGCCAAATCCTCTAGTTCTTAACATTTCCACTCTGCAAAATAAGATTTTGATTGTCTACCCTGTTGGTGCTTATTATAATTTTTGAGCACATTATGTCATTATTTAATATTATTATTATTATTATATTCTTCTTTTCTTTTTGTACTTAAACAGTTTGCTGTCTATTGCACAATAATTGATTGTGTCATCTTTGTAGTGTATGGTTTTTCACTGATTCCATTGTGTTACTATTGTGAATGCCCAGAAGAAAATGAATGTTATATGGTGACACATACTGTACGTACTTTGATAATGACTTTGCTTTGAACTTTACAAACTCCTCCTAGTAGTCTTGGAAGGTGTAGCTCTTAACCAAACTACTGTGTTTCCTAGAGTCCTGATCAAGGGTCTTTGCCCAGAATGTCAACTTTTTATTTCTCTCCATAGATGCTGAGTCCCTCCAACATTTTGTGTGTGTGTTACTTTGGATTTCCAGGATCTGCAGAACCTCTTGTGTTGGTGTCTCCTGGAATTATTCTCACCACCCCCCCCCCCCCTTTACCTCTGTAGTCAGTGAACTCAAATGGTTAAACTTTACTAATGAGCAGAGAATTAGGTTACATTTAATTCCCGTTATTGAGTTTTGCTGGTGGATTTAATCACTCTGCATCTAATCTCACGGACGTAGCCAGCCAGAAAGCGAGAGTTTCTGAGTCCGACACTTCAGCATCCTGTTACATCTTTGCTTGTCGAGTGCCTTGCCGGACAATCTCCTCTTGAGCTTTCGGGTGCCTTTATGTATTGTAGCAGGCCACTTGTGCGTGTTTTTGTAAGGGCTCTGAACCATTAAACCCTCCCCATTACAAACCATCTGCCATCACCATCCTAAATGTTAACTAGAACTATCCATGCTATCTACCGCCAGCAACCTTGCCCAGGCCTTTGTTCATGAACAAGCACTATTGTGCTTCACTGGAGATCCGTCTTGTTTGATTAGCTGCTTTCCATTACCATTATCCTTGTTATTTTCTCTCGGTATAGCTGTTCCTTATCTATCTGTCACTGTATATTCTCCTCCTGTGTGATGTCTGTTCTAAACACACTAGCCCTTGCCTCCAGCAGCTGATTAGCTCCAACGAGGTAATTGTTTTCCCAAGTACCTCCAATCTGATGTTTAATTCCCTCTCGGCTGTCAGCTTCCATTAATAGGCTGTCGTTCACTTAAGTTAAATAATTATGATTAATTTATAATGCCATTTTTGGGTGAATTAAGGAACAATCATTCAAATTGAATCAATTGAAAGCCCTAGATAGAGTGGAAGGGCAGGTTATGTTGGCGCCGGAATGCGTGGCGACATCTGTGGACTGTCCCTAGCATATTCTTGTTTGTTGGTGCGAATGACACATTTCACTGTGTGTTTCGATGTACACAGCTGGTTGGTGGTGTAGTGGCATCTGCATTGGACTTTGAGGTGAGTGGTCCTGGATTTGAACCTGGCCAGCTCCTTGCACACTTTCCATCCTAGTGTCAAGCTACTCAGCCTGATAGAGAAAAAGACAAATGCTAAAGAAATGGCAAGGTTGCTGCCCAATGAGCCACCAGGTGCAGAGAGGAACAAACTTCGATGTACATGTGATAAATAAGTAAGGCTGAATCTGAATCTGGATGTGGAGAGGACATTTCCAATAGCGGAAAAGTGTAGAACCGGAGGGAGCAGCCTCAGAATAGAAGGATGTCCCTTCAGAACAGAGGTGAGGAGGAATTTCTTTGGCCGGTGGATGGTGATTAGTAAGGACTTCAGAGCTTCTGGGGAAAAGGCAGGAGAATGGGGTTAAGGAGGGTAATGAATCAGCTACAAATGGTCTAGTTCTGCTCCAATGGCTTATGGTCTTATGGAATGTGAGGGGAATTGAATGAGATTGGGGTAAGTGAGTCAAAAAGTAAACAGCTGGAGGTACTGACTGGATCAAACAGTTCTGATGTGGGGAATCTACCCAAAATATTGACAGATTCTCCTCCTCCACCCTACTCCCTCCCACAGATGCTGCTTGAACCACAGGTTGTGCATTGCTCCAGATTTATTCTATCTAGGACTTCCAATGTTCGGTAGGGGACCTGATGTAGATTGGGGGATCGCTTTGCCGAGCACCTTTGCCCCATCTGCTACAACAGCCAGCTTCTACTGCTGCTCAGCTGTTTTAATTCCACTTCCCATTCCCACACTGACACTCCACAGCTTCCACTACTACCACGTCAAGGCCAGATTCGAGGAAAAGCATCTCATACTTCATTTTGGTAGTCTCCAACCTGACAGCATCAACAGTGATTTCTCTAACTTCTGTTAACCTCCCTCCTCTGTGCCCTCCCTCCCCCTCCCCTTTGTTTTACCTTATCCCTCTGGCCCCAAAACCCTCCTCTTATGACCTACCCATCACCCAACCCTAACCACCCCCATCTCCTTCCCTTTAATCCATGGCCCACTGTTGTCTCCCATCAGAGTAGCACAGTCACTTTACAGTGACAGCAACTGGAGTTCAATTCCCACTGCTTTCTGTGTTCTCTCCATGACTGTGGGTTTCCTCCTGGTGCTCTGGTTTTCTCCCACTGTCCATAGGTGTACTGGTTAGGGTTAGTGAGTTGTGGACATGCCTTGTCAACACAGGAATTGTGGTGAACCTTGCGGGCTGCCCCCAGCACATCCTTGGACCGTGTTGGTTGTTCTGCAACCAATGCATTTCACTGTTTCTTCGATGCTTCAATGTATGTGTGATAGTTAAAAATAATCTTTACCTGTGCTCAGCCAGTGAGGCTACCAAGTTGGATAGATTTACTACATCTGTATCTGGGTTGTGAGCAGGTTCTGTGACGGAAGTTGGTTGGACACAATTAGGTGACATGGACGATAGGAGTGAGAGGAGAGAGTGTGAAGAGTGCTTGAACAGAAGAACCTGAAGATTCTTGACTGGGTGAATTTAAAGTGTTGAAATCAGAAGTATGGACCAATACTTTAAAGGTTACCCATTTAAAAACAAGGTGAGGCAAAGATTAAGATTTGGATTGATCTATTTATCACCTGTACATTGAAACATCCTCATGGAAACACTTGATCACGGCTCAGTTACTCTTATCACCATTCTCCTGCCTTTTCCCCAGTATCTTTTACACACTCATTAATCAAGAACCTATCAAACTCTGCTTTAAATATAGCCAATGAATTACCCTCCACAGGTGTCTGTAGCAATAGATTCCACAGATTCACCACCCTCCAGCTAAAGAATTACTTCCTCATCTCTGTTCTAAAGGGACTTGTATTATTATTATTTTATTTATTATTTCTTCTTTCTTCTTTATTATGTATTGCATTGAACTGTGGCTGCTAAGTTAAATTTCACGTCACATGCCGGTGAGAATAATTCTGATTCTGATTGTGTATTCATGGGGAGAACTTACAAACTCCTTTCAGATAGCACTGAAAACGGAACTCTGAATACCAACGCCCGAAGCTCTAATAGTATTGCAATATCCGCTATGCTACATAAAAATAATAATAATAATCAATAAACAAATAAATTAATTATGTATATTGAATAGATTAAAAACATGCAAAATCAGAAATACTGTACATTAAAAAAGGTCAGGTAGAGTCCAAAGATTCAATGTCCATTTAAGAATCTGATGGCAGAGGGGAAGAAGCTGTTCCTGAATCACTGAGTGTGTACCTTCAGGCTTCTGTACCTCCTACCTGATGGTAACAATGAGAAAAGGGCATGCCCTGGGTGCCTGAGGTCTTTAATAATGGACACTGCCTTTCTGAGACACCGCTCCCTAAAGATGTCCTGCATACTTTGTAGGCTAGTATCCAATATGGAGCTGACTAGATTTACAACCTTCTGCAGCTTCTTTCGGTCCTGTGCAGTAGCCCCTCCATACCAGACAGTGATGCAGCCTGTCAGAATGCTCTCCATGGTACAACTATAGAAGTTTTTGAGTGTATTTGTTGACATGCCAAATCTCTTCAAACTCCTAATAAAGTATAGCCACTGTCTTGCCTTCTTTATAACTACATCAATATGTTGGGACCAGGTTAGATCCTCAGAGATCTTGACACCCAGGAACTTGAAGCTGCTCACTCTCTCCACTTCTGATCCCTCTATGAGGATTGGTATCTGTTCCTTCATCTTACCCTTCCTGAAGTCCACAATCAGCTCTTGGTCTTACTGATGTTGAGTACCAAATTGTTGCTACAGCACCATTCCACTGGTTGGCATATGTCACTCCTGTATGCCCTCTCGTCACCACCTGAGATTCTACCAACATGGGTTTTCTCTGGGTGCTTTGGTTTCTGCCCACATTCCAAAGATGTACCAGTTAGTAGTTAATTAACTGCCCATTGTAAATTGTCCTGTGATTAGGCTGGGGTTGAATAAGTGGGTTGTTGGGCGATGCAGCTTGTGGGGCTGGAAGGGCTGGATTTGCTGTATCTCTAAATAAATAAACTCATTAAACCTATCACTCAGGGATCACTGAGACTGAGTGGTTAACACCTTGAGGAAACCGTAGGAAGGGGGAAGCAATGCAGGGAGAATATGTAAACTGCACAGAGAGCAACCAAGATCAGAGTTGAACCTGGGTCTCCGGTACTGAGGAGCACCGGCTCTACCCACTGTTCCATGAGCTGCCCACCATTTTAAAGTGGCATAAACAAATGCTTCATACCATCTGAAAAGTTTCTTCCCTCAGTTAATCTGATCAACCCTTTATTTAGCCCCTCGCTCTCCCCTCTATCTATTATCTCAGTCTCTGTACTATAGGCGTTTTAAACAACATTGTATAATGCTGCTTACACTGTCTCACCCACGAACTGATTGTCCCACTCCCATCAGGGAGGAGGCTATGTAGCATCTACTCCAGGACCACCAGACTCAAAATCTGTTACTTTCATCAAGCTGTGAGGCTGACCAACACCTCCACCCACTAACTCCACCACTACCTTATTATTTCCTGTCAGTCACCTTATGTACAGCCTAGCACCACTTTATGGACATACAATCAATTGATGAATATAAGCTAATTTATGTATTTATATTTACTGTGTATTTTTATTATTATTATTGTATTCTTTATCTAATTGTTTTTTGTGCTGCATTGGATCCGGAGTAACAATTATTTCATTCTCCCTGCACTTGTGTACTGGAAATGACAGTAAATAATCTTGAATTTTGAATTGTAAATACTTGCTGCTATTCATGTATTCAGACCACAGAACAGCACAGCACAGGAACCGGCCCTTCGGCCAAATCAATTAAATTAGTAATCAAATGGCCAACTAACTATCCTGCCACAATGTCCTTCTGTTTCCCTCACATTCATGTGCTTATCTAAATATTTCTTAAATGTCCCAAATGTCTGTATGTTTTAGAGTATATTTGTACTTTAAGCTCTAACTTTAATTTTTAGGTAATGTTTATTTTTATAATTGTTGTACGCTGTTGTTTTTTGCTGCAAGTTACACTCTGACCATCACACCACAGCAAATTTGGACTAAAGGCATAGGTATAAGGAGAATAAAGTTGATCCTTGATTCGGAGTTTGAGGATATTTGGCATGTCACCAAAGACTCTAGGAAATTTCTACAGATGTGGAGAGCGTTCTAACTGGTTACATCACCATCTGGTATGGAGGGGCCACTGCACAGGATTGGAAAAAGCTGCAGAAAGTTGTAAACTTGGCCATCTCCATCACGGGCACTAGTCATCCCAACATCCAGGACATCTTCAAAAAGCGATGCCTCAAAAATGCAGCTTTCATCATTAAGGTCCCCCCTCACCCAGGACGTGCCTTCTTCTCATTGCTACCATCAGGGAGGAGGTACAGGTGCCTGAAGACACACACTCAACAATTCAGGAACAATTTCTTCCCCTTTGTCATCAGTTGTCTGGATGGACAATAAATTCATGAATATTACCTCAGTATTATTTTTCTTCTCTTTTTGCACTAATTATTTAATTTAATTTTATATATACATCAAGTCAAGTCAAGTTTATTGTCATTTAACTATATACATGTATAGTGGCAAACAACACCTTGTTTCTCTGAACCAGGGTGTAAAGCACCATAGTGTATATAACACACATTACACACGATAACTTACAAAATCTACAGATGAATCACACATAACTAAACAAAGTTAAAGTGTATAAAGTAAATATTGCAGGGTATAGAACAAAGTCACCAGTGTCATTTTGGATGCGATGTGGCAGGTAGTTCAGAAGCCTAATGCCCTGAGGGAGAAACTGTTTACCATCCTGACCGTTCTTGTCGTCGTGCATCAGGGTCTCCTGTCTGATGGTAGAAAGAGGATGTTGGATGGATGGGTGGGATCCTTGATAACACTCAGGGCCCTGTGTACACAGCATTTCTGATAAATGTCCCAATAGATGGCAGGGAGACCCCTATGATCTTCTCAGCTGTTCTCACAGCCATTTGTAGGGACTTCTGGTCCGATGCTCGACTGGTCCCGTACCAGATGGAGGTGCAGCTTGTCAGGACCCTCTCAATGGTGCTCCTGCAAAATTCAGTTTAAAGGTACTTACTGTAATTTATAGTTTCTATTATTATGTAGTACACTGTATTGTTGCCACAAAACAATAAACGTCATGATATGCCAGTGATTTTAAATTTGATTCTGATCCCCAATTGGTGCTCTACTTTAACACTGGACTGTTTCTCTTGTACACTAGAGTCAGAGCGAATGTTGTGTTTGAGTAACTACAGGACTGAAGTTCCCAGGAACAGAATGTTCCAATGGGCTTCACATGTCTGTACTTGGCCAGTGTGCATCAATGAGCCGGAACGTGAGATGTGTTTAATTTGTCGTTTGCAGGCCAGACAACGCTATTTCACCTTCGTGAGCAGAGTTCGACTGTGGGATCGGGTGCAAACTCACAACCCTGTAAGTAAGACAGGATTTCTGGTTTCTCTGGTACATAAAGTAATAAACCATGTCAACACAGAGATACAGCTGGGAAACAGGCACTTCAGCCCATCTAGTCCATTCTGACTAGTCCCATTAACCTGCAGCTGGACCATTGCCTTCTATACCCCTTCCACTTACCCAAACTTCTCTTAAATATTTCAATTGAACCCACATCTGCCACTTCCTCTGGCAGTTCACAAGTATGGAAACAGGCCCTTGGGCCTCTCTAGTCCATGCCATCATAAAGCCAATTTAAAGTTTATAATCAAAATATATATATCTTACTTATACTACCTTGAGATTCATTTTACAATATAGAACATAGAACACTATAGAACAGTACTGGTCCTTCGGCCTGCAATGTTGTGCCAACTTTTTAACTTGCTGTAAGATCAATCTAACCTTCCTTCCCCCCCCCCCCCCCCCCCCCACACAACCCTCCGTTTTCCTTTCATCCATGTGCCTATCTCAGAGTTTGGATGTCCCAAATCTATCTGTCTCTACCACTATCCCTGGCTGGGTGTTCCATGCACCCACCACTCTATGTGAGGGAAAAAAAACTACCCCTGACGTCGCCCTTATACTTTCCTTCCTGATATTAGCCATTTTGGCCCTGCGACAAGTCTCTGACTTTCCAATCGATCTATGCCTCTTAACATTTTATACACCTCTATCAATTCACCTCTCCTGCTCCTTCATTTCAAAGACAAAAGGCCAGGCTCACTCAATCTATTCCCACAAGGCATACTCTCTGATCTGGGCAGCATCCTGGTAAAACCTAGTGACAGTGAAGGAATGGTGATACAGACTATTTCCAAGTCAGGCTGGTGTATGAGTTGGGTGGTATTTGCAGGGGCACTGTTCCCCGTGCTTTTAGTGCCCTTGGTTTAGCAGCTGGTAGAGATGGTGGGTTTGGAAGGTGCTGTCTGTCTAAAGAGTCTTAATGAGTTGCTCCAGTCGGTACAGACTGGTGCTACTGTACCCCAGTGATGGTGTGAGTGAATGATGCTTTATGGTCTTTCCTTCTATAAACAAGGACACAACGTTCTATATTCAGTGCTCCAAACGTGGCCTCAGCAAAGCAAATGCCCACTGGATTTACCCGGATGCTTTTGGTGACTTTGTGATTTGGTGTCATATACTCTGTGTTTTTCACTTGTTTTTTTTTTTGCCATTTGCACAATTTGTTCACAAACAAGAGGAAAACTGCAGATGGTGGAAATCCCAGCAACACACACAAAGTGCTGGAGGAACCCAGTAGGCCAGCTGAAGGGTTTCAGCTTGAAATGTTGACTGTGCTTTTTTCCATAGACGCTGCCTGGCCTGCTGAGTTCCTCCGGCATCTTGTGTGTGTTGTGCAATTTGTTCCTTTTTCCTGCCCGCTGTGGTCTTGATGCTTTTTCTTTGAACGAGTTCCACGCTTTTTTTAGTTTTGTGGCTGGCTGTGGGAGATGAATCTCAGTGTTGTACACTGCATACATGCTTTGATAATAAATGAACTTTGAATCTTTGATTTTAACAGATTGACAGGTGGAGGTAATCCCCTCTCTCTACCAGCAACACCACCTCCACCTTTTGATCTTGAAATTTTTTTTATTAAGCTCAGGTTTTTTGGTGAAACATATTTGGATCCTGAAATCTTAAATATTAGGGCAACATTTATTTGTCGCATGTACATTGAAATATCAAAACATGCAGTGAAATGAGTCATTTGCACAAAACAACTAACACTGTCTGAGAAGGTGCTGGGGGCAGCCAGCAAGAGTTGCCATGCTCCCAACGTCAGCCCACAACCCGTACATCTTTGGGCTGTGCGAGGAAACCCATGGGGTCACAGGGAGAATTTACAAACTCCTTGCAGACGGTGATGGGATTTGAACCCGGGTCGCCGATGCTGTAATAGTGTTACGCTAATTACCGGGCTGCTCCATGATTTGATTAATTCTGGTGATTTAATGAAAACTCTATGCTTTGAGGGACACTAATGCACCTGAGGAGGAAGTGATCTCATTGGTGGATGGGTCAGTAACTGGGCAACACAGGTTTAAGATTAGGAGTAGAGGATAGAACATCGAGCGTAAAACAGTCCAACATAGGAATGGGCTATTCGGCCCACAATGTCTGTGCTGAACACGATGTTGAATTAAGCTAGATCACTCCTATCTGCACATGACCCCCATCTCTCCATTCCCTGAATATTCACGTGTCTGTCAAATAGCCTCTTAAACACCTCTATAGTATTTCCCTCTACCACTGCCCCTGGCACCCATCACTCTCTGTGTAAAAAAAAAAACAACAACTTGCCCCACTCATCTCCTTTAGACAGTTCCTCTCTCATTTTGAATACGTAACCTCTGGTTCTTAATAATTTTACCCTTCCCTCAAGTCTCTCTCAGCTTCTGATGCTCTGGAGAAAACGACGCAGGTGTCCAACCTCCTCCTTTAGTTAATATCCTCTAACCCGGGCAGCATCCTGGTAAACCTTTTCTGCACCCTCTCCAAAACATTCACCTAAACCTTCTGTTGTTGGTAGAATCACACATGGTTATGAGATAGAATACAGGTGTGAGATAGATCAGCTTGTTGAGTGGTATCACAATAACAACTTCACATTCAACATCAGCAAGACCAAGGAATTGATCCTGGACTTCACGAAAGAGAAGTCGAGGGTATACACACCAGCCTTCATTGATGGATCAGTGGAGAGGGTGAGCAGTTTTGAGTTCCTGGGTGTCAGCATCACTGAGGATGCATCACTAAGAAGGCATACCTACTTTATTAGGGGTTTGAGGGGATTCAGAATGTTACCAAAGACCGTTGCAAATTTATAGAGTACAGTGGAGAGCATTTTGGCTGGTTGCATTACAGCGTGGTATGGAGGCTCCAGTGCTGCGATGAGAAGCTGCAGGAGTTGTAGAATCAGCAATCCCATCATGGGGACCAGCCTCCCCACCATTGAGGACATCTTAAGAGAACAGCATCTACCACTAAGAACTCTCACCATCAGGGACATACCTGCTTCTCGTTACTACCATCGGGAAGGAGGTACAGGAGCCTGAGGACCCACACAAAATGAGCTAAGAACAGCTCCATCCACCCCACCATCCGATTTCTGAATGGACCATGAACTCTACTTCATTATTCTTTTCTCTTGTACTATTTATTATGTAATTTATTGTAATTTTATTTTTGTACTGTACTGTACTTGAAGCTGAATCATCTGCAGCTCAACATCAGTAAGACAAAGGAGATAGTGATGGAGACTAAGCTTGCACTGCCCCTGTTACTACTGATGATGAGGACGTGGATGTGGTGAGGACCTACAAGTACCTGGGGGTGCACCTGGATGACAGACTTGAACCAATACAGAAGCTGTGTACAAGAGGGGCCAGAGTTGCCTCTGCTTCCTAAGGAGGCTGAGGTCCTTTGGAGTATGCAGGCCTCTCCTTCACGTGTTCTACCTGTCTGTTGGCGACAGTCCAATCTTCAATGTGGTGGTGTGCTGGGACAATGCCAACAACATGGGTGATGTCAACAGGCTCAATAAACTGATTAGAAAGGCTGGCTCTGTTATAGGAGTCAAACTGGACACACTGGAGGCCATGGTAGAACAAAGGACCCTATGGAAAATCCGGGCAATTCTGGACAATGTTTCTCGCCCTCTTGGCTGAACAGAGGAGCACTGTTAGTAATAGACTAAGACAACTGCGCTGTTCTGAAGAGTGCTATATGAGATCATTCTTATCCCCGTCCATTAGGTTCTATAATGAGTCAACCTTTAGCCAGGAAAATGATGACCCCCTCCTGTTAGACTGTTTGAGGTAACTTGTTTTTTTTTCTTTCTAACTTCTCTTCTAATATTTGTATATCTGAGCACCCATAATGCTACTGTGATACTGTGATTTCCTTTGGGATCAATAAAGTATTTATCTGTCTATCTATCTCTGCTGCTGACGCAATATAACAATTTTCATAACATATAAGTCAACGCTCCTCCAAGTGAACCACAATGTTGTTGTGGTTTGGAGGCTTGCGTGCCTCAGTGACCCGGAGAGCTATGTTGGCTGGAGTCAGGGCCTTGTGCTTTGGTGTTTGGTAGGGTCAGTTATGCCAAACAGGTCAAAGGGTAGAGGACAGTCTAAGAGTGGTCCACTGGCCCTTCAGGTTCGGGGGTTTAGCTCAGTGCTAACAATCAAGGCTGGTCAAACAAAATTGTTATGGAAACCCTTCTGCATCTGAGTGCGACGGTATTCCTGAGTCTCCATCCGGGACTAGCATGACCAACGGAAGTGAAAACCGAGAGGAAGCTGTGAACACCACCAGAGATGGAGGACCTTCATTACTGCCCTAAATGCCAGCAACGTAACGGACAAAGGAGAGATGATAATTAATTTGATTCTGATTCTGAGGCAAAACATTTTCCCTGTGAGCAATGATGATCAGAAACTCACTCCGTGGAGGGAATCAAATAAAGTCAATCAATCCTTTCAACTGCATTGGATAGGCAGGTGAAAGGAGGAAAAAAAACACTGGAAAGTTAAGGTAAATTTATTATTGAAGTACATATATGTCACCATATACTTACAAAGTTCTGGAGGAACTCAGCTGGTCGGGTGACATCTATGGAAAGGAATAAACAGTCAATGTTGATGAACAGTTGTGATGAAGGATCTTAGCCCATATGTTGACTGTTTATTCCTCTTCATAGATGCTGCCTGATCTGCTGAGTACTTCCAGTATTTTTCAAGGGTTACCTGGATTTCCATTGTCTGCAAAATCTCTGGTCTTTATAAAGTCCACTATAGTACAGAGTGGTCAAATTGGTCATAGTGTTGCTACTACTCAGATAACGATGAGGACTGTGCCAGTTGCTTCAAGAACTGAATGGTTGAAGGGAAGTAGGTGGAGTGGGACTTCAGGCTTCTGTTCCTTCTGCCCGTTGGTAGCCGTGAGAAGATGGCACGGCCCGGATGGTGGCAATCTTTGAAAATAGATGTTGACTTCTTGAGGCAGCACCTCCTATAGATACTAACAATGGTAGGGAGGGCTGTCACAATATACTACCTTGAGATTCAATTTCTTGCAGGTATTTACTGGAAAACAAATAAATACAATAGAATTTATAAAAAAAATATACATAAAATCTAACAGACAACTAATGTGCAAAAGAAGGCAAGGTAATGAGGAACAAGCTTGGGAATTGGGTAGAATCAATTGTTCTACAGGGAACTAGCATAGATTTGATGGTGTGAATGGCCTCATTCTGGGCCATGATAATCCTGATAAGAGGTCAGTCATGTGAAGCAGTAATGCTATTTTTCTCAGCTGATGTCAGAACAACATTTTGCGTTTTCATTTAAAGTTTTAAGCAATTGCATTTTTTTGCTTTAGATTCCTATTAATCAGCATGTTCATTAATTATCCATGCACTAATTATCTTTGTAATGCAGTATTTATCCATTTAGTAATTCTCTGCATAGTAATTATCTGTGCAATAGTTATCCATGTAGTAATGATCCGTAGCATATGGTAATTATCTATACAGTAATTATCAAAACAATATGATAACTCTCTGAGTAATACAATAATTATACATGTAATTGGATGTTTTTCCATGCAATGATTATTTATATAAAACCATGATTATCTATGAGGCAATGCCGATGTAATACTTTCATTATCTGTGTGACAATTAACCATGCTTCATTTTTTCTTATGACAGTTACCCATATGATCATTTCCTGCCTAATTTCTCTGGTGAAAGTTTATGATCTTTACTTCAAGTTTTTATTTTTGACTCACTCTTTTCTCTCTCAGAGCTAGAATCAAATTGTGTTGTGATTACTGTTGGCTAAGTGCTCCCTGTCTGATAATTGGCTCAATACACATCAAATCTTCTGCTGACTTGCTGGCAGAAGAAAATGATCATCCTAAAATAAACTGAATAGCCTTGAAAGGTTTGTGAGGACTTTTCTGGTCCCACTGTCGCCTCTAGTAGTTTACATGAATTACCTGGGTACTAATGACTTCAATGTAAATGCTACATCATCTTTGGTTCTTCCTATGCAGCCCAGCTGGTACTGTATGCACTAATCCAGTCTCGCATATGTACAACAGAACCTAGGGCTGTGTACAGCCCTGGCCAGGTCTGTGTATTCCCATGCTCAAGCTAATGTGCACCTGAGTCCAGGTGTTTCATAGAATCTATAGTGATGTATTCTACTGCATAGAATAAGGCCCTTTGGCCCATCTAGTTTATGCTGACCTGATGTTCTACCTAGTCCCATTGACCTCCACCCAGACTATAGCACCTCCAAACTATGTACCTATTCAAACTTCTATTGAATGTCCCAGCTGGACCTTTATCCCCTGCTTGTACAACCCTCTGAGTGAAAATGTTCTCCATCAGATTCCCCTTTCACCTTAAACCTATAATCTTTAGTTCTAGTCTCACCCCAGCTTCTACCTATACCCCTCATAATTTTGTACATCTCTATCAAATCTCTCCTCATTCTCCTACACTGCAAGGAATGAAGTCCTAACTTATTCAACCTTCCCCTGTAACTCAGGGCCTCAAGTCCTGACAAAGTCCCTGTAAATATTCTCTGCTCTCTTTTGAGCTTTTTGATGTCTTTTCTGTAGGTAGATGACTAGAACTGTACACAATACTCCAAATTTGGCCAATTGCTGATTTATATAATGTGAAGTATTACAGTACTTCATGACACATATCATTTTCATTTTCAAATGTTAACACAGGCATCACTATCCTTGTAGTAGTGTGATCATTGGAGCTGAGTATGAGACAAGCTTGGTTAAGAGGTTGTCTACTGGTAGGTTTTCAGATGGCTGTGGAGGCCAATCTGGGCTCCACATCTTCCGAACCTCACAATCCTGGCCCCTTCACCACTTGCTCATTGCCGTGGGATTTAATCTGGGATGTTAGAGTGGACTCTCTTAATGGAGAATGCCCGTATGTGACTTCGCTTAATGTGGGGAGGCTGTTGCATGGGCAATCCTTGACAGATTGGGGTCAGGGTCAATGGCCTGGAATGTAAGATGACCGGGGATCCTTCGCTGCTGCAGCCTTCCTCTACCCTCACTGCCGTTGTGATGTGTCATCATCTTCCACCAGCTCCACCATCGAGGTCTTGCTTATTGCTATCTGGAATGCATTCTGTGGTGTCCGCTGGTCCTGAATATCCCCCCAGATAAACACAAGAACACTGCGTGCTCTTTCTCTAGGGACATATGCGAACAGATGTAATCCAGGAAGAAAGACAATCCACTCGGACAGAACCATTGACAGTCTGCTGCCTAGACAATGAATGACCATCTTGGCCATATTCACATTTTTCCAAAGCACCACTGCCCTATTGGATCTTGGTTAGATGGAGAAATACCAGAAAACTGGAGGGACTCTAATCTGATGTGCCTTTATTTTAGAAGAGTTGCTAGGTCAAATCAGGTATTTACAGACCAGAGTCTAATATCAGAGATGGGACAGCGAGAGACTGGTTCTACCTGCATTTAGACAGGCAAGGACTGATTAGCGATAGTCAGCATGACTTTGTGGCTGAGAAATCACGTCTCATGAATTTGATCAAGTTTCTTTGAAGAGGTGACCAAGAGGAATGGTGAAGGCAGGGCAGTAGATACAAGACTTGAGGACTTGAATTATAGGGAGAGGCCGAATAGGTTAGGAATTTACTCCCTGGAGTGCAGGAGAATGAGAGAAGATTTGATAAAGGTATACAAAATTATGAGAAGCATAGATTGGTTGAATGTAAGCAGGCTTTTTCCACTGACTTTGTGTGGGACTAGAATTTGAGATTATAGGTTGAGGGTAGAAGGTGAAATGTTTAAGGTGGGCATGAGGAGGAACTTCCGCTCCGAGTATAGTGGGAGTATGGGATGAGCTGTCAGTGAAAGTGGTGGACATGGATTTGATTTCAACATTTAAGAAAAGTTTGGATAAGTACGTGCATAGGAGGGCTATGGTCCTGGCGCAGGTCGATGGGATCAGGCAGAATAATAGTTCGGCACAGGCTAAGGGCTTGTTTCTGTGCTGTAGTGCTCTAGATGCTGGGTACATGTTCAGGAACAGTTACTACCCTTCAGCAATCAGGCTCGTGCACCAGTGTGAGATTCACTCTACACTGAACTGATTCAAGGACTCTACAGCTCATGTTCTCAACATTATTTATTTATTTTTATTTAGTGTTTATTTTGCATAGTTTGTATTCCTTTGCACTCTGGTTGTTTGTCCATCTTTGTGTGTAGTTTTCCATTGATTCCATTGTATTTATTTGTATCTACTGTGAATGTCTGCAAGAAAATGAATGGCAGAGTAGTTTATGGTACACCTTCTTGAAAATGCAAATATCTAATCAGCCAGTCCTGTGGCAGCAACTCAGTGCATAAAAGCATGCAGATGTGGTCAAGAGATTCAATTGTTGTTAAGACCAAACATTAGAATGGGGAAGAAATGTGATCTAAGTGACTTTGGCTGTGGAATGATTGTTGGTGCCAGACGGGGTGGTTTGAGTATCTCAGAAACTGCTGACCTCCTGGGATTTTTACGCACAACAGTTTCTGGAGTTTACTGAGAATGGTGCAAGAAACAAAAAAACATTATATGAGTGGCAGCTGTGCCGGCAAACATGCTTGTTAATGAGAGAGGTCAGAGAAGAAAGGTCAGACTGGTTCAAAATAATAAGAACGTGACAGTAACTGAAATAATCACACATTACAACAGTGGTTGACAGGAAGGCATCTTTGAACATATCGAACCTTGAAGTGAATGGGCTACAGCAGCAGAAGACCACATACTCAGTGGTCACATTATTAGGTACAGGAGGTACCTAAGTGTCTCCTGTACTTGTGTGTATGTAGTTAGTAAGTCTGAGGATGACACCAAAGTTGGTGGTATAGTGATCTAAGACTACAACAGGGTCTAGACCAAGGCTTCCCAACCATTTTCTTGCCATGGAACCTTATCATTAACTGAGAGGTCAATGGACCTCAGGTTGGGAACCCCCTGGTCTAGACCATCTGGGAAAATGGGCCATTTCTTAGCCCATGCAATTTATGCAATTTAACTTTCACACCGAGGGTGGTGGGTATTTAGAGTAAGCTGCCAGAGGAAGTGGTAGAGCTGGGCACAATTATTACATTTAGAAAGATGAATGGGTAGGAAAGGTTTGGGGGGGCATGAGGTAAATACAGGCAAACTGCACTAGCTCAAGTACGTTAGAAGGGCTGAAGGTCAGGCGAAAAGCAAGCAGCAGATCCCCACAACCTCCGCACCGGATGACTGAAGCGTGGGGGCTGAAGAGCAGCTCCTTCAACCACTCTGCCTTTGCAATCCGTGTTGTCACTTGAAACTATTTGTCTATTGACTCACCTCTGGCAGATGTACATGTGAACGTCCTTTATTGCTGCATTTAATTCGCCATTGTCCTGTGTGCATTGAATATGAAAAATTGATGACAAATTAGAAGCAGCTGTTTAAATAACGATGTGTTTAAGCATTCTATTGTTGGATTTAAACACCGAGGAAGCTTTGAAAGAAGAGAGAAAGGAATACATTTTTATTTATTTATTTTAGGGATTTCAGTAGCACCAGTAAAATTGCTTTAATTGCTTATTCTTAGTAGTCAAGTCGAGGGTACGTAATTGGTGTTGGGGCTAGGCCAGATTGGGTGGAGTGACAGCTCCCATAACTTCTATCAAACCTACCAGCACACTTTATCCCACTGTCTAAGGACACACTTTCCAAGTTTACTGACTTCATAGGCAGCTTATTTAAACTTATTTATTGATCATCCACAAGGCCCTGTACATCAATAGAAAGCACACCAGTGTCTAAGAAAGGATGTGCTGGCATTGGACAGGGTTCAGAAGAGGTTCACAGAATTATTCTGGGAATGAATGGGCTAAAGTATGAGGAGGGTTTGATGGCTCTGAGCCTGTAATTAGAAAAATGAGGGGGGATCTCATTGAAATAGTGAAAGACTTAGATAGACTGGATGTAGATAGGATAGAGCCATAGTCATAGTTATAGAAAAGTATAACACTGAAACAGGCTCTTTGTCCCATCTAGTCATGCTGAACCATTTAAACTGCCTACTCCTGTCAAACTACACCAGGATCACAGCCCTCCATATCCCTTCCATCCTGGTACCTACCCAAACTTCCCTTAAACATTGAAATCGAGCTCACATGTATCACCTGTGCTGGCAGCTCATTCCACACCCTCACAACCTCTGAGTGAAGAAGTTTTCCTTCACGTTTCCCCTAAACATTTCACCTGTCACCCTTAAACTAAGACCATTTGTTGCAGTCCCACCAACTTCAATGGAAAAAGCCTGTTTGCATATATCCTACCTATACCCTCATAACTTTGTATACCACTGTCAAATCTCTTCTCAATTGTTACTGTTCCAAGGAATAAAGTCATAACCTATTCAATCTTTCCATGTTTCCTATAGTGGGGAATTCTAGGACTAGAGGGCACAGCCTCAGAAAACAAGAATGTCCCTAAAAAAAGAGATGAAGAGAAATTTCTTCAGACAGAGTGTAATGAATTTGTGGAATTCATGGCCACAGGCAGCTGTAGAGGCCAAGTCATTTGAGGTTGATAGGTCCTTGATTAGTAATGGTGTCAAAGATTACAGAAAGAAGGCCCAGGAGAATGACGTTGAGAGAGATAATAAATCAGCTATGATGAAATGATGGAGCAGGCTCAATGGGCTGAATGGCGTAATGCTGCTCCTATGTCTAATGGTCTTATGTCCTTTATGAACAATATTCTCAACAAGTTTTTCACTGTATCTCTAAACATGTGACAATATTCCACTTCCAATTCCACTTCAAAGGTTAAGCTTCTTTGATTTGTCACCAAACACTCTGATGAACATTTACACACTTTGGGTTGAAATTATCCTGACCTGACAGCATCAGGGTATGTTATGATAACTCCCATGCACAGGAATCCTGTAGGATCTATAGGAGGCATTGCCTCAAGAAGGTAACATCCATCATTAAAGATCCCCACCATCTGGGCCATGCCAAATCTCACAGCTACCAATGGATAAGTGGTACAGAAGCCCAAAGTCCCACACCACCAGGTTCAAGAACAGCTACTGTACTTCAGTTCAACCAACTGGCACAATTGTAATCACTACCTCAGTACTCACCACTTTGATGTCTTTTCACTAAAATACACATTTTTGTTCTAATTCTGTTCTTTCTTGTGTATAATTTGTTTTTCTCGTGAATGAAGCTTGTCGGTAGCTATGTGTTTGTCATGTTGCTCAAGTTTCTCATTGCACCATTGTTTACGTAGTCGGAAGGCGGTGAAAGTGTGGAACAAGCTGCCATTCGATTTCAGCATTTAAGAGAAATTTAGATAGGTACATAGATGTGAGTGGTGTGGAGGGCTCTGGTCCAGGTGCAGGTCAATGGAATTGGGCAGATTAATAGTTTGGTATGGAGTAGACAGGCCAAAGGGCCTGCTTCTATGCTGTAGTGTACTATAACTCTGTGAGTCTGTGTACCTGTGCACATGACAATGAACTGAATTTGAAATTCAACAATGAGCCCATCTTCGGTGTAAAGGAATTTCAGCGCAGTTCTGTTTAAATAACCAGTCCCTTATCTTGTAACCATTCATAGTGTTACAGAGTCATTGAGCCATACAAGATAGAAGCCGGCTATTTGGTCCATCACATCCAAAGTCAGTCAATTCAATATAAAATTTATTACTGAAGTAGTTACATTACAGTATCATACCTTCAGATTAATTTACTTACAGGAAAATAAAGAAATACAATAACATTTATGGAAAACTGTACACGAACAACTAAAATGCAAAGCAAGACAAATTGTGCAAGTAAAAAATACCGGGAACATGAGCTGTGGAGTCCTTGGAAGTGAGTTCATAAGTTGTGGGATCTGTTCAGTGTTGAGGTGAGTGAAGTTGTCCAGGCTGGCTCAGGAGGCTGATGGTTGTAGGTAATAACTGTTCCTAAACCTGGTGGTGTGAGTCCTCAGGTTCTGTACCTTCTTCCTGATAGCAGCAATGAGAAGAGAGCATAGCGTGGATGGTGGGATGCTGCTTTCTTGTGGCAGCAATCCTTGTAAATGTATCAATGGTGGGGAGGGCTTTGCCAGTGATGGACCGGGCTGTATCCAGCACTTTATGTAAGAGCTTTTTTACTCCTGAGAATTGGTGTTTCCATACCAGCCTGGAATGCAACCTGTCAGGATACTCCCCACTATGTCCCTATAGGAGTTTGTCAAAGATTTCGGTGAACATGCCAAATCTATACAAACATCTAAGAAAGTAGAGAAGCTGTCATGCCTTCTACGTGTTGGTCCTAGGACAGATTCTCTGATATGATAGTCCCAAGGAACTTCAAGTTACTGAACTTCTCCATCACGGGCATCCATTTTTATTGGGCCATTCTCACCCATACGTAGGGAATTCAGGAGCTCATTGAGACACTTAAAGGCAGACACTGCTTCCACCATTTTCTCAGGGAGTGCACTTCCGAAGTTACCACCCGTTGATATTAATCTCAGTAAACAATGTTGATTGTTTCCAAAACTAGAGAGGTATCGGCTGCTCAAAGGGTTAAGTGTGCTTGTGGCCTGCCGAAGTCAAAGACAAAATCGCATTGTGCTACTGAGCACAAATCCCTTATTAGATCAGTCTGAGTCCATTGTTCCCTATCCCACGCAATCAGAGAGCAAACTCCGAGCCAGCATTGAGTAGGAACGTTTGAGTTTTATGGCAGTGTGCTTCTTTTATACTAATTGGATTGAAATACTTTCCAATTGACTTTCAGATTAAGACTTCTTGCTGCCTGCAGCACAGTCTTATTAAGCTGCCACAATTCCTTGATTTGTAGCACAGTAACGCTACTTCCCTGTCAACTTCTTTGGTAGGACCTGGAAGCATTGCTCAATTGAGAGGGAATGGTTGGCATTGAGAGCTGCTGCAAATGATAAAAATTTTGTTGTGGCTGAGTGAGGTGTCGTGTGGAAAACTGTGCTTAATTTTCTGAGTGGCTCAAAATGTACTAGCGAAAATTGGGAGCAATCTCAATCAATGCTCATTGTTTCCAAAGCAGGAGTGATTGTGGGAAGATTGGAAGATTGTGAACATACTTAGAGCATTGTGTTCCCTTCTGGGTTTCTCATCATAGGAAGGATGTGGAAGATTTAGAGGGGTGCAGAGGAGATTTAGCGAAACACTGCCTGGATTAGAGGGTATGAGCTATAAGGACAGTTGGACAGACTTGGGTCCTTCTGTCTGGAGTGTCAGAGACTGAGGAGTGACCTGATAGCAGTTTCTATCTATGGCAGGGTGGAGATACATCTCTACCAAAGGAGGTGTAAGCTGCTCCTTCTCTCCACTAGCCTGCAGATCATCCCTGGGCAAGGTGTAGCACCTGCTTAACCACCTTCCCGCCCCCTCACCCCCGATCAGGGTCACGTGAGGCCATGGGAGCAGGTGGTGGATGGTCGTATGAGCAACTGGTGCATATCACAGGTCCTGGTTATGAGACCACTGACGCCAGGCAGACAATCTCTGAAGAGTATTGATAATGGCTGGGGTCACCCATCTTGTAAAGACACTGCCCAAAAGAAGAAATAGGCAAACCATTTTCTGTAGAAAAATTTTGCCAAGAACAATCATGGTCATGGAAAGACCACGATCGCCTTCATCATACGACATAGCACATAAGAAATGAGCAAGATAGGATAGGTGGTCTGATCTTTTTCAAGGGTAGAAATCTTAAGTACCAGAGGTCATGTATTTAACGTGAGAGAGGAAGTATGCAAAAGAGATAATTGGAACAAGTTTTTACACTGACAGTGGTGGATGTCTTGAATGAGCTGCCGGGGACGTGGTAGAGGCAGATGCAATAGAGGTGTTTAAGAGGCTGTTAGACACATGAATATGCAGGAAATGGAGGGATAAGGATCATGTGCAGATGGAAGAGATTTAGTTTAATTCAACATCATGTTCAGCACAGACATTATGGGCCGAATGGCCAGTTCCTGTGTTGGACTGTTCTATCATCTTTAAACTGGTGTTCCCCAGTTGTTGACCCATCCACCAATGAGATCACTTTCTCCTCAGGAGCATGAAGGTCCCTCAAAGCATAGAGTTTTCATTAAATCAGCAGTATTAAGCAAACCATGCATCAGCAACCAGGGTTCAGTTCCCACCATTGTCTGCAAGGAGTTTGTACGTTCTCCCTGTGACCACATGGGTTTCCTCTATTTGCTTTGGTTTCCTCCCACAGTCCAAAGATGTACGGGTTATGAGCATGAGGTGTTGGTGCAGTTGTAGGCTGCCTTTAGCACACCCTTGGACTGTGTTTGTCATTAATGCAAATGATTCATTTCTTTGCACATCAGAGGTGTTGAACTGGGGCCGTGATTGTTTTCTCCGATAGATATAGAAAACCTGTGGCATTATTCTGGAGAAAAGCGGTGTGCATCCATTTTGGAAAAGATAAAAAACTGCAGATACTGGTGATGGGAGTTAGTGTGAGTGTAGGAAAAACTGGGTAGATGAGGAGGAACAAGAAAGTGAGGGTGGAGTGAAATATACTGAAAGCTGGAGAATTCACTGATCACGCCATTGGGAGTGGGTTACCCAAGGGGACAATGATATGTTGTTCCTGGGAAAGGAGATGGGAATATGGGGGGGGGGGGGCGGTGGAGAATAAAAAGGGATTAGTGTAGGGGTGATCTAAATGGGTGCTTGATAGTCAGTATGGACTTGATGGGCAGAAGGGCCTGTATCTGTGCTGTACGACACAACTTTCCCTACTGTTGTTGCCTGTGTTGTTCTGCTGAACATTGTGGGCATGCTATGTTGGCACTGATATGCATGGCAACACTTGTGGGCTGCCCTCAGCACAACCTAAGATTTTGTAGTTATTCATGCAAATATTAATAATCAATATATTTCACAGTATGTTTTGATGTATATGTAATAGATATATCTGCATCTGAATAGGATTTATACTTAAGTACAGAGGGGTCCCAAAGAGCTTGGGCAGGTGCTGGCTTTTGGATAAGGTGTTGGAGTTCTGAAGGTGTAGAGTTCTTTGGTACTGGGATGATGGTGGCTGATTTGAAGCATGTGGGGACTGGATGAGTGAAGAGTTGTAGATGTTTGTGATGATGTCAATGAGCTGGTGTGCTCACTCCCTGGGAAGTTGTCTGGCTTGGCTTAATGGGGGTTGAATCTTCGCAGAGCCATTCTCATGTCTGCTGTTGTTACAGAGGGTGGCTGCTCACCTGAGAGCTGGGGAGGTGTGGGGGCACAGTGTTCGTTTTCATGGCCTACATTGTGTTCATGCCTCAAAGCAAGCATAAAGGTTGTTTAGAGCATCAGGGAGGAGGCGCCACTGGTACAGCCAACACTCCTTTTCCATGCCCTTGATGCCCGGCCACATACACTGGGGATCATTATCAGACAGGTGCTCCTGAATTATTTTGTGCATAGGTTGTCTTTGCCCTCTTGATGCCTAAGAGGAGGTTTCTCCTGGCCTCTCTGAGAGCTGGACTTGAAGGAAGCATCTGGGGCTTTTAGTAGGAAGAGCTCCTTTGCGTTCAGCCAGGGCTTGAGGCTTGGCTGTGACATGACAATTCTTGAGGTACCATCATTGTCTACACACTTACAGATGTAGCCAATGACAGATGGGGCATATTCCTTGAAGTCTATGTCTTCTCAATTTGTGCTGACCTCCGTGAACATCTGGCAGTTAGCCTGTCCTAAGCAGTCCTGGAGTATAGATTTCGCTTCATTTATCCATACAGTGATGGTCCTCTTGACTGGTTTCTCCATTTTCAGCAGTGGTTGGTATGCTGGAGATGTGGTCAGAGAGGAGAAGATGGGGGCATGGGATGGCTTTGTAAGTACTGTGTCTGTTTGTATAAACATAATCTAGTCTGTTTGTTCCCTGAGTGGTGACATGTTGGTGGAATTTGGACAAAATGTCCTGTTGGTTAAAATGATTGAAGTCTTCTGCAATTATGAAGAGACTGTCCGGATGCTTGTTCTGTAGAGAGCTGGTGATATTGTAAAGCTCTCTCAGTGTTGGCATTCGCACTGGGGGGGGGGGGGGTGCGGGGGCTATAAACAGCAGTGATGAACACAGTGATAAACTCCCTGAGCAGGTAACGTAGCTGTCGCGTAACTGCAAGAAGTCCAGTTTCCGCAGACAGTTGACTACAGATAAGTTTATGCACCGAAACATTTTATCCAGAGCATATTACATTATGGAATCTTGCTGTGCCCCGACCAGCTGTTAAACATTCTGGGACATCCTTAAAAGATAGGAAGTGGGAGAGGAACGGAAATTTTGCTGAAGCAGAGTTGTTTGTTGAGGCAGGATCATTTATCAGAACTGTGCTCTTTAATTAGGCGAGGTAACATGCAGTCCCACAATACAGCAGCGTTTATATGTGGACAGAAGACTGAACAGATACTAAGCTGCATTATGGCCCAGTTTCTGACACAGGCTGTTAATTAGATTTTCTTGCTCAAAGACCCAGCTCCCTGACAATACAACCCTCTGTCTGAGACCTCTCATAGTCCTAATTAGAAAGAGCAGATCTCGGTGATTAAACATCCAATCTGTTGTTATGGTCATTCTTTGGGATTTAACCAGGTTAGAGTTGAGGCTGCTTCTTCCCGTCCATGTGAGAATGATAGCGAGTGAGACATCACTCTGGGCTTGACAGAAATTGGCAATAAATTGGATTGGGTCTGCAATTCTCCACTCTCACTCTGCAGGGCATTTTTAAAATCCACATTTAAACATGATACACAGGACATCACTGGTAAGGCTAGGGTTCATTGGTATATTTTATTTTCCATTGAGAAGGTAGGGGTGAGCAGACTCTTAGGACTGGTCAGTCTCTCTGGTAAAGGTGTTCATGGGGAAGAAATTATACAACCTGGGTTGGTGTATGACATTTGTTTTGAAGATTAAAGTTATTTGTCACATGTACGTCGAAACATACTGTGAAATGTGTTGTTTGCATCAACAACCAGCAAAGTCTGAGGATGTGCTGGGGGACCCTGCATGTGTCACCACACTTCTAGTACCAACATAGTATGCCCACAACTCACTAACCCTAACCCCAGATGTATGCCTTGGAACAGTGGGAGGAAACCTAAGCGTCATGGGGAGAATGTACAAACCCCTTATAGACAGCAGCGTGGGAATCTTTCTATTGCTGGTGCTGGAAAGCATTATACTAACCATTACACTATTATAAGCTGGGGGAATGTTCATTGCCTGACTCTTGCATGGATGAATGTGGCTCATCACTTATCAACCCGTGCCTTAAACACAAGAGATTCTGCAGATGCTGGAAATCCAGAATAAAAGTACTAAACACAAAATGCTGGAGGAACTCAGCAAGTCAGGCAGCATCCACAGAAAGGAATAAGCCGTTGGTCTTTTGGTCTGAGACCCTTCATCACAGGATATGGTGTCACAGCTACAGAGAAAGTGCAGTACAGGCAGACAGATAAGGTCCAAGGGCCATAACCAGGAAGATACAAGAGGTCTGTTTAATAGTCTATAACAGTGGAATGGAGGCTGTCCTTGAACCTGGTGTTACATGCTTTCAGGCTTTTGTATCTTCTGCCTGATGGGAGAGGGGAAAAGAAAGAATGTCTCTTCTAATGTTATAATGGAAGGAAAGTCTTTGATGAAGTTGCTGAAGATGGTTGGGATTTGAGAAACTGCCCTGAGGACTTCCTGCAGTGATGTCCAAGGACATCACATAAGCAATCGGACTTACTGAAGAGCTCTTTCAAAGTGCCAGCACAGAGA
Organism: Hemitrygon akajei; assembly: GCF_048418815.1. Taxonomy (NCBI): domain Eukaryota; kingdom Metazoa; phylum Chordata; class Chondrichthyes; order Myliobatiformes; family Dasyatidae; genus Hemitrygon; species Hemitrygon akajei. Next base: position 173,115,832 of record NC_133133.1, read on the forward strand.
CAACGGACAATGTCAGCATTCACTTTGAGAGGACTCCAATGTAAAAGCAAGATGCACTGCTGAGGTTTTATAAAGGTGTTGGTCAGACCAAACTTGGAGAATTGTGAGCAGTTTTGGGCCCCATATCTAAGAAAGGATGTGTGGGGAGGTTCACAAGAATTATCCCAGGAAGGAAAGAGATAACTCTTAGGGAGGGTTGCATAGGAGCTGCGTTTGATGTCTCAGGAGTTCAGAAAATTGCAAGAGGATCTCATTGAAACCTATTGGAATCTGATGGCCTGGATAGAGCAGGGAGAAGGAGATGTTTCCAATAGTGGGAGAGTCTAGGATCCAGGGGCATAGTCTCAGAATAAAGGATCTCATACAGTCATAGAACACTCCAGCACAGAAACAGGCCATTTGGCCCATCTAGTTAATACTGAAATATTATTCTGCCTAGGCCCATTGACCTACAGCTAGATCATACCCCTCCATGTCCCTCCCATTCATGTACTTATCTAAACTTCTCTTAAATGTTGAAATTGAACCCACATCCACCACTTCCGCTGGAAGCTTGTTCCACACTGTCACCATCCTCTGAGTGAAGAAGTTCCCCTCATGTTCCCCTTAAACGTTTCACTTTTCGCCCTTGACCCATGATCTAGACTCACCCAACCTCAGTGGAATCCATGCAATAATGAACGAGAATCATTTGAGGTCATTAGGCCTGTGCTTGATGAAATTCAGAAGAATCAGGGATGATCTCTCAAAACCTGAAGAAAGCCCTGGTGGGTAGAGTAGATGTCCATCAATAGGCGAGTCTGGGATCCAATGGCACAACCTAGGAATAAAGGAACGTCCCTTTAGAAGAGAGATGAGGAGGGATATTTTTTGCCAGAGGGTAGTGAATCTGTGGACAGCGGAGGCCAAGTCATTGGCTGTATTTAAGGCAGAGGCTGATAGTTATTTGATTGGTAAGGGTTATGGGAAGAAGGCAGGAAAAAATAAAATGAGTCACAATCAAATGGCAGAACAGACTCAATGGGCCGAATAGCCTAATTCTGCTCCTATATCTTATGCCTTATGGGTCAAATGTCCATCTTTGGTGCTGCAGCTGGTGCCTGGACGGAGAGCAGAATGAGCTGCCTTCAACCGTAGCTCCCACTAAGCCAGTGTGATTACTCATTCACGAAGGAAGGAAGCACCTTTCATTCAGAAAAATTATTGTGGTTAAATATTTACCTAATCTGCGTACGGCTGTCAGATCCAGAGCTGCCTTGTATAGGACAGCGAGAGACTCGAAAGCTGTCTCCCCATGCGATGCATTGTACATTCTATGAAGTGTCAATATTTGTTGTTCTGGTAGCTTTTCCGTGAAGCTAGAGGTTGCCAGATATTAAGTAACATTCTGGCTGCAGTCAAAGTTTGAAGTGGTCCTGGAGCAGAGGGTAAGAGGTTCACTCAGTGCCACACTGCTTCCTGTTGGTGAGACAAAATGGAGGTGGCTGCCATGGTAACTGATCCACCTCTCTATTAGGATGGATGAAGAGGCTCTTTCTGCCCATTTCCTTTAACCTCAGTGCAGTTTAGTCCAGGGCTTTTCCTCTCCATAGCAACAATCAGCAAAGCAACAGAGCTTGAGTTATCAGAAGAGGCTGGAAAACCCTGGGCCTTTCCTCCATAATGGAGTAGGAGGCTGAAAGTTAACTTACGGAAGTTTATAAACTCACGAGGGACATCATGATAATGTAGCAGTTGCCACAATGCTATTTCAGCACCAGTAACCCAGGTTCAAATCCTGCCTCTGCCTGTAAAGAGTTTGCATGTTTTCCTTGGTACCGCATGGGTTTCCTCCGAGTGCTCTGGTTTTCTCTCACATTCCAAAGATGTACCGGTTAGTAGGTTTATTAGTCACATCGGTCAATTGGGCAACATAGGCTTGTTGGGCCAAGAGGGCCTTTTACTGTGCTGTATCTCTAAATAAATAAAATTAAATTAAAAATTGTTCAGGTGGATGGTCACAGTCTTTAGGGGAGTCTAAAATCAGAGAGCACAGATTTCAGGTAGGAAGGGAAAGATTAAGAGAGCATCTGAGGGATAGGTTTTCCACACAGAAGATGGTGGATGTTTGGAACGAGCTGCCTTAAGAAATGGTAAAGGTGGATACAGTTAAAATATTGAAAAGCAATTTGGACATGATTGAGACGCAATTACCACCACTGACTATAAGGAGTGTGTATGTTCTCCCCATGACCATGTGGAACCAAAACTTACCTACTTGTGCCCTTAGCTCCGAGTGGAGCACAGGGCATTGATGACCTCCCATCTCCATTGTCCTCTGAAGTTGATGGTATGCTTGGAGTTCATCAATGCTTCTGCAATCCATTGCATCCACCCTACCCAGGATTGGCTTACACAGCTTCACCAGAGGCCCATTGGTTGGCCCTACCCGTTTCCACCTCTCATGCTGAGGATTTAGGGTTGGACTTTGAGAGGTGTTGACCCAAAACGTCAGCTGTTCATTCCTCTCCATAGATGATGCCTGACCTGGCGAGTTATTACATTGCGGTTTGCAGGAGCTTATTGTGCAACGGTTGGCTGCGACATGACTATGTTTAGTTACTTGTAACCAATTCTTCAGCTGGCAAGTATGTGGAAGATGCAAAATCTTCTTTCATCTCATTAAGCACGCCTGGCTTCTAGAACTCAGCACGTCAGGCCGCATCAGATGCTGCTTGACATTCTCAGTTCCTCCAGCATTTTGTGTTTGTTCCTCTGGGTTTCCAGCAATGGCTGAATCTCTAGTGTTTATTAGATGTGACGAGACTGGTGCGACACTGTACCGCAGCAATCAGCGTTATGTCAGTACAGCACGGGCGAGCTGGGTTCAGTTCCACCACTATCTGCAAGCAGTTTCTACGTTCACTCCGTGACTGCGTCGGTTTCCTCTGAGGGCTCTGATTTCCTCTCACATTCCAACAGTTGTGTGGGTTAAATGAATCTCAGGGTAGTATATGGTAACATATGTGTGCTTCATTAATAAATTTACTTTGAACTTTGGGTTAGTAGGTTAATAGGTCACAATGGTGTAATAGGGTGGAGCGGGCTCTTGGGTCAGAGGCCTGTTACCACATTGTCTCTCTAAATGAAAATAAAAATAAAATAAGTGACAATTCTTTCTTGCAGCATCCTGCTGTCCGTGTTCACTTGGACTTTGCTCTATTGACAATAATTAACCAGTGACTCTAATTAAAGTTGTAGAGTGAGTGGAGCTTCTGCATTGCTTCGTTGCAAAACTATGGGTCAATCGTTTTCCTTCTAGTAATAATAAACAGCCCCTGTGTACACAAATCAAACTCAATAACTGACTTTCATTGGCGGCATTAAACCGAGCTCCCATCTGCCCTCTGCCGTGGGTGTAACAATCCTATGGCTTTGTTTTAGGAGCAGGGAGTTCAGCTCAGTGTCCTGACAAATATTTAACCCTTGGTTCATACCTGAAATCAGATAAATTGATAAAGTGGTTTATTGAGGAAGTGAGGGACGGTGAAAAGCTTTGTTCTTCAAGCTGTCTACACAGTGGATGTCAGTACATTGAGGAAGTACAAAGGAAAAGTACACAGAACATGACAGCACAGTAAAGACCCTTCGGCCCACCACGTTGTGCTGACCTTTTAACCTACTCTAACCCTTCCCTCCTACTTAGCCCTCCATTTTCCTATTATCCACTCTAAGAGTACCTTAAATGCACCTAATGTATCTGCCTCAGCCACCACCCCAGGGCATTCCACACACCCACCTACCTATGCCATCCCTCCCTATACTTTTCTCCAATCTCCTTAAAATGATGCACCCTTGTATTAGCTATTTCTGCCCTGGGGAAAAAGTTTCTGGATATCCACTTGATCTATTGCCTCTTCTCATCTTCTGAATAAATGAATGAATTGAATTGAATTAACTTTATTTCTTACATCCTTCACATACATGAGGAGTAAAAATCTTTATGTTACATCTTCATCTAAGGGTGCAATGTACAATCATAGTAATTTATAATGGATAAAACAGCCAATGTAACATAGAAATACACTCAAATCAGCGTGAGTTGATCAGTCTGGTGGAAGAAGCTGTCCCGGAGCCTGCTGGTCCTGGCTTTTATGCTGCGGTACCATTTCCTGGATGGTAGCAGCTGGAATAAATTGTGATTGGGGTGACTCAGGTCCCCAGTGATCCTTCCAGCCCTTTTTACACACCTGTCCTTGTAAATGTCCTGAATCATGGGAAGTTCACAACTACAGAGGTGCTGGGCTGTCCACACCACTCTCTGCAGAGTCCTGTGATTAAGGGAGGTACAGTTCCCATACCAGGCAGTGATGCAGCCAGTCAGGATTGTGCCCCTGTAGAAAGTTCTTAGGATTTGATGGCCAATACCAACTTCCTCAACTGTCTATCAAGTCACCTCATCCTCCTTCCCTCCAAAGAGAAAACCCCAGCTTGCTCAACCTATCTTCATAAGACATGCTCTCTAATCCTGGCAAATCTCCTCTGCACCCTCTCTAAAGCTTTCACAAAAGCAATTACAGACTGCAAGTGAAGTGTTACAGTTATGGAAAAGTGCAATGCAGGTAGGAAAGAAGAGTAAAGTCACAATGAGACAGATTATGAAGTCAAGTATCTTATATTTATCATACACAACGTCCATTCAATAGTCTTATAACTGGCAAAGAGTTGTCCTTGAGCTTCGTGTTGTGTGCTTCCAACTGACGGAAATGGGGAGAAGAGGGGAACGCTCTTTTATTAAATCCGGCAGCTTTCCTGAGGAAGCGGGAAATGTGGACAGAGTCCCTGGAGCGGATGCTGATTTCTGTGATGGACTGAACTGTATCCACAACTCTCTTGGATGGAAGAGTTGCCATATCCCAAGCCATGATGCATTCAGATAGGATACTTTCCATCGAGCACCGACAGCTGGTAGCACAATGGTAACACTGCTCAGGGTGTTCCACAGTTTGGAGTTCAATTCCGGTGTTGTTCTGTTTGGAACAGGACAAGTGAGATTAGTGTAAATGAGTACAATATAAATGCATATTTGGCAAACAGAATGGTCATGTTGGGCTGAAGGCAGGGCCCATTTCTATGCTCATGATGGTTTCCTTTCAATAGTAGGTGCATTAAGTTCAAAAGTTGTGAGGTAATTCTCCAGACGTGGCATGGAGGATGCTGGGATGTGTCCCTGTGCGGCCCTAAGGATGACTGATCCCGGGCCAGTGCCACCGACAAAGGTGTCACAAGAGAAGGAACATCAGGATTTTGCGGGGCCAGATACTGCGGGCGGAGGTCTCTATAGTCCAGCAATTGCTCTCTCTCTTTTTCTTGATGGTGGGGAGAGTTTGCCACCGATTCTCAAGTCGGAGAATCTCGGAAAAAGCAACGTGACAGATTGTAGCGTCTTAACAGCTACTGTTGGTTGGTCTTCCCTTTCACTGCAAAATTGTTGACATCCCGCTGTCCCTTGTTAGTGAGAGAGAGGTCCTGTGGCATGGCAGGTGAACAATAGTCTTTGCTGACTGCAGATCATCGTCTCTCTTTGGGTGCTCTGCTGTTGCTTGGTGGGCGTAGGCACTGATGCTTTTTGCTGAAGTGGGTGGTGGGTGCAGGGGAGAGATCAGTGCTTGCTTCCGCTTGCATGGGGGAGGGGTAGAGGGACCCTTGCGGTTTTAATGTTTTTCTGTCATTCATTCTTTTGGGTTTCTTCTGTTTTAATGAATGTATGTGAAGAGTAACTGTTTGTATACTGTATACGTTCTCTGATAATAAATGGAACCATTTGGAAGTGTCAGCTCTATAAAACCCTGGTTAGACCACAATGGAATATCGTGTCCCATTCTGGTTGCCCCATTACAGGAAAGATGTGAAGGTTTAGAAAGGATGCAGATTAGGGAGCATGTTTTGTGAAGATAGGTTGTGTGAGTTAGGTCTTACCTCTTTGGAGTGAAGGAGAATGAGAGGAGATTTGGTAGAAGTATACAAGATAATAAGAGGCACTGATGGAGTGACAGAGACTTTCTCCCGAGGCAGAAATGGATAATTCAAGGGTGCATTATTTAAGGTGTTTGGAAGAAAATATAGGTGGGATGTCAGAGGTAGACATTTTACACAGAACTATCTGTGTAAAATGCACTTTCATGCGATGGTGGTGGATTCAGATATGTTAAGGACAGGAGAGTGTTGTACTGTTCAATGTTTCATGAATGTACAACTTGATGCCTATCTGAAAGTTACTTGTGGAATGGTGTGGTTCCTCTGCCTGACACCTGCTGAGATGATACTAAAGGCTTTCTGACGGTATTTCTCTGTCAGTCTCACCTACAGGCAGATCCAGATGGGACATCGCTGCCTTGCCCGAGGTTCCTTGCTCACATGAGTACTTTGTCCAACAGTCCACCAACACCCTGGGATTTCATGAACGCTCCCCAGACCCACTATCCTGGAGCCATTGACAGAGAGCCACGCACATCCACCAGAGAAATCCGGACATCAGCAGGTAGGAAAACTCATCACTGGTGCTTTTTATCTTACTTAGTGCGGTATAGGCCCTTCGGCCCAACAAGCCACACCACCTGGTAACCCAGCTATCTAACCCTAGCCTAATCACAGAACAATTTACAATGACTAACTGTATACCTTTGGACTAAGGGAGGAAGCTGGAGCACCTGGAGGAAACCCACATGCTCACAGGAAGAATGTATAAGCCTTCTTTCAGAGGACATGGGAAATGAACTCCAGACCTTGACACCCTGAGCTGTTAATAGTGTTGTGCTAACCACTACGCTATGGTACTGTGGCACCCCTTCTGGAGATGTAATGAACAAAAATACAGTTAGCTAAAGATTAGCTTTATTTGTCTCGCATACTGTACATCGAAACAGCAAAACATACAGAGAAATGCGTCCTTTGCGTCAATAACCAACACAGTCTGAGGATGTGCTGGGGCAGCCCACTGGTGTCGCTACACTTCTGGCACCAAAATGGCACAGCTGCACCTCATTAACCTTAACCCGTACATCCTTTACAGAATGTGTGAGGGAGATAGAGAAACCCAGTACCCAGAGGAAATCCAGGTGATCGTGGCAAGAACGTAGAAACTTGTCACAGACAGCAGTGGGAACTGAACCCCGATCGCAGATCACTGGCACTATAAGCATTGTGTTATTCGCTACACCATTGTGTTCCCCGCCCCGGGACTCAGATTGCAATTAATTGATGAAGAATTCCTGGACGAACATGACCATTTTGCTCCATACAACGGTGTTCGCTGTCTGAGAAATGTTACCTGATGATTGAACCCAGAGGCAGGTTCAACAAGGACATCCCAAAATGGACCTGCAAAAGGACCCAAAGGGGATGAATCCGTAGTGCACAGGGAAAAGAAAGAATTCAGTAACAATCTGCTGAAAGAACTTTGTGGGTTGAGCAGTATCTATGGGGTGAGAAGAATTCCAGAATCAGAATCAGAGAATCAGGTTTATTCTCACTGAGATACATATGTCGTATAGTTTGCTGTTTTACAGCAGCAATACAATGCAGACATACAAGTTATTATATGCTGAAAAATAAATAAATAGTGTAAAAAAAAAGGAATGATGAGGTAGTGTTCATGGGTTCAGAAGTCTGATGATAAAGGAGAAGAAGATGACCCTAAAACATTGAGTGTGGGTCTTCAGACTCCTGTGCTCCTCGATAATAGTAGTAATAAGAAGTGGCCATGTCCTGGATGATGAGGCCCTTAGTGATGGATGCTGCATCTTGAAGATGTCCTCAGTGATGAAGAGGCTAGTGCCTACAATGCACCCTCTGCAGCCTCAAGAAATCCTACACTTTGAAGCCTCCACACCAGACTGTGATGCAAACAGTCGGAATGCTCTCCAAAGCACATTGATGGAACATTTGTTAGTCTTTGGCAACTTTCCAAATCATCTCAAACTCCTAAGTAGAGCGACTGGATCTTTGTGATTGCATCATTTTTGTTTCGAAGCTCTGCACAATGGACCCACTGAGACACGATGGGTGAAGGTGAATCTAAAGGGAACCGAGGGAGGTGAATGTAAAAGGAATTGGGAAAGAATAAGGAACACAGGGAAAGAGTGAGGAATGGGATTGAAGAACCCCTTCTCTCTGCCCAATAGTGACTTTGGGATGAACGTCGTCCTTTGTGCAGTAGCAATGTAGCATTTGACATTAGGGACATTTTAGAGACTCTTGGATAGGCACATGAATGAAAGAAAAATGGAGGGCCATGTGGGAGGAAGGGTTAAATTGATTGAGGAGTAGGTTAAAAGGTCACAGGCTGAAGGGCAAGTTCTGCATTATATGTTCTATGTTCTCATCCATGTCAAACAAATAATTTTGTAACATTGCAGTTAGTGTGTCACTACGACAGCTCAGGGCATTGGAGTTCGAAGTTCAATTCCAGCGTCGTCTGTAAGAAAGTTTGTACGTTCTTCCCATATGTGCATGGGGGCTCCGGATGCTCCAATTTCCTCCCACAGTGCAAGGATGTACCGGTTAGTAGGTTATTGTAAACTGCCCTGTGATTGGGTTAAATGGGTGGGTTGCTAGGCAGCGCGGCTCACTGGGCCTGTTCTGCGCTGTATCTCTAAATAAACAAATAAATCAAATCCGGCAGACGCCTCCAGATTCCACCACCTGCAGTTCCTTGTGTGTCCAGAAGACTGAGACTACTTGGTAAGTCTTCCCACAGCCAGCACAGGCACAATGGGCAGATTGGCCTCAATGCCTGATCATTCCATGACCCAGTATAAAAGCAAGGACAATGAAGCAAATGCTGTTTAATAAACTGAGGAACTGCGGCTGTACAATAGGAATCCTGTTCAAACAATGTGCTGGCCAAATACTTGTCCAGCTGAATGGTTTTGTTACTGAGGCTTGCTTTCGTTGAACACGCAGGCATTTATCAGCAGCCTCCCTCCCATCAGAGAGGGTACCTGAAATTCAGTGAACATTACTGCCGCTGTTCACCATATGGTGGCTGGTGTATGCATATCCATATCCAAAGAAAAGGGCTAGTTAATTTCTTTGGGCAGTTTACACAGCTAAGACTCTCTTGACACACGCCATTCAAGTCCTTTCTGCAGAACAGATGGGACATGGCTGGGAATTGTACACGGATCACCGTGTAGACCTGCATCCCGAGTCATCCCTTTATTCCTCGGAGCAGGTCTGGTCACAGGGTGCAGAGGCCTGAAAATCAGGGCCTGTCCTCCAAAGATGCGTCGGTCCCTCAGTAAAAGGCCCGGCTTCAGTTTTGACCTCTTCTGTTTATTGACCGAATGGCTCAGGGGTCTGAAGTGGGGGGAGGTGGGGGGGGGGGTGTTTGGGAAGAAGCTGTGACGAGGAGAGGAGGGGGCTGGACTAGGCCCACTCACAGCGCTGTCACTCCCATGTCCATCTCTGGGCCTGCCACCAAGAATGCCGGGAGGGAGAGGGAGGGGATTGCTGGGTCCTATACTGAGAACATAGAACAGTACAGCACAATACAGACTCTTCGGCCTATAAGGTTGTGCCAACCCTTTTACCTTCTTCAAGATAAATCTGACCCTCCTTCATAGCTCTCCATTTTTCTATAGTCCATGCGCCTACCTAAGAGTCTCTTAAGTACCCCTATCAGCCTCTACCTGGCAGCACGTTCCACACACCCACCACTCTCTGATTAAAGATCTTACCTCTGACATCACCCCTATGCTTTCCTACAAGCACCTTAAAATTATGCCCTTGTGTGTTGGCTATTTCTGCCCTGGAAAAAATGGCTATCCGTTCAATCTACGCCTCTTATCCTCTTGTACATCTCTATGAAGTCATCTCTCATTCTCCTTCACTGCAAAGAGAAAAGCCCTGGCTCACTCAAACTATCCTCAGAGGAGGACATGCTCTCGAGTACAAACAGCATTCCGGTAAGTCTCCTCTGCACCCTCCCTAAAGATTTTACATCCTTCCAATAATGAGGCGACCAGAACCGAGCACAATATTCCAAGTGTGGTCTAACCAGGGTTTTATAGAGCTGCAATATTACCTCGTGGCTCTTGAACTCAATCCCCCACCTATCAAAGGTTAACACACCATCCGCCTTCTTAACCACCTTATCCACTTGTGTGGCAGCTGGTTGTGAGGGAGCACCCTGTGCCTTGCTGAGTTGCTGGATGAAGTTGGGGTACCGTGGTCAGTGTGATGCTAGCACAGCTCAGGGTTCAGTGTTCACCTGTAAGGAGTCTCTACGTCCTCCCCGTGGAAAGTGTGGGTTTTCTCTGGGGGCTCCAGCTTCCTCTCACAATCCTAAAGCACACCGGTTAGTAGGCTAAATGGTCACTGTAAATTGGCCTGTGATTAGGCTAGGGTTAAACTGGGGGTTGCTGGCGGTGTGGCTGAAGGGTTGGAAGGGTCTATTCTGCGCTGTAAATAAATAGATCAATAAATGAGAATTATCCCTTGCAAGAGCAAAGCACAGTCATAGCTCCAGCAGCAACTACCGTAGATTCCGGACTACAGAGCGCACCTGATTAAAAGCCGCTGGCTCTAATTTTAGAAATAAAATCAATTTTTAAATTGTAAAGGCCGCATCGGATTTTAGGCCGCACCGGATTTTAGGCCGCACCGGATTTTCGGCCGCAGGTGTCCCACGTTGTAATATGAGATATTTACACAGAAAGATATTACACGTGAGGATTTTTTAAACTTTTAATTAAATCCATATGGTAACAAAAACAAATACATATTGCAAATGCTTTTTTTCGAACCGTGCCCGTACGCGGCTACTTTTAAATATACGTTGCGTATACTTCTTTACTGAACAACATTCCAATATCTCCTAACGACTGGTAAAAAAATATATATATTGCAGCCTACCAGGAAAAGTTATTGATCACCTTTAACTTAAAAGCAGCGTTTTCGCTCAGATCCAAAGCCGCTCGCGTAATGCGCTCCCTCCCTCCGTCCCGTTTCATCGCAAACCGGCATTTTCCCACAAGACACCGCGAAACCGGGTGTGATGTCATAGCCTCCCGCGATGTAGTACAGAAAACAAATATAGTTTAAACTAAGTAGGCAGCACAATGCTTCGAGTGTTTTCCATGTTGATGAGGGTGAGTACAAATGACTGATTTACAATAATTTAATTGTGAAAGTGCGCTTGATTTATCGTACAATTTCATTGGACCTCTGTGAACTACTCATCAATTTTATTGGTCTACTGTTATGAGGCAAAATGTTTACAAGGCGGCATGAAAAAAATCATGCATTAGCCGCTTCGGATTATTGGCCGCAAAGTTCAAAGCTGTTCAAAATGTGGGAAAAAAGTAGCGGCTTAAAATCCGGAATCTACGGTAATTCACACATCAGCCTCTACTGGAGTTGTAGAAATGGACACTGTCACTCTGGTTGCTGACTTCAGGAAGGGAGACAGCACACAGGGTTTTGTTTGCATCAACAGAGCTGAGGTTGGGCAGATCGAGAAGTTTGAGATCCTAGGAGTAAACGTCATCACCAACAACCTGTTCTGCCAGGCCCAACCATGTTGATGGCACAGCCACAAAGGCCCACCAGCACCTCTAACCTGGACAGGATGGCACCAGTGAACCACACTGGCAGGTTGTGGGCTGCTTACAAAACTTGTAAATATACTTAAATACTCTCACTGCAATCTGCAGCCAGTAATTTCCCTTTAAGCAAGCTACTTTTGAATTGCCTTAATGAACTAGTGATTTCACGGTCTTCCAAAGGTAAGGGCAGACTTAACTCTCACGCATGCAGCTACGGCACCTTTCAGCAGATGAAGGTACATTACCATAGCTGGATGAGAGGGAAGAAGGGAGGACTGAAATGCTGAGGAATGAAAGTTCCTTTACCCAACATCTTATTAGTAAGTGTACAGTCACTGGACAACAAGACCAAGGACATAAGGGCAAGAATGCTGTATTGGAGGAAAATGAAGAACTGCTGTGTTCTGTGTTTCATGGAGATGTGGCTTACACTGGTCTCAGCAGATACATTGGTAAAACCCAAGGGCTTCTCAATACACCAGGTGGACCAGAGTGCTTACTTGGAGAAGGCAAAAGGTGGGGGTCTATGTTTCAAGTTAAATTCTTTATGGTGCTTGGACATACTGTTCTTGTCATACTCTTGTTCTCCTGACCTGGAACATCTAACAATTAAGTGCTGACCATTCTACTTACCAAGAGAGTTTGCCTCTTTGATCCTGACTACAGTATACATACCACCAAAAGCTGACATTAACCAGGCACTCAAGATATTGAAAGCTGCCATCACCAAACAAGAAACAACTCACTTTGATGCCTTTCAAATCGTAGTCAGGGATTTCAATCAGACTTATTTGAATAAATCTCTGCCCAATTATCATCAAGATATAGCCTGCAGCACCAGGGGTCCCAACACACGTGACCTCTGCTGTACTACAATGAGGAATGCCTACCATTCCATACCTAGACAGCAATTTGGGAAATCTGATCATTGGCGGTCCTTCTCCTACCTGCAGACAGGCAGAGGCTAAAGAGAAAGGCACCAGAGATCAGGACAACAAAGAGATGGTTGCAGGTGGCAGAGGAGCAGCTATGGGATTGCTTTGAATTGGTGGAATTTGCCATGTTCAAGGACTCATCAGAGCATCTCAATTAATACACCACAGTTATCACAGACTTTATAAAAGCAGTTGTAGATGAGTGTGTCCCCATAAAATCATTCAGCGTCTTTCCCAAACAAGAACCTTGGATGAACCAAAAGATTAGAACCAGAATCGAACTCAGAATCCGGCTTAATATCATTGGCATGTGTCGTGAAATTTGTTAACCTTGGTCAAGTCAAGTCACTTTTTATTGTCATTTCAACCATAACTGCTGGTACAGTACATAGTAAAAACGAAACAACGTTTTTCAGGACCATGGTGTTACATGACACAGTACACAAACTAGACTGAACTACATAAAAAAAACAACACAGAAAAAAACTACACTAGACTACAGACTTGGGGTATCTGTACAATGCAATACATGATAAAGTTTAGGAAAAAAACTGAATTACAGTAAGAATATGTGTTTTAAATAGTTAAAATAGATAGTACAAAAACTGAAATTTTAAAGAAGTAGTGAGGTAGTGTTCATGGGTTCAATGTCCATTCAGAAATTGGATGGCAAAGGGGAAAGAGCTGTTCCTGAATTGTTGAGTGTGTGCCTTTAGGCTTCTGTACCTCCTTCCTGATGGTAGCAATGAGAAGAAAGCATGTCCTAGGTGATGGTGTTCCTTAATGATGGACACCACTTTTCTGAGGTACTGCTTCTTAAAGATGTTTTGGACACTATGGAAGCTAGTACCCAAGATGGAGATGACTGATTTTACAACTTTCTGCAGCTTACTTCGATCCTGTGCTGTAATCTTCCCACACCATACAATGCTGCAGCCAGTCGGAATGGTCTCCATGGCACATCTGTAGAAGTTTCAGAGTGTTTTCGTTGACAATCAGCTGAGGGTCAGATCAGGCCTGACGACCAAGTAAAGTACATGAGGTCCAGGTACTATCTCCAGAAAGCTATCTCACATGTAAAGTGGCATCTCCAGACCAAACTTAGATCACAGAAGGATGCTCGATAGCTGTTGAATACTATCACCTCTTACAAAGTGAAACCAAGTGACATAGCTGACAAAAAGGCTTTGCTTCCAGATGAACTCAATGCCTCGCTTTGACCCTCAAAAAATGGAGTAACCTTCACAAGCTATTATGGTTTTTGGACTTATTGAGAATGCCTGCAAGGAAATGTATTTCAGGGTTGTATATGGTGACTTATGTGTACATTGATAATATACTTACTCTGAACTTTGAACTTTCTCAGGAGGCTAACAAAGTTTGGCATTACTCCATCCACCCTCAAGAAGTTTTATTGATGCACCACAGAGAGCATCCAACCTAGATGCACCATAGCTTGGTACGGCAACTGCTCTGCCCGTGACCACAGAAACTGCAGAGAGTTGAGGACACAGCTCTACACATCATGGAAGCTAGCATCCTCTCCTTGGACTCTGCCTATACTTCTCACTGTCTTGGTAAAGCAGCCAGCATAGTCAAAAACCCCATCCAGCTTGGATATTCCCTCTTCTCCGTCCTCCCAGTGGGAAGAAGATACAAAAGCCTAAAAGCACGTACCACTAGGCTCTAGGACAACTTCTATCCCACTGTTAGAAGGCTATTGAATGATATGATGGACTCTTGACCTCACAATCTACCTCATTATGATCTTGCATTTTACTCTTGACCTGCACTGCACTTTCTCTGTAACTGTAACACTTTATTCTGAATTCTGTTATGGCTTTCCATTGTACATCTCAAAGCACTGTTGCGATGAAACAAAGTTTTCACTGTTCCTGTGACAATAATAAACCAGTTTACCAACTTTACACAGAAGGGAGCAGTTTGCCCGATGCACTCACACAGTTTTAACAATTTAATCTTTCATAGGACGCAGGTAATTTGTTTTTAATTGTCTCGGCTACCTTCGAGAAAGAGGCGGTGAGACATCTTCTTGATAATGAACAAAGAACAAATGCTGGAAGAACTCAGCAGGTCAGGTGGCATCTGTGAAGGGAGAGGAAATGGTGATGCTTTAGGTCAAAACTCTGCATCGGTGCAGACAAGTGGTTTACCAGGTTGTTTCAACAAATAAACTGCTGGAGGAACTCAGTGAGTCAAGCAGCATCTGTAGGTGGAGATGAATTGTTGATAGTTTGGGTTGAAGTCCATCGCACATCAACAATTCCTTCTCCCCTCCCGCAGTTCGTGTCTGATCCAATGAGTTCAGCCAACATATTGTGTGTTGTTCCAGGTCCCAGCATCTGCAGTCTCTTGTGTCTCCACCATACTAGTCTGGTTCAGAGGGCAGTGAAGAGTCAATCATGCTACATGTGTCTGGTGGCACAGACTGGACAGTGACTCTGAACATTCCCAAAGGACATTCATCAAGTAAACACGATAGATGATAGCAATGTTTCCAACATTGATGCAATCACAAAGTACTTCATTAGAACTTTGAGGAGATTTGGTATATCACCAAAGAGTCTTTCAAGTTTCTACAGCTGTAAGTAGAGAACATTCAGACAGGCTGCATCGCTTCCTGGCATGAAGAGTCCAACACACAGGATCACAAGAGATGGAGATTGTTGTAGACTCAGCCAGCTCCATCACAGGCACAACCCTCCCCACCAATGAGGACATCCTCAAGAAGGCAGCATCCATCATTAAGGACCCTCACCATCCAGGGCATGCCCTCTTCTCATTACTACCACTGGGGCGGAAGTACAGGAACCTGAAGACTCATATTCAATGGTTTAAGAACATCTTCCTCTCTGCCATCAGATTTCTGAACAGTCCACGTACACTACCTCATTACCGCTGTTCACTTACTTTGTAATTAGTAATAACTTTTATTTCTTTGCACTGCACTACTGCTGCAAAATGACAAATTTCACATCACATAAGACAATGGTAATATACCCTTTTCTGATAAGCTCAGAATCAGAACCAGGTATATTACCACTCACACATGACCATTGAGCATATCTATAAGCAGCACTGTTGCAGGAAAACAGCACCCATCACCAAGGACTCCCACCATCCAGGCTGTACTCTCTTCTCATTGCTGCCATCAGGAAGGAGGTACAGGAACCTTATGTCCCACAGCACCAGGTTCAGGAACAATTATTATCCCTCAACCATCAGGCTCCTGAGCCAGTGGACAACCTCACGATCCTACCACTGAACTGATT
This sequence comes from Hemitrygon akajei, assembly GCF_048418815.1. Lineage (NCBI taxonomy): Eukaryota > Metazoa > Chordata > Chondrichthyes > Myliobatiformes > Dasyatidae > Hemitrygon > Hemitrygon akajei. Next base: position 173,131,648 of record NC_133133.1, read on the forward strand.
CCACAACCTAGGGACTAATTTCGAAGGATTCTACAATGCATGTTCTCAATATTATTTATTACTTATTTATCTATTATTATTATTATTATTATTTTGTTTTTCTTTTTGTATGTGCATAATTTGTTGTTTTTTCCACGTTGGTTGTCTGTCTTTGTTCGTGTGTAGTTTTTCATTGATTCTACGGTGTTTCTTTGTATTTACTGTGAATGCCTGCAAGAAAATGAATCTATGGGTGACATATACTGTATGTATTTTGATAATAAGTTTACTTTGAACTTTGATATTTGATTCATTCCAGGTTAATTTTATCTAATTCCATTAATCTTTTTAATTTCCACACTGGGTATGAATTTGTATCCCTGGATTATTACTCTAAGCCTCTGGATCATGAATTAAAGTCCCTCTTTCTCTGTCGGAATTGTGCAGGGATTTTTTTTCACTTCACACTGCTGTTCTCCTCAGCTCCAAGCATCTGGTCAGTATGTCTCAGAGACGACCTTCACCCACAAACTCTGCACCACTTTCTGAAGAGTCCTTCATTGTGATTTTGCTCCCTGACTAGAAAGCAGCTTAGCGTGCCGATATGACACCACTCCCCCTCCCGTCCCACCCACCCCCTCCACCCAGTCATCGGAATCAAAGGCCATTTCTGATTGGAGGTTGCACAGCATTGGTATCGAGGACACAAAAGATGAATGAGAGCGGAGAAGATCCCCGACCAACCTCTGTGAGCTCTGCAAAATGTGCTGTGACCCACATACTTTGCCTGTGTACAGACAATGGGCACACCAGCCACAGGCAACATATTGCAAAGGAAAAGCCCTTCCCTCACAGTGATTGGGGAGGCTGCAATACATCATTCTGTTAGCTCCAGGAGGCGACAGAACTGCTGTCCGTCCAACCTGCAAACAATGGGCTCCGACAGATAGTCAGGCTATAAAGAAAGTAGATCTTGGAAGCATTGCAGACTGAATCACTGCTGCAGAAATGTGTGAGAATTTTGATCTGATTCCTTTTGGAGAGATGAGTATGCTAGAGGGACACACACACATCACTAATACGCTTATAGCTGCTGGGGGAGAGCAGGAAAGATGGAGTGAGATAGACATAGCAACAGTGAGAGGAAGATGAAGAGTGATTACTGTGATATAGATGGAGAGTGATAGAGAGAAAGAGAGAGAGAGAGATGGAAAGTGACAGAAAGAAAGAGAAATAGAAAGTTATAGATTAAACAATTCAAAGTACATTTATTATCAAAATATGTATATAGTATACAATCCTGAGATTCATCTTCACTACAGACAGCCACGAAACAAAGAAACACCATGGATCCTGTTTAAAAAAACCCACCAACACCACCCCCCCCACCATGCACAAAAAAAGCAAATAGTGCAAATGGCAACAATAAAAAGAACGAGCAATAAATACAGAATATAAAAACACAAAATCAAAAGAGTCCAGGCTCAGTGTCTGCAGGTCGCCCAGATTCAAAATCACCCAAAATAGTGACAAAAAAAGGAGTCACCAGAAATCAGAAACACACCATAATGTGAACTACAGAATCTAGTCCACAAAACCATGTCCAGTAACCCTTGCCCAAGACCCAGAACTCTGGCACCATCCTCCGACAGATAGAGTGATAGAGAGAGGTAGAGAACAATAGTAAGAGAAAGAAAGAGATCAGAGAGAGATATGGAAAAAGTTAGTCTGACAGAAAAATGGAGGGAGTGAGATAGAGAGAGCGAGAGGTGTGCTGCACCACTGTTTGGTATGGAAGCTGCACTGCATTGGATAGGAAGGTTCTCCAACAGGTAGTCAAAACTGCCCAATGCATCACTGGCACCAGCCTACCGATCATCAAGGACATATATAGAGAAGGGTGGCAGAAAAGGGCCAGTAACCTCATGAAGGATCCCACCCACCCTGCTCATGGACAATTTGTCCCACTCCCAGCAAGGAGAAGCTACATAGCATCCACGGCAGGACCACCTGACTTGAAAACAGTTACTTTCCCCAAGCAGAAAGGCTGATAAACACCTCCACCCACTAACCTAATCCTCCAAATCCTCACCACTATTTTATCATTTCCCGTTTGAGTCACTGTATGTACTCCTGTGCTCTGTGGCACTTTATGGACATACAATCAGTCTGTGTATATAAGCTATCTTATGTATTTGTATTTATGGTGATTATTATTATTATTATTATTGTTGTTGTTGTTTTGTGCTGCATTGGATCCAGAGTAACAGTTATTTTGTTCACTTTTACACTTGTGTACTGAGAATGATATTGAACAATCTTGAATCTTGAACCTTGAAAAGATTCTGTAGATGCTGGAAATCTTGAGAAACACACACAAAATGCTGGATGAACTCAGAGGTCAGGAAGTATGTAAGAAGGAGAATAAACAGTCAATATCTTAGCCTGAAACGTAGGATGTTTATTCCCCTCCAGTGATGCTTCCTGATCTGTTGAGTTCGTCCAGCATTCTGAGTTCATGGTCCACTACTCTCTGCAACCTCTCATGTTCCTCTGGATTTGATCTGCCATGCTTGAGTTTGGTTTTGGATTGGGATTTGGTTTTGGGTTTGGTTTTGGTTTTGGATTTGGATTGGGTTTGGTTTTGGATTTGGATTGGGGTTTTGGATTGGGATTTGGGTTTGGATTGTGATTTGGGTTTGGATTTGGATTGGGATTTGGGTTTGGTTTTGGTTTTGGATTGGGATTTGGGTTTGGTTTTGGATTGGGATTTGGGTTTGGATTTGGATTGGGGTTTGGTTTTGGTTTTGGGTTTGGATTTGGATTGGGTTTTGGGTTTGGATTTGGATTGGGTTTTTGGATTGGATTTGGATTGGGATTTGGGTTTGGTTTTGGATTGGGATTTGGGTTTGGTTTTGGATTGGGATTTGGGTTTGGATTTGGTTTTGGATTTGGTTTTGGATTTGGATTGGGGTTTGGTTTTGGTTTCGGATTGGGATTTGGGTTTGGTTTTGGATTGGGATTTGGGTTTGGATTTGGATTGGGATTTGGGTTTGGTTTTGGTTTCGGATTGGGATTTGGGTTTGGTTTTGGATTGGGATTTGGGTTTGGATTTGGATTGGGATTTGGGTTTGGTTTTGGTTTTGGATTGGGATTTGGGTTTGGATTTGGTTTTGGTTTTGGATTGGGATTTGGGTTTGGGTTTGGTTTTGGTTTTGGTTTTGGATTGGGATTTGGGTTTGGTTTTGGTTTCGGATTGGGATTTGGGTTTGGTTTTGGATTGGGATTTGGGTTTGGATTTGGTTTTGGATTTGGATTGGGATTTGGGTTTGGTTTTGGTTTCGGATTGGGATTTGGGTTTGGTTTTGGATTGGGATTTGGGTTTGGATTTGGATTGGGATTTGGGTTTGGGTTTGGTTTTGGATTGGGATTTGGGTTTGGATTTGGATTGGGATTTGGGTTTGGTTTTGGTTTTGGATTGGGATTTGGGTTTTGTTTTGGATTGGGATTCGGGTTTGGTTTTGGTTTTGGATTGGGGTTTGGGTTTGGTTTTGGATTTGGATTGGGATTTGGGTTTGGGTTTGGTTTCGGATTGGGATTTGGGTTTGGATTTGGATTGGGATTTGGGTTTGGTTTTGGTTTTGGATTGGGATTTGGGTTTTGTTTTGGATTGGGATTTGGGTTTGGTTTTGGATTGGGATTTGGGTTTGGTTTTGGTTTTGGATTGGGATTTGGATTTTGTTTTGGATTGGGGTTTGGGTTTGGTTTTGGATTTGGATTGGGTTTTTGGATTGGATTTGGATTGGGATTTGGGTTTGGGTTTGGTTTCGGATTTGGATTGGGATTTGGATTTGGATTGGGATTTGGGTTTGGTTTTGGTTTTGGATTTGGATTGGGATTTGGGTTTGGGTTTGGTTTTGGTTTCGGATTGGGATTGGGATTTGGGTTTGGATTTGGATTGGGATTTGGGTTTGGTTTTGGTTTTGGATTTGGATTGGGATTTGGGTTTGGGTTTGGTTTTGGTTTCGGATTGGGATTGGGATTTGGGTTTGGGTTTGGTTTCGGATTGGGATTTGGGTTTGGATTTGGATTGGGATTTGGGTTTGGGTTTGATTTTGGATTTGGATTGGGATTTGGGCTTGGGTTTGGTTTCGGATTGGGATTTGGGTTTGGATTTGGATTGGGATTTGGGTTTGGTTTTGGTTTCGGATTGGGATTTGGGTTTTGTTTTGGATTGGGATTTGGGTTTGGATTTGGATTGGGATTTGGGTTTGGTTTTGGATTGGGATTTGGGTTTGGTTTTGGATTGGGATTTGGGTTTGGTTTTGGTTTTGGATTGGGATTTGGGTTTTGTTTTGGATTGGGATTTGGGTTTGGATTTGGATTGGGATTTGGGTTTGGGTTTGGTTTTGGATTGGGATTTGGGTTTGGGTTTGGTTTTGGATTGGGATTTGGGTTTGGATTTGGATTGGGATTTGGGTTTGGTTTTGGTTTTGGATTGGGATTTGGGTTTTGTTTTGGATTGGGATTTGGGTTTGGGTTTGGTTTTGGATTGGGGTTTGGGTTTGGTTTTGGATTTGGATTGGGTTTTTGGATTGGATTTGGATTGGGATTTGGGTTTGGATTTGGATTGGGATTTCGGTTTGGGTTTGGTTTTGGATTGGGATTTGGGTTTGGATTTGGATTGGGTTTCGGGTTTGGGTTTGGTTTTGGATTGGGATTTGTGTTTGGGTTTGGTTTTGGATTGGGATTCGGGTTTGGTTTTGGATTGGGATTTGTGTTTGGGTTTGGTTTTGGATTGGGATTTGGGTTTGGTTTTGGATTGGGTTTCGGGTTTGGGTTTGGTTTTGGATTGGGATTTGTGTTTGGGTTTGGTTTTGGATTGGGATTCGGGTTTGGTTTTGGATTGGGATTTGTGTTTGGGTTTGGTTTTGGATTTGGATTGGGATTTGGATTGGGATTTGGGTTTGGGTTTGGTTTTGGATTGGGATTTGGGTTTGGATTTGGATTGGGATTCGGGTTTGGGTTTGGATTTGGATTGGGATTTGGGTTTGGGTTTGGTTTTGGATTGGGATTTGTGTTTGGGTTTGGTTTTGGATTGGGATTCGGGTTTGGTTTTGGATTGGGATTTGGGTTTGGATTTGGATTGGGATTTGGGTTTGGTTTTGGATTGGGATTTGGGTTTTGTTTTGGATTTGGATTGGGATTCGGGTTTGGGTTTGGTTTTGGATTGGGATTCGGGTTTGGGTTTGGTTTTGGATTTGGATTGGGATTTTTGGATTGGATTTGGATTGGGATTTGGGTTTGGATTTGGATTGGGATTTCGGTTTGGGTTTGGTTTTGGATTGGGATTTGTGTTTGGGTTTGGTTTTGGATTGGGATTCGGGTTTGGTTTTGGATTGGGATTTGGGTTTGGATTTGGATTGGGATTTGGGTTTGGTTTTGGATTGGGATTTGGGTTTTGTTTTGGATTTGGATTGGGATTCGGGTTTGGGTTTGGTTTTGGATTGGGATTCGGGTTTGGGTTTGGTTTTGGATTGGGATTCGGGTTTGGGTTTGGTTTTGGATTTGGATTGGGATTTTTGGATTGGATTTGGATTGGGATTTGGGTTTGGACTTGGATTGGGATTTCGGTTTGGGTTTGGTTTTGGATTGGGATTTGGGTTTGGATTTGGATTGGGATTTGGGTTTGGGTTTGGTTTTGGATTGGGATTTGGGTTTGGTTTTGGATTGGGTTTCGGGTTTGGGTTTGGTTTTGGATTGGGATTTGTGTTTGGGTTTGGTTTTGGATTGGGATTTGTGTTTGGGTTTGGTTTTGGATTGGGATTCGGGTTTGGTTTTGGATTGGGTTTCGGGTTTGGTTTTGGATTGGGATTTGGGTTTGGTTTTGGATTGGGATTTGGGTTTGGTTTTGGATTGGGATTTGGGTTTGGTTTTGGATTGGGATTCGGGTTTGGTTTTGGATTGGGATTTGGGTTTGGTTTTGGATTGGGATTCGGGTTTGGTTTTGGATTGGGATTCGGGTTTAGTTTTGGATTGGGATTTGGGTTTGGTTTTGGATTGGGATTTGGGTTTGGTTTTGGATTGGGATTTGGGTTTGGTTTTGGATTGGGATTTGGGTTTGGGTTTGGTTTTGGATTTGGATTGGGTTTTTGGATTGGATTTGGATTGGGATTTGGATGTAGTTTTGGTTGCTTCATACTCTAACTTGTGTTGCTGTTTTCTATCTTTCAGCACGTTATAGGCACAGGTACCCAGCCAAATCGTTTTGCCACTTGCAGTTTAAACGAAGCTCAAAACCTCAGCCAAAATCACCCCCAGCAAGTGTGGAGTCATCAGGAGAAGATGAAGAAAGGACACGTGGTCCCCACTGGAATACTCTAGCTGGAAGCAGTGAGCAGAAACCAGCTGAGGTGTCAGATGCAAACAGAGGGCGTGCACACGATGCGGAGTTCTGGAGTGAATTAGGATGGAAAGGTCCAGGGATGGATGAAGTGGACGTTCTGAGACAGAGCTTCAGTACCCTTCAGTTGGGATTGGAGAGCACATCAGCCCAAGGCAGAGGGCAGGCTTTGAATGTGAGCAGGCAGGGGAGTGAGTTCAACCTTGACAGAGACAACGATGAGACAGGTAATGTTATTGTTTGACTCACCACTCAATGCCTATTGTGTGACTAATATTTGTCTTTCAGAAGGATCGCAAGATTTGTCAAAGAGTCATAGTCACACAGGAATGGGCCATGCTGACCAGGAAGCTTTTCTGAGCCAGCCCCGTCTGCCAGCACTTGTTTCCTCACCATCTAAACCTTTCCCAACCTGGAAGCTGTTTACATATCTTTGAAATATTGCTATTGTACCAGTGGGGTGGCAGGGTGGAGATAAGTCTCTACTAAAGGAGGTGTAGGGTGCTCTGTCCCTCCGCTAGCCTGCAGGTCTCCCTTGGGCAAGGTGTAGCATCTGATCAGCTCCCTGATCAGGGTCACGTGAAGCCACAGGAGTGGGTGGTGGATGGTCATATGAGCAGCTGATACATATCACAAGTACTGCTTATGCGATCACTGACACCAGGCAGACAATATCTGAAGAGTTTTGATAATGGCTGGGGTCACCCGTCTTCTAAAGACACTGTCCAAAAGAAGACAATGGCAAACCACTTCTATAGAAGAATTTGCCAAGAATGATCGTGGCCAAAGACCATAACTGCCCACATCATAAGACCCAGAGCAGAATGATGATGATGAGGATTGTACCAGCCTTCACCACTTCCTCCGTCAGCTTGTTCTACGTACCCATCTCCACAGGTTCATCCTGTCTCACCTTACATTGATGGCCTCTAGTTTTATACTTCTGAAATATAGGGAAAAGAATGTCAAAACTTTCCATGACCCAATTTAGAATTTTAGTTTCTGGACGATAGAGACATAGACCACTACAGTGCAGAAACAGGCCATCTCTACATTTTATGTAAAATTTGTATATATTATATTTAATTTATGGTTTTTGAATATTTAAATTATGATTTATATGTTTAATATATATCATAATTTATAGAACATAGAACAGAAATTTACAGAACATTACAGGCCTCTTGGCCCATAACATTGTGCCAACCATGTAACCTACTCTACAAACTAGAACTTTTCTAAGCTCCATGTACTTATCTAAGAGGCTTTTAATAGACCCTATTGTATCCGCTTCCACCACCGCTGCTGCAGTGCATTCCACGCACCCACCACTCTCTGTGTGAAAAGCTTACCCCTGACATCCCCTCAGTATCTACTTACAAGCACCTTCAAACTATGCCCTCTTGTGCTAGCCTTTTCAGCCCTGGGAAACAGCCTCTGGCTATCCACACAATCAATGCCTCTCATCGTCTTATACACCTCTATCAGGTCACCTCTCATCCTCCGTCGCTCCAAGAAGAAAAAGGCCAAGTTCACTCAACCTATTCTCATAAGGTACGCCCTCCAATCTAGGCAACATCCTTGTAAATCTCCTCTGCATTCTCTCTATAGTATTCATTTCCTTCCTGTAGTGAGGTGATCAGAACTGAACACATTACTCCAAGTGGGGTCTGACCAAGGTCTCATATAGTTGTAGCATTACCTCATGGCTCTTGAACTCAGTCGCATGGTTGATGAAGGCCATCACACCATACACCTTCTTAACAATACTGTCAACCTGTGCAGCAGCTTTGAGTGTCCTATGGACATGGACCCCAAGATCTCTCAGATCCTCCACACTGCCAAGAATCTTACCATTAGTAATATATCCTGCTTCATATTTGACCTACCAAAATGAACCACTTCACACTGTTATGCCATCGGCCCCCTCCTTTGTGAGAATCTCAAGAACCCGAGTCAAGAGGGGGGTCAGCTGACCCAAAAGAGGAAGGGACGTGCTGAATAGACCCAGGGAAATGGGAGAGAGAGAGAGAGACCACGTTCTCCCAAGAAGCAGAATAAAGGTGACCTTGACTATTGTCTCATGGAGACCACGTGAAAAGCCCTCGGGCAAAGTGGGCTGGTTGAGAGAGAGATCGCATCACCTGCAACCTGATTGACACCTGCGATCCCGTGAAGAAGTATAAAGGAGGGACTGAGGGGGGGAACCCTCAGACGCACCCAGGAGACGAAGGAAGCACGATATCGATTCCCGTGGGAGCGGGAAGCCATTCTGAAGGAAGCCACGTGCGTTAGATTCCAACTTTTGAATCTGTGGCTAGGACCAACGAAAGACTGCTTTTAGCTAACAACGGGGAAGTCTGCTCCCCTGATTCTAAGGATTTGTTCTGCCAAGACGACGGGCAAGTGTTTATCTTTTCCAAATCATCTCTTTCTCTCTACAACGTGAAAACCCCAGCGGTTCCCAAAAGGGAAAAGCCTGAAAATTTCTGAGTGACTCTTTATATTTCAATTGGACTCTGTATTAACTCCTAGACAACAGAGCTTATTTCTGATTGATTATGGTTACACCGGTGTTTTAGATTGAGTTTGACGATGTATATGATCTGAATGTTTTGTATTAACCATACGTTTGTGCCCTTTTCGAATAAAACGTTTGAAAATAGTAGCATCTGACTCAGCTGATCCATCTATCTTTGCTGGTAAGTTACCTGGTTACGGGGTTACGTAACAACACTTACCTGGGCTGAAGTCCATCTGCCATTTCTCAGCACAGTTCTGCATCCTATGGATGTCCTGCTGTAACCTCTGACAACCTTTCAGACTATCCACAACAACCTCAACCTTTGTGTCATCAGCAAACTTACTAACCCACCTTTCTACTTCTTCATCCAGGTCATTTATAAAAATCACAAAGATGAGGGGTCCCAGAACAGATTCCCACGGAACAACATTGGTCACCAACCTTCATGCAGAATATGAACCATCTACAACCACCCTTTGCCTTCTGAGGGCAAGCCAATTCTGATTCCACAAAGCATGGTCTCCTTGGATCCCAAGCCTCCTTACTTTCTGAAGGAGCCTTGCATGGGGAACCGCATCTAATGCCTTACTGAAATCCATATACACTATATCCACTGCTCTACCTTCATCAATGTATTTTATTGCATCCTCAAAGAATTCAATCAGGCTCATAAGGCACGACCTGCCCTTGACAAAGCCATGTTGACTACTCCTAATCAGATTATACCTGTCCAAATGCTCATAAATCCTACCTCTCAGGATCTTCTCCAACAACTTGCCCACCACTCAACTCAGACTCAATGGTCTATAATTCCCTGGGTTACCTCTACTCCCTTTCTTGAACAACATTTGCAACCCTCCAGTCCTCCAGTACTTCTCTCATCCCAATGATGCAAAGATCATTGCAAGAGGCTCAGCAATCTCCTCCCTCACTTCCCACAGTAGCCTGGGGTATATCTTATCCAGTCCCAGTGACTTACCTAACTTAATGTTTTTCAAAAGCTCCAGCACATCCTCTTTCTTAATGTCAATATGCTCAAGTGTTTCAGTCCACTGTAAGTCTTCCCTACAATAGCCGAGGTCCTTTTCCCTGGTGAATACTGAAGCAAAGTATTCATTAAGTACCTCCACTACCTGCTCCAAATCCATGCACACGTTTCCACTATCACAGCTGATTGGTCCTATTCTCACACGGCTCATCCTCTTGCTCTTCACAAACTTGTAGAATGCCTTAGGGTTTTCCTTAATCCTGCTCGCCAAGGCCTTCTCATGCGGGGTTCTGTTCATTATGTTATGGTAAGCTTACAGAGAAGAGGAGTAAGAGGAGGGCAATGAAGTCAGAAGGGTAAGCGGAACAGGGAGGAAGAGAAAGTGCCTATAGTTCATAAAGATCAATCCTTCGCACGGTACATTGAGGTAGTACAAAATGAAACAGTAACTGAATATAGAATAAAGTGTAACAGCCACAGAGAAATTGCTGTGCAGATAGGCAAGGTCATAACAGGGTAGATTGTGAGGTTAACCTGATGGCATGGACATCAATTTCTGTAACTTCCAGCAATTACACCCCCTTCACCGCTTCTTCTCTCATTCCCCATTCTGGCTCAGCTCTCACCCATTCTCTTCCCCTCAGCTGCCTATCACCTCCCTCTGGTCACCCTCCTACTTCCCTTTCTCCCATAGTCCATTGTCCTCTCCCGTCAGACTCCTCCGTCTTCAGCCCTCACCTCTTCCACCAATCCCCACCACCCCAGCTTCTCACTTCATTCCCCTCACCTGGCCACACCTAACACCTGCCAGCTTGTACAGTATTCCTTCCCTCCACACCCACTTTCTTATTCTGGCTTCGGTCCCCTTCCTTTCTAGTCCTGATGAATGCTCTCAGCCTGAAACATCGACTATTTATTCCCCTGCTTAGATGATGGCTGAATCCCTGCAGCAATTTGTGTGTGTTGTTCAAGATCCTGGCATCTACAGAATCTGTCAAGAGTCCATTTTATCACATGAGATGTACAAAACTTTTCTCCTAGATATAAACTTTTCATACTAGTCTTTCCCTGTACGTGCACAGGTGTAGGTGTGTTTGATGGCTCTGGGCTTGTACTTGCTACAGTTTAGAATGAGAGGGGATTTCACTGAAACCAGGGGGCAGAAAAGAGGGATGCCCATTTAGAACAGAGATGAGGAGGAATTTCTTCAGTCAGAAGTGGTGAACCTGTGGAATTCATTGCCATAGTTGGGAATGTATGGGAGAGTGAGGAGATAATCGATCAGAGTTACAGGGAAGTAGTCACCCTGAAGTTGAAGGAGGTGAGTAGCTGCGTGACTGTCAGGAGAAATGAAAATGTAAATAGGCAGTTAGAGCAGAGCACCCCTGTGGCCTCCTTACCACTTTGGATACTGTTGTGGGGGATGATCTTCCAGGGGAATGCTACAGAGACTGAGTTACTGGCACTGAGCATGGGTCCATGGTGCAAAAGAGAAAGAGGGAGAAGAGGAGAGCAGTAGTGATAGGGGGCTCAGTAGTTAGAGGAACAGCCAGAAGGTTCTGTGGACATGAACGGGACACGCAAATGGTATGTTGCCTCGCTGGTACCAGAGTCAGGAATGGCTTTGTTGCCAAGTTTGCAGATGATATAAAGATTGGTGGAAGGACAGGTAGTGTTGAGGAAACAGGTAGGATGCAGAAGGACTTAGACAGATTAGGAGAATGGGCAAGAAAGTGGCAAATGAAGTACAATGTTGGAAAATGTATGGTCAAGCACTTTGGTAGTAGAAATAAATGTGCAGACTATTTTCTAACAGGGAAAAATTGCAAAACTCTGAGATGCGGAGGGACTTGGGAGTCTTTGTGCAGAACACCCTAGAGGTAAACTTGCAGGTTGAGTTGGTGGTGAGGAAGGCAAATGCAATGTTCGTATTCATTTCAAGAGGTCTAGAATAAAGAGCAGAGACTTGATGCTGAGGCTTTATGAGGCACTGGTGAGGCCTCACCTTGAGTATTGTGAACAGTTTTGGGCTCCTCATCTCAGAAAAGATGTGCTGGCATTGGAGAGGGTTCAGAGAGGTATATAAGGATGATTCTGGGAATGAAAGGGTTATCATACAAGGAACATTTGATGGCTCTGGATCTGTACTTGCTGGAATTTAGAAGGATAAGGGGGGTCTCATTGGAACCTTCCGAATGTTGAAAGGCCTAGACAGAGTGGACGTGGAAAGGATGTTTCCCATGGTGGGAGAGTCTAGGACAAGAGGGCACACCCTCGGGATAGCTGGGCGTCCATTTAAAACAGAGATGTGGAGAAATTTGTTTAACCAGAGCGCGGTGAATTTATGGAATTTATTATGACAGGCAGCTGTGGAGACCCAGAAGGTGGGTGTATTTAAGGTGGAGCTTGATCGGTTCTTGATTAGACATGGTGTCAAAGGTCACAGGGAGAAGGTTGGGGCGTGGTGCTGAGAAGGGGAAAAAAGGATCAGCCATGATTGAATGGCGGAGCAGACTTGATGGGCCAAATGGTCTAATTCTGCTCCTATATCTTATGGTCTTACAGTCTTATGGAATTGGGCATATTTAAAGCAGAATTTGATAGATTCTTAATTAGTAAGGGCATCAAAGGTTATGGGGAGTAGGCAGGAGAAGGGGTTGAGAAGGATAATAAATCTACCCTGATGGCAGAGCAGACTTGATGGGCCAAATGGCCTAATTCCGCTACTATGTCTTATGGTCTTACATGATAATAAACTTGACTTGGGTTAACTTCTCACAATGTTCCCCTTGCCTCCCAAGCTGCTGAAACCTGGGACAGACCCATGAACTCAAGGACCGGCAGCAGCACCGACCTCTCTCAACTCCGATGTTCCTCCATCTCCTGGGACAGCCGGGTTTCAACTGGCTCCACAGTGCCAGGAGGGAGCATTGCCCCATCTGAGACCCACCTTCGCAATACCTCTCGACTGGTGACGAGTGGCCTCTACCATAGCTTTGTGAGCTTGGATCAGACCGCACGTGATGGACGCAGCACCGGTGATCCGCTCAGAGAATCATCCTCTGCAGCAAGACAGTCCCCCATGGAGAGAAACCCATCGTTTGTAGAAATCTGGCATGACCGGCTTCTGAACCACTGGCCTGTTCTCCCTCCAATTTCACCACAGACAGGTTTGTCTGAAGAGTCTTTGACCTGACACATTAACTTTGCTTATCTTCCCACAGATGCTGCTTGTCCTTTGAGGTATTTCCAGCATTGTCTGTAGTAGCGCATACAAAACACTGGAGGAACTCAGCTGGTCAGGCAACATCTGTGGAAAGGAATAAACAGTCGACATTTTGGGCCGAGACCTTTTCTCAGGACACTGGCAATGTCTTTTGATTTCTTGCATTTTTAAAAAAATTTTGTACTTGTTGTTTGTTTGGAGGGAGGGGAATTGAATTAGAACAAATTTAAGTTTCATTACTTTCAACCATACATAAAAATAGACAAATGAAACAGCACTCCTCTGTGGCCAAGGTGCAAAATACATTACCAGCAGCACACAGCACACAGCACACAGCACACAGCACACAGCACACAGCACACAGCACACAGCACACTGCACACTGCACACTGCACACTGCACACAGCACACAGCACACTGCACACTGCACACTGCACACTGCACACAGCACACAGCACACAGCACACAGCACACAGCACACTGCACACTGCACACTGCACACTGCACACAGCACACAGCACACTGCACACTGCACACTGCACACTGCACACAGCACACAGCACACTGCACACTGCACACTGCACACTGCACACTGCACACACCACACTGCACACTGCACACAGCACACTGCACACAGCACACTGCACATAGCACACTGCACACAGCACACTGCACACTGCACACTGCACACAGCACACAGCACACTGCACACTGCACACTGCACACACCACACTGCACACTGCACACAGCACACTGCACACAGCACACTGCACATAGCACACTGCACACAGCACACTGCACACACCACACTGCACACTGCACACTGCACACACCACACTGCACACAGCACACACCACACTGCACACTGCACACAGCACACTGCACACAGCACACTGCACATAGCACACTGCACACACCACACTGCACACTGCACACTGCACATAGCACACACCACACTGCACACTGCACACAGCACACTGCACACAGCACACTGCACACAGCACACTGCACACTGCACACTGCACACACCACACTGCACACTGCACACTGCACACACCACACTGCACACTGCACACAGCACACTGCACACAGCACACTGCACACTGCACACTGCACACACCACACTGCACACTGCACACTGCACACACCACACTGCACACTGCACACAGCACACTGCACACAGCACACTGCACACACCACACTGCACACAGCACACTGCACACTGCACACAGCACACTGCACACAGCACACTGCACACACCACACTGCACACTGCACACAGCACACTGCACACAGCACACTGCACACACCACACTGCACACAGCACACAGCACACAGCACACAGCACACAGCACACAGCACACTGCACACTGCACACTGCACACAGCACACAGCACACTGCACACAGCACACAGCACACAGCACACAGCACACAGCACACAGCACACTGCACACACCACACAGCACACAGCACACAGCACATAGCACATATGGTTACAATTTCAGAAAAACAAAGAGAAAAAAATAATGTTGCCCAAGTCCCTGAGTGGTATGACAGTAGAACAGATGGTAAGTTGTCATAGTCCAGCCTTATTTTGCACCTAGCAAGCCCTGGAGAGTAGTATTGAGTGAACACTGGAGGGCAACAGTAACGAGAAGAGCTGTACCCCAACCCAATAGATTCTAGCATGCTCCACAGAGTCCTCTCCACTTACCTGGCTGGATGCAACAAGCAACACCTTTGCCTCGGCCTAGTCCTCATCACAACCGAAGCAGCACAGCTCTCCCACCGTCGGTATCACCAATGAATTTGCAGTGTTGTATGTTACCAATGTCCAACTGGGTCTTGTAAACACAATAACAATGTCCAAAAAAATCACTGGCTCACCAGAAGGAGATCAGAAATGAGGACGTGCACAGAGAGGGGCAGGACATCAGTGGGTGTTATAGTTTGCCAGTGCCTTAGCCTGCAGTACAGGAGCCCCATTCATTGCCATAACAGAGACCTGAGGGACAAATGTCTCACACAGAGGGTGGTGAGTATATGCCGGAGGAAGTGGTTTAGGCAGATAGACAGATAACATTTAAAAGGTACAAGGACATGTACACGTACATGGAGAGAGAGATATGGGCTAAACACAGGCTAATGGGACTAGCTTAGATTCATGTTTTGGCTGGTATGGATAGATGGGCTGAATGTCCTGTATCCATGCTATATGACCCTTTGAATTTGTGCCTGAATCATTTTAATCACATCCATAGGCTGTGTGGAGGTGGGTGGAGGAGGAGGTATGTTCCAAATAAAACTCCTGGAACTGGTCAACATTACATGCAACAGACTCAATTTTCAATCACAAAGTAAGAACACATTACATTTATGTTAGGGCAAATGTGGTCATTGCTGATACTTTGACTGAAGGTGAACTTCACCTGTCAAATGTGCCCTAATTCAATGATGGGATGCAATTGTGTGTGGAGCTACAAAGAACAGTACAGCTTTGGAACATTACCACAAAGTTGTATTGAACTAATTAACCAACTACCATCTGTCTGGATATGGTCCATATCCCTCCATTCTCTGACATCTGTGCCTATCTATAAGCCTTTTAAAACTCTCTGTAAATTCTGCCTTGAACACCATTCCTGGTAGCACATTCCAGGCCCTCACACAAAAAAAGAACTTGCTCTACACATCGTAGAGAACATAGAACATAGAACAGTGCAGCTCACACAGTTGTGTCAACTAACTAAAAAATAAATTTAAAAAACGCAAAAACTAATCGCTCCTACCTGCACAATGTCCACTTCCCCATCATCTTTATATTCATGTGTCTATCTAAATGTCTCTTAAAAGCCTCTATTGTGTTTGCCCCTACCAACACACCAGGCAGCGCATTCCAAGCATCCACCACTCTGAGTAAAAACTTACCCCTCACATCCCCTTTGAATCTACCTCCTCTCACCCTTAATGCCTGCTGTCTGGTATTAGACATTTCAACTCTGGGAAACAGATAGTCCTGTCTACTCTATCTATGCCTCTCATAATCTTATATATAACCATATAGCAATTACAGCACGGAAACAGGCCATCTCAGCCCTTCTAGTCCGTGCCGAACACTTACTCTCACCTAATCCCACTGACCCACACTCAGCCCATAACCCTCCATTCCTGTCCATATACCTATCCAATTTTACTTTAAATGACAATACCGAACCTGCCTCTACCACTTCTACTGGAAGCTCGTTTCACACAGCTACCACTCTCTGAGTAAAGAAATTCCCCCTCGTGTTACCCCTAAACTTTTGCTCCCTAACTCTCAACTCATGTCCTCTTGTCTGAATCTCCACTACTCTCAATGGAAAAAGCCTATCCATGTCAACTCTATCTATCCCCCTCATAGTTTTAAATACCTCTATCAAGTCCCCCCTCAACTTTCTACGCTCCAAAGAATAAAGACCTAACTTGTTCAACCTTTCCCTGTAACTTAGGTGCTGAAACCCAGGTAACATTCTAGTAAATCTTCTCTGTACTCTCTCTATTTTGTTGATATCTTTCCTGTAATTCGGTGACCAGAACTGTACACAGTACTCCAAATTTGGCTTACCAATGCCTTGTACAATTTTAACATTACATCCCAACTCCTATACTCAATGCTCTGATTTTAAAGGCCAGCATACCAAAAGCTTTCTTCACCACCCTATCCACATGAGATTCCACCTTCAGGGAGCTATGCACCATTATTCCTAGATCACTCTGTTCTACTGCATTCTTCAATGCCCTACCATTTACCATGTATGTCCTATTTGGATTATTCCTATCAAAATGTAGCACCTCACATTTATCAGCATTAAACTCCATCTGTCATCGCTCAGCTCACTCTTCTAAGTGGCCTAAATCTCTCTGCAGACTTTGAAAACCTACTTCATTATCCACAATGCCACCTAACTTAGTATCATCTGCATACCTACTAATCCAATTTACCTCCCCATTATCCAGATCATTAATGTATATGACAAACAACATTGGACCCAGTACAGATCCCTGAGGCACACCACTAGTCACCGGCCTCCAATCTGACAAACAGTTATCCACCACTACTCTCTGGCATCTCCCATCTAGCCACTGTTGAATCCATATAAACTTCCATCAGATCTCACCTCAGCCTCTGCTGCTCCAGAGAAAGCAACCCAAGTTTGTCCAATCTCTTGTTGTTCCATATGCACTCTAAACCAGGCAACATCCTGGGGAAACTCTTCCGCATCCTTTGCAAAGCCTTCATGTCCTTCCTGTAATGGGGCGACCACAACTGTCTGCAACATTCCAGATGTGACCTAACCAGAATCTTATAAACTGACTGAGTACTTTGAACAACATATACAAGGTCAGACAGCATCAATTGAGAGGAATAAACAGTTGATGTTTCGGGCCATGACCCTTCGACAGGATTGGACTTCATTAGAATACCAGGATATAGCTAGCGTTTGTTAATGTTGACACTGTGTTCATCACCACCAAAATCAGAATCAGTTAATACACTGGTATATTTTGTGAAATTTTTCATTTTACGGCAGGGTATTGCAATACATATGAATAAAAACTATAAATTACAATAAAAAGTATATTTACAAAATTAAATTTAATAAGTAGTGCAAAAGTATTGAAGTAGATGCATTGGTTCATGGTTCATTTTGAGTGTGTGTCCTTAGGCTCCTGTACCTCCTCCTTGATAGTAGGAATGAGAAGGGATCATGTCCTGTGTGATGGGGGGTCCTTAATTTTGAGGCATTGCCTTTTAAAGACATCCTCAGTGCTGGGAAGACTAGTGCCCGTGATGGGGCTGGCTGAGCTTGGAACTTTCTGCAGCTTTTTCTGTTCTTGTGCAGTCGGCCCTTCATACCAGATGGAGACACAGCCAGTTAAAATAAAATATTTTTTTAACATGTTCTGTTCCTTGTTGGTTTAAAATCATAAAGGCATCCTGATTTTTTTCTGATGAACTCCAATCCTGATGAAGGGTCTCAGCCCAAAATGTTGACTGTTTATTCCTCTCCATAGTTGTGTGTGTGTGTGTGTGTGTGTGTGTGTGAGAGTGTGTGTGTGTGTTGCTCAAGATTTCCAGTATCTGCATAATCTCTTGTGTTTATGGGCATTTTGAAATTCCTTTGATTTTATATAAAGCATCTGCTTTGTGCACTTTGGGGGTGGCATGGTAGTGTAGTAGTTAGCATAATGATGCATTTCACTGCATGTTTCTAATTTTGTTGTACTTTTTGACAAATAAAGCTAATCTTCAACCTTTGTTTTGAACTCACTTATGTGAGGTCAGAAATCAGTAACAGACACAGGGTGGCCCTTTCTCTAAATGCCCTGGCCCTGCTGAGACTTACAGATGGACAATTCTATTATGGCTGCTCGACTTGCCTTTCAGATCTCTGTTCCAGGACAAAACAATCACTGGCTGACCCACTTTAACCCTTCGTAGCATCATCGTCAAAGTGCAATTGTCCTTGACAATGAAGGAGATCCTCTCATTGTCCAGCTCCTCCTTTGATACTCTGGGCCCAAGTCAACAGGCTTTTAAATGGCTACAGGAAAAGACAAAGTGGCTTGCTGTTTCCAAACGACTTCACTTGAACGTCCCTTTCACTGCTCTCAGTGTTTGGGGTAATGTGTTCAGACTGAAGATGATGGGGAAGCTGACAGGCACAATATGCTTTGAAGTGTCTTGTCAAATAATTCCTTCCATGCTAATTGTCCTAGGAAACTAGAAGTAGCCTGGTCTGAGTGTTTCTCTGTCTTGCTGAGAGAAAAATAAGAATGTAAATGAGCCTGGCTCAGCATTCTGGCATTATGGACAATGAGATGGCTACTGTCCAGGACACTGTGGAGAATGAGACCATAAGACATAGGAGAAGACTTAGGCTATTCGGCCCATCAAGTCTGCTGTGCCATTCCATCATGGCTGATTTACTATCTCTCTCAACCCCATTCTCCTTCCTCCTGTAACCTTTGCCACCCTTACTAATCAAGAACCTATCAACCTTTGCTTTAAATATACTTCCTGACATGGCCTCCACATCTGTCTGTGGCCCCCTGCCAGTCTGCCAATCTTCTATCCATGTTAGTATCTATCCTGTAATACCGTGGGCTCTCATCTTGTTTAGCAGACTCCTGTGCGGCATCTTGTCAAAGGCTTCTGAAAGTCTAAGTAAACAACATCCATTGATTCTCCCTTGTCAATCCTGCCTGTTATTTCTTCCCAAAGATTCCCAACAGATTTGTCAGGCAAGATTTCCCTTGAAGAAAACCATGCAGAATCTGGCCTATTTTATCATGTGCCTCCAAGTATCCTGCAAACTCATACTTAATAATGGACTTTACTAATATCCTTAACGGTGGTTATCCATCATGTCTGACGATGACGGGAAACCTGTGGGGCAGGGTTTTTAAAGTGGTTAAGCCATTGCTTTCTCTCAACTCAGAAGTCTGGGTCCAGCAGTATGAATAAGCATCACAAGCTGGGGTTTTCCTTGGCTGCTGTGAATGGCCATGATATCTACTGTGCCTTGTCATGCCCTTCGCTCTCCCCAAAGCATTGCAGTCATGCCTTCCTAGCCTTACCCGCTCAGTCCACCAGAGTTCACTTTGCAAGCTATAACAGGCATGTCCCTATCTCACCGGGATATTATTACTGTCAGCCGGCCTCACCTGGTGTAGCCCGCCTGTTGAACCGGTGTCCGGGTTGTGGCTGCTGCCACATGCAAACAGTTACTTAGAACCACAGCTGGGATCTGAGTGTCTGGTTGGGAACAAAGATGTGTGGGCTGCCCTGGAATAGACATGACAGGTCCTTTCACAAGAGGTGCTACCCCTCCTTGGACATCCCATACAACCCAATATCCTTAATAATGAAATGGCTACTGATTTGGACACTGTGGACAAGGAGATGGCTATTGTCCAGGACACTGTGGACAAGGAGATGGCTATTGTGGACAAGGGGATGGTTACTGACTGAGATACTGTGGACAAGAAGATCCATACTGCCTATGATACTCTGGAGAATGAAATGGCTACTGACCAGGATACTGTGACAATAAGATTGTTATTGACTGGGACACTGTAGACAAGGAGATAGCTACTGGCTGGGACACTGTGTATAAGCAGATGGGTACTGACTGGAATATTTGGACAATGAGATGGTTACTGATTGGGAATCTGTGGATAATGGGATGGCTATTGTCCAGGACACTGTGGACAATGTGATGGTTACTGATCAGGACACTGTGGACAAAGTGATGGCTACTAACAGGGATATTGTGGAGAACTCTGCTGTGCTTTAAAATAGCTTATGTCTATGAACACAAGAGATTCTGAAGATGCAAGAAATCCAGAATAATACACACAAAATGCTGGAAGAACTCAGCAGGTTAGGTGGCATCTATGGAGAGGGATAAACATTTCAACATTTCAGGTCACGGCCTGAATTATGTACCTAGAGGAAGACACCAGAATAAAAAGATGAAGGGAGGGAGTGGATGATAGCCAGAAGGTGTCAGGTGAAGCCAGGTGGGGAAGGTAAAGGGTAGGAGAGGAAGGAATCTGATAGGTGAGGAAAGTGGACCATCGGAGAAAGGAAAGAAGGACGGGACCCAGGGGAAGGTGATAGGCAGGTGAGAAGAGGTAAGAGTGGGGATTAGAAGTTGAGGGAAGGGGGAGGGGAATTTTTTTACAGGAAGAAGAAATTGATATTCATGCCATTAGGTTGGAGGCTACGCAGATAAGGTGTTGCTCCTTCACCTTGGCACATGGACAGATATGTTGGAATGGGAATGGGAATTAGAATTAAAATGTTTGGCCATTGGGAAGTTTCGCTTTTGGTGAATGGAGTGGCGGTGCTCAACAACATGATTGGCAGACAAGAGCTGTCCAATCAGAATCAGGTTTATTATCACTGAAACATATTGCAATAGTTGTTATTTTGTGGCTGAAGAATAATGCAAAGATGTGAAAATTACTAATTTACAGATTAAGTAAGTAGTCCACAACGGAATAAGGAAGTGTCCATGGGTTCATGAAGTGTTTAGAAAACTGACGGCGGAGGGGAAGAAGCTGTTCCTGAAATGTGCTGTGTCATTCTTGGTGAGGCCACACTTGGAGTATTGCATTCACCCTGCTATTGGAAAGAAGCGACTAAACTGGAAAAAGAATGCTGAAACGATTTACAAGGATGTCACTCGGAGTCAAGGGGCTGGGTTCTAGGGAGAGGAAGGGCAGGTTAGGATCAGCCCGTTCAGGAGTCCCTGTACCATCTGCATCTCCTGCCCATGAAGGTGTACTTGTCCACTAACTGGATGCGGACCACTCTCCCCATCAGTTTGTTCCTCCCCAGCAATTAGTGATGCCGTTCTTCACTCTTTTAGATGCCTTCAAGTCCAGTTGAATTTATTGTCATGTGCACAAGTATGGCAAGGACAATGAAACCTTTTATAAACCCACGGACTCTCACTCTACCTGGACTATACCTCCTCCCACTCTGTTACTTGTAAAAACCCATTCCCTTCTCTCAATTCCTGCTTTCATAATGAGACTTTTCATTCTAGAACGAAGCAGATATCCTCCTTCTTCAAAGAAAGGGGCTTCCCTTCCTCCACCATCAATGCTGCCCTCAACTGCATCTCTTCCATTTCATGCACATCTGCTCTTACCCCATTCTCCCACCACCCTAACAGGGATAGGGTTCCTCTTGTCCTCATCTACCACCCCACCAGCCTCTGCATCCAGCACATCATTCTCTGCAGCTTCTGCCCACCTCCAGTGGGATTCCACCTCCAAACACATCTTTCCCTCCCATCCCCACTTTCTGCTTTTCACAGGGATCACTTCCTATGTCCATTTGTCCCTTCCCACTGATCTCCCTCCTGGCACTTATCCTTCCAAGCAGAACAAGTGTTACACCTGCCCCTACACCTCCTCCCTCATTATCATTCAGGGCCCCAAACAGTCCTTCCAGGAGAGGTGACACTTACCTCTCCTGGGGTCATATACTATAAACACAGGATATGGGGTCACAGTATATGACCCCCATATACTGTGCCCGGTGCTCCCGGTGTGGCCTCCTGTACATCGGTGAGACCTGACGTAGATTGGGAGACTGCATCGCCGAGCATCTGTGCCCCGTCTGCCAGAAAAAGCAGGATTTCCCAGTGGCCACACAATTTAATTCCACTTCCCATTCCCAATCCGATATGTCCATCCATGGCCTCTTCCACTGTTGTGATGAGGCCACACTCAGGTTGGAGGAACAACACCTTGTATTCCATTTGGGTAGCCTCCAGCTTGATAGCATGAACATTGATTTCTCAATCTTCTGGTAATACCGCCCCCCCCCCCTCCCGCCTCTCCTTCACCATTCCCCATCCCCTTTTCCCTCTCTCACCTTATCTCCTTACCTGCCCATCACCTCCCCCTTTTCTTTCTTTCATGGCCTTCTGTTCTCTCCTACCAGACTCCCCTTTCTCCAGCCCTGTACCTCTTTCACTAATCAACTCTCCAGCTCTTTACTTCATCCCTCCCCCTTCTGGTTTCACCTATCACGTTGTCTTTCTCTCTCCCCACTTCACACCTTTTAACTCTATTACTCTTTTTTTTTCTTCGGTCCTGCCGAAGGGTCTAGGCCCAAAACTTTGATTGTACTCTTTTCCATAGATGCTGCCTGGCCTGCTGAGCTTCTCCAGCATTTTGTGTGTGTTACAATGAAAACTTTACCTGCAGCAGCATCACAGGCATATTGGTACAAACAACGCACAGAATATAAATTCTCTACATAAGTTATACAAAAAATTATACTAACCAATGAAAGAAAAAAAAAATCCAAATACTGGACCGGAAAGCAAAAAATTCAAAGGCACGATTGAAGATACGTTGGTTTAGAATCAGAATCCCAAAATCCCAGCAAGCTCCGTGTAAATCCGTGATGTGTAGGCCAGCACCTGCTTCTCCCTGTCCAACAGGTTTGTCCCCCGTCAGGAGGATTGGGGCACATGGCAGCATAATGCTTTACACTGCCAGCGATAAGATCACAGTTAAATTTCCTCTGCTGTCTGTACAGAGTTTGTGCATTCTCCCTGTGACGACTTGGATTTCCTCCAAGTGCTCTGATTCCCTCCCACATTCCAAAGACGTGCAGGTTAGGGTTAGTAAATTGTAGAGGTGCTATATTGGCGCCAGAAGCACGGCGACATTTGTGGGCTACCTCTAGTGCATCCTCGGTCATTGACGCAAACAGCACATTTCACTATATATGTCAATGTATATGCAACAAATAATGCTAATCTTTAACCTTTGCTTTTGTACGTGGCATAAGTGCATGCTTTATCCCTGATGAGTTGACAGCATCTACAAAGACAAGCAGAACCTAGATGTAGCTGGCAAGGCTGATATCCATTCCTGAAGTCTCACCTCAATTGTTGCAGATGTTGGACTGGACTGTTTTCTTTGCAGTTTTAACAACTAATTGCCTGGTGGTCACAGTATGAAAATGCAGTTGTTCAGTGTGACCCTAATGGGCACAGTTCTCTGTATCATTCTGAAAATTTCCAGGAAGTTCTCTGGCTTTGCATTATTTGAATAGGGGCTATTTGATCGGTTAACTCTTACCTACAGATTTGAGTGGAATGTTTCTTACCTACAGTATAAAAAGAGATGAACATGTTGCCTGTCACCTATAGTCCTTTTCCTGTTTTTTGTTCTTAGCTATGAGACTTTTACAGCTCTACATTTCCAATTTGCTTTGTTTTAGGAGCACTTAATCAACAATCATGAAGCAACAAGTTCTATGCCTCTTTCCTGAGTTCTGAAAGAACCTTGGATCAAACACATTGGAATCCAACACAGAGAACACCCTACACTCCTGTGGACTCAGTCAGTTGGAATTGAGCAATAGGATCTGCCCAAACATCAGAAGCATTTCCTAAGGGAGATGGATTTCCCTTATACCACCCTAATATAAATTGTCCTATTTCCCTTATGCCCCTGCAAGCCCTTATGCATCTCTCATTCTCTGTGCCCATCACAGGAAGTTTAGAAGATTGCTCACGTGGGAGTGATGGTGGAGTGAATCACAGCTACAGTGACCTCAGTGCATATGAGGAGCTCGACGAGATCATCCAACGCACCGGCTCATCTTCGTCCCACCACACTCTGCGTGGTACGGCTGAAGATGTGTCTGATTCAGGTTGGGTCAAGTCCTTCCTCTAACTGAATATCGTATTGACTCCTTTAGATCCATCCACTTTCTCCAACTCAAAGGTACAGAGTCATAGAGCCATTGAGCATGGAAACAGGACCTTTGGTTTAATGGGTACCACAGCATCCTCCCCGTTAGTCCCAGTTACTCGTGGTCAGTCCATTAGCCTCCAACCCCTCCCCTCCATATACCCAATGCCTTAAATGTTACAGGACTTGTATGTGTCCAGGACAAAGAGGTGGGCAGGAAAGACTATAAGACCATTAGATACAGGAGCAAAATTAGGCCATTTGACCCATGGAGTCTGCTCCACCATATCATCATGGCTGATACTTTTTCTCTTTCAGCCCCAATCTCCTGCCTTCTCCCCGTATCCCTTCATGCCCTGACCAATCAAAAATCTATCAACCTCTGTCTTAAATATATGTAAAGATCTGGCCTCAACAGCTGCCAGTGGCAACAAATTCCACAGATTTACCACTCTCTGGCTGAAGAAGTTTCTCCTTACCTCTGTTCTAAATGGATGCCTTGATATTCTGAGGTTGTGTTCCCTGGTCTTAAACTCTCCCACCATAGGAAACATCCTTTCTACATCCACTCTATCAAGGCCTTCAATAGGTTTCAATGAGATCACCCCTCATTCTTCTGAAATCTAGTGAATATAGGCTCAGAGCCATCAAACACTCTTCATATGACAAGCCATTCAATCCTGGAATCATTTTCATGAATCTCCTTAGAACCCTGTCCAGTGTCAATCTGGACAGGGGCTCAAAACTGCTCACAATACTCCAAGTGATGTCTCACCAGTGTTTTATAAAGCCTCAACATTAAATCCTTGTTTTTATATTCTAGTCCTCTTGAAATGTATGCTAACATTACATTTACCTTCCTCACCACAGACTCAACCTGTAAATTAAAATTTAAGGAATCCTGCACAAGGACTCCAAGTCCCTTTGCACCTCAGAGTTTAGAATTTTCTCTCCATTTAGTAAATAGTCTACCCTTTCATTTCTTGTACCAAAGTGCATGACCATACACTTCTTCACACTGTATTCCATCTGCCACTTCTTTGCCCATTCTTCTAATCTGTCTAATTCTTCTGTAGCCTCTATACTTCCTCAAAACCACCTGCCCCTCCACCTATCTTTGTATTATCTGCAAATGAGTGAGTGAGGTCTCCATCAGTGAGGGTTGACCATGGATGTTGTGCCCTAACTGTCCAGATACACAAGCCTGTGCAGTATGATATGAAGAGCAAGCTGTCCCTTCCCATGCATCTGATGAACCCAACAGAACTGCAGAGACAAATACAGTTTGGTACCAGCAGCATCGCAAGAATTTCCAGTCAACATTGAACTCAATGTAGGACTGCCTCAGGGACTCCAGCTCAGATTTTTCCCTCGGGGTTTACTCCCGAAGCCTTCCCCATGAGTGTGTACCGATGCAAGGCAACTGAGGTATGAGATCAGAGTTTTCTTTCTCCTAGATGAGCTGCCAACTATGGCTGACAAGCCTCATCTGCCCGAAGCGAGCAGTTTTAAGGCACCAGTAACCTGCCTTTGACCCTTCTCCTGTCAGAAGTGGTTCTGTTGGGTTTATCACTCTAGTTAGCAAACTTTGCAACAAAGTCATCAATTCTGTCGCCCAAGTCATTGAGATATAATAGAAAGAGAAGTGGTTGCAACACTGACCCCTGTGGAACGCTACTGGTCACCGGCGGCCAACCAGAAAAGGTTCCCTTTATTCACACTCTTTGCCTCCTGCCAAGAAGCCACTACTTTACGGTATTATCCATGCTAATATATTTCCTGTCATTCCATGGGCTGTTACCTTGCTAAGCAGACTCATATGTGGAATCTTGTCAAAGACCTTATGAACACAACATCAACTGATTCTCCTTTGTCTTTCCTGCTTGTTATTTCTTCACAGAACTCCAACAGATCTGCCAGGCAAAATTTTCCCTTGAGGAAATCATGTACCTCCAAGTGTCCCAAAACAGCATCCTTACCAATCAATTCCACCACCTTCCCAACCACTGAGGTCAGACTAAATTAACTATAATATCCATTCTTCTGCCTCCCTTCTTGAAGAGTGGAGTGTCACTTGTAATTTTCCAGTCTTCTGGACCCATTGCAGAATCTAGTGGTTCTTGAAAGATCATTACTAATGCCTCCACAATCTGTTCAGCCACCTCTTTCAGAACACCATCTGGTCCAAGTAACTTATCTAGCTTCAGACTTTCAGTTTCCCAGGAACCTTCTCCCTTGTAATGACAACTTCACACACTTCATGACCCCTGACACTCTTGAAGTTCCACTATACTCCTTGTGCCTTCTACAGTGAAGACTGATGCAAAATACTTATTCAGTTTATCCACTATTTCCTTGTCCCCATTATTACCTCACCAGCATCGTTTTCAGTGGTCCGATATCCACTCTCAACTCTCTTTTACACTTTAAGTATCTGTAGGAATTTTTGGAATCCTCGTTAATATTATTGGCTAGCTACTTCCATATTCCATCTTTACCTTCTTAATGACTTTTTTAGTTGCCTTCTGTTGTTTTGTTTTAAAAGATTTTCAATCCTCTATGTTCCCACTAATATTTGCTCTATTATAGGCCCTCTCTTTGGCTTTTATATTGGCTTTGATTTTACTTGTTAGCCACGGTTATGTCATCTTGCCTTTAAAATACTTTTTCCTCTTTGGGATGAATAAATCCAGTGTCTTCTGAAATGCTTCCAGAAATTCCAGTCATTGCTGCACTGTCATCTGTTCCCTGCCAGTGTTCTTTTCCAATCAATTTTGGCCAAATCCTATCTCATGCCTCTGTAATTCCCATAATTGCACTGTAATACTGACACATCTAACTTTAGCTTCTCCTTTTCAAATTTCAGGGTGAATCCAATCATGTTATGAACACTTCCCCTAAAGATTCTTTTACCTTAAGCTCTCCAATCAATTCCAGTTCATTGCACAACACCCAATCCAGGATAGCTGATCCCCTAGTGGGCTCAACCTTGATCTGCTTTAAAAAACTGCCTCGTAGGCATTCTAGAAATTCCTCCTCTTGGAATCCAGCAAGCACCAACCTGGTTTTCCCAATCTACCTGCATGTTGAAGTCCTTCATGATTATTGCCCTTTTGACATGCATTTTCTATCTCCAATTGCAATTTGTAGACCACATCCTTAATACTGTTTGGAGGTCTGTATACAAATCCCATCAGGGTCTTTTTACCTTTGCAGTTCCTTAGCTCTACTCACAACAACTCAATGTCTTCTGATCCTATATCACCTTACCAACAGAGCCTTGCCATCCCCTCTGCCTACCTGCCTGTCCCTTCGATACAACGTGTATCCTTGGACATTAAGCTCCCAGCTACAATCTCTTTTCAGCCATGGTTCAGTGATGCCTACAACATAGAACAGTACAGCACAATACATGCCCTTTGGCCCACGATGTTGTGCCGACATTTTAACTAATTCTAATACAAATCTAACCCTTTCCTCACTCATAGCCCCCCATTTTTTTCATCATCCATATGCCTATCTAAGAGATTCTTAAATGCCCTAATGTATTTTTCTTTACTACCATCCATGGTAAGGTATTCCATACATCTACCGCTCTCTGATATCCCCCAATACCTTCCTCCAATCACTTTAATATTATGTCCCCTCATATTGGTCATTTTGGCTTTGAGAAAAGGTCTAGTTATCAACTCGATGTATGCCTCGTATCATCTTGTATACATTTATCAAGTCACCTCTCATCCTCCTTCACTCTGAAGAGAAAAACCCTTGCTTGCTCATCCTATCTTGATATGAAATGCCTTCTAGTCCAGGCGACATCCTGGTAAATCTCCTCTGCACCCTATCTAAAGCTTTGACATCTTTCCTATAATGAAGTGACCAGAACTGAACACAACAATCAAAGTTCTTCTGCTGCACCTCTTGGTATGGCTAATTCTGAGAGAAGTGCTCTATAATCGGATATTTGTACTGTCGTTGTTGCATCACATAATGTGCCCCAATTTTACTCTACAGAGCTGATCAGAAGATCATCTTTTTCTCAGACCACCTCGTCCTGGGCTGATGAGACATTGGCTGAAGCCAGACTGTCACTGCTGGACCACCAGGACTTCATTCAGCATTGGGACACCAACCAGCTTGGGGAGCAATTGACTCAGGCTACAATAGCAGAGAGCACAGAAGCGATGGCCGGAGGGGTGGGAGAGGAAGATGATGGCAGATCCAAGATTAACGGTGGGTGCAACTGCAACATTACATGGCCAGGTATCCAGAGAGCGCATTTGCATTACATTAGCTCAAAGTTCAAAATAAAACTTATTATCAAAGTGTACGTATACAACAAAGAATGTAAAACATAGAGCATAGAACATCACAGCGTAGTCCAGGCCCCTAGACCACATTTAACCTACTCCAAGATCAATCTAACACTTTCCTCCCATGTACCCCTCCATTTTTCTATCATACACGTGTCTCTCTAAGAGTTTCTTAAATGCTCCTAATGTATCTGCCTCCACAGCACCCCTGGCAGAGCATTCCACACACTTACCTTCTGTGTAAAGAACTTACCTCTGACATCCCTCCTATACTTTCCTTCAGTCACCTTAAAATTTTGCTCCCAGGTATTAGCTTTGCCACTCTGGGAAAAAGGGTGCTGGCTGTCCACTCTGTGTTTAATCCTGTAGTCCTCTATCAAGTCACCTCTCATCCTTCTTCACTCAAAAGAGAAAAGCCTTAGCTCACTCAACCTTTCTCTATAAGGCCTGCTCTCTAATCCAGGCAGCATCCTGGCAAATCTCCTCTGCACCTTCTCTAAAGCCTCCACATCCTCCTTATAATGAGGTGACCAGAACTGAACATTGGATGGGAACATTTGTCATATCAGACATTAGGACTGGACAAAGGGTCACTGATGCTGTTTCTCTCTCCCAAGATGCTGTTTGACCTAATGAGCGTTTCCTTCTTTTTGGTTCAGGTTGCCAGCATCTGTGATTTTTTTTACATCAGATTGACAGGTTGACATGAACAGACGATCTTTCTCTTAAAAGCAACAATGTAATACTGAGGCTTTATAAGGCACTGGTGAGGCCTCATCTGGAGTATTGTGAGAGTTTTAGAGTCCTTATCTAAGAAAGGATAAGC
Organism: Hemitrygon akajei; assembly: GCF_048418815.1. NCBI lineage: Eukaryota > Metazoa > Chordata > Chondrichthyes > Myliobatiformes > Dasyatidae > Hemitrygon > Hemitrygon akajei. The sequence continues at coordinate 173,161,181 of NC_133133.1, forward strand.
TGACTTTGGAGAAGGTTCAAAGGAGGTTCGCGAGAATGATTCCAAGATTGAAATCCTTGTCATATGAGGAGTGTTGATGACTCTGGCCCTGTACTCACTGGAATTCAGAAGAATGGGGGGGGGGGGGGATCTCATTGAAAGCTATCGAATGTTGAAAGGACCAATAGAATGGATATGGAGAGGATTTTTCCTATGGTGAGGGAGTTGAAGACCAGAGGATACAGCCTCAGAACATAGGGGCATCCATTTAGAATGGAGATGAGGAGGAATTTCTTTTCCCAGAGAACAGGTTAATCTGTGGAATCCATTGCCACAGGTGGCTATGGAAGCCAAGTCATTGGGTACATTTAAAGCAGAGGTTGATAGATTCTTGATTAGTCAGAGCATGAAGGGGTACGAGGTAAAGGCAGGAGATTGGGGGTGAGGGAGAAATGGGTCAGCCATGATTGAACAGACTTGATGGGCCAAATGGCCTAATTCTGCTCCTATGTCTTATGGTCTTACCGGATGTCACTTCTCACTGGATACAACTTTTCATAATGTAACAATCTTTTTCAGATATTTGAAACCAGATGGTTACAGAAAATTAAGATAGCCACCAGCAATAGTAAAAATTTAAAGTTTAAATTTGTTTATCATGTGTACATTGAAGCATACAGTGAAATGTGTCATTTGCATTAGCAATCACCACTCCCAAGGGTAGACTGGGGGCAGCCCACAAGTGTCACCACATATTCTGGCGCCAACATGACATGCCCACAATGCTCAGCAGAACAAGACAGAACATAACAAAAAAGAACACAATTAGTGATAAAACAACAACAAAAAATGCAATTAGATAAAGAACACAATAGTAATAATGAAAAAATAATATAAATGCATAAGATAGCTTCTATACATAGATTGATTGTATGTCCATAAAGTGACTCTAGGCACAGGAGTGTTGTACATAAGATGACTCTGACAGTGGTTGTTGGGGTGTGGAGTAGGGGGTTAGTGATCAGCCTTACTGCTTGGGGAAAGTAACTGTTTTTGAGTCTGATGCTATGTAGCATCCCCCCTGATGGGAGTGGGACAAACCATCTATGAGCAGGGTAGGTGGGATCCTTCAGGATGTTACTGACCCTTTTCCGGCACCTCCCTGTAAATACGTCCTTGATGGTGGGCAGGCTGATGCCTGTAATGCGTTGGACAGTTTTGACTACCTCTTGTAGAGTCTTCCTGTCCTCCAGAGTGCGGAGGCCAACGTTATTTGCTCTGGAGAAGGTTCTAGTGAATTTGAATTGTGGTGGTTCTGCTCCCACAGGGCGTTGAGGAGGGAATTCTGGCATTTAGACTTAATGACAGTGAAAGAGCGGTGAAATATTTCCAAGTCAGGTTACAGAGGGGATCTCGGTGGTGTACCCAGATGGAATTAGTAACTTTATTTTGTCCCGAAATACATTGATAAACTTTGTTATGCCTGCCATCCATGCAGATTATTTCATTACAGGACTGATTTGAGGTGGTACAAAGGGAAATAGTTACAGAATAGAGAAGAATAAAATATTATGGTTACAGAAAAAGTGCAGGTAGACAATAAGTTGCAAGGTATAACAAGGTAGATTGTGAGGTCAAGTGTCCATCTGATCATACCAGAGGACTGGTCAGAAGACATATAACAATCTGATAGAAGCTGTCCTTGAGCAATGTATCTTCTGCTCGGTGGAAAGGGTGGGAGAAGAGAGAATGTCCAGCGAGGGTGAGGTTTTTGTTTATCCTAGCTGCTTTACTGAGGCAGTGAGAGGTGTTGACACAATCCGTGGAGGGAGGTTAACTTCTTTAGGCGGAGTCTTTGGTTATGCTGACTACTTTAGTGAGGCTGTGACTACTGAGAGTGCCCGGAGAGGAAGATGGTTTCCTGTGATGTGTCCACAAATCTCTGCACTTCCTGTGGTTACAGGCAGAGCAGGTGCTGTACCAAGCTGTGATGCATGTAGACAGGATATTCTCTGTGATGCATCAATACAAAATGGTAGGGGTGGACGGGGTCATGCTAAATTCCTTTAGCCTCTCGAGGAAGGAGAAGCACTGGTGAGCTGCTATGGCTGTGGTGTTGACACCTGGGCAGGCAATTGTAGGGCATTTAGACCATAAACATTTGATGCCCTTACTCTCAAGAACATATCAGCCTTTGCTTTAAATATATCCAATCACTTCACCTCCACTGCTGTCTGTGGTAAGAATTCCACAGATTCACCACCCTTTGGATAATGAAATTCCTCCTCATTTCTGTTCTGGATGGACGTCCTTCTATTCTGAGGCCGTGCCCTCTAGTCCAAGATCCACCCATAGGAAACATCCTCTCCACATCCACTCTGTCGAGGCCCTTCAATATTTAATAGGATTTAATGAGCTCCCCCTTATTCTTCTAAACTCCAGCAAGTACAGGCCCAGAGCAATCAAATGCTTCCCATACATTAACCCTTTCATTCATTGAATCATTCTCGTGAACCTCCTCTGGATATTCTCCAATGTCACCACAGGAGCTCAACAACATATCATTGTTCCACAGCAGGTTCACTGGCTCCTCGCCCAGCTAGCAGCTCACCAGCACAGACACCAACTCCTACCCACAGGACTAACAAGGATGATGTGGATCTCGACTGTCTCACAACAGCTGATGATTTGTCACACAAGGTGAGAGGGTGACCAGCCATTTTTTTCCTGATACTTGATAAACACTCGATATATGATGTTTAATGAAAGCATTTAAGGGAATCTCAATGGTGGGGGGGGGGGGGGGTGGAGGAGATTACGTGTGACATCAGAATCAGAATCTGGTCACATCACTGGCAGATGTCATGAATTTGTTGTTTTGTGGCAGCAGTACAGAGTAATAAAAAAATATAAATTACAATATGAACATATATACAGCACAGTGCTGAAGTCTCAGTCACATATACAGTATACAGGCTAGGGTGCCTAAGACTTTTGCATAGTATTGTAACAAATTTAATGACATGTGTGAGTGATGATAAACCTGATTCTGAAATGGGTCTCTATTGTGGGCTGAGAGTGGGAAGGGGGGCAGGGAGAGGGGAATCGTGGTTGCAAAAAGGGGAAGGGAGAGGGGAGGGAGTGGGGAAACCCAGAAGGACACTCTGTAATGATCAATAAAGCAATTGTTTGGAAACAGATGACCTTATCTGATGTCTCAGATCTGGGTGTGTCTGCACCTGCACCACCCCTGCTCCTGGCACTCCTTCTCCACCACCTGTGAGATGGTGTACATGGGTTCATAGTCCATTCAGTAATCTGATGGTGGTTGGGAAGAAGGGTGTTCCTGAAACATTGAGTATGTGTCTTCAGGCATCTGTACTTTCTCCCTGATGGTAGCAATGAGAAGAGGGCACGTCCTGGGAGATGGTTGGGGGTCCTTAATGAAGGATGTCGCCTTTTTGAGCCATTGCTTTTTGAAGACAGGTGACGTGCAAGTATTTTACACAGAGAGTGGGAGGTGTTTGGTATGGGTTACCGGGATAGTAGGGGAAGAGGCCAGTTTAAAATATTAAGCATCACACATAAAACGCTGGAGGAACTCAGCACATCAGGCAACATCTATGGAAATGAATATAGCCGACGATTCCATACCAAGACTTCATGACTGAGAAAGAACAGGATAGGCACCAGAATAAAAAGGGGGGGGGGGGTAAAGATGCTTACAGATGTTGGCAGATGTCCAGTGCAGAGCTTTCTAACTGGCTTCATCACATCCTGGTATGAAGGCTCCGATGCACAGGATCACAAGAGGCTGCGGAGGGTTGTAGACTCAGCCAGCATCTCCACCGGCACACGCCTCCCCACCATCGAAAACATCTTCAAGAGGAGACGTCTCAGGATGGGAGCATCCATCACTAAGGACCCTCACCATCCAGGACATGCCCTCTCCTCATTACTACCGTCAGGGAGGAGGTACAAGAATCCGAAGACCTGCACTCAGCAGCTCCTTCCCCTCAAACATCAGATGTCTGAATGGTCCAATGCCTCTTCATTATTCCTCCTTCGCACTGTTTGTTATTTTCTTTAACTTATGGTAATTTTTATGTCTTGCACTCTACCGCTACTGCAAAGTAACAAATCACATTACCATGTGTTAGTGATAATAAACCTGATTCTGTTTCTGATGTACGTTAATGACTGTTTGAGAGAAACAGCACTGGTTCTGCTGTGGAATTCTGTCAATGTACTACAGGGCATGATTCACAGAGTGACAGAGTCCAATGAATCACATTCCCATAGGCCCTCTCATTTATCCATCTGCTGTCGCACCCATCTGTCCGTTCATCCCCGTTCTACTGTGAGAGCCAATCTTTTCATCACTGTTACCTTTCTGGATTCCCTGGTTGACACAAGTACAAATGCGCTCTCTCTCTCTCTCTCTCTCTCTCTCTCTCCCTCCCTCTCTCTCTCTCTCTCTCTCTCTCTCTCTCTCTCTCTCTCTCTCTCTCTCTCCTCGCTCTCTCTCCCTCCTCCCTCTCCTCTCCCCTTCCCTCCCTCTCCCTCCTCTCCCTCCTCCCTCCCCCTCCCCCTCCCCTCCCCCTCCCCCCCTCTCCTCACCCTCCCCTCTCTCCTCTCCCTCTCTCTCTCCTCTCCTCTCTCTCTCTCCTCTCTCTCTCTCCCTCTCCCTCTCCCTCTCCTCCCCTCTCCCTCCTCCCTCCCCCCTCCCCCCCCCCCCCTCTCTCTCTCTCTCTCTCTTCTCTCCCCCTCCCCGTCCCAATGTAGAATTGTATAAATAGGGTAAATGCACAATGTCTTTTTCCCAGGGATGGGAAATCAATCCCAGAAGGCATAGAATTTAAGGTGAGAGGGGAGATTCTCGATAGGAACCAGAGGGGCAACTCATTCACTTAGAGGCTGTTGGGAATGTAGAATGAGCTACCACAGGAAGCGTTGAGGCAGGGACATCACAACACTTAAATGACATTCAGACTGAAAAGCTTTAGAGGGATACGAACCAAACACAGACAAAGGGGAGTCGCCTGTAGACACCATGGTTAGCATGGGCAAGATGGGCCAAAGGGCCTGTCTACATGCTCTATGATTCTGGGAGTGACTGCTTCTTTTTCACAGCAATGGGCAACCTCACTATGTTGCCGGGGGTGCAGCCTTGAACCCCCCATGTCGCAGCACTGAGTGATTGCCCTCAGCCCCTCACAGCCAAACTGCCTACGCCAAGCAAGAGGGCAATTTGCCCCTGGGGTTCTGGACCTGGGGGCCTGAACTGTGAGCTTGGTGTGGTATTCACTAGAGTTTAGAAGAATGAGGCGGGGTCTCATTGAAATCAAATATTGAAAAGCCTAGACAGGATGGATGTGGGGAGGATGATTCCTGAAGTGGTCAAATCTAGCACTGGAGGGCATAGCTGCAGAATAGAGGAACATCCATTTTGAACAGAGATGAGGGTGATGAATCTATGGAATTCATTGCCATAGGCAACTGTGCAGGCCAAATCATTGGGTATGTTTAAAGCAAAGGTTGATAGGTTCTTATTAGTCAGGGTGTCAAAGGTAATGGGGAAAAGGCAGGAGAATGGGTTTGAGAGGGATAATAAATCAGCTATGATGGAATGGTGGAGCAGACTCGATGGGCCAAATGGTAAATTTCCTCTCCTATGTCCTGTGTTTTATTAGGACAGTACAACCCTTTGCTCATGATGTTATGCTGACCCTTTTAACCTAATCTAAGATCAAACTAACCTGCCATCCTATACAGATCTCAATTTTTTCTACCATACATGTACCTATCTAAGAGTTTCTCTCTCTCTCTCTCTCCCCTCACTCACTCTCTCTCTCTCCCCCAATGCTTGCAACACATTGAAAGCAAACTGTGTGCTTTCAATGTGCAGTCCTAACTGTGTGCAGTCCTACTGAAGGAGAGCGAGTGTGAGAGAGTGGTGTAGGAACATGAAAGAATACAAATGGTAAATGATTTTTTTTCAACTGTTGTTTGTAGGGGTCACTTGTGTGACCTCCTAACTGTGAACGAGAGAGAGGTTCTGATGCTGAGAGGGAACAGAGGGGATTAGGAAGAAAATGCTAATTGGACACTGATGTGCTGAATATTTATTAGACACCTGGGTCAGATGGAATGAATCCAAGCACTCTTCAGGGCATCAGGAGAGTGAGGGAGCCGTTTATGAGCTTTCCTCACACACAGGGATAGCTCTGGATGATTACAAAATTATAAGTGCGGTTCAGAGCTGAATGGACATCACAGGTGCTTAAGAAATTGGAATGATAAGTTTTCTCATTTGGAGATTCATCAGTGACGTTGCCTACATTGGAAACTACAGTTATAAGGAGGGGCTGCCTAGCTTGGGTTTGTTCTCCCTGGAGCAGAGAAGGCTGAGAAGTGACCTTAAAGATGAAAGATTATATTCATTTGTCACACGTACATTGAAACATCGAAACACACACTGAAATGTGTCGTTTGTGTCAATGACCAACACAGTCTGGGGATGTGTTGGAGACAGCCGACGAGTGGCACCACACTTACGCCACAACGTAGCATGCCTGCAACATACTAACCTTAACCTGTACATCTTTGGAACGTGGGAGGAAACCACGTGGGTCGTGGAGAGAACGTACCAAACTCCAGGCAGGCAGCAGTGGGAATTGAACCCCAATCAGTGTATGCTGGCACTGTAAAGCATTACTCCAGCCACTGCTGTAGGGTAATGTAATGGGTGACAGATGACATATTTTGTTCGTAATAGGAACTGCTCTACATAATTCACAAAAACTCTCACTGAGTTGATGTGTTCACACTTTAAGAGACAGTGTCTGATGTAACGACGCCAGTGTAAAACGACTGCTTTTGGTTTGTAATGGAAGTAAAGGGCTGTGGCTTTTGTTCACATAAAAAATCTCTCATATGTTTTATTCACAAAAATCCTACACTGCCACACCACTCAGATGGAAGTTTATGAGATAAGGATGGGGATAGACTGTAAAAATCTTTCTCTCAAAGTGGGGACGTCTAAGGTGAAACCACATGTTTAAGGTGAGGAATGGAAGGTTTAGAGAGGACCAGGTGGGCCAATAGTTTTTTCACCCGGACAGTAGCTGAAACCTGGAACACACTGTCTGAGGAGATGGTGAAGGCAGAATTAGGCCATTTGGCCCATCAAGTCCATTTGGAACTTCATCATGGCTCCTGCTGTCTGGGAAAAGGCTCCGAAGCATTCGGGCTCTCACGACCAGACTATGTAACAGTTTCTTCCCCCAAGTTATCAGACTCCTCAATACCTGAAGCCTGGACTGACACCTTGCCCCACTGTCCTGTTTATTATTTATTGTAATGCCTGCACTGATTTTGTGCACTTTATGCAGTCCAGTGTAGGTCTGTAGTCTAGTGTAGCTTTCTCTGTGTTTTTTTTATTATTACATAGTTCAGTCTAGTTTTTTGTACTGTGTTGTAACACCATGGTCCTGAAAAACCTTTGTCTCATTTTTACTATGCACTGTCCAGCAGTTATGGTCGAAATGACAATAAAAGTTGACTGATTTGACTTGACTCATTATCCTCCTCCACCCTATTCTCCTGCCTTTTCCCAGTAATCTTTACTAATCAAGAAAAATATATTCAATGACCTGGCCACCAAGGAAGTCTGTAACAATGAATTCTCACAACATTAAGAAACTTCGAGATAAATAGACCCTAAGACCCATTAAGGAACAGGATTAAGCTATTCAGTCCATCGAGTCTGCTCTGCTATTATGTCATAGCTGATATATTATCATTCTCACCCCATTCTTCTGCCTTCTTGCTGTAACTTTGACAACTTGAGTGATCAAGAACCTATCAACCTCCATTTTAAATATACCCGATGACTTGGCCTCCACAGTAGGCTGTGGCAACAATTCCACAGCTTCACTACCCTCTGGCTAAAGAAATTTCCTCCACATCTCTGTTCTAAAGTGACGTATTTGTATTACCAAGTACTTGTACTACCAAAGTATAGAAGGTTACAGAGCTAATAGGGATAAATGAGATTAGTGTAGTCAGTCAAAGTTAAAGTGAAGTTAATTGTCATGGGTGCAAGTACATTTATCGAACAGGTGCAATGAAAAACCTGCTTGTAGCAACATCACAGACACAGAGCATCAGATAGACAAGATGGTAGGTCAAATATGATGGCAGAATATCGTATTAATGGTAAGACTCTTGGCAGTGTGGAGGATCAGAGGGATCTTGGGGTCCAAGCCTTAGGACACTCAAAGCTGCTATGCAGGTTGACTCTGTGGTTAAGAAGGCATATGGTGCATTGGCCTTCATCAATCATGAGATTGAGTTTAAGATTTGAGTTTGGAGTACCGTGCTCAATCCTGGTTGCCTCACTACAGGAAGGACATCGAAACCATAGAAAAGGTGCAAAAGGAGATTTACAAGGATGGTGCATGATTAGGGAGCATGCCCTATGAGAATAGGTTGAGTGAACTCGGCCTTTTCTCCTTGGGAGTGACAGAGGATGATAGAGGTGTACAAGAGGCATTGATCGTGTGGATAGTCAGAGGCTTTTTCCCAGGGCTTGAAATGGCTAGCATGAGAGGGCACAGGTGCTTGGAAATAGGTACAGAGGAGATTGTCAGGGGTACGCTTTTTACGCAGAGAGTGGCAAGTGCGTGGAATGGCTGCCAGCAGCGGTGGTGGAGGCGGAAATGATAGGGTCTTTTAAGAGACTCCTGGATGGATACATGGAGCTGAGGAAAAGAGAGGGCTATGGGTAAGCCTAGGTAGTTCTAAGGTAAGGGACACGTTTGGCACAGCTTTGTGGGCCGAAGGGCCTGTATTGTGTTGTCAATTTCTATGTTTTCTATGTTTCTATGATTCACCAGAGGAAAACATACTGTTTAGCTGGGGCTGTGCCACAGCCATGAATTTCAATTATTTATTTTTTAAGTTTTTGTTGGTATATTTTGCTTTATGTGCTGTGCATGATATAGGATTTATAGGTGCACCTTGATCCAGAGGAACGTTGTTTCATTTGGTTGTATTATATGTAAA